>NC_089221.1:98568914-99768914 GCF_963924675.1 Phocoena phocoena | reverse complement strand
TCATTGCTCATGAAAGTGTAAATTGGTACATTTTCTATGGAGGGCAATTTTGAAGTATCTACCAAAAATTATAAGGCATACACCCTGTGAGCAACCAATTCCACTTCTAGGATAGTTTCTTACACATACGTTCATATACATAGAAAATGATGTATACGCAAAGTTATTAATTGTGGACTAGACTGTAATAGCAAAGTTTATAAAGAAGCTAATCCATCCATAAATCCATGTTTTTAAGCTATACTCTTAAATACATTACAGTATATCCACAGTGTAATAGGATACACTGTACATGTTGATCTAGGAAGATGTTCAAGACACACCTTTTAAGTAAAAACCACAAAAGTAGAAGAGTGTGTACACTATGGCATCATTGGTGTAAAACACAGGAAAATAATGTATTCATATTTGCTTTTATATACATAAAAACCTGTCTGGAAAGACACACAAGAATCTAACTAAGTAATATCTGTTTAAGGGTTTACTGGGAACTGGGCAAAGAGAAATAGCGTTTGAGGGAGATTTTGCAATGTGTGTCTTTTTATCCTCTTTGAAGTTTGAAACGTGAATTTTATTTAAAACATAAAGGATTTCAAGACTGTTAGATAGTGACGAGAAAAAGATGTCCTTGCTCTGGGTGATGAGAACACTCCTTATTCTGATTGGCAATAGTCATTACGGTCACTAAAGATGCTGATGAACAATAGTTTGTGAAGGAAAGTTTATGATTCTGCAGAGGTTCTAATCTTGCTAAAACTGATGCACCTGTCAGTGTGTACTTATCAAGAAGACGTCAAAGGCTTTTACCGGACCACAATATTACTCATTATAGTTGAAATTAACAATAGGATCATTATATAACATGTCTTCTTAAAAATAACCAATGATATTGCAGTACAGGCATCCACTTATGCAGTTAAAGACTATGAATAAAGCACACTGTTGGATTAGAAAGCCAATTCAATGATGCCCTCTGCTTTCAAGGAGCTTATATTCTACAAGGGCAAATAAGTTATGTATATAAATACATAAAACTACGAAATTAGATAGGAAGTGCAAAAGGTTATGAGAGAGATAAAGTGCCACAGGATTTAGAAGAGCCAGAGATGACCTTCGGCTGAAGAACAGGAAGGGGAAGATCAAGGGAGGTCTGGCATTGAAGTGAACTAAGAGGATCTTCAAGAGGATTTGTGAGCCCAACAGCATTCCAGGTGGAGAATATAACATAGAGACAGGAAGAAAAAAGGACAGGGAGTGGGAAGCACAAATATTTCAATCTGGTTTAGGAATATGGTATTTGAAAAGTGGAATCACTGAGCCCAGATTAGAGCACTCTGAATTCAAGGCTAAAGAGATTGGACTTCATGTTATGAGCTGGGAAGGCTATAAAAGTTCAGGAGAATAGCCCCTTAGCAAGCCAACAGGCTTGTAGGATGGGCTGGAGGAAAAAGTTGAGGCAAAAAGAACAAGTAAGAAGCTTTTGGAGAAGTCCAATGATCGAATTATTACATGGAGAATGGAAGGGAATAGATAAATGGCATCACGTGGAGGTATAAGGAAATAAAAAGGAATCAGTAAGTATCTGTTGTATGAGTAGATGATTAAATGAATGAATGAAGCCAGACAGAGGGAAGCAAGAAAGAAACGTTTTCCTATTCCTGGCCCAAGTTATTAGACAAGTCTGCATAGCGTTCGTTCTCCCTGCCTGACACCACTAAAGAAAGGCAGAACCAACAGCCTTTTACTATAAGGGGAAGGAAAGAGCTTTGCTTTCCTCCTAAGCTTCTGCTGTTCCTGGTAGTTTCTCTAGCCAGGAGAGCAAGGCTAGAGTGCACTGCAGAAGGGCTGCAGCTTCGTAGGTGCGAATACAGTAAGTTCTTAGTTACCTTAGAAGGTATTGGGCCTAATTATTTTTCTTGCAACCACAGGCTACTAATGACTAGATAGATATGTCAGACCCAATAAGGAAATGGGAGGAAAGGGGAGATGATACTCTGATTCCTCTTCGACTACAGGATTTAATGCTGGATGTTCTTCATATATGACTGGGTGAGTATGTCTGAGGATGAAAGAGGGGAAGAAAAGGATGTAAAGAAGGAAGCAAGGAAAACAAGAAGGGAAAGAGAAAGAGTAAGAAGGAAGAAAGAAAGCATAAAGAATTAAGGAATGAGGGGAAGGAAAGAGGGAGGAAGAAATGAAGGAAAAAAGGAAGGAAGGAAAAGCTGAACGTTTTTAAAATGTTTCTGTTGGAATATTTATAGACATTTATCCCTAACAATCAAATAAAGTAAGCACTATAATTTTTAATTTTATGGATGAATCTCTTGGATGATGATGATGATGATGATCTCAAGTCTTCTTGTAAAGTTTCTCTCTTGGGCAGCAGGTTACTGTGTAATATAATTGCTTATGATAAGGAAATGCAATTATTGTGAGAACACGGACTCTTTGGGAAAAGATTCTAATAAGGCAATTTATGCTTCCTTTTAATTCAACTGATATTGCCATGGGGAACTGCACTTTTAGCAGCTTCTATCCAGTTTAGCAGTTTCAGATCCAGTTTCTATGGAAATTTTAGGCTGCTGCCATTGGATAAAGTCAATGGTGCCAAGGAACAACATCCTTGATAATGGTAAGTTTTTTCCCTGGAGGTGTGACTTGCTTTGTTTTCTGAGATGCGACATAACCCACTGACAACTTAAAAATTCCTCCATAGATAGACACAACATAAACTATTCATGCTGCAGTTCTCAAAATTCTGTGAAGAAAAGAATTATAGAAGGAGTTGAGGAAGATGGCGGAAGAGTAAGATGTGGAGATCACCTTCCTCCCCACAGATACACCAGAAATACATCTACACGTGGAACAACTCCTACAGAACACCTACTGAACGCTGGCGGAAGACCTCAGACCTCCCAAAGGCAAGAATTATATATCCAGGGGCTTCCCTGGTGGCGCAGTGGTTGAGAGTCCGCCTGCTGATGCAGGGGATAGGGGTTCGTGCCCCGGTCCGGGAAGATCCCACGTGCCACGGAGCGGCTGGGCCCGTGAGCCATGGCCGCTGAGCCTGCGCGTCGGGAGCCTGCTGCTCCGCAACGGGAGAGGCCACAACAGTGAGAGGCCCGTGTACCGCAAAAAAAAAAAAAAAAGAAAGAAAGAAAAAGAATTATATAACCAAGTAATGATTTTTCAGTTAAAGGATGAAGAGAAAGGAAAGTAACATAATAAATAATCAATGTGAGGCACAGACTGTCTTAAACTACACCCAATGTATAGATGTGTCACTTATGTGGATTTTCCCCCCTTAAATATATGAGAAGTCGTAGTCAGGCAGAGAACCCTCCCTTCCTTTCCATACTTTTCCACATTTGTCACTCCATCCCACAGTTGATTCCACAGTGTTAAGAATCATAGCTGCTTGCAGAAATCTTAGCCTTCAGTTTGCAACTTGCCATTGCTTGGAGGGGTTACCAGCAGAAAGAAAGCTTGTATGAGTGTGGTGGGAAGAAGTATTTTCCTATTAAAATATTTGTTGTGTAACTTCAACTAATACACGTCACCTATGGAGCAAATGTTTTAAAATTATTTTACCATGTATTATGTAGTTGTATAACCATGGTAAGTATGCAAACTAGATATGTTCTTGGATATCTGAAAGGTGATTCTATGATGATATAAGAAATCCTGAGGTATTCATAGCAAATGTCTTACATTATACACGTCCTAGTCTATAAATAAAACCCTTCAATAAAAGGAGAAAGAAGGAGCCAAGGGGATTGGATGCAGTGACCACTAAGGTGAGTAGAGTCTTATATCTTCTTCCAGGTCTCCCGCTATCCCCTGGTCGCTTCATTTCTCTTGGGAGGAGAGGCTTTTTGTGTCAATCTAGTATCAACAGAAGATACTAGAATACATGTTTTAGAACAATGCATGGCAAAACACTTCTTTAACCTAGATGATAAATTTACTTGGTTGCTTTTGTCAGGTGTGGGGGGGTGTTAATGGGTATTATGGAAAAGCGAAAGCCCTTCAAGTCATCGCTGATTACAACTACTGCTTCTTTGATCACCACTTTCCCATTTCATATGGCAGCTCTCAGCTCCATTTTGATTTAATTTTTAAAAATTAAAAATAAAGTGTGAATCATTTAACTTTCTTCAGATATGATACAAATGAAAAAATAGATGAGTTAAGTTAATCTCTTGTTCACATAACAAGACTTTCTATATCTTATTATTTGGACTGGTAGAGCTCTTAGCGTGCTTCAGATTGACTGGTGTGTTTATTTTGTTGCCTGCCTGTTTGAGAACTCTACTCCTGTTAGAGTCTTCCAATATGAAGAAGCTCAAGGGGATAGAAGTCTTTAGGGCAATCTGTTAAAGTGTGGTGATCTCTTCTGTTATCCTAAATAGTGGTATGGGAGACTGCTCCCCAAAGGTGAATGTGCCGTCCTGCCAGGGGCTGGGATGAGCTGTTCCACTCCAGGCAGTGCTTAGTAATAAAGACCAGGTTATCACAGTCAAGGCAGGTGTTAGGATTCAGATGGACTAAGGCAAGTTATAAATCAATAAGGATATTTGGATGTAAACACTGAGAATCACTGATCCCTAGACTTCTCTATCAAGTGCTCCAGCTGTTGTTCACAGAAAAATTGTTCTTAACTAACATTCTGCTTATTCTTAGACCTATTTTGTTGGCTCTGTCCTTTCAGAGTTTTGCATAACTTGGAGTTTTATTCTAAAAACCTTTCTCAATTTTGGTCAGAAGTTATATTTGTTACTTGACACAGTAGTATATGTGCCCTGGAACTTTGGCAATGCCAGGGTAGAAATAAAGTTTTGTGTCTCTTCCAGTTCTGCTCATCGTCCCTGCTCAACCATATGCACATATACCCTCTTTGGATTTCTTCTGTCTCCAAAGGGCATAAAAACTATGTAGAGTGCAGTTAAAAGATCTTTCTCAATCCCTATCTAAGAAAGGGACAAATATGAATGAACAACAAGACCAGGAGACAAGCTGCCTCCAACTGCTGCCCAGAATTTAAATCATAATACCTTGAGATGCTGCTTCATCAAAGCTGCATTGGCCTTGACACGTAAGGCTCCCCGGGCAGTAGTCTCGGATGGATAAAAAGGCTAATCACACTGCACTTTTGGAAAGAAAAAACAGGAGCTCTAAGCAGTGCCAGTCCATATATCATCACTATTTTCGGGACAACTGAAATGTCAAGGCTAAAATACCCTCCAGCTATCTATAAAATAATCTAAGCCAGGTACACAGTCATGGCAGAGTTTTGAAATATTGAAAACAAATTCAATTGGTTTTCCCCATCTGGAAAAACCAAAAAACTATATTTTTCTGCTCCACATTTATCAAAAAAGGGTACTGAATTAAAAGTAAAAATATGGCAACAGTCTGGTATCCTGTCAAATTTAATCTATGTGCAACAGTCCAATCTATCCCACAAAAATGCATTGTACTGAAATTGGAAGTCTATTTCAGTAAGATACTTGAGTTTTCTTCCTTTGAGACTATTATTTTGCTCTGCATATTTGCTTTATTGAAACAATGAGACAGTTTTTAATGTTTTGTTATTGCTAATCTTGGAAATTAACTCTTCTGTTTTTAACAAAATAGAGAACTGCTGCAGATTAAAGATATTTTATTTCAGTTTTTCCTGTTTTAATGAACTTTTAAAAGATCTGTATTCATATATAGTATATTAAATGGAAATACAAAGACATAGATGCTTATGGAGTGAACTGCTTTTGACAAATTAATTGAACCCCAAATGTTAATAGCTATTGCTTTAACAGGTGGCAGAATTATAAATAGTATTCCACTTCTCTACCTATGAGCCATGCTTAATGTAATCACATTTATTTTATTTTTATGTTAATCATAGAAGAAGATATAGGTTTATTGCTACCAATGTACATTTTGAACAATGGTAATGCTCTATAGTTTGAAATTATTTGTTAGAAATTATTATTTTTTCAGTCAACATTTAATTAATATGGCTCCTTGATATCAGTTACTTATACAGGTTTTGAGAGCACAGTGAGAAATAAGACATACCTTCGACCTCCATTAAACTACACTCTATTAGGATTAGCATAATATATTTTTTGATGAAGACTTTATATAAAGGCTGTCTTATGGTTTTTAAAAGGCATTTAAAATCATTAGAACCTAGCACCAGACAAAGATAAAGACTTTAGAACACCTGTGAAGAATTTTTTTGTGTATATTCACATATGTAAACAGATGATACAAAGAGCTTGATCTTTATACTGATTGTGGAAAAAAAATCCCTAAAAGATCTTCACAACATATCAATGATATTTGTATAACTTCTATACTTACCAGTCTAGCGTTAAAAGGGAAAAACCCTGCTAAGCTAGATAACTTACTTCCACTTACAAAGACACCATGTTCATAAGATTCAGTTAGTAGGTCAGATCTTCAATTCCAAGAATTACAGATGAGAAGGCAAATAATGGGATGGTTTCCTGTTCTTCCTTATTTTTCTTCTCCAAGATCGTCTATAAGATCCCTACTCCCTCACCCATGATCTGGCACTAGTACTCGCAACTTTGACTTGGAAATTATTTGTGAATATTACTGCAAAGCAAAAACAGATCTTTTCCAATTGAGCCCTCTGAGAATAATCAACAACTATATTGTCATGTGAAAAAATATATAGACCTGGATGCCAGGAAATAATCATGTAAATTAGGGTACCCAAATCAATTTGCAAGGCTTATTTGCTTCATCCACATTAGCATGGAGTTCTCCTCATTCCAGAAGTGATGACTTCTCCAATTAAAAAATAGAAACTGTTCAGTTGGAAAGAACCTTAGAGATAATTTTTTCCAGTGCACACTTGCCTATGTTGTAATGAGGAAAGAAATTCAGGCAGATTAATCTCAGTGCTGGTAAAGCTCTCCTGGCCTCTACTGTGATGCTTTTCTAGTATACTTCATTCGTGATATCTGACTATGATATATGAAGGCATGTGTACCATAAACATACTGGAACTCAAGCTGCAAGTTCTCTCACTGGAATAGACCTCCCTTGAAAGAACTGAGAGAGGCCTAACAATTTTAAATTAGTGAATTTGCAAAATTTTATTAGAGTACTTCTGCAAATTGTATGAGGTTCAGGTTGCACAAAACCTGGATCCTCTCCTGCTGATATGGAGATAGTTCAAGAGTTTCATTTTGTTCTAACTTATGAACTCTTTATTGGGTTTGACTAGAGTGAAGTACACTTTTTTGTCAAAGGTCCAGCCAATTTAAAGAGTCTATGCTAGGGCTTCCCTGGTGACGCAGTGGTAGAGAGTCTGCCTGACGATACAGGGGATGCGGGTTCGTGCCCCGGTCCGGGAAGATCCCACATGCTGCGGAGCGTCTGGGCCTGTGAGCCATGGCCGCTGAGCCTGCGCATCCGGAGCCTGTGCTCCGCAACGGGAGAGGCCGCAATAGTGAGAGGCCCGCGTACCACAAGGTATTCTTAATACTTATCAATCAAGGTTTCTTCCTGTTTCATAGGAATACATTTCTTACCACCAGTCATAAAAAAGAAAAAAAAAAGAAAGAAAGAAACCTATCTAATATCAAAATACCTTCGGAATTCACATATTTGCTGGTTAAAATAAAAACAGCAATTTTAACATGTGGGGTAAAATATGTAGATGATGAACCTATATTTCAAGACTAAGAGTTTGTCTCATATTTAGTGGTATTTTAAATCATATTGAAACAAAACTTTGACTTATGTACAAAAGAGAAGATTGCAAAGAAAGTAGTTCTTCCTATTTATTACATTTTCTGGAGTTTCTCATTATTCTATTTTTTTGTTTGTTTGTTTTGGCTGCGTTAAGTCTTCATTGTTGCACACATGCTTTCTCTATTTATGGCAAGCAGGGGCTACTCTTCGTTCTCATTGCAGTGGCTTCTCTTGTTGCAGAGCACGGGCTCTAGGCACGTGGGCTTCAGTAGTTGTGGCTCACGGGCTCTAGAGTGCAGGCTCAGTAGCTGTGGCACAGGCTCAGTAGTTGTGGTGCGTGGGCTTAGTTGCTCTGCGGCAACTTCCCAGACCAAGGATCAAACCTGTGTCCCCTTCATTAGCAGGCGGATTCTTAATCACTATGCCACCAGGGAAGTCCCTCTCGTTATTCTTTGTTTATGTGGGAGAGAATCTAGAGGCCTTTGTTAATATGGTAATCCTGAAATGCCATTTTACAGCCAAGAAGAAAATATTTCTTTTCCAAAACTACTTAACATTTAATTTTAGTTCCATGATTGAGAGTATGAATTAATAATGAATTACTTCAACATTGAGCACATTATGGTAAGCTTACAGTATAATATCAATAAAAAAAAAAAAACAAGCGTTGACATACCTTAATGTAAATTTTTGAAACTACAAACTACAAGTATACAAATACAGAAGATTTCATGACCATTTGAGGAAGAACAAAAAGTACATATACATATTATTTTAATTACTCATGACATGTCATAAAGGATTTTCACTTGAGGGCATTATTAAGCTTTTGTTTAGGAGTTTCTCTTGCCCTTTGAGAGTTAGGGAAAATATACCATATCTTAAGCAATATCAACCAATTAATATAATTAGATATTACCAAGTTATCCATCCCCTAGATGGTAGGATCCTAGAAAAAATACATTACTTGGGTGGAAAAATAATATTTTAGGAAAAGAAAAACTGTTTGAAGTAAAAAATTCTATTACATTCCAAAGTAACTCCAATATATTCTTTAGGAAAAACTCAAACTCACTGATCTACAGTCACGCATTCCATAACAAGAGTAGCTAAGAAGAGATGACTTTTTAGGAACAGCTTCTTACAGCACTCTAAGGTTCTTTAATATGTTAATAAATATTCCTGCAGTAGGGGGTAAGAGTCTATGGCATTTATATTTGGAAAATATTTTAACACCCAGAATCCCTTCTTAGGGAGTTCTATAAAAGAACCAAAAATGTTTCAGCTTAAAAAAAATGTTTTTGCTTCCTTTAATCTAGGATTTACCAAACATTTTTACCTTTGATCTTGTTTTTCTGAACACCTTTTAATATAACAGTAGTGGTATTCTATCTAACAAAACTCAAGAAAAATAAAATTGGAGGATCTCAAAAATTCTCCTAAGTTTCACAAAGTAGATTCTCAAGAAATATTTGTTTCATGAAAAAAATCAAAGCTAAATATGCTATTAAATACTAACTTGAACATTGCGAGATTATTTCATTTGTATTCTGTCTTCTATTTTTAACGGGCACAGTGTTGATGACATGGATAAATTACATTTTTTATAACTTTTGCTTGTAATAAATATGCACAATCAATGCTAATTATATATTCTGAAGGTAATATTAACTAAGAGAATACTAAATCGATCTAAAACCATGAATATTTTAGCTATGATGCTCACAAGCTCTTAAGCTGTTAAGCTCTCTATTTTAAAATGATGGATTGTCTAATCCTATCCTCAAATATTTGAAATTTCTCTAAACAATCAATACAAAATTCTAGCGGGCATATATCCTCATTTTAGAGCCAAATTCAAAGTTATTATGAAGGTTTATCTCAGACTGTAGAACAAACATTTCAAAAAAAAATTTTAATCCATATCTTAAGAATTAAATTCTACTTGTATTGGACTCTAGTGAATATAAGCAACACATTTCTCTGAGGCTCCTGCTCTTGATTTTGATCTAGTTAAAATAAAAAAGAAAGAGGGAGAGAGTGAGATAAATTGCCAGTGTCATGAATTCTGCATTTGACATTAAACAGCCCACTTAAATGCTGCAAAATTGATAGTTCTGTATTGGGTTCACAATGTGATAATAATAATGTAGTGTTATAACATTTATTTCCAGGCAGCTCAGATCAAAGGCTTTTTATTTTTATGTTTTTAATGGACTATTTTAACAATCTGTAAGTCAGATAGAATTTTTTTTAACAGACTGGGAGGCTGAGGCTTAGGAAGTTATCTGAGACCCACTACTGGGTAAAGAAAGCAACCACCCCTGTAATAAATTAGAGTGGCAATAAAAATACCAACTCTGACTATGAATTAAAATAGAGGCTTTAGAACAGTCCATTCAGCTTACAATGTGGTATACATTTTATGCTTGGTTAATATCTCAGCTTTGAAATAAGAAATTCAAAATTAAGTCACCCTTTCAAAGATATGAAATTCTTTCCATATGAAATATTGAAGTATGTTTTTCCAAAGTTCAAATGGGCCTAAATTTTTCTTTCCCTACACACTTTCCCTAAAGTATAACACAATATTGTTTATACAAGGTTATTCCTGCCAATAAATAGGCATATATCCTGTGAAAACCGGTCCCTCTGAATTTTAGAGAAATATTGAATCAATTCCTATATCCAAGAGATCACATTAGCTACCATTTAGAAAGAGTTAACTACATACTAGGTACTGTGATAAGATAAAAATCTTCTAAATAGGTACTGTCTTATCATCATCCCTGTTTTACAGTTGAGGAGAGAGAGATTCTGTTTTGTTAAGTAACTTCAAATTTAAAAAGTCAGTAAATGCCAGAGAATGACATTTTCTAATTGTGGAGCTCAGATCACGTGACCTACCTCAGTCTGGTGCTCACTGTGAAAAGACCCAAGTGGAGCAGAAAAGAGTGACTGATTGGATTACCATGGCTATTGGGTTGATGGTCTGTCATCCATAGTAGAACTTTTAGATATGAGAGGCTGGTACGATTTGATGAGCCTAAGGGTTAATGCCACCCAGGTCATTCATTCAGAGCCCAGGCTGGGACCAGGTCAAAGAAGTTCTCTCTCTCTTTCCTGAAAGCTCCTGTGGATAATTCTGTTTGGGAATGAAGACAAAAAGTCCCTCTTCCACAGGGCAGTCAATGGCTCTGTGGGAATTAAACTGGAGACTAAAACTACCCCGGACCCCATCTCTAGCTGAGCCGTACTAAAGACACCTCTCACCTGCAAGACCAGTATTTCCAATAGGTTGAAGTAGAGGTACTTCAAATAAACAAATAAAACAAAGAACAGAGGTATTTGTAATAGAGTTCCAAGGACTTCTACAAAAATTAAGTCATGTATTTTAATCTTCATAATCATCCTATCAAGAAGAAACTATTATTATCCCCACTAATTAAGTAGCATACCCAAAGTTTCTGAGCTAGCAAGTGGCAGAGCAAGAATTCGAATCCTTGGAGTCTCGTTCCAACCTGTATTCTTAACCACCATGCAACGCTACCTCCTATTGCCTGACTAGCCTCAACCCACTGATAGCCCTGGAAGACTGATTGGTCTAGAAACACAATAACCAGTCTGTATAACACAGACCAGACTCAGGACACTAATGGCCCAAGCAGATTAGCTATCCTAAGTGTTGACTGATTCACACTGATTAAGATGTTATTTCAGGTATGTATTTTGAACAAGTGCATTAGCATAGGTTGAAAATAAAAGCCCTGATATAAGCAAGCGGTATCCACTTTCTGAGGATGGTGAAAATAAAACCACAGGAATGATCACAGAAGCAACAGCCATGGATGTTAAGCACATGGACTTGGAGCCAGATAGTCTGGGCTCAGATTCCACTAGCTATGTGGCCTCACAAGTTACTTTGACTTGAATACTTGATTCCTCATCTTTAATTGGGGGCTAATAATACCTACCTATTTGGGTTGGTGTAAGGATTAAATGTAAAGCATTTACAATGGAATATGACATTTACTAATGACTAAAGGAAGGTTGCCTACTGAACCTATTTCCATGCTAGAGAATGAGCAGAACCTGGACAGTGCAAGAAGAGAAATACAGGTCTCATCATCACAAAGATGTTTTCCTTAGTCATAGTGGGTCAAGAGATTTTATCAGGGCCGTAGTGATAAGCAACTGGAAATCAATATCCGTACTCTATTTTGTGCCTCTTTTACAATGTTGATTAAAAGTATGTCCATGTTTGTTGTTCTCAACTAATATTTGTCATCTACAGTGATTCCAAAATATGACCACACGTTTCTGCCAATTCAGTATGCATCCTCTATGCTATGTGGTTTTACCTATCCCATTAGAAAGGGAGTCTATTTCCCAACCTTTGAATCTAGGTTGGCATTTTTCTGACAGAATGAAGCAAAAGTGAGGTATAATACTTCCAATACTAGATCTTAAGAAGATTTGCAGCACTCTGCTCTTTCTTTGTTAGACGGATGTCCTGAGACTATCACGAATAGAAGTCAAGGAAGCCTACTAGAGGGTTAGACCATGTGAAGGAGAACAAAGGGCTTTAGCTGACAGCATACCAGGCACATCTGCCAGACATGTAAGTGATGCCATCTTACCTTCCAACACAACACAGCCCACCCTTTAGCCAAATGGAGCTGCACCCTTTAGCCCAGGAAAAACCAGCAGAAGACCCAATAAGAATTCTGAGAAATAATAATGTATTGTTTTAAGCCACTAAGTAGTTGGGATGGATTGAGCACAGCATTAACTAATTAAAACAGCATCTTCATGAAAGTCCTGAATTAAAGAAAGTTTTTAGAAATTCCTATGTTATTTCTAAGACTGGGTAGACTCCATGTAGTAATAGAACCAAGCTTTTGGCATATAGATGAGGCAGAACAGACAGACATTTTGAGGAATATTGTCTTTGCCAGGTTTATTTCAGTCTGATTTGATGCTCTGGTAAATAATACTTCCCTCTGAAATCCAGGAAGGCCATTTTTCTGCATAGGGCATTAGACTTCCAGAAATATTTATAAATAGAGCTTAGATTAGAGCACATGCCTGGGAGCTAAACCATCTAAAATCAGTGAGTGTTAGCGATTATACGTGTGTGTGTTCGACACATTGAATAAACAAGACTCATAGGATACTATCACAAAACAACTTAATTTTTATCCATCACTGTTCCTTTAAACATTTCTTTTGCAGGGAATTCTTTCCTTGTCCATGCATAAAAATTCATTACAAAATCCGTATCCTATTCTTCTTGGGTTTATAGCTAATCTTAAACTTTCCAAATTGCTAGAAAAGAAAATGTAGTCTTATAAATATAAAACAGGGATATAAGCTAATATTAAAAACATAAATGTAGACTTAGATTATAGAAGGAAGGTGGGAAAAATATGTAATAATTAATAATGCATTTAAGTCCTTCATTTAAAGAGAAGGCTTTTCAGATTGGATTAACAAATAATATTGGACTACATACTTTTATGAAATACTCACTAATGCCAGGTGATACAGAAAGTTTTTTTAAAAATAAGTATTAGCCATGATATGCCAGAGAGATAATGGTCAATATATTAAAATTTTAAAAATACCTGAATATGTGGCAAAAAACATTGTATGGCGTACAAGTTTTTTTTGTTGTTTTTTGTTTTTTTGTGTTTTTTTTAAGGAGGAGACAGTACAAAAGAAAATTTTTACACCTTTACGTGTGGATAATGAAGCACTGAAATGTAAAGAACAAAGACTTTTAGATGGGTAGAAAAACATGCCTAAGCCTTCCTGTCTTCTCAAAATAAGAACCAAAGTACTAAAAATACAAAGCATTAGATCAGTATCTGTTGCATTATGAGCTGTTCTTGGTAGTGGGGGATAGAGAAGAAATACATCAAAGAGTCTAACTGTCCAAGAGTTTATTGTCTTATATGAAGAGACAGCCCACGTATTCATGCAATAGTTGAGTAACACTGACATTCTGGTTTTGAAATAATTGAATAAACACTGAGAGCTGAAAGAGTACTAGGCAGAATCAGACCACGGTGAGAGGGAGCAGAAAAGCAAAGCATCATGAGGAGGGATAAATGGATTAACACTTGACCTTGAAGTGGAGAGATGAGAAGTGCGTGTTGGTGGGGAGGGGAATATATTTGAAATAAGTTTTTGCTTTGGGGTCGTAGTTTTTTATTGTGTTTACTGATTGAATGGATGAATAACTCAGAAGTCTGCCTAAACTTAGAAAGATACTATAGTGGTTTATTGACAGTCTCAGACATAGTTGCAGATCAGTGGGAATACAAGAGTGGAAAGGTTTTATTTTATTTTTCTCATATTACCATCCCCAACTCCTCTCTTCTCATTCTTCAAAAATAACTCAGGAAGATTCTATGGAGATCAGGTCACTGTCCATTATTTAAAAGTCCTATTTAGTCAAATGAAAAACTCCAATTGTATCCCCTCACATCTCCCAGTTCAGGCTTTGGGGACAGCCTGTGCAGGGGTTCTGCTTTTTACTTCTTCCTTTCCTCCTCTGATGCTTTCAGTCACGATGGAGGGAAGAAGAATGAGTAACTCTCTCATTTAACTAGCTACTTCTGTAGCTCCTCACCTGGTTAAACTGAGTGGCTTCTGTTGCCTTTTGTGAGACCAGCATCCAAAAATTTACTATATATTGGGGTCCATGTGTAATTCATTTAAAGGTCCTGGTGAGGGGCTTCCCATCCTACAGATCTTTGATGTAGGAGACCTGCAAACTCTTCAGCATCCCACTTTAGCTTTTGCTCTTGGGGATAAACTTTGCAGACTCATGCTCTGTGGATCCCCTTTCAGAAGGCATGCATGGCTTTTTTCTGGCTTCTATTCAGCACTTCCAGTACCCTTCAGCTCTTAAGCTAACTGGTACAGCCCACAACCTTTTGCTGCTGTGATGTCCCCGTTAAAGCCCCATTCACTTAGGTATGACACAAATCCAGCTACCTTCTTTGGTGACCATGTGATTTAGATGAAACCCATTTGTTATGTCATGTTGAATGTAGGAATGCAGGCTTTTCCACTGATACCTTCTCTCCACCTGCCATCTTTGACTGACTCTCCATTCTTCTCCAATAGGCATGGAGAGCTGCTCAGAAATTCCACACATAAACAAATGTATAAATGCAGAATGAGAAGACAGTGTCATGACTGAACTCTGCGTGTAATTTCTTGGGGAGGGGAACAGTCATTTTGCCTTGGAGGCTCCTCCCCTACTCCTTTATCTTCTGTTACATAGACAGTGGCCATAGGAGGTAAAGAGCGATGCTGGGGAGGGGGAAGCAGAGCCAGACAGGCCTTTAATTGCATTAATTTCTCTTTAGTAAAGGAGCTACTTGATGTTTTGTCCTCAGACTGGGGTACTAGTCACCAATTCTGGAAAAAAGGAATATCTTCCTCAACATCCTCTTACATTGTGACATCCAGTCCTCAAATGACGTTTTCATTTTGTTCTGCTCTTATTCTAAAATACCAAAATTAGTGCAATTTTTTAACTCTCAGATTTCTTTCACAGTAATTTACAGCTGTTTACTTCTATGTGTTTTGGTACGTGTCTTAAAATCTTTTTTCAAAATCTTTTAAAACTATGCTTTCAAATCTTCATGTACTTCTGCTTAAATGGCACTGCACTTGGTAAAATGTTGGTTCTATACGTGGTTGCACAGACAGAAGCAAAACTAAGTATCATTCATTCTTATCATGTTAGTGGTATCTAGTTGGTTCAAATGAAATCTGTGGTCAAAATGGAGACAATATCAAGTTTTGATACACTTCCAATTTTATTAATGTCTGAAAAGTTTAGTTTTTATCTCTTTTCCATATCAGGAAAAAAATGCAAAAAGAAAAAAGTACCATAAGGTCCAGCTTACAGTAGCCTATATGATGGATCACTTCCCTAAAGAAACTGTATATTTGTGTGTATATACAGTTTCTCGGTAACACATTGACAGCAAAACCCATCCCTGAATGGTTTGAACCATAATTGATCACTTGTGGTTTTACATGAGGTAGAATGAGTAGAGGGAAATTAAATATGATTAATTTTTATCATATTTCTCTGCAGTATCTAGTTGGTCCAAATACAAACTGTAGTCGAAATGTTCTGTTATTCCAGAGAGAAAAATATTAAACCATTAATCCACTTGACTGATTTATTTGGCAGCTTAAATATTTTGGTTTATTCAGTGGTTCCAACTTCTAAAAAATCTGATTCTGAAACATGAATGTTTAACAGAACACTTCTAGGAGATCAGGAACCATGTCCAAAATATCTGCTATTCTACTGCCAGGTCCTATGCTCTATGAATAGTCAATCAATCAATCTAACTGTCTATCTATTTATCCATCTATCTATCCATCCATCTATCTAGCAATATGGAATAATTAATTATCCCTTTCAATTATGTCTGGCCATGAACTTTTGGTTAGTAAACAAACAAGCTAGAGATGAAGAAATTTTTATATAGATCAGAGTTATTTGCCGTACTGTGGCTGACGGTAGGTACCTTCAACTCCTCGTGTATTCATCCATTCATAATATTTTTTTCATGTCAGAATGTTGTAGCTGGATGCAGTAGAGAATAGAAAGGCAAAGTCTCTGGCTTCATAACATTTGTCTTCAGAAGACTGTCCCTAACAATCACAATTCCGAGTGGGGGAACAGACTATAAGCAGACGAATATATGATAAGTGTTAAATACTAACGGAAATAAAGGAGAATATGAGAGATATAGCTTCCTGGGGTTTGGCCAGAATATTATTTTTTGTCATCATAATGATCACCAAATAATTGATTTCACAATTTTGAACAAAGATTCAGTTCACTAATTCAGCACACACTTTATTTCATTAATTCAGCAAATACTTACTGAGAGTCTAGCCTGTCTGTGCCCATCACTAGAGAGAAAGTAGAAAGCAAAATAAGGCTTGTTTCCTGCTCTGAGGGAGGTTACAGGTGAGTGTGCAAGAGAAATAGTAATTCAACAATAGCCTGGACAGGTACAATATCCAATCCATTTACATGGTTACTCACACCCATACACTATGTCCTTGAGATGGATAATAGTGGTTCTGTTGTGTTTACTGCTGTAACTCCTTAATAAATCAACTAAATATATGAGACATTCTGAGGATCTAGAAAATAAACCTAATTCTAGTGGCAAAACCTCAACTTGGGTTAGTCATTCACATGGATCATTCCTTTGACTCTCCACCTGGTTTTAGTGGTTGGAAACCTACTTCTTAGAATCAGCTAAAATCAGATGTAGTCATTTTTTTTAAGATGCATGAAAAAATATATCTCATAAACTATAAAAACTGGTTTAATTTTCCAAACTGTAAGTATAAAAGCAGAGAAAAGGAAAAAAAAAATTTTAAATCAAGTCATATTTAAAAATTGGCTTCATGACCAGCATTGTGCTCACAGTACCCATTAAAATAATCTCCTCTGGATATACTCTCACACAGAATCACCATTAAAAGGTGTGCTTACATTGTGTTTAATCCCAAGGTATTCATGAGGACATCTCTGCTCAGATAAACTTTTACCACATGAAAAAAAAAAAATCAAGTCATATTATGACAACCCAGAACATATGTTGAGTTGTGGCATACCTAAAATATACATGTGTCTCAAGTAAAATGGTGATTTTGTAGAATAACAAGATTTTACTAATAAAACTATTTTACTCTTTAAATTTTTCTTTCATGTTATTTGCTGAAATATTTATTAGTGTCTACAGCTGAGATGTCAGTTAACATACACATTTTAGCAGGTAAGCATATATGAGTTTGAGGAAAGAGAAAGTAGAGAGTCAAAGTGATGGGTTTAATCACGTGGCAAAGTGAAGATGATGCAAATATTTTCACGTTATTGTTACTTATGAAGACCTCTATGGTCTGAATGTTTATATCCCACCCAGAACCATAGTCCTACCAGCTACAGTTTTATAGTTATATTTCCTCTTATGCTGATCTCAACCAGTATTATTTTGATTCCATTGTTTTATTACGCACACACTTTTCTTAAACAGTAAACAGTTATTATAACCAAAAGATTTACTGGTTTTGTAGATTGCCATTGCTTCTTGGGTTCCACAGTTTTTTTTTTTTTTTTCATTTATGTTTTGCTAAATTGTATCCTTCTGTAATTCATTCCAGGTGAGTTTATGGGTAATAAAATTTCTGAGCCTTTGCAAATATAAATGAATGTCAATATTTCACTATTACATGTGAGTGTATAATTCTATGAATAATTTTAAGATAAAAATTATTTTCCTTCCATCTTTACAAATTTTTACTGTATTGTCTTCTTGTACGCCCTTTTAAGCAAAAGAAAAGTATGATATGAATTGAATTCTCATTTCTTTTCTGTTTATTTTTTCTTGTCTAGAACCATTTATAATTTTCTTTTAATCAATGAATGTTAATATTTCATCACACGTATCTGGATGTAGTCTTTTTCATTCATTCTGTTCAACAAATTATCTTTTCAGTATGGGAAAGAAATTTAGTTCAGGTCTGAATTTTCTACTTCTATGACTGTTTTGTACATATTTTTTAACCTGTCAATCTTTTTTTTTTCTTCTTGGTCATTTGCTATGTGGAAATTGAAAGATCAGAATTTCTTATTTAACTTTCTTTTTGTCTTTTTCAGCTATATTCTGAGAGATTCTCTTAGCTTCATCTTTTAATTTACCAATTCTCTTTTCATCTGTGATCATTTTGTTATTCAGCCAAGTGATTGAAATTTGTATTTCAAAAATCACATTTTGTCTTTATGATTCCCCACTTATTCCTTATTTTGAATGCTGAAATATTTAAAATCTGAGAAGATAGTTTATATTTATTTTAATCATATTTTTCTTGGTCTGTTAAATCACTCTCTTTGGATTTGCGTTCTTCTGCTTGTTGAGCTTGCTGCCTCTGTATTATGGTGTTAGCATTATTCAAATTTTAGAGAGAGCATGGAAATGATTCCAGGAAAGGCTCTACTCTTCCAAGCACAGTGGCTCCTGATTTTCCTAGCTTTTAATGCAGTTATAGAAGTATAAAAATTTTAAAAACATATTTTCCCTGTAATGTCTAGTGATTTGCCATGAACTTGTGTCAGATTGCAGCTTGTGATGTTTATCATTTTAAACCATATTTACTCATTAGTTTTATAAACTTTTCTAATTTAGAATTGGACTACAGAGACTATAGATAGTTGAAATGATTGCTATAGTTTATATTATGCAGAAAACAGTTCCTTAAAATTCTGTAGAGAGTTAATGGTATATGAAAGAGTTTCAGTCAATTTTTCCCCTTAGAGTAAGGAATGTATGCTTCCAAATTTCAAAGAGCAGCACATGTTTTTATATTACAAGGATACTTTTTTTTTTTACTTAAGGTAGCAACAAGAAGGTATTTCTAATTAGACATATTTTTATTGCATTCATTTCAATGACTAAATACATAACTACTCTCATTTTATAAAAATTGTATATTGTTCCAGAGATTATATTTCTAATCCTAAATAAATTTGAGCCTGTTTTGGATAATTTTGGAAAAAATTTGGAAGATTACATCCAAAATATTATCTCTGTATGGCAAGATTATGGATAATTTTTTGTTTTCTTTTTCTTGTATATTTTCCAAATTTTCTCTAATAACAACATATTACTTTTAATACCAACAAAAATATTTTTAAAGTATTTCCCCATAAACTCTAAGTTTTTAGGACTCCTTAGCAATTATTATGTTTCTCCATAAAACATAAAGCAGTTAAAGTCACTCTAATCCTCAGGTCAAGTTTGATATGTTAGCTGCTTTGTCAGAATCAGCGCGTTAAATAGACATCTGAGTGAAGGCACCTGAGAGTGCACAGATTTTTATCATTGCCCTTTTCTTAGTTTTTATCTGTCTTTTTCTTTGGCCATAGTTGCTAGCTGATAAATCTCCAGTGCTAGCTGGCTTTGTATTAGGGGCTGAGCCATTAAGTAGGGAGAGAAGTGATGAATAACTTTCATCAGAGTCCACTCTCTAAGTACTTGAGGTTTTCACTGTGCTAGTAGCACTTCTCTGGTTCTCCTGTGCTATCCATGATTCAGTACAAAGACTCTGGTCTTTTATTCAAATATGTTTCTTCTATAAAAGAACTCCCACCCCTCCTCTAACTTCATATAAGGAATCCAGTCTTCTTCAAGAGTGACTTGCTACTTTCAGGAAGGCTAAGAAAACTTGAGACTGTAGCACTGATCACAACCTTCCTTGATAAGTAAATTTCTAAAAATATACAAATTAAAAGATCTTATTAAATAGCTTAATGTTAGTGTCTTACTCATCTTTCATATCCTTCCTCTCCAAATCCAATACATAATCAAGTCCAAGTGCCTCTTCTCCTGAAATATCATGTAAGCCTATTTCATCTTTTCTATTCCTAGTGACACTGCTTTTGCTCAGGTCCAAGTCAAATTTCACTTCTACTCTTTCAATGGTTTCTTCAATAATTCCTTTAATTTTAATATCACTCCTCCTTTATTTGCATTTTATAAAAGTTGTATCTTACTAAACTACAATATGATTATGGTTTGTGATCTTAATGTAATTTATATGACTCACATAACTCCTCATTTCATGTGGAATAAAATCCCAACTACTTGGAAGGACAGACAATAATTCCTACAAATATACATCAACTTATATTTCCTAGCAACTCTACCTCTCATTCTACCCCAGACAGACATATTCTATATGACAACCCCAAAGCATAATGGGCCTACCTGCTTATCCTTAAACATCTTTGACTTTAATGTTCTTACTATCAAAAGTGCAAGAAAAACATTTTCAAAGGCAATTTTATTGTTCAACCACAAGGAAAATATGCTCAAATTATGAAAAGCCTGCAACTAATTTTTTTTTCTGTTCTATAAAAAAAACAAGCTTTTTACCTCCATTTCTTTGTGTTAAGTAAAATGTGTAACATAGTTGGAGAGTCAATCCTTTCTCAAAAGAGACCATCTAGACATCTACTTGTGGCTACGACTGCACAGCCAGTAATGGAAAAACTCTTCATCTTGGAACAACTATTAATATGTGCTAAACTTTTAATATCTACTATTTAGAGGCATCAGGAAACAACCAACCGAAAACTTATGAGGTCAATGTCCTGAAAAGAGGGAAAGGCACTGAGGCAAGACCAACATTTCTGTTGATTTTTCCCACAAGGCATTGGTTGATTTCCCACCTGAGCTGGGTAAAAGATCAAGAAATCAGGCTAAAAAACAAAGTAGAGCTCATGACAGTCTCACAAGGTTATGGGCTAAAAATTATAGTATGGTCCCAAGGAGAAATGGTCTCAGAAATGCCCTAGGCTTTCAGTTGAGACTCTTGTAAGGCCATGCTATGGGATAAGGGCAAATTTCAGTGTTCATAAACACTATAAACTCAGCCTTAGCCATAAATCAGCTCAATCTCTGAATGGAACAAGGTCATCTGTCCTACTATAACTTCATTTGGAAGCAAATTTAAGAATATAACATCATCCACAGCCTCTTCAATTTTTATACATAATGTCTACCATACAATCCTGAACTACCAGGCATGCCAGGGACAAAATAATTACCAAAATTCAAAGAGTACAAAGAAATAGATAATAGAAACCACCCCTTAGTGGATGGTTAAAGATATTGTTTTAAAATAAAATAATTGTGATTAATATGACCAAGAAATGTATGATAAAGTAGATAATTTCACCAAAAATAAGCAATGGAAACCCAGATCTATAATACACAGAATCAGATTATTAACTGAGAATCATGTGAATCAGAGATCTTACCTAGTATCAAAATTTACTAAATAGTGTCAAGGATACAAGCAATCAAAAGGCAAAAGAGAAAGAAGCTTCTGGGACATCAGTGTTGACTCTCACAGATCCTTTATTCCTTTATCAAACATGAACCTCCAGCTCAGAATAGATGAAGCCTCTAAATGATGTTCATGGGCTTCCTCATACAACAGAGAGCATTTCAAATCAGACACATTTTCATTTAGTACCCCAGGGAGTTGTATAACTTATGTGACATTCTCCAGGAAGCCATTTTTCATATTTGGATTCCATTTTATATGGGTTATCCTTAGCTAGAGAGAGTCAGATAGGGACAAAGTCTCTTCTATCTAGTAAATATCATTAGCCATTTTACATGCATACCTAGTCTCCAAGGTTAAACTATGTTACCTTACCTGCTTTTCTTCCTTTCTTCATAGGTATTCCTCCAGTAAAGGAGTGAAAGTATCATAGGCCATATGCTTTACCCCTTCCTCCCAATTTCTAATAATAACTGAAATAAACATTTAATACATGCTAAAATTTAACACTAAATTAAACACAGCAGAAAAGTGGATTCATAGTCTGGAGAACTGCAGAGTACAACCGTATATCACATAACTAGACTAAAGATCAGAGAGAAGAGAAGAAAGAAAACACAGAGAAAAACATACAATACTCGGACGTGCAGTGAGAAATTCAGAAATATATTATACTGGAGTCCTGGAAAGAGAGGACAAAATAGAGAATGAACAGAGTCAATATTTGAATGGATATTGGCAGCTTCTCCTGGTAGAATGTAATCATTGCAACAGCTGCTATTCCTACAAACAACTCAAGGCCTTAAAGAACTTGGAAACAATGAAGACTAAATTGATTAAAATTTCAGAGAGTAGAGAAAAATTTAGAAGTACGCTGTGGAACAGTTAATCTCTTCCCCTAGGGACATTTACTGATGATAGACACAGGCTGGGGTGTGAGGACAGAATCTTAGCCAAGGCAAAGGGCAAATAATAGGAGATTTTAGTCATTTCATGGGACTGGAGTGACAAAATTGAAATGTGAGGGTCCTCAAACATGTGGCCTATCTCCCCCTCTATACAGTGCCAAGTTTTGAAATTGTGAAAGACAGGAGGATAAACAGATAATCCAAAATCTTCTGAAGGGCAGAATTAAGTTTTCTAAAGTCTTCTAAATTTGAGCATAAGTCAACCTAGGGACAAGTGAAAATCACAAATAAATTGAGTCATTAAAATTTAAACCAGCTTAACTTAACTCAGTTCCTCCTGGATTGAAGTGGTCTCCTCTCAGTCTCCACCCAAGATCACAACTCTGTATTTTTAGTAGAGGAGAAAGTCAATTGTCTCCAGTGGAAGATTTCATCATCTGAAACCTCTACAGTTCTTTCATACACAATATCCAGATACAATAAAAAAAAAAATTAACTTGTGAGAAAAGGCAAATGGCTACGCATTCATGAAGGTAAACAACTGAGCCACTTACAACCATCCTGTACCCACACAACCATTCTGTTTTCCACTTTCAGTATAGCATTTCATAAATTACATGAGATTTTCAACACTTTATTAAAAATGTAGGCTTTGTATTAGATGATTTTGCCCAACTATAGTCTAACGTAAGTGCTCCGAGCACATTTAAGTAGGCTAGGCTAAACTCGGATGTTTGGTAGATTAGATGTTTGAAATGCATTTTCAACTTACGATGTTTTCAGCTTATGAGGGTTTATCAGGATAAAACCCCATCATAAATTGAGGAAGATATGTATTCACGTTGAATCTCTAAAGTAGCAGTTCTCAAAGGAGAACCTTTCAGGGGTCCGTGAAGTGACAATTATTTTCAAACAAAAACTAACATATTATTTGATTTCTTGTTCTCATTTTTACACAACTATATAGTGGACTTTTCCAAGGTGACATGACATGTGATACCATCCTCGCCCTGATGACTAATGTATATGTGCTTGTGTATTCTGGTGTTTAAAACTTTCTCAATTTTAACTTGTAATATAGTAATAATCAAAATATATAGCCCACATTATAAAAAGATCTTTGGGATCCTCAATAATTTTTAAGAATGTAAAGGGATGCTGAAACGTGTTTAAGACTAAGATTTAGACTTAAATCACTAAATGAACATAAAAGAAAAATAACGAAAGATCATAAAAAGGAATAACAATAAGTTTAAAAATACATGATCACTCAATGAGAAGGAAAAATGAGAAAAAAAGAACAAAAAATGTGTAGAGAATAGTAAGATTCTTTAATTCTAAATATGTTAGTCATTACAGTATAAGTGTTATAAATCCCATAAATGTAAGTTTAAGTGAAAGAAGAAAACAGTACCTAATGTATGATTCCACTTACGGAAATAAAAGCAACAAATCTATTGTGTGGAAGTAAGAATAGCTACTGCCTTTGGGGTGGGTAACAACTAGCAGAGAGGTATATGGAGTGTCTATAATGCTGGTGATACTCAATTTCCTTATTCCTGGTGGTGGTTTATGTAGGTATGTTCATTGTGTAAAATTGCATTAAGCTACGAAATTAGTTGTATTCACTTTTCTGTATCTTTATTATTCATACATAAAATAGTTCATTTAAAGAAAATAGAAGCTAACTGTTACTTGGTTTACTGCATCTAATACTTGCCCACAGCTCTACCTCTGTGTAGGACAAAGTTGTGTGATGTCACCTGAGGTATTGCTTCTGTACGCCACTTATGAATTTCTATGCACACTGAGTCAGAAAAAAATATTTTAAAAATTACTTCTACATCTATTAAGTTTTCTTTAAACTTCAGTTTAACTTGATCAAATTCAAACTGCAGCCATGTCAGAGTATAGTGTAGTATAGAGCTCAAAACAGCTTATCTTTTGATTAAGTTCTCAAGGCATATTTGCAGAGAGATTGTCGCCTCTCTAGTTCAGATTTTTACTATGCATTCAAAATCTATTTTTTTGCCTAAAACTCCAAGGGATCTAAGTGTTCACTTGGCTAGAAAAACCTGATTTTATATGAGGAAACTGAGGCCCAGAAAGTTTAAGCAAATTATGTAAGGTCACACATCTAGTCATTTCCCCAGTGAATCTTCTCCTGATCTATTTAATTCAGTTTCCCCTTGTCCAAATTACATTAGTACACAGTTCCTGTACCATTGGAAAGGTATCCATTATGTACTGGCTTATGTTATTAGATGTTTTCTTGTAGACATGTTATCTACTTCAACTACTTTATGTGTTCTTTTGGGTCAGTGACTGTGTCTTACCTTTTTTTTTTTTTCAATCCTGGGGACCTATCATCTTCATGTATTAGTAATTTAGTAAACATATTCATTCATGGATACACTTATTCACTCATTCAACAGAAGTATTTACTGAGTACTCGCTATGTGTCAAGGCGATAAAAAAAGTCCCTCCCTGGGCTTTCCTGGTGGCGCAGTGGTTGAGAGTCCGCCTGCCAATGCAGGGAACACGGGTTCGTGCCCTGGTCCGGGAAGATCCCACAGGCCGCGGAGCGGCTGGGCCCGTGAGCCATGGCCGCTGAGCCTGCGCGTCCAGAGCCTGTGCTCCGCAACGGGAGACGCCACAACAGTGAGAGGCCTGCACACCGCAAAAAAAAAAAAAAAATCCCTCCCTTCATACAACTTAAATCCCAATGTAAGTTAATTAATTACCTCATTAATTAATTAGTAAGAAAATAAAATATTGTATATAATATGTTGTATGGTAAAAATGCTCTGAAGAAAAACAGTCCATGAATTAACCTTCAAATACAGTGGTTTTCATGCTGCTTTGAGATCTCTGGACTTAGCACGGAGATCCTTTTGGAACTGCTGGAGTGAAAGGCAATTCAGTCAGCCAACCTCCCCAACCTGGTTTCATTTACAACACTTGCTTTTATCTTTTACATAAAATGCTGCCACATAAAATTCCATCTGAACAAAGCACATCATACATGAAAATAAATTCAATAGATTTTTCAGGTTCTAAAATATTTCAGCTTTTCAAAGGGACAAATGGTGTTTCTGGTTATACACTACTGTAGATGATTTATCCATGAAACTCATTTTGTATCTTATATTTCTGCTCTATAATTATAGGATGTATATAAGCAGCTAAGTTTACGGTGTTGAGAAGGACAGTTTAACCCTCAATTACTTAACTCTAATGACTGCTGAGTGACCTTTCTAAAGATAATGGAGTGCCCTGTGTGCATTTGTCTATATATAGGTAATAGAATCATTAGGTGATTGAGAGAATGACTACATTTCAATGATAATTTACTTTTGTGCAATCCTGGTTAGTCATGTGGAAACAGGTTAGTATTCTCATGCTGAACCCAACACACTTTTATCAGTAAGTGCTCGCTCATTTCAATTAACTTCTCTGTCTCTAATCTGGAGGTACTGCATTAGAGGTATAAAATGCATGCAAAACTTACTTGAAAGAGAGCAGATGTATTTGAAAGAGGGAAGCTGTCAGGGTTGAATGGCAACCTGAGACATAAGAGAAGATCCTTTTTTAAGCTATGTCTAATTGAATCAGAGCTGAGAACAGGTTCCATGATTGATGATAATGATATCAAGGATGGTGTTGTAAAGGTTATTAAGTGCCCAAAGTGTTCTAGGAGTCACGTGGTACATGTTGCATTGAAAGACAATATTTTTACCATTGGAGATTTTTACCTTCTGGAACTAAATGAGAAAGATAACATATGCATATATACATTCATCAAAAATACACTCAAGTATCTTGTTATTTTGCAAAGATTAAATGGCTAGAAGTAGGATAATGAAAAAGAGGACAGATAAAGGAAGAATGTTGGGTGTATACTTGGTAAACACATTTGGGAAATGGGAAGGGATAGTAATTCAAGTAGTGATAACAAAAACCTATTTAAAGACAAGTCAATCTATGTGTACAACAACACTGTATATCTCAAATTAAATACTCAGCTCAGCCCATGAATCACTGTCTTTCATCTGAATAAACATTTAAAACAGTTTTGAATCAGTAGGAGAAACATCAGCATTTTTGCTCTATTTCATCAGTTTTTTGGAGGAGGTCAATTGCTGTTATTTTTCAAAAATGTTAACATAATCTAGTTAGATTCTTAAGATTTTAAAAGAAAGTTTTTATATGAAACAAGCACAAATACAGAGATGAGATCTTTCATTTGGAATACGTTTCATACATAAGCATGAAGTATTATTAATTTAAGGCATGGAAGTAGTAATTATCTAAAATTTAGTCTGAAAAATATTGCCTTTATTTCTGACTTTTTAAAAAAGTAATTTCTAATAATATTCCATTTCTGTTGTTCCCAAGAGCACTGAACTGAATCACTGAATATTTCTGAACAATTTCAAAGGCTTAACAACACAGGGCTTGGGGGACGGGGGTTGGGGGGGGTGGAATAGGACATGATAAAAAAGGAACGAAATTTAGCAACCATGTTATTTGGGTTTGTACTCCAAGGGGATACAGACAGAAGCCAGAGAGCTGATTTAAAATTCCAGAACTTCTCAGAAAGGTATTGGTAAAAAGGTATTTAGAAGATGTAACTCTTTTGACTTTCAAATTATTTGATCAATTCTGTGGCTACGCAATGACTGTACTTTCTCTAGAGCAGTTAATGCTCCTCAAGTGCAGTCCCCAGACCAGCAACATTAGCATCACTTGGGGACTTGTTAGAAATGCAGTTAGGCCCCATCCTAGAACCAATGAACCTACAACTCTGAGAGGCTGAGGCCAGCAATCTGTGTTTTTACAAACCCTCAAAGCAATGCTAATGCATCCTTACATTTGAGAACTGCTCTACAACAGACTATGGAATGCAGCTCATTTTAGGAACACACAAAAAAAATCTCTTGAAGAAACAACTCCCTCAGAAGTCTCTAAATTGATTCAAATCATTCTGAAAAACACCTCAGACCAGCTCTGAATCCCCATAATATCTCATGTCTCAATCAACTCCATATTCACCTTGCTATTCAGTTACAAACATTGCCTGGAAAATTGGTTAACTCACTCTTTTTTCTCTATCTTCCATAACACAATCAAGACCTTAAAGGTAGGCTCCAACATTGTAAGCTCTTTCATACACATACCTCCAAGTTTGATGGCGGAGGGGGTGGTTCAGGAGATATAAAAATTTAGTAAGACATTCAGTGATATATTTTGGGGGGAAATGTGACACAACCTCTTTCTCTGAATTATGCAATATTAGAATGGCATTTCAGAACCTTACTTTTCAATTTCTATCAGTTACCCATTCAGTAAAATGAAACCCAGTGCTGTGTAAAATATAATGTTCAAATCAAGCAATAATTGATTGAAATCTTTCTCCTTTTATTTTATTAATAAATTTATTTACTTATTTATTTTTGGCTGCCTTGGGTCTTCATTGCTGCGCGTGGGCTTTCTCTAGTTGCAGCGAATGGGGGCTACTCTTTGCTGCTGCGCACAGGCTTCTCACTGCGGTGGCTTCTCTTGTTGCGGAGCGTGGGCTCTAGGCACGTGGGCTTCAGTAGCTGTGGTACACGGACTTAGTGGCTCTGAGGTATGTGGGATCTTCCCGGACCAGGGCTCGAACCCATGTCCCCTGAATTGGCAAGCGGATTCTTAACCACTGCGCCACCAGGGAAGTCCCTCTCCTTTTATTTTATGAGATATTACATTTTTATGAGAAGATTTGTTAGGTTAACACACAACCCCTTTCACAGCTCTTGGGCAATGCTGATGGGAAATAATGGCAATGTGGGGATTTAGCTTTTTTTAGATAGTAATGGTGTTATGAGGGAAAATTGGAACTTTGTAGTGAATTCTTGCTTTCCCCAGTGCTTCTATAGTCTGTGTCAGGGAGATTGGACTAAAACTATTTCAGTACTTTGAGTCAGGCAGACTGTTTGAATTTATTTTCCCTTTTGTCCTGCATAACATAGGCTGAATAATAGATATGATGGCAGGACTACCACTACACTGACAACGCTACACTGACAGAGAGAGAATCAAGAAGGGAGATTACCAAGATTACACAGTCAAGGGTTTAGTGAAGGTATAAAATATAAGCTAATTTCTTAACATATATTCATAACTTGCATAAGACAAATATATTAATAAATGATAACTGTGATTGTGTTATACTTTCATTGAGTTTTAGAATTAAATATTAAATCTCTAATGAGTTAAATTTAAGTAATTAAATCTCATACTAATAGTGAAGGCTGTGGAGGGATGGTGAGTAGTATACCCTGAAATTATGTTTTAGGCAAAAAATCCATTAATATACTGAAAAACAAACACCATGCTGAAATTAAGTTGAGACAATCTTGAAGAAATTTGGAAGTTCAAAGTTTGAATAGTGTATTTTGTACATTAAAAGTAGTAATTTCAGATTTTACACTAAACAATGAAATCTCACAGAAATGAAAAATAGAAATGGCAGTCTTAAAATTTCCTTTGCATATAGGCAAGCCTCTTTTCCCCAAAGTTTTGTTTCTTCTTGATTTAGCTGTGAATAGGTTAATTGGCAACCAGGCACCCACAGAAGTGTTGTTCTTCCATCAATTACATTTTCTTGATCGTGCAGCTCTACAGTCATCGTAGCACCCTTGCCTCATTACATGAGGCCTCCTCATTTCCTCGTCTCTGGGGCTCTGCATCATTGTAAATCAGTTGGGCTAGTTTTTTAGATGAATCTCTACTAATATCCATTAAACATTCAAATAACGTTTGAATGTCATGAGGCTATATGAAAATTAAATTGTATTTTTAAAAAGGACCAACTGAGTAAATTTTGATTTATACAAGAAAATTCTCTACATATGCCTGCTAAATGGTTTTTTTTTTCAAGTAATAGATATTTCTAAAAATAGTCATACCCTCACTCTCTTGGAAAAAGAAAAGAATTTAGTTATTATGTGACCAAAAAGTGAAAGGCAGCATGGAACTTCCAACTTACAGAACATTTTAGTCCATAAGTTTGGGTTCTAATCATATCTTATCAATTGTGCCTCAATGATTTATTTAATACATAATCACTATTCAGTTAACGATCACTAAGTATATGAATAGGTTTACCTTAAATGATAAAACTACAAAGGTATGCCCTTTAGAAGCTTGTAATTCAAAGAAAAATATGTCATATGCATTGATAAATTAGCATTATAACTGAAGGAGATAAAATATGTTTTTAAATAATTTACTTGAGGGTACTAAATGTGTTTTGATCCCCAATGGCTGGTGATTATGAGTTATTAACTAATCCTAGCTAAATCCTAATTAGTTAATAAGTTTAAAGTTGATTGAGAGTAAATTTAACCATGATAATAATTATATGAAAGGAAAGGAAATTTAATATTTATAGATTCCGTACACTATGGCAGATGCTGAGTGCTGGGCTATGAGCATTCCCATAATAGTATTTATTTAATCCTTAACACTACTTTGTTCAGATAACTGCTGAGCCCACTTGATTGGGTAAATAGCTCCCCTTGACAGTAAAATTTCTCCATAATCCTGACTTAAACTAATTTTTACCTCTAACATATGCTGCTGTCTCCAGTATAATTGTCCCACGACATAGTTACTACCATCTCCATGACTCAACACACGCAGTTTTCCCTCCTGGAATCACTGATCACTCTCTTCCTCTGAACTACTTAAAATACCTTCCAGCCACTTAAGGGCCACTGCAGCCAACGCTTATCCCAATTAATTATTTTATACAAATTCACAAGGCATGTTAGTATTTCTACACAGTGACTGGTGACGATAATTTTCAACAGTAAATTTCATTATCTAATACCAAATAGAAAAGATGGAATGAAATTATTTTTTATTCTGTACCTAATATCAGCTTTAAAAATGTAATAGAATCTATTTTCTTAGCAGTTTTAGGTTTACAGAAAAATAAGCAGATAGTACAGAGAATTCTCATAATACCACTTCTTCACCATTCAGTTTTCCCTGTTATTAATATCTTGCATTAGTGAAGCACAGTTGTTGCAACTGATAAACCGGTATTGATATATTATTAATATTGATATATTACTTTTAACTAAAGTCCATAGTTTACAGTAGGATTCTCTCTTTGTGTTCTACACACAGTACTATAGATTTTGACAAATGTATAATATCATGTATCCACCATTACGGTATCACACAGAATAGTTTCACTGGCCTATAAATCCCCTGTGCTCCACATATTCGCCCTCCCCATTACCTGAATCCCTGATGTTATTATATGGTCTCTATAAATTTGCCTTTTCCAGAATGCCACATAGTTGGAATCATACACTATGTAGTCTTTTCATACTGACTTCTTTAATTCAGCCATATGCATTTAAAATTTCTCCATGTCATTTCATGGCTTGATAGCTCATTTTAGTATTTCTGAATAATATTCCACTGTGTGGATGAACCACAGTTTGTTTATCCACTCACCTAATGAAGGACAGTTGGTTTATCCAATTTTTGGCAATTACAAATAAAGGTGCTATAAACATTTGTGTGAAAGTTTTTGTGTGGCCATAATTTTTAAAGTCACCTGAGTAAATACCTGGGAGGGCTGGATCCTATGATAAAAGGAGTACGATTAGTTTGTAGGAAGATTTCTGTCTTCCAGAGTGACTGATTTTGCATTCTCATGAGCAGTGAACAAGAACTCTTGTTCTAGATCCTCATCAGCATTTGGTACTGTCAGTTTTTTAGATTTTCGCCATTCTAATAGATATAAAATGGTACCTCATTGTTTTACTTTGCAATTTCCTAAAGAGCATCTTTCCATATGCTTATCTGCCATCTGTACATCTTCTTTAATGAGCTGTTTGTTCAGACCTTTTACCTTTTTTATTAGTTTTAAGTGTTCTTTTTATATTTTGAATACATGTCCTTTATCAGATATTTTTGTAAATATTTTCTCTCAGTCTGTGGCTGTCTTTTTATTCTCTTAAAAGAGTCTTTAGCAGAACAAAAGTCTCTAACTTTAATGAAGTCCAGTATCAGTTGTTTTCTTTCATGGATCGTATGCTAACACATATATATGGAATCTAAAAAAAAAATTAGTTCTGAAGAACCTAGGGGTAGGACAGGAATAAAGACGCAGACGTAGAAAATTGACTTGAGGACACGGGGAGGGGGAAGGGTAAGCTGGGACGAAGTGAGAGAGTGGCATGGACATATATACACTACCCAGTGTAAAATAGATAGCTAGTGGGAAGCAGCCGCATAGCACAGGGAGATCAGGTCAGTGCTTTGTGACCACCTAGAGGGGTGGGATAGGGAGGGTGGGAGGGAGACGCAAGAGGGAGGAGATATGGGGATATATGTATATGTATAGCTGATTTACTTTGTTATAAAGCAGAAACTAACACACCACTGTAAAGTAATTATACTCCAATAAAGATGTTAAAAGAATAAAATAAAAAACTCATCATCAAATTTAAGGCCACCTAGATATTATCTTGTTATCTTCTAATAATTTTAGAGTTTCACATTTACATATAGATGTATGATACATTTTGAGGTGCTTTTTGGTCAAAGATGTAAGATCTGTGTTTAGATTTTTTTTTTTTTCATGCAGATAGTGGATGTCTAGTTGATATAGCATCTCTTGTTTAAAAGACTATTCTTCTTTGTCAAATTGCTGCTGCTTCTTTGTCAAAGAACAGTTGACTCTATTTGGCAGTTTTCTCTCTAGGTTCTTTACTGTTTTCCATTGATCTATCTACTATTTAACCAATATCATGGTATCTTGATTACAGTAGCTTTATAGTAAGTCCTGAAGACAGATAATCTCACTCCTTTGATTTTGCCTTTCCATACAATCTTTAGACTCAGTTGGTCACTATTCACAAAATCACTTGCTGTGATTTTAATTGGGATGGTAGTGAATCAGTATCAAGTTTGGAAAAACTGAGGTTTTAACAATATTGAGTCTTCCAAAACATGAACTTGGAATCTCTCTCCATTTGTTTAGATTTTCTTTGCTTTCTTTCATGAGAGCTTTGTAGTTTTGTACAAATATATCTTCTACATATTTTGTTAGATACATATCTAAATGTTTAACTTTTTAGTGCCAATGTAAATGGTATTGTGTCTTTATTATCAAATTCTAACTCTTCATTACTGGTACATAGGGAAGCAATTGTCTTTTTTACATTTTGTATCCTATAACCACGCTATACCCACTTATTATTCCAGAGGGTTTTTTTGATAAATTCTTTGTATTTTCTACATAGATAATCATGTCATCTGTGAACAGCTTTATTTCATGTAACTCAATTTGTATAAACTTTATTTCTTGTCTTATTCCATTGTCTTATTGCATTAGTTAGGACACCCAGTATGATGTTGAATGCATATGGTGAGAGGAGAAATCCTTGTCTTGGCCTCAGTCTTAGGGCCACAGCCCACTGTTTCTCATCATTAAGTATAATGTGAGCTGAAGTTTTTTCTTTGTACTGTTTTTGTAGTTGAAATGTTCTTTATCATGTTGAGTTTTGGAAAATGTTTTTCTGCACCTATAAATATGACCATATGATTTTTCTTTTTTTGCCTGCTGATGTGATGCATTGCATTAGCTTTTTAACTAATGAATTTTTGAATGTTGGATTCATTTTGGATTTCTGATTAATTCTAGCTAACATTTAGAGGAGAAATTAGGTAAATTCTCTTCAATCTCTACCCGAAGACAGATGCAAAGGGAATTCTTCTCAATTCATTCTAAGGACTGCATTATCATCTTCTTAGTCTCAGAGCCTCAAAACCAAGCATTCTTCAAATCTCCCATCATTTTTCTGCTTCAACACTTCATGTAGCACGTTAGCAAATTCACTCAGCCCTCTTAAAGTCAGTAGTCTTTTTCTTCTATCTCCAAATGTTACCACTTCCATCGCCCTCTTTCCATTCTCTTTCCTTCTGTGATGTTCAGTCTTCTCAAAACTTTTGCAATGCCCACTTGGTGGTCTTCCTCCAGTTTCCTGCCTCCTGCAACAATCCTTTCAACATCAATGTAAAAATGCCTTAATGCACAATGCTAATCATGTCACTTCCTCTCTTAAAACATCTGTAAAATAGTAATAAAAGCCAGACTAATTAGCCTGACAGTCATGTCTTTTTACAATCTAGGTATGAGTTCTATTTCCAAACCCTGCTAATTCTTCTGTCTAGAGAGACATTTTCCAACCATTCATTCAATCACTTTTTAATTAATACTACCTTTTCTAGGAACTTTTCTGACAATGAATGCTTACATGAATGAATGAATAACAATAGTGGAAAGTAATATCACTTTCCTCAAAGACATCTCCCCTTCTATTGTAAATTATATTTAAAAAAATAATACATTATTTCCTTTAGTAGTCTGTGAGAGTCTTTAGGTAGGTTAATTTTTGCTGTTACCAGTTACCATGCATAATTAGAGTAACCAGGGTTATTGTTAGAGCACAGTAATGTAAATGTTTTATGTGCTGACTAGCCTTTTCAGTACTACTTCAAGTGTAGAGCTAGGTCCAAATGTTCTTTCAGGAGATCTCTCTCTCTCTCTTCCCTGGCCAACATAATTAAAGAATCATCCTTTCTCCTACCTCAATCCTGGCTACTTCCTATTCCATTCCCTTTCTTTAATCCCCTCATACTCCTATCACTCCATGAAACAATCAAATTTGTTTTCTTGCTAATTTCTCTTTCTCCCACTCTAAACTGAAAGCCCTTTGAGAACACTGTCATGTATTCTACTGTTTCACACAGTGTCTGACACATAGTTGACAGTCACTAACTATTGAATGAATGAATAACTGAATGGATATCTGCCTATGTGTTCTACTCTGGTCTAATTAGGAAATGGAAAATAATAAAAACAAGTGGTGGAGAAAGCAACCTCTTAAACTTGGTGAATGAATGATGGTCCTTTAGTTATGGTTACCAAGGGGGGAGGGAGGTGGGATGAATTGGGAGATTGGAATCGACATATATACACTACTACATATAAAATAGATAACTAAGAGAACCTACTGTATAGCACAAGGAACTCTACTCAGTGCTCTATGGTGACCTAAATGGGAAGGAAATCTAAAAAAGAGTGGATATATGTATATGTATACCTGATTCAGTTTGCTGTAAGGCAAGAAACTAACACAACATTGTAAAGCAACTATACTCCAATAAAAATTAATTTAAAAAAAAATAAAAGATGGTCCTGTAGTGAGGTACAGATAGATTGAAGAGCTGTATTTACAAGGAAGGTAAATAGTCTCTAGGAGTGACACACTGCATTGCTAACTATTTTCTAGGAAGCCAAAAAGCCCTAGAGGTGGCATGCTGTGGCATGGTACTCTTCATTTTACCTGCTGGTATTATCACTTCCCAGTTTAAGACATAATGTGAACAGCTACTGTTAACAAATAAAGTCCCGCTGAGGAAAACCGATTGGAAGTAAGCTGGCAAAGAAGATGACAAAAATAACTAGGAATGAGGAATCTCAAGTACATTATGGAAAGGGTTTGGAGGCTGTTTAACTCCCAGAAAAGGATTTATTACTAAAATAATAAAGTGATTCAACTGCCAGAATTGCTATTTCACAAGAAAAGCATAAACAATGTTAGACAACTTGTATTATCTAATTGAATCTAAACTGCCTAGTCTTACTTCCTTAAACTCCATATCCCAATAAACCAGTGGTCCTTAAATTTTGGTAGCATGAAAAGGAGCTTGTGAAAAATGCATCCATGTGTATATGAGTGTGTGTGTGTTTATGTACACGAATAGGTAAATATGGAGTAACCATACAGTTAAGATAGATAGATAGGTATTTAAACCTCAATAAGTTACGTACAGTCAGTTCTTATTATTTGTGGTAGTCACGTCCTATAAAGTCACAATAAACACTGAATTAGTGAATACAGAATTATTACTCCTAGGGAAATACAGGATTGGGCTCCAGTGAGCCTCTGGTCATATTTTCCTCAACTGATAACGCATCACCTTGCTTTGTACGTGTTTCTATTTAAAGACATCTTATTTCATATATATTATTGGTTCTTTAACATTAAACTCATGGTCAACAGCACTATAACTCATACCTGAATGAAGCTGATCTAATACACATATTTCCTTCATAGGGCACATCACAGTATTTTTTATACTTGGAACACTAGAGAGCATTTCAGCACTATATTTGGAACCCATTTTAAAAAACAAAATCACCAAAAAAAGCACAAAAATGTGAAAATCATGCCACTAAGTAGTCTGTGACATGCACACATATACAACATGAGAACCAAAAGAAGAAAGCGGAGTGATGCCTTGTTTGACCTCAGCTGGGAATGTGTGCATGGGGCCAACCCAAGTTTTTCTCCACCCTGTGCAGATGGATGTCCACAAATGATCACAAATGCATCATGAATATTGATTTGTGGCTTACAAATAACTTTTGCTAAGTAGGTGAATTCATAAAAACAAACTCCACAAATAACAAGGATGTGTGTGTGTGTGTGTGTGTGTGTGTGTGTGAATTCTGAGAGAGAAAGAATGAAAGATGTATTTGAAAGTTGACATATGTATAAAATAGGCAGCAGTAAAGTTCTTTTCCTGTAAATTTCTGTCATTGATGAATTAAATAAGCCCTGTTTTCAGTTTTAGATCTGTAACTGGTTTAAATTGACAAACTGTAAGTGCAAAGTATACGAAATTAAAATTACCTCCAAAATTACTCTACACCTCCAGGAATGGAAATGGGTGAAAATGATAATAATAACAAAAATTTTTATTTCTAGCACTTCCAAGAACCAATCCAACCATTGTCAGTCTTTGCAAATTTTCTTTTTCTTTAAGTTCTCATGTCACTGAATTTCTGCTTTTTCAATGCTTTGGATAGACTGTTATGACACATATTTCTAACTCAAGATGATAATTTTAGAAGCTGGACCAGCGTTGTGAGTCTAATAAAATCATAAGGCAAGGACTGAAACAAAAAGCCAGAAATCAGTTCATAATGTAGAAAATGAAGTACAAGGGGTAATTCAATTATGAAATACAAAGCATTGGCCTAGTCTTTAATTTGAGTGGGTGATGGAAGTGAATTCTTTTAGCATTATAGTGAGAAAAAAAATATGGAAGGAAAGAAAGGAGGCATCACTTATTTCACCATTGCAAATTAACTTCAAAATTATTTAGAAAAAAAATGATATTCTGAAGTCACATATTAAAAAATGAAAAAAAACTTTGGAAGGGAGCTTGGCAATTTCTTACAAAACTAAACATACTCTTACCAATCTTGCAATTATGCTGCTTGGGATTTACCCAAAGGAGTTGAAAACATATGTCCACACAAAACCTGCACATGGATGTTTATAGCAGCTTTATTCATAATTGGGTAAACTTGGAAGCAAACAAGATGCCCTTCAGTAGGTGAGTGGATAAACAAACTGGTTCATCTAGACAACGGAATATTACTCACTGCTAAAAAGAAATGAATTATCAAGTCTTGAAAAGACATGGAGGAAACAAATGCATAATGTTAAGTGAAAGAAGCCAATCTGAAAGGCTACATGCTGCATGATTCCAACTAAATAACATTCTGAAAAAGGTAAAACTATGAACACATTAAAAAAATCAGTGATTGCCAGCGTTGGGTCAGGGGAGAGGGATAAATAGGCAGAGCACAGAGGATTTTCACAGCAGTAGAAACACTCCATATGATACCATAATGATGGATATGTCACTATACATTTGTCTAAACCTATAGAATGTACAACACCAAGAGTAAATAGTAATGTAAACTATGAACTTTGGGTGATTATGATGTGTCAATGTAGATTCATAAATTGTAACAAATGTACCACTCTGGTGGGGGATGTTGATAATGAGGGAGGTTATGCCATTTGGAGGCAGAGGGTATATAGGAAATCTCTGGAAACTTCCACTCAACTTTTCTGTGAACTTAAAACTGCTCTAAAAAAAGTCTTTAAAAATGTTTTTAATTAAAAAAAATGAAAGTGATAAAAGTGAGTGTTTCCAAATGAAGACACAATGACACTGGGAAATTAAATTATTTCATCAGGAATTAATTAAGGGCCGTGTTTTTCCAGTGAGCTTACATAGATTCTCTAAAAAGAAATTAATTAATCAAGGGATTTAATTAATTCATCAAGTGGATAAAATTCAGTCATGTTATCCTGTTCAACAATTCATGACAATGCTTCTTACTACTGTGATAAATGTCACTTAGAGACTCAATCTCTGTTGCCATCCAACAGTGATCTTCACTTTACCAGGATCAGTAAACATCAGAAATAAAATGGTCCACCCAGGCTGACTTGTAATTAACCACTAAACTAATTCTAAATTGAACCCTTGTGCAAAAACCACACCACATAGGAGATGGTGGGGAAAAAAGTGAACATTATAGAACACAGACCTGATCTTACAATTCTTTGGCTCCTGTGTTATGAATTCAATACCTAAAGTAATTCTGCAGAAAAGAACAATGCCCAGAGCAGACGCAAACTACTGAAAATCTGATTTAGGATAGATCTTATTTTCAAAGAAATTTAAACACACACACATGCACACGTATTACTCCTTTGCCAACTTCAGAAATCTTCAGAGTCATGGGGGAGGGGAGGGAGCTGTATTTAAAAAATAAAATTTGGAAAAGCCTGAAATCAAATTTGAAGCACAGTAAACACCAAGGTTAAAAAAAAACAAAACAACTACTGGTACTACATCTTAATTTTAAAACAATATAATACTAATATGTATTGATTCCTCATAATATGTCAGGCATTATTCTAGGTACTTTACAAATAATTAGTTAATTATTTCTTAAAAATCATTCAATGTAGATATTATTAGTATGCCAGTTTTACAGATAAGGGAACTGAGGTTTAGAGAGGTTAGATAACTTGCCTGTGGTCACAGGGCAGGTAACTGTTAGAGTCAGAAATTGAGCTCTAGAGCTTTACTCTCTTAACCATTACCCAGACTACAGAAATCTTCTCTGATGCACCATGGAGCAAAAAAAGTTTTCTTCTAATACTCTTAGGACATTCTACCCTCACTCTATGATCAGCTAACCCTTTCATTCTTTCCTACTCTCACCATTTTCTCCTCAACCCCTTCCTTTTTCCCTCTACCTCTTTTATCCTGATGACTTTCCAACTGTCCTCTTCCCTATCTTGCATAGGTGATTACAGGGAACTAAAATGCATTTTATCCCATAAATTAAATGATTTTGTGGTCCATATTATAATACTCAGTCTTTAAAAACCTATCAGGTAGTTAATTAGGTTTCTTGTTTTTTCTTAATAGGAGAGATGATGAATTAGTGACCTTTGGTAGGAAAAATTTCCATGGTCCTGTCCTACATATATCATAGTTACACATCAGATTGAGGTGAGAGCCAAGAGCAACAGATAATCAGCACCATCCTAGAGCCCACTACTGAATATACTCGTTTAATAAAATAAGTTGAAAACTCGTAGCATTTAGGGCAAATTTGGCAGAAAGAAGTGTTTTGTTTGGCTCACACTGTATTTTAAACTCTTAAAAATTAGTTAGAAATGTTTACAAATCAAAAATTAGGTAAAAATATCTGAATTTCTGGTTTCTCTTGATAAACTAAATCTGGCAGTGCTATTCCTGATTTTTCAGAGCAATAATCAGATGATGTTGAGTAACAATTTCTGTCTCCCTTAGACAGGCTTAGGACTCTACGATTTTTTTGTTTCTACACGTAGCCCAGTTCACTCATTTATACCTGCTGGCCCCTTAACGCAGCTGATCTTCAAATCAGACCCCAGATCTTCAAATACTCATAAGCTGCACCACCACCCCCTAGGGTGGAAGAGAATGTAAGAATTTTCTGATTTGGTTTGTAACTTTAAGTTTTTTACCAATTATTTCAAACTGGTTCCAAAATTGACCTAGTTTGGAAATTCACTAGTCCTTTTTTAAAGACTGAGAATTTAAATACATGACACGTAGGAACACTGAAATTGATATTCTTATATAAAATAGGAAAATCTAGAGATCAGCCCAGAAGACACTGTGACTATGTCAAATCCAGAATAGACTTACTTCTTAAGAAATATCATTCCTAAGTAATTAAAGTGAGTCAGTGAAGGACAATAATTATAAATTTTTAAATTTATAGGGGTAGAATTCTCTTTGTTTACCCCAATTATGTTTGTCTAAAAACATAGTTGAATGGCAGCTTTCATATTTTTGAATGGGTAGAGCTTACAGGTGATAACCCATGCAATTAGAAGGAAGGCTAATATTTTAATTAGAGTGTATGGTAGAGATCCATAAAAATAGCAAAATTTATGAGATTGCTTTTATTTATATTTTAGGTAGAATGATTAAGAAAACCTCAAATCACCTGACTTTGCACAGGGAGATACTATGGAGTTGTTGAAAAGACCTTCAAACCACCTATTTGGTGTGCCATTGGCCAGAATTTGGAGTTACATTAATTAAGATGTGAAACACGGTCAGCTGTTAATTTTATCTTATTGGGAAAATTACACAAAACTTTCTGAGTCAAAGTTTCTTCATCTGTAATACTAGAGAAAAATCTAAACTAATATATATGTTTTTTGTAAGCATTTGCTAAAATAATAAACACAAATCTCTTAGCACAGTACACAGGCTACATAATAAAATTTATTATATTTTGCAACTGTGCTTGCTAGCTTCTCACAACACAGACAGGTAATCCACAAAAGGCGGAGGAGTGAAGAGGCAGAGAGTTTGCTCTCAACTTTCATTAATGTTATCTATTAGGGTTATCAGAGAAAAATTTTTAAAATTAAAATCATGGCCACAAGGGGAAGTTACTGTGGCTTTTAGAACTTCTCATATAAAACAAAATGAAATTAAATAATTTTAAAAACTGTTGACATTTCCAATTAGCCATGCATTCTTCTGTGGTTCTTTAGAGAAACTACTGACTTACTTCAGCATGCCCCTTGCCCTAGGAGACTGGCATGGCCAAGCACTGGTTACTAAGAGGTTTTCTTTCTTTTTTTTTTTTAATCAAATGGTTTGTGTTAGAATTTTATTAATTAATTTATTTTGGGGCTGAATTGGGTTTTTGTTGCTGCACGCAGGCTTTCTCTAGTTGCGGCGAGAGGGGGCTACTCTTTGTTGTGGTATGCGGGCTTCTCACTGCAGTGGCTTTTCTTTGTTGTGGAGCACTGGCTCTAGGTGTGCGGGCTTCAGTAGTTGTGGCACGTGGGCTCTAGAGCGCAGGCTCAGTAGTTGTGGCCACATGGGCTTAGTTGCTCCATGGCACGTGGGATCTTCCCCGACCAGAGATTGAACCCGTGTCCCCTGCATTGGCAGGCAGATTCTTAACAACTGCCCCACCAGGGAAGTCCCTAAGAGTTTTTCCTTTCTTTCATTTTCAACAGTATTTCACTACCAATGCTGCCTTTGATATCTTCTAAAATGCCTGCACCTCTATTTGCTGTTTGTATAATTCTTCACATTCTTTCATTTCATACTAACCTCATAGTAGGTTAGGTCATTCTTTCCTCCCTCAATGCTGATTGAGTTTGCCTCAAGGCAATTACTTTTTCTACCTCATACCATCAGGGGACTTAGTTTTGCTAATGTCCCTGAATCTTTGAAGAGAGCCCAGGGTCCTGTAAGATGCCTCCCTGTACAAGTAGATCTCAGTAGATAGCAAAAGCCCCTTCTTTGGTCTTTTCTTCAAACATCCCCAGTTGCTGCTTGACCCACTGTTTCTCAATCTCATTTTCAAGGCTGTATGCTTCATATCCATTGGCTTTACATGATACCAAAATATCTATTTTTCCAGTGCCTTAACTCTTAACACTCCACATTGCTTAGTCTCTTTTTAGAAACAAATCCTAAATAAGAGATGCTCCCATAGTCAGCTCTTATATTGCTAAAATCAGTGCTGGGTGCTCCATGTGTGTTTGTGTATATATGTATACATATATATTATCTCTTTCTGTCTTTGCAACATCCCATTAGAAAAGGTTTTACCTCCTTTAAGAGAAATAAACTGAGACTAAAAAAGATTAAAGTATCAACCCAAGGTTATACACACACCAAGTTGAAAGAGTGGAATTCAAAATCAAATCTGGCTACCTTTTCCACTGCTTACACACATCATTTGTTCATCAATTTTAATGATGCATGTTTTAAATTAGGATCCTGAGAAGCAGAGCCTGAGACAGTGATTTGAGTAAATGGATTTATTGAGGGAGTACTCTCAGTAGAAAAAGACTGAGGGTTGCAGAATGAGTTGAATGAAGGAGTTAAATAAAGGTCTATTCTTAGCTGGACTCTACCTGCAGCCTAAATCCCATGAACAGGTTTGGAGCATTAATGAAGTCACAGTTGGTTCCACCTTGAGGCAAGGGGACTGATATTTGCATCCCCAAGTCAGTCAGTCCTTGACTGTGGCTTATGGAGGGAGGAAGTACAATGAGAAATTAGCAGCAAGTACCCACAGCACCTGGGGGATGGGTGCACTGACTATAGGGATTTGAGCGGGGCAGAGACAATGGACTCTCAAGAAGTCATAGTTAAAAGCAGTTCACTTACAAAGATAAGTTCATCTTACATCTTCCTTCTGCAACATGGATAAAAAGTCTCAAAGTGAATTTATCCTAGAGTATGCAAAAAAAATTACACTTCTAAATTACAGTTAGGAAACCAGAAAATAAAAGTTACAAAGCTCCAAAATTGAAGTCATAGAAGAAATCCTTGTAAATTAGGACGCGCTATTTTTTTTTTTTTTTACGATGGAAGAAACCAAGAATCAAATGGTTTAAATAGAACCATCAGCCCTCCCGAACGAGGAGGAGACAACACCGAATCCTCTCAGCCCTGCCCGAGAAAATCCCCACGTCATACCCAGGCCGAGCATCACTTTTCGCTTCTTGGTCAGAAGGAGTGGTTGAAGGAGGCCCGGACTGTGATGACTAAATTTCTTCATGATACATCAGAAATGCATCTACACGTGGAACAACTCCTACAGTACACCTACTTAATGCTGGCAGAAGACCACAAACCTCCCAAAAGGCAAGAAACTCCCCACGTAACTGGGCAAGGAAAAAGAAAACAGAATAAACAGAGACAAAAGAAAAGGTATGGGACCTGCACCAGTGGGAGGGAGCTCTGAAGAAGGAAAGGTTTCCACACACTAGGAAGCCCCTTTGCGGGCGGACACTGCAGGTAGTGGAGGTGGGGGAGCTTCCGCGCCACGGAGGAGAGCACATCAACAGGGGTGCGGAGAGCAAAGCGGAGAGATTCCTGCACACAGGATGGTGCCGACCGGCACTCACCAGCCCGAGAGGCTTGTCTGCTCACCCGATGGGGCGGGCGGGGGCTGGGAGCTGAGGCTCGGGATTCGGTTGGAGTACAGGGAGAGGACTGGGGTTGGCAGCGTGAACACAGCCTGCAGGGGGTTAGTGCACCACCGCTAGCCGGGAGGGAGACTGGGGAAAAGTCTGGAGCTGCCAAAGAGGCAAGAGACTTTTTCTTCCCTCTTTGTTTCCTGGTGCACGAGGAGAGGGAATTAAGAATGCTGCTTAAAGGAGCTCCAGAGACGGGCGCAAACCGCAGCTAACAGTGCGGACCCCATAGACCGGCATGAGACGCTAAGGCTGCTGCTGTCACCACCAAGAAGCCTGTGTGCGAGCACAGGTCACTATCCACACCTCCCTCCCCGTGAGCCTGCGCAGCCCGCCACGGCCAGGGTCCCGGGATCCAGGGACAACTTCCCCGGGAAAACACATGGCATGCCTCAGGCTGGTGCAATGTCATCTGCCGCCGCAGGCTCGCCCTGCACTCCGTGCCCCTTCATCCGCCCGGCCTGAGTGAGCCAGAGCCCCCGAGTCAGGTGCTCCTTTAACCCCTTCCTGTCTGACCGAAGAACAGATGCCCTCCGGTGACCTGCATGCAGAGGCGGGGCCAAATTCAAAGCTGAGCCCCGGGAGCTGTGCGAACAAAGAAGAGAAAGGGAAATCTCTCCCAGCAGCCTCAGGAGCAGCGGATTAAATCTCCACAATCAACTTGAACTACCCTGCATCTGTGGAATACCTGAATAGACAACGAATCATCCCAAATTGAGGAAGTGGACTTTGAGAGCAAGATTTATTATTTTTTCCCCTTTTCCTCTTTTTGTGAGTGTGTATGTGTATGCTTCTCTGGGAGATTTTGTCTGTATAGCTTTGCTTTCACCATTTGTCCTAGGGTTCTGTCCATCCGTTTGTTTTTTCCTTTTTTTTCCCTTTTAAAAAAATGTTTTTTCTTAAAAATTATTTTTTATTTCAATAACTTTATTTTATTTTATCCGCTTTCTTTCTACTTTTTCTCCCTTTTATTCTGAGCCATGTGGATGAAAGGCTCTTGGTGCTGCAGCCAGGAGTCAGTGCTGTGCCTCTGAGGTGGGAGAGCCAACTTCAGGACACAGGTCCACTAGAGACCTCGCAGCTCCACATAATATCAAACAGCAAAAATCTCCCAGAGATCTCCATCTCAACACCAACACCCAGCTTCACTCAACGACCAGCAAGCCACAGTGCTGGACACCCTATGCCAAACAACTAGCAACACAGGAACACAACCCCACCCATTAGCAGAGAGGCTGCCTAAAATCATAATAAGTCCACAGACACCCCAAAACACACCACCAGACGTGGACTTGCCCACCAGAAACACAAGATCCAGGCTCATCTACCAGAACAAAGGCACTAGTCCCCTCCACCAGGAAGCCTACACAACCCACTGAACCAACTTTAGCAACTGGGGACAGACACCAAAACTAAAGGGAACTAAGAACCTGCAGCCTGCAAGAAGGAGACCTCAAACACAGTAAGATAAGCAAAATGAGAAGACAGAAAAACACACAGCAGATGAAGGAGCAAGATAGAAATCCACCAGACCTAATAAATGAAGAGGAAATAGGCAGGCTACCTGAAAAAGAATTCAGAATAATGATAGTAAAGATGATCCAAAATCTTGGAAATAGAATACAGAAAATGCAAGAAATATTTAACAAGGACCTAGAGGAACTAAAGATGAAACAAGCAACGATGAACAACATAATAAGTGAAATTACAAATACTCTAGAAGGGATCAATAGCAGAATAACTGAGGCAGAAGAACGGATAAGTGATCAGGAAGGTAAATAGGGGAAATAACTACTGCAGAGCAGAATAAAGAAAAAAGAATGAAAAGACTGAGGACAGTCTCAGAGACCTATGGGACAACATTAAATGCACCAACATTCGAATTATAGGTGTTCCAGAAGAAGAAGAGGAAAAGAAAGGGACTGAGAAAATATTTGAAGAGATTATAGTTGAAAACTTCTCTAATATGGGAAAGGAAATAGTTAATCAAGTCCAGGAAGCACAGAAAGTCCCATACAGGATAAATCCAAGGAGAAACACGCCAAGACACATATTAATCAAACTGTCGAAAATTAAATACAAAGAAAACATATTAGAAGCAGCAAAGGAAAAACAACAAATAACACACAAGGGAATCACCAAAAGGTTAACAGCTGAACTTTCAGCAGAAACTCTGCAAGCCAGAAGGGACTGACAAGACATATTTAAAGTGATGAAGGAGAAAAACCTACAACCAAGATTACTCTACCCAGCAAGGATCTCATTCAGATTTGATGGAGAAATTAAAACCTTTACAGACAAGCAAAAGCTGAGAGAGTTCAGCATCACCAAACCAGTTTTACAACAAATGCTAAAGGAACTTCTCTAGGCAAGAAACACAAGAGAAGGAAAATAACTACAGTAACAAACCCAAATCAATTAAGAAAATGGGAATAGGAACATAAATATTGATAATTACCTTAAATGTAAATGGATTAAATGCTCCCACCAAAAGAAACAGACTGGCTGAGTGGATACAAAAACAAGACCCATATATATGCTGTCTACAAGAGACCCACTTCAGACCTAGGGACACATACAGACTGAAAGTGAGGGGATGGAAAAAAATATACCATGCAAATGGAAACCAAAAGAAAGCTGGAGTAGCAATTCTCATATCAGACAAAATAGACTTTAAAATAAAGATTATTAGAAGAGACAAAGAAGGACACTACATAAGGATCAAGGGATCGATCCAAGAAGAAGATATAACAATTGTAAATATTTATACACCCAACATAGGAGCTCAATACATAAGGCAAATACTAACAGCCATAAAAGGGGAAATCGACAGTAACACATTCAAAGTAGGGGACTTTAACACCTCACTTTCACCAATGGACAGATCATCCAAAATGAAAATAAATAAGGAAACACAAGCTTTAAATGATACATTAAACAAGATGGACTTAATTGATATTTATAGGACATTCTATCCAAAAACAACAAAATACACATTCTTGTCAAGTACTCATGGAACATTTTCCAGGATAGATCATATCTTGGGTCACAAATCAAGCCTTGGTAAATTTAACAAAACTGAAACTGTATCAAGTATCTTTTCCGACCACAACGGTATGAAACTAGATATCAATTACAGGAAAAGATCTGTAAAAAGTACAAACACATGGATGCTAAACAATACACTACTTAATAACGAAGTGATCACTGAAGAAATCAAAGAGAAAATCAAAAAATACCTAGAAACAAATGACAATGGAGACACGATGATCCAAAACCTATGGGATGCAGCAAAAGCAGTTCTAAGAGGGAAGTTTATAGCAATACAATCCTACCTTAAGAAAGAGGAAACATCTCGAATAAACAACCTAACCTTACACCTAAAGTAATTAGAGAAAGAAGAACAAAAAAAAAAACACAAAGTGAGCAGAAGGAAAGAAATCATAAAGATCAGATCAGAAATAAATGAAAAAGAAATGAAGGAAATGATAGCAAAGATCAATAAAACTAAAAGCTGGTTCTTTGAGAAGATAAACAAAATTGATAAACCATTAGCCAGACTCATCAAGAAAAAAAGGGGGAAGATACAAATCAATAGAATTAGAAATGAAAAAGGAGAAGTAACAACTGACACTGCAGAAATACAAAAGATCATGAGAGATTACTACAAGCAACTCTATGCCCAAAAAATGGACAACCTGGAAGAAATGGACAAATTCTTAGAAATGTACAACCTGCCAAGACTGAATCAGGAAGAAATAGAAAATATGAACAGACCAATCACAAGCACTGAAATTGAAACTGTGATTAAATATCTTCCACAAACAAAAGCCCAGGACCAGATGGCTTCACAGGAGACTTCTAACAAACATTTAGAGAAGAGCTAACACCTATCCTTCTCAAAATCTTCCAAAATATAGCAGAGGGAGGAACACTCCCCAAGCCATTCTATGAGGCCACCATCACCCTGATACCAAAATCAGACAAGGATATCACAAAGAAAGAAAACTACAGGCCAATATCACTGATGAACATAGATGTAAAACTCCTCAACACAATACTAGGAAAAAGAATCCAACAGCACATTAAAAGGATCATACACCATGATCAAGTGGGGTTTATTCCAGGAATGCAAGGATTCTTCAATATACGCAAATCAATCAACATGATACACCATATTAACAAACTGAAGGAGAAAAACCATATGATCATCTCAATAGAGGCAGAGAAAGCTTTTGACAAAATTCAACACCCATTTATGATAAAAACCCTGCAGAAAGTAGGCATAGAGGGAACTTTCCTCAACATAATAAAGGCCATATATGATAAACCCACAGACAACACCATCCTTAATGGTGAAAAACTGAAAGCATTTCCACTAAGATCAGGAACAAGACAAGGTTGCCCACTCTCACCACTCTTATGCAACATAGTCTTGGAAGTTTTAGCCACAAAAATCAGAGAAGAAAAGGAAACAAAAGGAATCCAAATCAGAAAAGAGGAAGTAAGGCTGTCACTGTTTGCAGATGACACGACACTATACTTAGAGAATCCTAACGTTGCTACCAGAAAACTACTAGAGCTAATCAATGAATTTGGTAAAGTCGCAGGATACAAAATTAATGCACAGAAATCTCTGGCATTTCTATACACTAATGATGAAAAATCTGAAAGTGAAATTAAAAAAACACTCCCATTTACCATTGGAAAAAAAAATTTCTAGGAATAAACCTACCTAAGGTGACAAAAGACCTGTATGCAGAAAAGTATAAGACATTGATGAAAGAAATTAAAGACGATAAAAATAGATGGAGAGGTATACCATGTTCTTGGATTGGAAGAATCAACTTTGTGAAAATGACTCTACTACCCAAAGCAATCTACAGATTCAATGCAATCCCTAACAAACTACCACTGGCATTTCTCACAGAACTAGAACAAAAAATTTCACAATTTGTATGGAAACACCAAAGACCCCGAATAGCCAAAGCAAACTTGAGAATGAAAAATGGAGCTGGAGGAATCAAGCTCCCTGACTTCAGACTATACTACAAAGCTACAGTAATCAAGACAGTATGGTACTGGCACAAAAACAGAAATATAGATCAATGGAACAGGATAGAAAGCCCAGAGATAAACCCATGCACATATGTTCACCTTATCTTTGATAAAGGAGGCAGGTATGTACAGTGAAGAAAGGAGAGCCTCTTCAATAAGTGGTGCTGGGACAATTGGACAGGTACATGTAAAAGTAGGAGGTTAGAACACTCCCTAACACCATACACAAAAATAAACTCAAAATAGATTAAAGACCTAAATGTAAGGCCAGAAACTATCAAACTCTTAGAGGAAAACATAGGCAGAACACTCTATGACATAAATCACAGCAAGATCCTTTTTGACCCACCTCCTAAAGAAATGGAAATAAAAACAACAATAAACAAATGGGACCTAATGAAACTTCAAAGCTTTTGCACAGCAAAGGAAACCATAAATGAGACTAAAAGACAACCCTCAGAATTGTAGAAAATATTTGCAAATGAAGCACTGACAAAGGATTAATCTCCAAAATTTACAAGCAGCTCATGCAGCTCAATATCAAAAAAACAAAGAACCCAATCCAAAAACGGGCAGAAGACCTAAATAGACATTTCTGCAAAGAAGATATACAGATTGCCAACAAACACATGAAAGAACGCTCAACATCATTAATCATTATAGAAATGCAAATCAAAACTACAATGAGATATCATCTCACACCAGTCAGAATGGCCATCATTAAAGAATCTAGAAACAATAAGTGCTAGAGAGGGTGTTGAGGAAAGGGAACACTCTTGCACTGCTGGTGGGAATGTGAATGGTTACAGCCACTATGGAGAACAGTATGGATGTTGCTTTAAAAACTACAAATAGAAATACCATATGACCCAGCAATCCCACTACTGGGCATATACCCTGAGAAAACCACAATTCAAAAAGAGTCATGTACCAAAATGTTCATTGCAGTTCTGTTTACAATAGCCAGGAGATGGAAACAACCTAAGTGTCCATCATTGGATGAATGGATAAAGAAGACGTGGCACATATATACAATGGAATATTACTCAGCCATAAAAAGAAACGAAATTGAGTTATTTTTAATGAGGTGGATAGACCTAGAGTCTGTCATACAGAATGAAGTAAGTCAGAAAGAGAAAGATAAATACCATATGCTAACACATATATATGGAATCTAAGGAAAAAAAATGTCATGAAGACCCTAAGGGTAAGACAGGAATAAAGACACAGACGTACTAGCGAATTGACTTGGGGATATGGGGAGGTGGAAGGGTAAGCTTTGACGGGGTGAGAGAGCAGCATTGACATGTATACACTACCACACGTAAAATAGATAAATAGTGGGAAGCAGCCGCATAGCACAGGGAGATCAGCTCCGTGCTTTGTGACCACCTAGAGGGGTGTGATAGGGAGGATAGGAGGGAGGGAGGCGCAAGAGGGAAGAGATCTGGAAACATACGTATATGTATAACTGATTCACTTTGTTATAAAGCAGAAACTAACACACTATTGTAAAGCAATTATAGTCCAATAAAGATATAAACAAAAAAATGGTTTAAATACCCTAAGATTACACAGATTATATGTAGTAGAGCCAAGATTTGAGCCCAAATTCTATGACTCTAAAGTTATTTTTCATTACCAGTAGACTATAGGTTTCCATTACAATAACATACTGAAAAATTAGCTTTTGAACTGGCTAAATAGAAATACTGATATTTCTAGCTAAGATCAATATTTCAGACTATGGTAACAAATCATAGCAGATTCATGTTATTTTATTTGTTTTCAAAATGGAATTTCAAAACATATATTAACTGTTTTAAATAATGCTGAAACTCCACATTTGAAATAATAGTTTAAATATTGTTTACTTTCTACATTTGTTAAAAACAAAATTGTTTATATTGTAGCTTCAGTGCCCATTTAGGTCTTCATCTTTGTCTTGCTAATTGTAAGCAAGTGAATTGTTATGAAAGGTAGAATGTGATATGACAAATATATTTTCTTTAGTGAAGAGAATCATGTTCTGGATAGTTAGATTCAAAATGACTTGGCATGACAGAAAGCCAATGAAGGACAATAAATAGACCCCGTGGAAACATTTTCCTTAAACAGTCCAATCTAAAACACTCATTCTTCAGATAATGTCAAGATTGGATTAGCCTGGTTAGGAGTCTGCATTTTCTAAATGAAATTTTGTAGCTGAAGTGCCAAGGTTTTTTTTGTTTTTGTTTTACCATTCTATTATCGTCTTGAGAAAAATAACAAGCAGACTATTCAATATTTTCTGGACATTTGATATGAAGTATAAACCATTTCCATAGTGGAACTAAGTTTCTCCCAGACACACCATTACTACATGCTAGCAATAGCAGAGTATTAAAAAGTAATCAAATAATAAAGGATACAAATTGCTGTCTCAATTGCTTCCCTGCATAATCTTCAGTATTGAATATATTTCTTTTGAAATATCAGAATCCTTAAATGAGAAGATCTATGGAAAAACAACTCAAACCAAATTCAACACCCATTTATAATAAAAACCCTCCAGAAAATAGGCATAGAGAGAACTTACCTCAACATAATAGAGGCCATATATGACAAACCCACATCCAACATCATTCTCAGTGGTGAAAAACTGAAACCATTTCCTCTATATAAGGAACAAGAAAAGGTTGTCCACGTTCACCACTTATTCAACATAGTTTCGGTAGAAACAAACCAAATAGATGAACACACCTACTCTCACCAACACACACATGCACCAAAGCCACACTCAAGCGAGTCTAAAGAGAGTGAATAAATAATTATTATATCTTCAGGTATAGAATATTTTTGATGCTGAAAATTCCCTGAGTATCCTGAATGGCAATTATCAGTTGTTGCGACTAAGGGACAGGTGAAGATGATAATGGTTTTTGTTATTTGGTTTCTTTTAACATCTTTATTGGAGTATAATTGCTTTACAATGGTGTTACTTTCTACTTTATAACAAAGTGAATCAGCTTTACAAATACATATATCCCCGTACCCCCCCCTTGCGTCTCCCTCCCACACTCCCTATCCCACCCCTCTAGGTGGTCAAAAAGCACCAAGGTGATCTCCCTGTGCTATGTGGCTGCTTCCCACTAGCTATCAATTTTACATTTGGTAGTATATATAAGTCCATGTCACTCTCTCACTTCGTCCCAGCTTACCATTACCCCTCCCCATGTCCTAAAGTCGATTCTCTACGTCTGCATCTTTATTCCAGTCCTGCCCCTAGGTTCGTCAGAACCATTTTTTTTTTTTTTAGATTCCATATATATGTGTTAGCATACGGTATTTGTTTTTATCTTTCTGACTTAACTTCACACTTTATGACAGACTCTACGTCCATCCACTTCACAACAAATAACTCAATTTCATTTCTTTTTATGGCTCAGTAATATTCCATTGTATATATGTGCCACATCTTCTTTATCCATTCATCTGTCGATGGACACCTAGGGTGGTTCCATGCCCTGGCTATTGTAAATAGAGGTGCAATGAACATTGTGGTACATGACTCTTCTGGAATCATGGTTTTCGCAGGGTATATGCCCAGTAGTGGGATTGCTGGGTCGTATGGTAGCTCTATTTTTAGTTTTTTAAGGAACCTCCATAGTGTTCTCCATGAAACTGTATCAATTTACGTTCCCACCAACAGTGCAAGAGGGTTCCCTTTTCTCCACACCCTCTCCAGCATTTATTGCTTGTAGATTATTTGGTGATGGCCATCCTGACTGGCGTGAGGTGATACTTCACTGTAGTTTTGAGTTGCATTTCTCTAATGATTCGTGATGTTGAGCATCCTTTCATGTGTTTGTTGGCAATCTGTATATCTTCCTTGGAGAAATGTCTAGGTCTTCTGCCAATTTTTGGATTGGGTTGTCTCTATTTTTGATATTGAGCTGCATGAGCTGCTTGTAAATTTTGGAGATTAATCCTTTGTCAGTTGATTCATTAGCAAATATTTTCTGCATTCTGAGGGTTGTCTTTTCACCTTGTTTATGGCATCCTTTGCTGTGCAGAAGCTTTGAAGTTTCATTAGGCACCATTTATTTTTGTTTTTATCTCTATTTCTCTAGGAGGTGGGTCTAAAAGGATCTTCCTGTGATTTATGTCACAGAGTGTTCTGCCTATGTTTTTCTTTAAGATTTTTATAGTATCTGGCCTTACATTTAGGTCTTTAATCCATTTTGCATTTATTTTTTTGTATGGTGTTATGGAGTGTTCTAATTTCATTTTTTTACATATAGCTGTCCAGTTTTCCCAGCACCACTTATTGAAGAGGCTGTCTTTTCTCCATTGTATATTCTTGCCTCCTTTATCAAAGATAAGGTAGCCATATGTGCATGGGTTTATCTCTGGGCTTTCTATCCTGTTCCATTGATCTATATTTCTGTTTTTGTGCCAGTACCATACTGTCTTGATTACTGTAGCTTTGTAGTATAGTCAGAAGTCAGGGAGCCTGATTCCTCCAGCTCTGTTGTTCTTTCTTAAGATTGTTTTGGCTATTCGAGGTCTTTTGTGTTTCCATACAAATTTTGAAATTTTTTGTTCCAGTCCTGTGAAAAATGGCATTATAGTTTGTTTGGGATTGCATTGAACCTGTAGATTGCTTTGGGTACTAGAGTCATTTTCACAATGTTGATTCTTCCAATCCAAGAACATGGTATATCTCTCCATCTGTTCGCATCATCTTTAATTTCTTTCATCATTGTCTTATAGTTTTCTGCATACAGGTCTTTTGTCTCCTTAGGTAGGTTTATCCTTAGGTATTTTATTCTTTTTATTGCAATGGTAAATGGGAGTGTTTCCTTAATTTCTCTTTCAGATATTTCATCATTTGTGCATAGGCATGCAAAGGATTTCTGTGCATTAATTTTGTATCCTGCTACTTTACCAAATTCATTGAGTAGCTCTAGTAGTTTTCTGATAGCATCTTTAGGATTCTCTATGTATAGTATCATGTCATCTGCAAACAGTGACACCTTTACTTCTTCTTTTCTGATTTGGATTCCTTTCATTTCTTTTTCTTCTCTGATTTTTGTGGCTAAAACTTCCAAAACTATGTTGAATAAGAGTGGTGAGAGTGGGCAACCTTGTCTTGTTCCTGATCTTAGTGGAAATGCTTTCAGTTTTTCACCAATGAGAACAATGTTGGTGGTCGGTTTGTCATATATGGCCTTTATTATGTTGAGGTAAGTTCCTTTTATGCCTACATTCTGGAGGGTTTTTATCATAAATGGGTGTTGAATTATTTTGAAAGCTTTTTCTGCATCTATTGAGATGATCATATGCTTTTACTCCTTCAATTTGTTAATATGGTTTATCCCACTGATTGATTTGCATATATTGAAGAATCCTTGCATTCTTGGGATAAACCCTACTGGATCATGATGTATGATCCCTTTAATGTGCTGTTGGATTCCGTTTGCTAGTATTTTGTTGAGGATTTCTGCATCTATGTTCATCAGTGATATTGGCCTGTAGTTTTCTTTCTTTGTGACATCTTTGTCTGGTTTTGGTATCAGGGTGATGGTGGCCTCATACAATGAGTGTGGGAGTGTTCCTCCCTCTGCTATATTTTGGAAGAGTTTGAGAAGGGTAGGTGTTAGCTCTTCTCTAAATGTCTGGGAGAATTCACACGTGAAGCCATCTGGTCTTAGTCTTTTGTGTGTTGGAAGATTTAAAATCACAATCTCAATTTCAGCGCTTGTGATTGGTCTGTTTATATTTTCTATTTCTTCCTGGTTCAGTCTCCGAAGGTTGTGCTTTTCTAATAATTTGTCCATTCCTTGCAGGTTGTCCAATTTATTGGCATAGAGTTGCTTGTAGTAAGCTCTCATGATCGTTTGTATTTCTGCAGTGTCACTTGTTACGTCTCCTTTTTCATTTCTAATTCTGTTGATTTGCGTCCTCTCCCTGTTTTTCTTGATGAGTCTGGCTCATGGTTTATCAATTTTGTTTATCTTCTCAAAGAACCAGGTTTTAGTTTTATTGATCTTTGCTACTATTTTCTTCATTTATTTTTCATTTATTTCTGACTTGATCTTTATGATTTCTTTCCTTCTGCTAACTTTGGGGATTTTTTGTTCTTCTTCCTCTAATTGCTTTAGGTGTAAGTTTAGTTTGTTTATTTGAGATGTTTTTTGTTATTGAGTTAGGACTGTATAGCTATAAACTTCCCTCTTAGAACTGCTTTTGCTGCATCTCATAGGTTTGGGTCATTGTGTTTTCATTGTCATTTGTTTCTAGGTATTTTTTGATTTCCTCTTTGATTTCCTCAGTGATCTCTTGGTTATTTAGTAGTGTGTTGTTTAGCCTCCATGTGTTTGTATCTTTTATAAGTTTTTTCCTATGATTGATATCTAGTCTCATAGCATTGTAGTCGGAAAAGATACTTGAAATGATTTCAATTTTCTTAAATATACCAAGTCTTGATTTGTGACCCAAGATATGATCTATCCTGGAGAATGTTCCATGAGCACTTGACAAGAATGTGTATTCTGTTGTTTTTGGATAGAATGTCCTATAAATATCAATTAAGTCCATCTTGTTTAATGTATCATTTAAAGCTTGTGTTTCCTTATTTATTTTCATTTTCGATGATCTGTCCATTGGTGAAAGTGGGGTGTTAACGTCCCCTACTATGACTTTGTTACTGTTGATTTCCCCTTTTATGGCTGTTAGTATTTGTCTTATGTATTGAGGTGTTCCTATGTTCAGTGCATAAATATTTACAGTTGTTATATCTTATTTTTGAAATGATCCCTTGACCATTATGTAGTGTCCTTCTTTGTCTCTTCTAATAGTCTTTATTTTAAAGTCTATTTTGTCTGATATGAGAATTGCTACTCCAGCTGTCTTTTGATTTCCATTTGCATGGAATATCTTTTTTCTTCCCCTCACTTTCAGTCTGTATGTGTCCCTAGGTCTGAAGTGGGTATCTTGTAGACAGCATATATAAGGGTATTGTTTTTGTATCCCTTCAACCAGCCTATGTATTTTGCTTGGAGCATTTAATCCATTTACATTTAAGGTAATTATTGATATTTATGTTCCTATTCCCATTTTCTTAATTGCTTTGGGTTTGTTATTGTAGGTCTTTTCCTTCTCTTGTGTTTCCTGTCTAAAGAAGTTCCTTTAGCATTTGTTGTAAAGCTGGTTTGGTGGTGCTGAATTCTCTTAGCTTTTGCTTTTCTGTAAAGATTTTAAATTTTCCTTTGAATCTGTATGAGATCCCTGCTGTATAGAGTAATCTTCATTGTAGGTTTTTCCCTTTCATCACTTTAAATCCATCCTGTCACTCCCTTCTGGCTTGCAGAGTTCCTGTTGAAAGACCAGCTGTTAACTTTATGGGTATTCTCTTGTGTGTTATTTGTTGTTTTTCCCTTGTTGCTCTAAAAATTTTTTCTTTGTATTTAATTTTTGATAGATTGATTGATATGTTTCTTAATGTGTTTCTCCTTGGGTTTATCCTGTATAGGACTCTCTGTGCTTCCTGGAATTGATTGACTATTTCCTTTCCCATATTAGGGAAGGTTTCAACTACAATCTCTTCAAATATTTTCTCAGTCCCTTTTTTTTCTGTTTTTCTTCTGGGACCCCTATAATTTGAACGTTGGTGCGTTTAATGTTATCCCAGAAGTCTCTGAGACTGTCCTCAATTCTTTTCATTCTTTTTTCTTTATTCTGCTCTGCAGTAGTTATTTCCCCCATTTTATCATCCAAGTCACTTATCCGTTCTTCTGCTTCAACTATTCTGGTATCGATTCCTACTATAGAATTTTTTATTTCATTTATTGTGTTGCTCATCATTGTTTATTTGCTGTTTAGTTTTTCTAGGTCCTTGTTAAATGTTTCTTGTATTTTCTCCATTCTATTTCCAAGATTTTGGATCATCTTTACTATCATTACTCTGAATACTTTTTCAGGTAGGCTGCCTATTTCCTCCTCATTTTTTTTGTCTGGCGGGTTTTTACCTTACTCTTTCATCTGCTGTGTGTTTCTCTGTCTTCTCATTTTGCTTAAGTTACTGTGCTTGGGAGTGTGTTTTGGGGTGTCTGTGACCTTATTATGATTTTAGGCAGCATCTCTGCTAATGGGTGTTGTTGTATTCCTGTCTTGCTAGTTGTTTGTCATAGTGTGTCCAGCACTGGAGCTTGCTCCTCTTTGAGTGGAGCTGGGCCTTAGTGTTGAGATTGAGATCTCTGGGAGTTTTTGCTCTTTGATAGTATGTGTAGCCAGGAGTTCTCTGTTGGACCAATGTCCTGAACTTGGCCCTCCCACCTCACAGGCACAATGGTGATACCCCGCCAGAGCACAAGACCCTGTCATCCACACAGCTCAGAAGAAAAGGGAGAACAATGAAATAAATAAAATAAAGCTATTAAAAAATAAAAAAGTAAAAAGTAAAGAAGAGGGGAGTAACAAAACCAAAAAACAAATCCAGCAATGATAACAAGCACTAAATCTATACTCAAAACAAAAAAGATAAAGAAACATGGACAGACAGAACCCTAGGACAAATGGTAAAAGCAAATCTATACAGACAAAATTACACAAAGCCCTCTGCCTCAATTTTGGGATGATTTGTTGTCTATTCAGTTATTCCAGAGATGCAGGGTACATCAAGTTGATTGTGAAGACTTAATCCGCTGCTTCTGAGGCTGCTGGGAGAAATTCCCCTTTCTCTTCTTTCTTGGCACAGCTCCTGGTGTTCAGCTTTGAATTTGCCCTGCCTCTGCATGTAGGTCACCTGAGGGCATCTGTTCTTTGCTCAGACAGGACAGGCTTAAAGGAGCATCTGATTAGGGGTCTTTGACTCACTGAGGCCGGGAGGAGTGAGGGACACTGTATGCAGGGTGAGCCTCCAGCGGTAGAGGCTGGCATGATGTTGAACCAGCCTGAGGCGCACCGTGTGTTCTCCCAGGGAAGTTGTCCATGGATCACAGGACCCTGGCAGTGGTGGGCTGCATAGGCTCCTGGGAGGGGAAGTGTGGATAGTGACCTGTGCTGGCACACAGGCTTCTTGGTGGCTGCAGCAGCAGCCTTAGCATTTCATACCTGTCTCTGGGGTCCACGCTGATAGCCGTGGCTTGTGCCCATCTCTGGAGCTCGTTTAGGCAGTGCTCTGAATCCCCTCTCCTCGCGCACCCCGAAATAGTGGTCTCTTAGGCATGTCCAGACTTTTTCCTGGACTCCCTCCCGGCTAGCTCTGGCGCACTAGCCCCCTTCGGGCTGTGTTCACGCAGCCAACCCCAGTCCTCTCCCTGGGATCTGACCTCTGAAGAAGCCGGAACCCCACCTCCCAGCCCCCTTCCACCCTGGCGGGTAAGCAGACAAGCCTCTCAGGCTGGCGAGTGCTGGTCGGCACTTATTCTCTGGTCGGCACTGAATCTCTCTGCTTTGCCCTCTGCACCCCTGTTGCTGTGCTTTGCCCTCTGCACCCCTGTTGCTGTGCTCTCCTCCATGGCTCCGAAGCTTCCCCACTGCCCACCCCCATCTCCCCCAGTGAAGGGGCTTCCCTGTGTGTGGAAACTTTTCCTCCTTCACAGCTCCCTTCCAGAGGTGCAGGTCCCGTTCCCATTCTTTTGTCTCTGTTTTTTCTTTTCTCTTTTGCCCTACCCAGCTACGTGGGGAGTTTCTTGCCTTTTGGGAAGTCTGAGGTCTTCTGCCAGTGTTCAGTAGGTGTTCTCTAGGAGCTGTTCCACATGTAGATGTATTTCTGATGCATTTGTGTGGAGGAAGGTGATCTCCACGTCTTACTCCTCTGCCATCTTGAAGGTTTCCTCTTATTGTGTTCTTACCAGAACTATGTTCAATATGCCTGAACCAATCATTAAAAATGCATTGTGAAAAGTACAAATTTGCAAGACACAAGATCATAGCCCGTCAATGTGGGATTACTTTGAAAAAGAAGTTCTATTCACTGAAGGATAATGATTTTAAACTAGAAAATGATAATTTAAGGATGGTATTCTTTAACAGGCTTTAATTTAATCATTATTTCTAAGGACCTACCAGTATGCTAAACCTCTGCATACTTGGATGAAGTATGCATTTTATTTGTTTCTACTCTTGTCTTGTATTTTTCTTTCAGAGCAGTTCACGAGTGAATACCAGAGCAAGGAATACCAACGTCATTTCTTTTTTTTTTTTCTCTTAAAGTCAAGGATCTGAGGGCAAAACTTTGGCAAATATTATTGGTAATTATTTCCGGCAAGTTGAGCCTTAGGAGAAATACCAATGGATTAGGAGTTCAGTGGTTCGTTCAAGTAATTTATTTAACACAAGGTGATGTTGAATGGACATGATCTGACAATATCTTGTAGCTAAAACATAAGATCACTGGAATGAAAACACTTTGAAGTAAATATCTTTCAGCTAAAAGATTTGCCAAAATATTTGAACATAAACATTTCTATGGTAATGATACTTAGAGCGAAGCATATAGGAAAATTATTTTAATAATGTTAACTTATAAATTTTTGAATTAATACAATTATTTCCTTCTTATATAGTAACTTATTCATCATTTTATCACTAGCACTTAATACCCAGTGCATATCATAAGTTTGACATATGACTGTGTGTAAATGAATGAATGAATAGGTATATCCCTCCATGTATTTTAGGAAATAAATTCTGTAGGTAATAGCAATTAGCAGAAAATACCATGTTTGGACAGGTCTTCCACAATGTTGATTTTTGAACCTACAATTGGAAAATGAGCCAGAGCTGAGAAGAAAAAGAACAAAGGAAATTTGACCAACAGGAGCTGTATACGGTAAGGTCACAGGGTATCTGTTGGGTGTCAGAGACCTGATTTTCATTTCTTTCTCTGCCACTTACTGTTTAGTGATCTTGGAAAAGTAATTTAGCTCAAGACTTATTTTCCTCACTTGTAAGTGGTGATAATAATACTCAATTTCTAAGATTGTTGTGAGGATTAAATTAAATGTCATAATATCATCATTGCCTTGTACTGTGTCTAACATGAGTCCAGAATAAATGGTGATTATTATTATTATGAATATTTTGAACTAAAGTAGCAAGAATAGTTTTTAGCTTAGTTATTTTAGAATGAATATTAAGAAGTCATCTTTCATTTCTTTTCCTTGTTTAGCATTCTTTCATTAACTTCTCTTAGATCCTCACTGACTTTCACTATGCCTCACTAATATAAGATGAAACTAACCATCACTGATTGCATTATGATTAACTTCGCTAGTTTGTCATTTTCAAAAAATGAAGGATGACATGGCATTGATATCCCTTAATTAGTTAAACATTTCTCAGTTGTAAACTAGAAAGGATATTATATCTCAATGAATTTAAATGTGTTTTGACCCAATGAAGCTAATTCTCTTGTTCATGGACGTGAGCTATTTAAAACTGCATTTTTAGGGGGTTATCAGGTTAGGCAAAATTATTGCTTTCCTCAAAGGCAAACCATGTAGTTCTATAAAAAGGCTATGTCTGTATCTATAGTCTGAATTACTTCATCAATGGCAAAGTAAAAGAGGGTCACAATCCACTGTGAAAATTGGGAAAATCTCACTGAGGTTAAAACAGCTAAATTATGCTATGAGCCTTCATTCTATTTCCCTCCATACTTTTATCCCCAGGAGTAAAATAATGGTTTAAATAGAATTTCACCACTCTATTGTTAGAAATTTCTGCCTTATATTCTACCTCAGTTCTGCTTTCATGGAACATGTGCCTCAGACTCTAAATATTGAAAAAACTATTTTACCTAAAAACTCTGAATCACTTTATTCACTCTAACTTGTGTTTTATCATCTATAAATATATATGTATATGTGCATATACACATAAATCTATACATCTTTGTGAGATCTATCTATCCATAAACTATTAGATGTTTCTAATGTAGAGGAAGGTGGAAAAAGTATGGCATTTGCAGAGAAGAGTCAGTCCACGTAGATACGTATTTTCCACCTAAACATGGTGATACCTTCCTAGACACAAAATTCAACAGCCAATTCATTAAGAGGAAATAAACTATTTAGAAAGGAACATTTTAAAAATATTAAGTATACTGTCATAATAAAGAATGGTTTTCCTTTTATTTACACTGTTTACCAAATGGAATACGTTTGAATAAAATAGGTCTTTGACTAGTTAGGAAGCACTGATTAAACACAGCCTCTCTCTAAAGCTGAACTTTACATGTATTTGTCAGGTTCTGATGTGAGGTTCCCAGACCCCTTCTATACGTAGCTTTTGCTTGCTGGAGTTAATTTTCATACAAAAATAGATAAAACTAAAAGGAATAACAGAGTGTGATGCTGTTTGACTCTATTTTATAAGAAGTCTGCATTGTTTCCAGAATTTTATTGTCTCTAAAAATGTAACACTGCCATACTAGAAGCCTTTTGATTCAAATCTCTTATGTGATGATATTCTAATGAACTTGCAATGAAAGTAGAAAGCCAGAAGTCTCAATTATTAATTGTGCATTAAAAATTACCTACTTTTAACCATTTTCCCCAGCTTGTCTGCTTGATTTATGTTTTCCTTCCCTAGTCTCTTTTACCCTTCTTTCCTTTCTTTCTTCCCTCGTCCCTCCTTCCCCTCTCCCTCTCTCTTCTCTCTCTTGGTTTAAGACAATCAAACACAAGCTTTGTCTGAGCGATTTATGTCCTTTTAGTATGATAAACTAGAATTCCTAAAATTCTGACTGCTTAAAAGATTGTGAGTTTTTATATAACTCTACCTCATCTTGTTGATCTTTTTTTTTTTTTTTTTTTTGGTATGCGGGCCTCTCACTGTTGTGGCCTCTCACGTTGCAGAGCACAGGCTCCCGACGCGCAGGCTCAGCAGCCATGGCTCACGGGCCCAGCTGCTCCGCGGCATGTGGGATCTTCCCGGACCGGGGCACGAACCCGTGTCCCCTGTATCGGCAGGCGGAATCTCAACCACTGCGCCACCAGGGAAGCCCCTTGTTGATCTTATTTATTGGAAAATTATTATAACTATCTATTATTTGAAAAAAAAAAAGAGACTATACTAGGCCTATTTAGAATCTATACCAAGTATTTAAATGACTGTTTATATTTATTTGTGACTATAATCTTTTTTCCATTTCCTTAGGCAAAACCCTCAAAATATTAGTAAATCAAAATGCTCCCGTGAAAAAGTACTAATCAGTCATAAAACACATTATTCATTATTCTACATAGTTTTCTCATAATGTGAAATAAAGTAATATTTTTCAGATTAATTAATGCTAAGAGAATAGCATAATATAAAAAATTCAAATTCAATCAGTACTCATGAAAATGATGGAAAGTTTGTTGCAGAGTGTTTAAGTGACACATGAACTAAGTTATCTTGGGATAAATGGACCATAATAAATGAGAAATTTTAATGAGTGAAGCAATGCAATTGGTGTAACATCTAAAAACTAAAGCATAGACTAAATTTATATGTAAATTGACAGCTAATCTAAACCTGAAGTTCATGGGCATAACTAGTCACTGTCCCTTTCATTCATCACTTATCTGATCCCACTGGATACAAAAGCTCAGATAACTTTATAATCAGTCCAGCAGGGCTCTGATTTGGGCATTAAAGAGTGTACAGCATGATTAAGGTTTTATCAAGTTAGATAACTACTTAAAAGTGCATTAGAACAATTCCATGAATTTACTCATCAAGTTGGCTGCATTATCAGAGTCTGTGTTCAGATTCTTTGGCCTCCATTAGATAGAGACTGAAACTTTATTTTTCCATCACAAACTTACAATTCTTAAATGAATGTACATTCCTCACTGTAACTTCATCTCTTTAGGATAGTAATATATTTTTCTGAAGCTTTTGACAAGAACAAAATCAGGAATTCCCATTAAGTGCTAGCATTTAATGAGGATTTATTAAGGAATTTAATCTTGAATTAAGGTATAATTTATCTAGAATTTATTGAGAAACTTAGACAAAGTTGAAAGACAAATGTAATGACCTTAGGGATAGTTGTAATGCACAGACTGATTTATAAAGATTATATGTGCTATTATTTTGGTATATATTATAAGAGAAATGACTTATAAAAAAAGCTATGGAAGAGATTTTACCTGTCAGAACAATGAGGGCACTTGTGCCTCTGATTTTATTTGTTGCAGAAACATGTCCACTCACTGTTTATTTGAAATTTCTAAGTTTCTCCTCTTTGTCAGTAATAATTTAATCACATTCACAGAAATTAATTACTTAAGGATCATTATAAAGAGAAGTGGGGAAGAGACTGACATGTTTAAAAGGTCTTAACTATTAAGAAGTTATTTGAGGCTTTTCTATTCAAATGGACAATATCCATTGTCAAATGACACCCATGTTTCTTACAAAGAACAAGGTGAGACTAAAAGACATTATTAGTAACACCACAAAAACTGCTGCCTGAGATAAATGTAAATTCTTACAAATGTATATTCTTTGAATGACTGGTAAAATTGGAGACATTCTACTTTATTTGACAGGTATTAAAAGACCAGTTTCTCAACCTTCATACTGCATTCAGCAGCTGGGTGGGCCTACTCATCTCCTCTAAGGAGCAACCTCCATACAGTCTGCTACATTCCTGCTTCCAGGTACCCATCACCTGAGAATGGCATATGACAGGTCTTTAACTTTTGGGTGTTGCTGCTGCCCCTTGTTAAGATCTCTGGCTCAGCAGTCTCTATCTTTAGTCCCATACAGTGCTGCTGGGTTTAAATTCCATTGCTTCTAGTGTCAAATATTATTTCTACATTACTCTCTTCAAATAAACCCTCATATTGAGCAATTGTTTCCTCACCTTTCTCTTATCTAAGAGCATAATGCTTCATGCTCAAGCTTTCTTAAGGAACTTTTTTATATCAATAAAACATAGTACCAATTTGCTAATTTTATAAGTTGAACATTATTAGTGAGATACAGAAGAATGTTTATCATCCATATTAAAATAAAATCTTCATATAGCAAATATTTTTTCAAATTTATTGAGCTATAACTGACAACTAAAACTATAAGATAGTTTAAAACTTCCCAAAATTAAGTTAACAGTTCCATCACATTACGTATTCACATTTATTTTTCTGGTGAGAACATTTAAGTTCTACCCTCATAGCAAATTGCAATTATGCAGTATTTTCTACTATAGTCACCATGTTATGTACATCAGATACTCTGACCTTATTCATCTTATAACTGAAAGTTTGTACCCTTTTACCAATCTTTCCTCATTTCCCCCACAGGCCATCTCCTGGCAACCACCATTCTACTCTCTACTTCTATGAATGCAAGTGCAACTTTTGTTTTGTTTTGTTTTGTTTTCTAAATTCCACATATAAATGATACTGTCTTTCTCTATCTGGCATATTTCACTTATCTTAATGCCCTCAAGATTTATTCATATTGTCACAAATGGAAGGATTTCCTTCTCTTTGTGGATGAAGACTATTCCATTGTATTTATATACCACACTTTATCTATTCATCTGTCAGGGTACATTTAGGTTGTGTCTATGTCTTGGCTATTGTGAATAAAGCTGCAGTGAACATAGGAATGAAGATATCTCTTCAAAATAGTGATTTCAGTTACTTTGGATATATACCCAGAAGTGGGATTGCTGGGTTATATGGTAGTTCTATTTTTAATTTCTTGAGGAACTTGTCAACCATTTTCTATAGTGGCTGCACTAATTTACATTCCCACCTACAGCACACCAAGGTTTCCTTTTGTCCACATACTCATGAGCATTTTTTATCTCGTGTCATTTTGATGACAGACATTCTAACAACTGTAAGGTTGTGATTTTGATTTGCATTTCCCTGATGATTAGTGATGTTGAGCACCTTTTCATGTACCTGTTTGCAATTTGTATGTCTTCTTTGGAAAAATGTCTATTCAGGTGTTTTGTCCATTTTTTTAATTGGGTTATTTGGATTTTTGTTGTTGAGTTATACAAGGTCCTTGTACATTTTAGATATCAAATATATGATCTTCAAATATTTTCTCCCATTCTGTAGGTTGCCTCTCCATTTTGTTGATTGTTTCTTTTGCTGTGCAGAAGCTTTTTAGTTTAGGTGGTACCAATTGTTGATTTTTGCTTTGGTTGCTTATGTTTCCGATGTCATCTACAAAATCATTGCCAAGACTGATATCAAGTAACTTTATCCTATGTTTTTTTCTAGGAGTTTTAGTTTTTAGTCTTACATTTAAGTCCTTACCAATTTGAGTTAATTTTTGTGAGTGATATAGGATAGGGGTCCAATTTTATTCTTTTGCATGTGAATATCAAGTTTCCCCAACATTTATTGAAGACACTATCCTTTCCCCACTGAGTTTTCTTGACTCCCTTGTAAAATATCTGCTGATTGTCTACACATGGATTTATTTCTAAGCTCTCACTTCTGTTATATTGGTCTGTGTCTGTTTTTACGCCAGTGCAGTACTGTCTTAATTATTATAGCTTTGTAACATAGTTTGAAATCAGGTAGTATGACATTTCCGGCTTTGTTTTTTCTCAAGTTTGATTTGGCTACTTGAGGTCTTTCCTGGTCATACAATTTTAGGATTGCTTTTTCTATTTCTATAAAAAAATGCCATTGTAATTTTGATAAAAGTTGCATTGAATCTGTAGATTGCTTTGGGTAATATGAACATTTTAACAACATTAATTCTTCTGATTCATGAACATGGGATATTTTCTTGTTTTTATTTTCTTCAATTAATTTTACCAGTCTAGTAGTGAGTGTACAGATTTTTCACCTCATCTGCTAAATTTATTTGTAAGTATCTTATTATTTTTGATGCTATAGTAAATACAATTATTTTCACTATCTCTTTTTACAGAGAGTTGTTTGTTAGGGAATAGAAATGTAATTGATATTTTCATGTTGATTTTTAACCCTGCAACTTTACTGAATTTGCTTATTAGTTTTGCTTTGTTTTGTTTTGTTTTTTTGGTGTGGAATCTTAAGGTTTTCTATATATAAGATCATAAGCATCTGCAAACACTGATAGCTTTAATTCTTCCTTTCTGGTTTCAATGTCACTTATTTCTTTTTCATGCCTAATTGCTCAGGCTAAGACTTTCAGTACTAAGTAAAATATGAGTGCTGGCAGTGGTCACCCTTGTCTTGTTCCTAATCTTGTCAGGAAAGCTTTCACCCTTTAACTATTGAGTATGATATTAGTGTGGACTTGTAATATATAAACTTTATTATGTTGAGGTACTTTCTTTCTATTATGCAATTAGTTGATAATATTTTTTTATTTTGAAAGGATGTTGAATTTTGTCAAATACTTTTTTCTGTATCTATTGAGATGATCATGTGATTTTCATCTTTCATTCTCTTATTATGGTATATAACATTTATTGATTGAACCACCTTTGCGTCCCAAGGATAAATGCCACTTGATGATAGGTATGATATGTTTAATATGCTGTCGAATGTGGTTTGCTATTATTTTCTTGAGAATGTTTGCATCTATATTCATCTGGAATATTGGACTGCAGTTTTCTTTTCTTGTAGTGTCTTTATCTGGCTTTGGTATCAGAGTAATACTGGCCTCATAAAATGAGTTTGGGAGTCTTCCCTTCTCTGTAATTTTTTTGGAAGGGTTTGAGAAGGATTGGCATGAATTCTTCTTTAAATGTATGCTAGAATTCACAGGGGAACCATCTGGTCCTAGGTTTTTGTTTGTGGGGAGATTTTTGATTACTGATTCAGTCTCCTTACTCATTATTTATCTGTTAAGATATTCTATTTCTTCATGATTCAGTCTCAGTAGGTATTATATATCTAGGAATTCATCTATTTCTTCTAGATTATCCAACTTCTTGGTATATAATTGTTCATAGTAATCTCTCATGCTCTTTTGTATTTCTGTGATAGTAGTTGTCATGTCTCCTTTTTCATTTCTAATTATATTTATTTGAGACCTCTCTCTTTTCTTCTTAGTCTAGTCTATTTTTAATGTGGGCATTTATTGTTATGAAATTCCCTCTTAATCCTGCTTTTGCTCTGTTCCATAAGTTTTCGTATGTTGTGTTTCCATTTTCATTTGTTTCAAGATTTTTTTGATTTCTTTTTTGACCCATTGGTTTTTCAGGAATGTGTTGTTTATTTTTCACAGAGTTCTGAATTTCTAGTTTTCCTTCTATTACTGATTTCTAGGTTCATACTATAGTGGCTGGAAAAGATTGGTATGATTTCAATCTTCTTACATTTGCTAAGAATTGTTTTGTGACCTAGCACATTAATTATCCTGGAGAATGTTTCATATGCACTTGATGAGAATATATATTCTGCTACTGTTGTGTGGAATATTCTGTAATTGTTCGTTAAGTCCATCTGACCTAACATGTATATTAAGTCAATATTTCATTATTGATTTTCTATCTGGAAAATCTATTCACTGTTGAAAGTGGGGTATTGAAGTTTTCTGCTATTATTGTATTGCAGTATTTTACTCCCTTCAGGTATATTAACATTTGCTTTATATATTTAGGTGTTTCTATGTGGAGGGCATAAATATTTACTAGTGATATATCTTACTGATGAATTGATTCCTTTGTTATTATATAATGACCTTCTTTGTCTCCTGTTACAGTGACTGGCTTAAAGTCTGTGTTGTCTGATAGAATAGCTACCTCTGCTTTCTTTTGTTTTGCATTTTCTTGGAACATCTTTTTCTATCTTTTCAGTTTTAGTGTAATGTGTCCTTAAAGCTAGAATAAGTCTCTTGCAGGCATATAAGTGGGTCTTGTTTTTAATCCATTCAGCCACTCCATATCTTTTTTTGTTTGTTTTTTTGTTTGTTTTTTCACGGTATGTGGGCCTCTCACTGTTGTGGCCTCTCCTGTTGTGGAGCCCAGGCTCCAGATGCGCAGGCTCAGCGGCCATGGCTCACGGGTGCAGCCGCTCCGTGGCATGTGGGATCTTCCTGGACAGGGGCACAAACCCGTGTCCCCTGCATCAGCAGGCGGACTCTCAACCACTGCGCCACCAGTGAAGCCCCACTCCATATCTTTTGATTAGAGAATTTAATCCATTAAAAGTAATTCGTGATAAGTATCAATTTATTATTATCATTTTGTTAAGTGTTTTCTGGCTGTTTTGTAGTTCCTTTGTTCCTGTCTTGTTCCCTTGCTCTCTTCCTTTGTGATTTCTTGATTCTCTGTAGTGGTATACTTTGATTCCATTCTCTTTATCTTTTGTGTATCTACTATAACTTTTGGTTTTGTGGTCACCATGTGACTTACATAAAACTCCTTGTAGTTAAAACAATGTATTTTAAGCTTATAACAACTTAACTTTGAACACATATAAATGCTCTATATTTTTATACTCCTCTCCACATTTTATGCTTCTGATGTCATAATTTATATATTTTACATAGTATAGCTGTTAACAAATTATTGTAATTATAGTTATTTTTAATAATTTTATCTTTTAACGTTTATCTTACAGTTACCAAATGTCATTTTCTCAGGAAGTCCATTATTGCCGATTCTGAACTTTATTTTCTATTTATCCTCTATCACATTGCCCTTCATTTTCTTCATAGCACTTCTCAAACCTGAAACTATCTTGTTGATTTATTTTGTTTATGTGTTTATACCTGCACCTTCACCCCCAAATGCAAATTTTTCTTCTCCAGAAATATTTTATGGCTACTTAATTTAGGCAATCTTTAATGAGTCAATGTGCAGTCCAGGATATTTACATGGAGCTCAGTTAGGACCAAAAAGAGACCTTGTAAAGGATGGGCATGGACTGTGAGATAAAACCTGTAAGGACAGTGTAAATCTGGAGCAGCCACTGACCTTTTCATGACCATGTGGAGAGAGTCTACCTGATATAGATAAAAAGCCAATAAAAAGAAAAACAGAATTTAGAGTTTGTGTATGCACCATCATTTGAAATGCAGCTGAAGGCAGTTCCACTCCTGGATTTCCACTTTGTATGAACCAATTAACTCCCTTTGTAGCTTTAGCTAGTTTGAGTTGAGGTTATGTCATTAGTAACAAAATGAAAGTTCCATAAAATGTCATGTAAAAGGACATAAAATGTCATGGCTAAAGGAGTGATTAGTTCTGACTGAAAAGGTTGGAACAGCCCAGTTGCAGGATATTACGAAGCATGTGCTCTATTTTTTTTTAATTGTGTGCATCCCACCAAATCCCACTCCTCCTCAAAACTTTCTATAAACACATGTTTATACATTAAGATTTAAATGTAAGATTTTATTTTACCTTGTACAATATGGTATTTATGCCATTTAAGAAAACTATAAGAATAATATTCTGCATTAACAGTGAAAATGTATAAATATTTTTAGAAGCTCCCATTTTTCTTTCTTTTTGCAATTCTTTTCAGACAAGTGAGTAAATATCATTTTGTAAGAATATGTTAAACTGTATTTTTCTATTTCATCAGACTATCTCAAAGAAGTTTTACATGTAAATGAAGCAAACGTAAATGGGATATTCTTTTAATGAATCTTACTAATTCTGCTTAACTCAGGTCATACAGTAAATGAAAAAAAAGGAAAATAAGTCTTATGCATATTTTAAAATTTAGAGAGGAATTTAATCTCCATGTGTCTAGAAACAAATAACAAAAACCATTTGTTTTCTGGTTCTGTTTAGGACTAGTAAGGCACCTGGATATTGCTATTAATAAAAAGGAATTTAATGTATGAACAAGACATTGAAGGAAATTTTTATTAATAAAAATGATATGTTATAAAATATTCTCTTTTTTGCAGACCATCATATATAGAAATCCCAAGAACTGAAAAAATATAAAAGTCAGATAAAGAGGGTTGACACTACTATTTATATAGTACTAACCTCTCACAATCACCTAGAGGGAGTATGCAATGACTTCACAAGAGAAGCAAGAAGGTCATGAAACCTGTACATAAAAAACAATTAAGTACGTTTCTAAATAAAAGTATGTCAAATGTACCTGCTCTTAGCTGATCCCTCAAGGAGTGAGAGCAGTTTATTAGGGAGATGACTGTCTTGAAAACACCAATAGGAATGTTCTACTTCATATTCCTCCCATCACCCCAGGAAAAAGGAGACAGAGAAGGGATGGAAGGGAATGCAATCAATAAAATGTCTGTTATTAAATGAGTTATGCCTGTAGATAGTTGGATCTTAGTGTCCCTGAGGAAATACTGAAGCCACTGTAGGGCACCTCAGAGTCATTACACCCAAGTGGCAAGGAAGCTAGGGCATTTATATACCAACTCTAGTCATTAGTCAGAGGATGCTGAGGGTGGTGAGGGAGGAGCAGTAATTCCCTGGCACTATGGGGTGGCCCTGCACATGAACTCCTGGCTTAGCAAATCCTTCAGGCAAAGAATATGCAGGTGTTGGTAACTGAAGTCAGGCTGGAGTGAAGTGAGACTGTAGAGGTTAAAGGATATGGGTAGACATTAACATCATTTACTTCATGTCCTCTGCCCAACCAGGATAGTGATGGAGGACATAAAATGTTAGAACTATACCTGGGTTCTCCTATAAAATAATTTATGCTGTTTGCCCTACACCCCACTGCTACATTTTGGATATATGTAATTTTGACTTCAGAATATCTATAATTATAAGCATAATTTCTACCTGAGATTACTTCTAGCTCTTATTATTGATAAAAACAATCTAGACTCGAAGTATTCCCAAATAAGCAGAATAAATAAATGGGAAAGTGCCTGTAAGGCAAATCTCCTTTGTCCTCTTGTCAAGTCTTATGCCCCCATTGGCATCTCCTATGCTTCTTTCCTTTCACCAGCCCACAATATAATTTTCACTATTTTGCCCTATTCTTTATAATTCAGCATGCTACCAATAAGTTTCATTAGATAAAACATCTCATTGTCTCTGTTAAGAAATAAACACTTTCCTCCTAGCCCCCACTAACACACTCTCCAAAACTCTGAACGCCTTGCTCACTCACTACACAGTGGAATTATTCTCTTTCTCTCCTCTGAAAATGTTATTGCACACCAACTATACTACAATGCAGAAATGGTTCTGTGTACTTAGTTACAAAATAGTGAAAATCTAGAGCTTAGAGTTTCTTAGTTTAGGTAGCATGAATATAAAAGAGAGAGGATCTTCTTTCCAGGGTAACTGAACCCAAATACCCAGGAAGGAAAAACTGAGCCTTTTATGCCTTTAATGGCTCCACAAGGAAATAGGGGAAATGTCAAAAAGAAAATAACAAGAATTATAAAAGAGAAATGTCAATGAAAAGACATTAAAACTTATTAATTACAAAATGCCTAATACATTTAACATGTGAAGTGTTCTGTAATGATTTTTTTCACCCAGAGATACGTTTTCTCCAATTTTAAACAGGCATACCATGGAACAGAACACTAGTTCAAGTTAAATGATTATAAAGCACCTTTCATCTGAGCATGAAAATATGTCCTTGGCAAACATAATTATGTAATTCTTCTCACATTTTACACAGAATGTTAAGCTTTGAGTTTAAGTACTTCCTTCCTTTCTAGTACTACAGGATGTTCCAAGTTCATCTTGCATATTTCTTGTCCCAGTCTTAGAATCAACAAATTCTCTAAGGAGTCCTGGAATCTTTTATTGGAAAAAGGTATTAGAACACCAGATTTGGGTTCTAATTGTGGTCATTGACACCAGGTCGTTGTTGCTTCTAGAAGTTTATATGTGTAAACTAATCCATGTATATACATATATCTATAAAGATTTCTGTGTGTAACCATTAGTATATATATTAAGCTAGTTGTGCCTTCATACTGATGTTTCTGACTCTTTCATTACAACACAGATCACTATAGTCTCCTCTCCTTGGTTATCTTTAACCTCCCACTCCAACAGGAAGAAACCTGGCTCCATCCTTTATTAACATTTACTTAATAGTTAAATTCCCTTATACATATATACTTGTATGAAAATTGTTTAATCATACCCCCAAGAGAAATTTTTATGGACTAGGATACAGTGTTTATGTACAGTTTCTTTTGCCTTTAATCTTACAGATTGTACTCATTTCCAAAGTTACTTGGGTCAGCATCTTTTCCCCCACTCCCTTCAGTTCAGTTGTTCATTCATTTGTAACACAGTTAGATTCTATTGTCACAGTCTGTGTCCTTTCTTGGGATCCTCTAACCTCCTAAATGATTTTCTAAACTTTGCATACCTTAAGGTTCACTCTTTATGCTGTAGAGTTCTATGGGTTTTAACAAATGCATAGTGTCCTGTATCTATCATTAAAGCATCACACAAAATAATTTCACCACCCTAAAAAAATCCCCTAAGCAACATCTATTCAACCTTCTCCCCAAGCCTCTGGTCATTATAAAATATTTTAATGTGTCTATACTTTTGCCTTTTCCATAATGTCATATAATTTGAATTATATAGTATGTAGCCTTTACAGACTAGGTTTTTTCACTTACAAATTTGGATTTTATATTAATCTGTGTGCCTAAAATTAATATAATTTTTTCTACTGTGTGCACAGATGATGGTTAGATTTTCTACTGATGCTGACACATGTCAGGTGACTTGGAAGGAGTTATACCAGCTAAAAACAGTATCTAGTAGATTGATAGGAGTTATTCTAAACAAGTGAGATATCCCTAAGAACCTTTAGAAAAGAACAGAAGGAGAGTGAGTGAAAGAAAGAGAAATAAAGAGAGAAAGAGAGATTGACTGATTCAACTTGATTAATATCAGAAACAAACTGAGATGTATAATTTGAAACCCAACTCTTACCAATGTGCATAAATCATTTAATTACTCTGTTAGTACATAAATGAAAATATTCCTGGGCTTAACAATGATCACATGCCTGTATCTTTAATTAAAATGCTACCAATAAGCTGCGACAAAACAATTATTTCAACTGCATTGACATCTGTAATTAAAATATATTACCACTGTGCAGTAGGGATAAAGGGGAACGGAGGGGTGGAAGGAAGCTGCCACCAGTATTGTCTGACCTTTTTTATAGGTAACAATGGTATATTCCCAAAGAAATCACGTCTAATATCCATATAATTACATATGATTGACAAATAATTCATTTTCTCATCATTAGTGTCACTTTATAACAATCCATAATAAGCTTATGTTGGAAGATAGTAGCATTTTCCCTCCTATTCCTGAAAATCATACAAACACAATAAAGAAAATGATAAGTTAAATATTAGCTATTTTAATAAAACTAAGAGAAAGATAAAAATCACAATGATTACAACAGGTGTGATGGCTACAAAAAAAAAAAAAGTAAAGATTAATTAGGGGTAGGGTAGATGAAAGGAGGGAGCACAAGCTGTGTTTTCAGATCACAGAAAAAGCTGGAAGTACACTTCCTAAAGGTGAGGAGAATATCTTAAGGAGTAAAACTAAATCCTTTTTGAAGGAAGAGAATGTACACACTGACCACAAGAATTTTTTTTAGAATGAGTTTTGTTCTGAGAAGCAAAGATGAGAAACCATCCAGAAAAGCCATACTTCCAGGAAGCGTTCTGTCTCTGAGGCAGTGAGGGAAAAGAGAAACTGCATTTAAAATTCCACTGGTTTCTGCTTTTATTGTCGAGACAACGAAAGTTAGAGGAATTCACACAAAACTAAGTTAAAAGGAAAATTCCTTCTAGACCTTGATTCCTCCCATGTATAAATCATATGCAAATTTTAAAAAATTGTGCTTCATTACAAAAGAGAAATGAAAACATGTGTAATAAAATCTATATAAAAATAATACAAGAAAATTGGGCAAAAAAACAACTGGAAAAAATAGCAGAAGAATATACTGATGATAAAATTCAGTCATGGATGAGATAAAATTTTAGATCAAATATTTCACCATGAGTACTATTAAAAAGTAACTTATATTAGGCATCTATATGAAGAGATTAAAAAATATATGGAGGAAATGAAAGATGAGTTGATAAAGCCAAGAAAAAAGTAGAAAAAACAAGATAATTATATAAATAAAGGCAAAATTAAAGGAATACAAAGAAAATGAAAATTCCTTAAAACAGAGTAAAACACATAGGAAATACTATTAGAAAAGTAAATAAAAAATACATTAAAATAAGTAAAATATTAAAAACAATTGATGGAGGGAGATAACTTCTGAAATGCCAGCATGAGTTTTTCTGAAGAACTTCGCCCTAGTGAAATACAGCTTGTGAAAATTATTTTAAAACAAATAACCATTTAAAGTCCTAAGGGCATGTAGAAAATTAAGAAACATTTATTCAAGAAAACCTATTAAATCTCTGTAGAAACAGTAAGATTCTGTGGCACTTGAGCCACAACCTGTGAGCTTCTGCCCCTTCTCAGAGTGACTAGCTTCACTCTGATGGGTGGGGCCAAGATGGGGCTCTCTCCTGTCCCAGCTCCCAATCAAGGACTGCAGTATAATCCCCTAGAAGAGGAAGATCACCAACATTTCTCACCCTCCCTCCCAGCTCTGTACTGCAGAGGCTAAATTCCAGGAAAGTGTAACTGAAAATTTGAAGACTCCTTTCTTCCACACAGCCTCGAATCATAGGGTGTAGATAAGGCAATGCAAGAGTACTGAGAACCAGTTCACCCTCGCCCCAGCTGGGTCACAGGGCAGAGGTTCCAAGACCAGAAAGGCAAGTCAGGAAGACTACTGGCTATGCCTCACTCAGTGTTTTGTCCATAAAGCAGGGGTATCACTTCAGGGGAAGCAAGTCACCATCCCTGCCTTCAGCTCTGAAGCAGTGGGGCAAAAACTATGCCCAAGAAAAAGAGCAGGCCATAGAACAAAGAACTGCAAAGCTCCCCCCAAGGGCACTGACTTAATTTCTCCTGAGAGACAACTTGCTGCTCAAATTTTAAATGGCTGTTGTTTTTGTTTTTGTTTTTTAAAATAATTTCCCCAGATTATGGGGAAATTTAAACTTAAGGGAACTTTCAAAAACAATGGCAATGAAAGGTTTGTTCTGTTAGATAATAGAAGCCCAGCAGTAGTCATAAAGTGCTGCTATGGTAGCCTCAGGAAGTTGTCAGAAATCCAAGCTCATTCCACCTTTGTGCTCATAATATCCATTATCAAGATCACTTCGTGGTCCAGGAGGACTGCTGGTGTTCCTGTCATCATGTTTGCAGTCCAGATGGCAGGAAGAAATAAAAAGGTGAAGGGAAAACTGACCCTACAAGTGAATTAGCTCCTTTAAGGCAAGCATTGTTGAAGTCCCATGATTACATTTCACTGACCATAATTTAGTCATATGGCCACATTTTGCTGCACAGGAGCAAGTAAAAGAATATATATATATATATATATATATAGCTGAGTATATGTCAATATTTCTCTTTAAATGCTCAAGTGATTCAAAACCCAGAAATCTAGGAAAGACGTAAATTGGATTAAATTTAAAACAAACAAACAAACAAAAAACTTCTGTATGGCAAACACAACTCTGAGTAAAGTCAGAGATGAATAAGAAACTGAGAAAATACATTTTAACTCATACCTCATCAAGTAATAAAGTCAGGTAAATAGAGGGAGCACTTCCAAAATAATACAAAAAATGTAGGTGGCTCAATTTAAGTAATAAACAGTTGACAGAGAAATATGTGGAACTGGCTTTTAAACATAAGAATATGCTTAACTTTAAAGAAAAAAGAAATGCAAATTAAAGCTATTCCAAGATACTATCTTCCATTTAAAACATACAAATGACCAGTAAGTAGATGAAAAGATGCTCAACATTACAAATCATCAGGGAATGCAAATCAAAACCACAATGTAATAGCCATTCTCACATCTGTTAGAATGGCTATCATCAAAAAGACAAGAATTAAGTGTTGGAAAGGATATAGAGAAAAGGGAACACTTGTGTACTGTTGGTGGGGATGTAAATTGGTGCAGTCACTGTGAAAAACAGTACAGAGATTCCTCAAAAAATTAAAAATATAACTATCATATGATCCAGCAATTCCACCTTTGGGTATTTACCTGAGGGAAAGAAAATCACTATCTTGAAAAGACATCTGAACCTCCATGTTCATTGCAGCATTATTTACAATAGGCAGGACATGGAAACAACATGAGTCTATTGATGGATGAATGAAGAAAATGTGGTGTGTATATATATATATATATATATATATATACGCACACACATACATACACAATGGAGTATTAGTCATAAAAAAGTGGGAGATCCTGCCATTTGTGACAACATGGATGGCCCTAGAGGGCATTATGCTAAGTGAAATAAGTCAGACAAAGAAAAACAAATACTGTTTGATCTCATTTATATGTAGAATCTTAAAAAAAAATCATAGATATAGAGAACAGAATGGTGCTTGCCAGAGGCAGGGTATGTGGGGAGGTGGGGAGGACGTGAAATGAGTGAAGGTGATCAAAAGGTACAAATGTCAAGTTTTAAAATAAAACTCCTGGTGATATAATATACAGCATGGTTAACTATAGTTAACCATGCTGTATCTTATATTTGAAAGTTGCTAAAAGAGTAGATCTTAAAAATTCTCATTACATGAAAAAAAAATGTTTAATTATGTTTGGTGATAGATGTTAACTTACTGTGGTAATCATTTTGCAATAAATAAATATATTAAATCATTACACTGTACACCTAAAATGAATACAATGTCATACATTAATCATATATCAATAAAAAGATAGGAAACTAAGTTTTTTAAGAAATGGATTGTATTGGGTGTGGGGAGCATGCTGTCTGTACATTGATTGTAAGGGTGTCAATAGATAAAACCCATATTGAAAGCAATTTGGAAATGCCTATGAATATTACAAAAGAGCATAATTTTTACCCAGCAATTCTTCTTCTAAGCATTTCTCCTACATACATACACAAACTTTTGTAAAATGACATACATATAAGGTTATTCACTGTGCTTTGTACTTGCAACAATGGAAACAATATAGTTCATATATTCATGAATTTAGTTAAATAAGTAATGTTGGATACAGCAGGATAAAGAAGAATTAGATGTCCTTTGTGTATAGTAAACCAGTATTTGTGTAAGGAAGGAAGAGAAAATATATACATATATGTATCCATACCAATGAAAAAAATCTCTGGAAGAATGCATACAAAGCTAATAGCATGTATTGCCTCTGGGGAAGGGAACTAAGTGATTTGATGTGAGGTGAGGAGAAGGAGAAAGAATTTTTACTGTATTACCTTTTCATACCTTTTGCACCTTGAACCATGTGACTATATCACTGTGATGGTTAATTTTATGTGTCAGCTTGACTCGGCCATGGGGTGCACAGATATTTGGTTAAACATTATATCTGGGTGTGTCTCTGAGAGTGTTTTCAGATGAGACTGACATTCGAAAAGGTATATGGAGTAAAGCAGATTGCCCTTCCCAGTGTAGGTGGACATCATCCAACCTGTTGAAAGCCTGAATAGGACAAAAAGACTCAGTAAGAAAGAATTTACTCTTTCTGTCTATCTCTGAGCTGGGACATTAGTTTTCTCCTGCCCTCAGATTTGGACTTGACTGTAACTTCCACTATCAGTTCTCTTAGTTCTCAGGTGTTCAGACTCAGACTGGTCCTACACCATCAGCTCTCTTGGGGATCCAGGTTGCTGATTGCAGATCTTGAGACTTCTCAGCCTTTGTAATTATATGAGCCAATTCCTTTAATAAATCATACCTATATCTATATACAAATATATATATCATTTCTGTTTCTCTAGAGAATCCTAATACAATTTCCTACTGAAAAATAATTTTAAACTATAAAGCCTATTTTAATTAGACTAATAGACTTTATTCTGTAGAAATATTAACATGATATTATTCTGGTAGATCCTTGAGGAAATTATGTTTTAGAGGCCTGAATCCTTCTGATACTTGGCATAAATTTTATATTAGTTTTCTCTGCCTCTTGAAAAAAAATGTATAGTTAACAAATTGTGACTACAAGGCAAGTTATACCAAAATTTGCTTTTACTCTCTAAAAAAGAAATTATATAACTTATGATAAGTGCAATATGAAATGCTAAAGAATTCTTAAAATAAATGCCTGCCAAAGTGTTTTGGCATATTGCTACTTTAAGTTTTTCCTAAAAATTAAGCAAACACAAAAAAAAATGATAAAAAAAACAAAAAGAGTCATTTGCCAATTGAACTTGCCTCCAACAAAGCAATGAAGTTCTAACTAAACCATTGCACTGCTCATAATTCATTCCTTAGGAGTGGTATTAAAGGGATTACAATATTTTCCTCCTTTTATATCACAATGAAACACTGAAGGCAGGACTCAGATATACTCAGTATTTTGAAAAATAAAAAATCCCATTAAGCGAAAAGCTGAGTAAAATCTGAACATCATTTAAAATGTTTAGGGTTAAAGAAAAATAAAGAGAGAGATTTCTTGAAAAACTCCTTTTGCCAGATTTTTATCTCAGCCTTCTGAACCTCTATCTAGTTTTCAAAAATCGATTAATTAACTAGAGCATGAAAAAGAGAAAGGAGTCATCTCAGTCCAGGAAAGAGTTCTAACAACATACTTATATTTTCTTTATTACAAAATAATTTAAGTAATTCATTTAATCACATCCTATCTTTTATTAGGGGACACAAATGGAATTGGGAATTGGTAAATTTTGTTAGGTGGAAGGAGGCTGAGAATTAGTGAGCAGTAAAAGTATTAAAGTATTACCTGTGAAATTCTTATATCTAGTCTATCTTAAATGATGGAAGATTATTTCTCAAGAACATAGTCCAAATGGATTTTCCTGAAAAGTGGCTTTCTATCAATGTTGATCCAGATATTTGAGCTCCTTCCATACAAGGGTTCCTCTGTCTTCAGGATACAGCTTCAAGTGTTGCCAAAGGAAAAGCAAAGACCATGAAGGACCAGATGTAACAGCCCACCCAGAAAGTGAGCTAGTCACTTTGTTCACATTCCACTGGCTGGAACTCAGTTATATAGGCACACCCAATGGCAAAGGAGGCTGGGATAATGGCAAAGGAGGCTGGGATATATAATCTAGAGGGAATAGGCAGGCTGTTGGCAGCAAGTCTCTGCTGCAAGCATTGAGACAACACAATAGGAATCAGTGGCCCTAAAGCAGAGGTGAAAGCTTCGGGTGCCATTAAGAGTTGAATGAAGAAAGAGAAATATGGGCTAAAAGGTGAAGTATTGAAGCAGAGAAAAAAACTTCAAAATGTGACCACAGATAAACTCTTTATAAAGACATGCTAGAAAGCCTTGGTCAAAATACAGAGATAAATGTGGGAATCATTTCTTTCTATTCCCAACATGGCACACATATCAAGTCATGATATACCCCACCCTATGTACAAACTTAGGTTTCCACAAACTCTAAGATCTTCCTAAATATGCTTTTATTTCTTCACATAATTTTGAAAAATTGCTGTGACTTGAAGTTAGGTAGGTGAGTTTTATGGTAAGTTAATAAAAGGGTTATCTTTAGATTAATCTTGCATGAGATAACAGAGAGATTTCCAGAAGAAAAATCAGATGGAGATTTAAAAACAGGAGGTCACCTTTAGAGAAACTAGGAATGTTCTAGGAGAAAGGGTTAAGGTAATTTTTATTGAAGAAATAGATACAACAAAACTTGAGTTTAAAATAATGGAAAGGACAGTTTCTTTTCTTTGATTTTGGTATGGTAGATTTTTAAAATATCAATACTTTGCTGGAAAGAAATCTCCAGTGCTGTACAAAAACACTGTTAGCGTTTTGGACTTTTTTTTCCAGCGGATTTTTATGTTCTCAATGGTATAACTAACCTTTCTGTTATTCAAAGTTCTGAATTAGCTAGATGATTTTCTAATATCACCATAAATATTCCAGAGAATATTCTTATTCTCATGATGATAAACTGAGTAGAGGGAGAAATGAAGAGAAAATAATGAAGAGCATCTAATAATAATAATTAACAACTTAGCAACGTGAAAGAGGACAATATTCTTTGACATGGAGGATGCTTCAGAATTAAAAGTCCAACCACTGAGCTGACAGAGATTACATTTTTATGCAGCTGCTTCTCTCCTTTTATTTATTATAAATCATGGATACTAATAAGGAAATTCAATTCTTTATAAAACACTATGAAATATAAGTCTAGCTTGCTAATTAGATCTAAACTTTGGATGGTCTTTATGACATACAAGGACAAAATTATTATATTTTCACTTTAAAATAAAATGATCAAATTTAACGAAGATATAACTTGTAAAGATTTTGCATAAAGTGACTAATACTGTTAGAATGAGTTTGTGAAATACTGGGCATTTATAAAGCCAAACACAGGCAAATCCTTGCTGCAGAATTGGAGCATGGGCAATCACCAGGCCAGTGGGAAAAATAAAATAGGCTCATTGCACATATATAACCTGGATGAAACAGTAATGTGTCTCCTTGGAATAATGCACATTTCACCTAAGTTCACCAGTGGCCCTAAAGACACCAATAAGTCTGAATTTTTGATGGGGACACAAGAATGGAAGATAAACTCCCTACCATTCCCCTATAGCTTTTAAAAAAATATTTTATTGGAGTATAGTTGATTTACATTGTGTTAGTTTCAGGTGTAGAGCAAAGTGAATCAGTTATACATATAAATATATTCACTCTTTTTTTAGATTCTTTTCCATATAGGTCATTACAGAATACTGAGTAGTGTTCCTTGTGCTATACCATAGGTCCTTATTAGTTATCTATTTTATATGTAGTAGTGTGTTTATGTCATTCCCAATCTCCCAACTTATCCCTCCCTCCCCTTACCTCCTGGAACCCATAAGTTTGTTTTCTAGATCTGTAACTCTATTTCTGTTTCGTAGATAAGTTCATTTGTACCCTTTTTAAAGATTCCACATATAAGTGATATCATATGATATTTCTTTCTTTGTCTGACTTACTTCACTCAGTATGGCAATCTCTAGGTCCATCCATGTTGCTGCAAATGGCATTATTCCGCTTTTATTTATGGCTGAGTAATATTCCATTGTATATATGTACCACATCTTCTTTATCCATTCCTCTGTTGATGAACATTTAGGTTGCTTCCATGTCCTGGCTATTGTAAATAGTGATGCAATGAACATTGGGGTGCATGTATCTTTTCAAATTATGGTTTTCTCTGGATATATGCCTAGGAGTGCAGTTGCTGGATCGTATGGTAGCTCTATTTTTTTGTTTTTAAAGGAACCTTCATACTGTTATCCATAGTGCCTGTATCAGTTTACATTCCCACCAATGGTGTAGGAGGGTTCCTTTTTCTCCACACCCTCTCCAGCATTTAGTGTTTGTAGATTTTTTGATGATGCCCATTCTGACTGGTATGAGGTGATAACTCACTGTAGTTTTGATTTGCATTTCTCTAATAATTAGTGATGTTGAGCAGCTTTTCATGTGCTTTTTGGCCATCTGTATGTCTTCTTTGGAAAAAATGTCTATTTAGATCTTCTGCCCATTTTTTGATTGGGTTGTTTGTTTTTTTGATATTGAGCTGCATGAGCTGTTTGTATAGTTTGGAGATTAATCCCTTGTCAGTTTTTTCGCTTGCAAATATTTTCTTCCATTCTGAGGGTTGTCTTTTTGTTTTGTTTAAGGTTTCCTTTGCTGTGCAAATGCTTTTAAGTTTATGTGGGTCCCATTTGTTTATTTGTGTTTTTATTTTCATTACTCTAGGAGATGGATCAAAAAAGATCTTGCTGTGATTTATGTCAAAGAGTGTTCTTCCTATGTTTTCCTCTAAGAGTTTTATAGTATCCAGCCTTACATTTAGGTCTGTAATCCATGAAGCCAACTGACTTACTGGTTTGTGCTGAATAGATAAAAACATGTTAATATTTCTCTATGCTGTACTCAATACTCAACTGAATAAAGCTGTAGGCCATTCACCAAAGAAGATAAGTACTACTATTCATTATTGAAATGAAATAATCAAGCACAGCATGCACAAATTTTAAACCTATATTACTAGATTGGCACCATATTCTAAAAAAAACGGTATTTATAAATCTGTATTTTCTCTGAGACCCTAACTTGAATAGCTCTTCAGTGCCTCCTCCAACTTGCTGAGTAGCCCCGACATTAATAGGAGTTCGGCACTATACTTGATGAAGGTATGTGGTCTCACCACCACTTTAATAAAACATTCTAAGTAAAGAAAACAAATTTAAAAATACACACCTTGCAAAAAGTGTAGCCACCATATTCAGGGATATCAACATGCAAGGGTCTATTTCTATATTTATCGATTATCAAACAATTTTGGAAATGCTAATTTCTGCTATTTAAAACATATTCGATATGTAACAGGCATATATATATATATATAGAGAGAGAGAGAGAGAGAGAGAGAACATCTTTCTTGGAGTATAGTTGCTTCGGAGTGCTGTGTTAGTTTCTGCTGTATAACAAAGTGAATCAGCTATACATAAACATATATCTCCATATCTCCTCCCTCTTGGGTCTCCCTCCACCCTCCTTAACCCACCCCTCTAGGGGGTCACAAAGTACACAGCTGATCTCCCTGTGCTATGCAGCTGCTTCCCAGTAACTATCTCTTTTATATTTGGTAGGGTATATATGTCAATGCTACTCTCTCACTTCGTCCCAGCTTACCCTTCCCTCTCCCAGTGTCCTCAAGTCCATTTTCTATGACTGTGTCTTTATTCCTGTCCTGCCTCTAGGTTCTTCAGAACCATTTTCTTTTAGATTCCATATATATGTGTTAGCATACAGTCTTTACTTTCTCTTTATGATTTACTTCACTCTGCATGACAGACTCTAGGTCCATCTGCCTCACTACAAATAACTCAACTTCGTTTCCTTTTACAGCTGAGTAATATTCCACTGTATATATGTCCTATATCTTCTTTATCCATTCATCTGTTGATGGACACTTAGGCTGGTTCCATGTCCTAGCTATTGCAAATAGTGCAGCAATGAACATTGTGGTACATGACTCTTTTTGAATTATGGTTTTCTGAGTGTATATGCCAAGTAGTGGGATTGCTGGGTCATCTGGTAGTTCTATTTTTAGTTTTTTAAGGAAACTCCATATTGTTCTCCATAATGGCTGTATCAATTTACATTCCCAGCAAATCTGCAAGAGGGCTCCCTTTTCTCCACACCCTCTCCAGCATTTATTGTTTGTAGATTATTTGATGATGGTCATTCTGACTGGTGAGAAGTAATACCTCATTGTAGCTTTGATTTGCATTTCTCTAATAAATAGTGATGTTGAGCATCCTTTCATGCGTTTGTTGGCAATCTGTATATCTTCTTTGGAGAAATGTCTATTAGGTCTTCTGACCATTTTTGGATTGGGTTGTTTGTTTTTTTTATATTGAGCTGCATGAGCTGCTTGTAAATTTTGGAGATTAATCCTTTGTCAGTTGCTTCCTTTGCAAATAATTTCTCCCTTCTGAGGGTTGTCTTTTTGTCTTGTTTATGGTTTCCTTTGCTATGCAGAAGCTTTTAAGTTTCATTAGGTCCCATTATTTATTTTTCTTTTTATTTCCATTTCTCTAGGAGGTGGGTCAAAAAGGATCTTGCTGTGATTTATGTCATAGAGTGTTCCGCCTATGTTTTCCTCTAAGAGTTTTATACTGTCTGGCCTTACGTTTAGCTCTTTAATCCATTTTGAGTTTATTTTTGTATATGGTGTTAGGGAGGGTTCTAATTTCATTCTTTTACATGTAGCTCTCCAGTTTTCCCAGCACCACTTATTGAAGAGGCTGTCTTTTCTCCACTGTATATTCTTGCCGCCTTTATCAAAGATAAGGTGACTAAAGCCACGTATGTGCATGGGTTTATCTCTGGGCTTTCTATCCTGTTCCATTGATCTATATTTCTGTTTCTATGCCAGGACCATACTGTCTTGATTACTGTAGCTTTGTAAGATACTCTGAAGTCAGGGAGCCTGATTCCTCCAGCTCCTTTTCTCTTTCTCAAGATTGCTTTGGCTATTTGGGGTCTTTTGTGTTTCCATATAAATTATGTACTTTTTTTTTCTAGTTCTGTGAAAAATGCCTGTGGTAGTTTGATAGGGATTGCCTTGAATTTGTAGATTGCTTTGGGTAGTAGAGTCATTTTCACAATGTTGATTCTTCCAATCCAAGAACATGGTATATCTCTCCATCTGTTTGTATCATCTTTAATTTCTTTCATCAGTGTCTTATAGTTTTCTGCATACAGGTCTTTTGTCTCCTTAGGTTTATCCCTAGGTATTTTATTCTTTTTGTTGCAATGGCAAATGGGAGTGTTTCTTTAATTTCTCTTTCAGATTTTTCATCATCAGTGTATAGGAATGCAAGAGATTTCTGTGCATTAATTTTGTACCCTGCTACTTTACCAAATTCATTGATTAGCTCTAGTAGTTTTCTGGTAGCATCTTTAGGATTCCCTTTGTATAATGTCATGTCATTGGCAAACAGTGACAGCTTTACTTCTTCTTTTCTGATTTGGATTCGGTTTATTTCTTTTCTTCTCTGATAGCTATGGCTAAAACTTCCACAACTATGTTCAATAACAGTGGTGAGTGTGAGTGACCTTCTCTTGTTCCTGATCTTAGTGGAAATGGTTTCAGTTTTTCACCATTGAGAACGAAGTTGGCTGGGGTTTATCATATATGGCCTTTACTATATTGAGGTAGGTTCCCTCCATGCCTACTTTCTGGACAGTTTTTATAATAAGTGGGTGTTGAATTTTGTCAAAAGCTTTTTCTGCATCTATTGAGATGATCATATGGTTTTGTCATTCAGTTTATTAATATAGTGTATCACATTGATTGATTTGCGTATATTGAAGAATCCTTGCATTCCTAGGATAAACCCCACTTGATCATGGTGTATGATCCTTTTAATGTACTGCTGGATTCTGTTTGCTAGTGTTCTGTTGAGGATTCTTGCATCTATGTTCATCAGAGATATTGGCCTGTAATTTTGTTTTTTTGTGACATCTTTGTCTGGTTTTGGTATCAGCGTGTCGGTGGCCTCATATAATGATTATGGGAGTGTTCCTCCCTCTGCTATATTTCTGAAGAGTTTGAGAAGGATAGGTGTTAGCTCTTCTGTAAATGTTTGATAGAATTTGCCTGTGAAGCCACCTGGCCCTGGGCTTTTGTTTGTTGGAAGATTTTTAATCACCGTTTCAATTTCAGTGTTTCTTCTTGTTTCAGTCTCAGAACAATGTGCTTTTCTAAGAATTTATGCATTTCTTCCAGGTTGTCCATTTTGTTGGCACATAGCTGCTTGTAGTAATCTCTCATGATCTTTTGTATTTCTGCAGTGTCTGTTGTTACTTCTCCATTTTCATTTCTAATTTTGTTGATTTGAGTATTTTCCCTTTTTTTCTTGATGAGTCTGGCTTAGTAATTTTGTTTATCTTCTCAAAGAACCAGCTTTTAGGGACTTCCTTGATGACACAGTGGTTAAGAATCCACCTGCCAATGCAGGTGACATGGGTTTGAGCCCTGGTCCAGGAAGATTCCACATACCACGGTGCAACTAAGCCCCTGCACCACAACTACTGAGCCTACATGCCTAGAGCTGGTGCTCCACAACAAGAGAAGCCACCACAATGAGAAGCCTGCACACTGCAACTAGAGATAGCCCACATGCAGCAATGAAGACCCAATGCAGCCAGAAATAAATTAATTAATTTTTTAAAAAGAAACAGATTTTAATTTTATTAATCTTTGCTATTGTTTCCTTCATTTCTTTTTCATTCATTTCTGATTTGATCTTTATGAATTCTTTCCTTCTGCTAACTTTGGGTTTTTTTTGTTCTTCTCTCCCTAACTGCTTTAGGTATAAAATTAGGTTGTTTATTTGAAATTTTCCTTGTTTCTTGGTAGGATTGTATTGCTATAAACTTCCCTTTTAGAACTGCTTTTGCTGCATCCCATAGGTTTTGGGTCATTTTGTTTTCATTATCATGTATTTCTAGGTATTTTTTGATTTCCTCTTTGATTTCTTCAGTAATCTCTTTGTTATTTAGTAGCACATTGTTTAGCCTCCATGTGTTTGTATTTCTTACAGTTTTTTTCCTTTAATTGATATCTAGTCTCATAGCATTGTGGTTAGAAAAGGTACTTGATACAATTTCAATTTTCTTATATTTACCAAGGCTTAATTTGTGACCCAAGATGTGATCTATCCTGGAGAATGTTCCATGAGCAATTGAGAAGAAAATGTATTCTGTTGTTTTTGGATGGAATGTCCTATAAATACCAGTTAAGTCAACCCTGTATAATGTGTCATTTAAAGCTTGTGTTTCCTTATTTATTTTCATCTTGGTTGATCTGTCCATTGGTGAAAGTGGGGTGTTTAAGTCCCCTACTACTATTGCGTTACTGTTGATTTCCCCTTTTTTGGCTGTTAGCATTTGCTTATGTATTGAGGTGCTCCTATGTTGGGTGCATAAATATTTACAATTGTTATATCTTCTTTGGATTGATTCCTTGATCATTATGTAGTGTCCTTCTTTGTCTTTTGTAATAGTCTTTATTTTAAAGTCTAGCTTGTCTGATATGAGTTTTGCTACTTCAGCTTTCTTTTGATTTCCATTTGGATGGAATATCTTTTTCCATCTCCTCATTTTCAATCTGTATGTGTCCCTATGTCTGAAGTGGGTCTCTTGTAGACAGCATATATATGGGTATTGTTTTTGTATCCATTCAGCCAGTCTATGTCTTTTGGTTGGAGCATTTAATCCATTTACATTTAAGGTAATTATTGATATGTATATTTCTATTACCATTTTCTTAATTGCTTTGGGGTTGTTTTTGTAGATCTTTTCCTTCTCTTGTGTTTCCTGCCTAGAGAAGTTCCTTTAGCATTTGTTGTAAAGATGTTTTGTTGGTGCTGAATTCTCTTAACCTTTCCTTGTCTGTAAAGGTTTTAATTTCTCTGTCGAATCTGAATGAGATCCTTGCTGTGTAGAGTAATCTTGGTTATAGGTTTTTCCCTTTCATCACTTTATATATGTCCTGTCACTCCTGTCTGGCTTGCAGAGTTTCTGCTGAAAGATCGGCTGTTAACCTTATGGGGATTCCTTTGTATGTTATTTGTTGTTTTTCCCTTGCTGCTTTTAATATTTTTTCTTTGTATTTAATTTTTGATAGTTTGATTAATATGTGCCTTGGCATTTTTCTCCTTGGATTTATCCTGTATGGGACTCTGTGCTTCCTGGACTTGACTTTTTCCTTTTCCATATTAGGGAAGTTTTCAAATATAATCTCTTCAAATATTTTCTTTTTCTTCTGGGACCCCTATAAATTGAATGTTGGTATGCTTAATGTCCCAGACCTCTTTGAGACTGTCCTCAATACTTTTCATTGTTTTTTCTTTATTCTGCTCTGCAGTAGTTATTTCCACTGTTTTATCTTCCAGGTCACTTATCCGTTCTTCTGCCTCAGTTATTCTGCTACTGATTCCTTCTAGAGAATTTTTAATTTCATTTATTGTGTTGTTCATCATTGTTTGTTTGCAGTTAAGTTCTTCTAGGTCCTTGTTAAACGTTTCTTGTATTTTCTCCATTCTATTTCCAAGATTTTCGATCATCTTTACTATTAGTACTCTGAATTCTTTTTCAGGTAGACTTCCTATTTCCTCTTCATTTGTTGGTCTGGTGGGTATTTACCCCTTGCTCCTTCATCTACTGTGTTTTTCTCTGTCTTCTCATTTTGTTTAACTTACTATGTTTGGGGTCTCCTTTTTGCAGCCTGCAGGTTAGTAGTTCCCATTGTTTTTGGTGTCTGCCCCCAGTGTGTAAGGTTGGTTCAGTGGGTGTGCAGGTTTCCTGGTGGAGGGGACTGGTGCCTGTGTTCTGATGTGTGGGGCTGGATCTTGTCTTTCTGGTAGGCAGGGCCATATCCAGTGTTGTGTTTTGGGGTGTCTGTGAACTTAGTATAATTTTATGCATCCTCTCTGCTAATGGGTGGGGTTGTGTTCCTTTCTTACTAGTTGTTTGTCATGGGGTGTCCAGCAATAGAGCTTGCTGGTTCTTGAGTGGAGCTGGGTCTTAGCTTTGAGACCAAGATCTCTGGGAGAGCTCTCGCTGATTAATATTACGTGGGGCCAGGAGGTCTCTGATGGGCCAGTGACCAGAACTCGGCTCTCCCACTTCATAGGCTCAGGCCTGATGCCAGGCCAGAGCACCAAGACAGCTCAGGAGAAAAGGAAGAAAAAATGAAAGAAAAAATAATACATAAAAAATTAAAAAAATAAGGAAGAGAGCAGCCAAACCAATAAACCAATCCACCATTGATAAGAAGCACTAAAAACTAAACTAAACTAAGATAAACATAAATATCAGAAACTGATCAGTCGCAGACAGCAAACCCAAAGTCTACAGTTGTTCCTAAATTCCACCACCTCAATTTTGGGATGATTCGTTGTCTCTTAAGGTATTCCACAAATGCAGGGTACATCAAGTTGATTGTGGGGATTTCATCTTTTGCTCCTGAGGCTCCTGGGAGAGATATCCCTTTCTCTTCTTTTCACACAGCTCCTGGGGTTCAGCTTTGGTTTTGGCCCTACCTCTGCATGTAGGTCACCTTCAGGCATCTGTTCGCCATCCAGACAGGAGGGAGTTAAAGCAGAGCCTGATTGGGGGGTCTGGCTCACTCAGGCTGGAGGAAGGGATGGGTATGGTAGTCATAATTGGAATGTGGAGCGAGCCTACAGTGGCAGAGGTCAACGTGATGTTGCAACAGCCTGAGGCTGCTGTGAGCTGTGGATGACAGCCAGTGGTGGTAAGGATTGTGAAGCTGGTCACTAGTAAATATCTTATGCATAATGGTAAGCAAGTTCTTTATACTACTGCTCACCAGGTACCATGACTCATGAGCAGGTCACTCTTTACCTAAGGTTGTATGGCATCATCTGCTACTAGGTCACTGTCTTAGCTACTGACCCTCTTTTCTGCTGGATACAGCTGTCCTTTGTGGACGGTTTCTGTCAATTCTCTAAACTAAGGGAGGGATAGCTTCTCCAAATATTATTAGAAGCAGCTATTCAGAGTTTAGCATACTCAACTTCAGAATTCCTAGAACTGTCCAGGGAATTATCAGCTTCTTCTAATGTCAAGGGTAATAATACTCACATCCCCAGCCCTTTCACCACTTGGAGTATACCATGCCTCTAGAGGCCCAAGTTGCTTTTGACCCCAGTGACAATTCCCTTACCCTATTAAGATCAATGAGCAGACATTTGTTTCATGTCATCAAAACTAATTCTATCACTATAAAACTAAAAATTCTTCCCTCCCCTAAGAAACAGAGTATGTCCCTAAAGGAATTTAACAATTTAATTCTCTAGTCTAACAGTAAAAATTGCTTACAAATTTGAAAGCTGAAGTCTTTCAAACATGTAATAAAAAATATTAAGGTCCAATCAGCTGGCACACCTCATGACAACACTAGATTCTGAAGAAAGAGATTGGCATTTAGGTCCCTAATAAATCAAAGAGTAAATATTTTCCCTTTCATATCCTGGAGTCTATTGACAAACATTGTGATCTTCTTACAAAACTGGTCTTGTACTTTACATAGAAATATTTTTTTAAAGTTCAAGATAGAATAATTTAATGAAGTGATGTCTAAAGTTTATCTGAATATTTAAATCTATAAAAATTAAATGAACCTTAATGTTTACACAATTATTCAATTTTTTTCATTGTTACCACACTTAGAAATCAGTACCTTTGACCACTGACCATTGACAAAGAGCTGGCTATAATACAACTTCATTTTCCATGACAAAGATGGATCATGATATTTCTTCAAGTGACTGATCATCTGATGAGTGATTATGGATACTCTAGGGACAACTGTATTATTATAAACATTTTGCAATTCATTTTTAACATTTAAAATCACTGTGAAAATCTGGTATTTTAATATCTTGATAAAAGCTCCAGGTGTTCTTAAAATGCACCTTTCCATACCTTTTGGTTTAAAATATTTCATAAGATATATTTTTATTTTTGCTTATTTATTCTACTATACCACATGTAAGCAAAATTTTTTGATCCTTCTACTATTTTTTGTAAGTCAAATATAGGCCAGATGCTCATGTGGACAAGGCTGCTTGTACTGATGTGTTCAAAGACCTCCAGATCAACAGCATGATAATATGTTACAAAAATCCCCTTGCCTCTCATCTCCAATTTTCCCAGTTTGTAACTGCTCCAGAGTTTCTCAATCTTTAGGACTCTTTATGAACTTTCTCCTTGAAAATCTCCCAAACACCCCATTCACATGGACTCTTCTCTTCTTTTCCCCATGCAACTAGTGCCACCTTCCTGTCATTTCACTGAAATTCCTGAATACATCCATCAGTTGCCTCGGGCCAAAAGACTGGGTGCCTGTGTGACCACCAATATTTCATTTCTTCTCACAGAGAAATGCATTGAGACTACTGGAAAGAAGTTTTCTCAGTCTAACTGCTTTCCCACTGTAAAATCCCAGTGGAGCCATTCTAGGGTATAAAATTGTCTACCTCTAGATTATGCAGATCTACCTAAATCTTGGTGCTTGGTGGTTGGAAGCACAATGTATGCAGATACATGTATTGACAAACATCCTCAATGTTTCCAGCATTCTGATATATTCTTTGAGCTAGGGTGGTAAAATCTATTCACACTGCAGTTCCCTTAGCTCAAATCTTAAGGAGCAAAACTTAGATTGAGGAGTTGCACTCTCTCAAGCTGGTCCACACGCAGCCTCCTGTAATTCATAAAGTGTTTTTACAGTATACAAATCCAGCAGCTTCTGTGCCAGGTCAGAATCCTAGGATCCCATACTTTCATGAGTTTTACCTCCAGAAATCTCACCAAGTTGTTAAGGTAAAGAGCCAATAAAAATCACCTTGTACTTCTAGCAAGGGGAGGGCAAAAATAACCATTCTGAAATATGCCCAGAATGTTCTCCACAATGAAAGCCTACTCTTCAAAGGAAAAGACTTTACCAGAGCCTCATCCACCCTGGAGGAAGGGCATTTAGCCAACTCAAGCCCCCTCTAGTTTTTATGTCTCACCTAGGTGGGGGAAAAATGCTGAGAAACATTTCTGAAAGTCACAGCTCAGGGATTCAAGCCCACTAAAAGAGTGAGATTTAAACATAAGATTATAGACTTTTTCCCTTCCTCCGCACATTACCACAACATAAAAGGACCCATATAATAGCAGTGGATTATATTTGAAATAAATGTAAAACATAACCTATTTAAGATTTAGTTCTTAGTGGGCCCAAAGACAACAGGGAAAACAAGGATACTGGAGGAATCTGAAGCCTCTGGTAACTACAGCTACAGCAAACATGAAACACAGATGAACTTCAAGCCAGATTAATGTAAAACCTCACATAGTGCCAATGTATCTCAGTTTTTATTACCTAATAGATCATGACTGACTTTCAACAACAAAATAACAAGGCATTCTAAATGGCATGAAAAGAAACACAGTCTGACGAGACAAAGAAAGTGTTAGAAGCTGACTCATAAATAGCATCAATGTAAAATAACTATGATCAGTATGTTAAAGTCTCTAATGGAAGAAGTAGACAACATGCAAGGACAGACAGATAATGTAAGGAGAGAAAAAAAAAAAACCCTAAGAAAAAGACAAAATGATATGTTAGAATCAACACTGAAGAATGCATTTGATGGGTACATCAGTAGGTTAGACATGGCTGAAGAAATAATCATTAAGCTTTAAGATATGTCAACAGAAATTTCCTAAACTAAAATGCAAACAGAAAGAATTAAAAAGATAAATAAAAAGAGAAAGAAACAGAAGAAATATTGGAGATAATAACAGCTTAAATTTTTTGGAAATTAATGACAGACAACAAAACATAGATCAAGGATGCTTAGAGAACACTGGAAAGGATAGATATCAAAAGAATCTACATCAAGCCATATTCGAATCGCAGAAAACCAAACCAAAGACAAAGAGTAAATCTTAAAAGCAGCCTGAGGGGTGAGAAACACCTTACCTATAGAGGAACAAGGATCAGTTACATCAGACTTCCTGTCACAAAGCATGCAAGCAAGAAGGTAGTGGAATGAAATATTTAAAGTCTTGAAAGAAAAAAAATGCACCGACCCAGAATTCTATATCCACTGACCCAAAATTCACTTCAAGAGTAAAAGAGAAATCAAGAATTTCTCAGATAAACAATAACTGAAGGAATTTGTCTCCAGTAAAGAAGCCTGCAATAAATGTTAGAAGACCTTCTTCACACAGTAGGAAAGTGGCATAGGTCAAAACTCAGATCTTCATAAAGAAAGGAGAAGTGGCAGAGAAAACTCATTAAGGTAAAATAAATAATTTTTTGGTATTCTTCTTAATTGATCTAATAGACAACAGTTTGTCTAAATTAATAGTAGTAACAAAGTACTGGGTGGTTATAGTATATGGTTAAGTTAAGTGGCTAATAGTAATGTTATAAGGGAAGGGGAGGAGAAGTTGGAAACACTAGGTTAGAAAATACCTGCACTATTAGTGAAGCAGTATAGTGTTTGAAACTGAATTATATTAGTTGTAAAGGTATAAGCTCTAAAACAAGCAAAATAAAAAAAAACTTAATTGATAAGGTAAGAGAGGAGAGAAAAAGGAATCATACAAAATACTCATCTAAAACTAGAGAAAGCAGAAAAGGAATGTAACATAGAAAAGAAACAGAGAACAAATGCAGTGAATAGAAATTAGGCACAAATATTTTTGATATTAATCCAACAATAACCACTTTAAATGTCAATGGCCTAAATACATCAATTAAAAGTAGAGTGCATACTTATTTGCAGGGCAGGAATAGAGATGCAGACATAGAGAATGGACCTGTGGAAACGGGGAGGGTGGGGAGAGACGAGGGGAGGGATGAATTGGGAGATTGGGATTCACATATGTGCATTGCCATGTGTAAAACGGATAGGCTGGTGGGAACCTGCTGTATAGCACAGGGAGCTCAGCTTGGTGTTGTGTGATGACCTAGATGGGTGGGATGGGGGGGTGGGAAGGAGGTCCAAGAGGGTGGGGATATATGTACACATATAGCTGATTCACTTCACTGTATAGCAGAAACTAACACAGCATTGTAAAGCAACTATACCCCAATTAAAAATAAAAAAACTATATGCAACTACATGTTGCCTATAAAAACTATATAGAAACAGAGAGGTCTCCACTGTTATAGTAACTCCTCTTTCAATTATTAGCAGATCAAGCAGGAATAAAATTAGTAAGGATATATTTGAACTAAAAGTACCAAGATTGTTCAGCAGTATCTTACAAAACTAAACATAGTCATCTACCCAATCCAGTAGTCGTGATCCTAGGCTTTTACTCAGTTGAGTTTAAAACTTATGTCCATACAAAAACCAGCACAGGAATATTTATATCAGCTTTATTCATATGGTCAAAAGGCAGAAGCAACCAAGATGTCCTTCAACAGGTGAATGGATATGTGTGGTACATCTGTAAAATGAGATATTACCATGTGAAAAAAGAAATGAGTTATCAAGCCACAGAATGACTTGGAAGAAACTTATATACATCTTAAGTGAAAGAAATCAGTCTAAAAAAGCTACCTACTTTATGATTCAAATTATATGACATTGTGGAAAAGGCAAAACAATAAAAACAGTAAAAAGATAAGTGGTTGCCATGGGTTTAGGCAGTGGAAAGAAGGAGAATAGGCAAAGCAGAGGAGATCTTTTAGGGCAGTAAAACTATTTTGTGTGTTCTGTAATGAATACATGCCCTTATGTATTTGTCAAAACCCATGCAACTTTATAGCGTAACAAATGAACCTTAGTTTATGCAAATTTTTAAATATCACTTGGAATGTTTGAGGAATCTCAGGAAAGCATGCAGAATGTGACAAAAGAATCTTAGTCTATTACAGCTTCACTGAAGTGGGTATGGGAAGGGTGGTAACCTGAGTAACTATGGAAATGAGTGGTGTACATAAGACCAAAGGCAAAAGGGACTGCATATAAGCACTGTATTCTAGTTCAAAAGGTTGTTTACTACAGAGATATGGACGAACAAAGGTTGTTTACTACAGAGATATGGATGAACAATTCTGATATTGTTATTCAAAAATATTGAAATTGAACCATTAAGAAAATGGATGGCAGATAACAGGATCCAAGTTTCTCATTGTTGGAGTGGGAATATATAGATAAGCAAAAAATGAGGCCAGAATATCCATATGGTAATGTATTAGAGTTGGGAATACCAGCAGACTTCATATTTAACTTAATATAGTTAAAGATATTTTTACATGTAGAAATATTTATTGACATATGTATATACATAGGTTAATATACAAACATATCTTTCTTTGCTCTATCAGCTGAGCAGAAAGAGCTTAAAAGAAATGACACCCAATAGTAACAAGCACACCTACTGCCCAGATCTTGGTGTCTAATACAAGTCTCTAATTTAAAAAGAAAAATCCTTATAAATAACAAAATCAGAGATCCTTGGAGAATTCCCTGATTCTAGAACTAGAGCTGGAAATATTCGAGATGAGCCTGAAGCATCTTATAATGCCATAAACAATGAAGTGCTCAAACACACATACACACACACACACATGCAAAGAGATGAGGTATGTCAAAGGGGAATAGGAGCCAACTGAAAGATTCCTAATGGCCAGGATGGAAAAAATTGAGCTATAAAATTGATAGGCATTATAATCCTATATATAAAATAAATACTATGCATCCATACTGATGTATAAAAATGATTAAATAATTAATAATTGAGAAGAAATAAGTTTTCCGTGTAAAAGAATTTCAAATAAATTATGTAGATACTTCATTGTAAAGGTGACTTCCCTCTAAAAGAATACAGTATAAAAAGGAGGAAATAAAAGTGTAACTCTGTAGTGGAGAAATCCGACAGAAACTACTTTAGCCAGGTGATCAAGGTCAACGTCAACAGTCATAAATCATGTTGATACTATATACCCTTGATATGATATGATCACACTTTATCTCAGTGGTCTTCCTTTCCAGAAGCCATAATCTCAGTCTAACAAGAAAAAGCATCAGACAGATTCCTATAAAAGGACATCCTACAACACACTTGATCAATACTCCTCAAAACTGTCAAGGTTCCCAAGAACAAGGAAAATCTGAAAAACTGTCACATCCAAGAGGAATCTAAGGGAAGATAATGATCAAATGCAGTGTGATGTCATGGATAGAATCCTGGAATATGAAATGATACTAGGTAAAAATTAAGGAAATCTGAATCATCTATAGACTCTAGTTAACAATATTGGTTCATTGCTAAAATTGTAAAATACCAATGTAAGATATTAATAATAGTGAAGACTGTGAGAGGGTGCTATATAGGAATTAAATTATTACTCAATTTCTCTATAAATATTAAACTATTCTAAAAATAATGTCTATTAATTTAAAAAGCAAATGAGGAATAGCTCAAGGTAAGGTAAAGATAAAGATTTTTTTCACAATTTAAATGAACGCAATGCATTTAATGGTGCCCCTTAATTTAACAACAGAGACCTACAAATTTAACATACATTTAAATTCATGATGATAGTCCAAATGAACATGATTAAATATTCTGGATGTGCATAACCAAGAGAAATTGAAATGACTGAAATTATGCTTTTTGGTCAAGAATATAGCTTAGTTGCATTCCATTAAAACCTTTAGTACCTGGAAATTGACCTGGAAAAGTTTAAAAACAATTCAGATAAACTATAACATAGAATATAATTAAGCTTTAAAGGGCCAATTTTAAGATTCAATTAGAGGGCATCTAATATGGGTATGTAAATTATGTGAGACAAAGTATAGTATTCAAAGTAATCTTTTCATAAAATACAGTAAGATAAGAGATTGTGAATATTAGAGTGTTAACTACTTCAGGGATTTATAACATGATGATCAGCAAATTCAAGAATTAAAATCAAACTGAGACTTTAGTGGCTCTAAGAAATAAAGCTGATAAACTGGTAGCTAAGCACTCCAAGTTCTGCTTTTGATTCAAATTTTACAATTATTGCTGCTGAATGAACAAAGAATATATTTGTTTTATTAAAATAACAATGAGGTTTTTTTACTCTCAAAAGATCTTTTTGGTGTGACATCAGCATCGTGTGGCAAAACACATCCCTTGTTTTGTTTTCATCTCAAAAACAAAAATTCAACATCCATCCACAAACAAAAGTACCTTTAAGGGAACTGTATACCAGCACCATTTGTCAAGGAACCAGGAGCAGTCTTGCCCAACAATGCATTGGGAAACAGGCAGACAGGACTCAGTCCTGGTTATGGACCCTGCAGTAGCCCATAAGCCAACTCCAGCCACTCTAAGCTGTGGTGTGGGAGCCCCTGGAGATCATTAACTTAAAAAATCACCCACAGACAAAAGAGCTTTTGTGGAAGTCCAGGTTTCCAGAGAAGTTCCAGCACTATGTTGGACAAAAAACATACAAGTTTGGATGTGTTGGAGTGGGTAAGAGAAAGAGTTGACTTTGCTAGATCATACCTCCCTGAAGGTTACACAGTTTAGTGACAGGAGAGATTATCCTTGACCCATGATTTCTCCTGCAGGGGGAAAGGAGAACTAGTAAGTAAGTACCCAGCTTCCCCATCTGTGCTGAAGACTGTCAAATGGGCTTCATTTCTCTCTAGCCATACCTGGAGTACTGATCATGAGCTAAATGACTAGTGTGTGGGAAGTAGCAGGAAGAAGAGAAGAGAGAACTCCTGGGAAATATTAAAAGAATGTAGACACTGTTGTGTTACTGATTCCATCAAGAAGCTTGCCCATAAGGCACTGAGAATGCCTCACCCATGGGCCCCCTTAACTGGCCTGTGGGCACTGCCAGTGCTCCAAATGCCTCACCCACACACATTCCACCACCTGGCCAGCTCCCTGTGTATGCTCCAGATGGCAGTGGTAAGAGCAAGCTTTGTCAGTCAGCTAGTGAGTGCATGTAGAAAACTAGCTGAATCTGCAGACCAGGGAGAGACCACAAACTTGAGCCTTAGTGTCACCTTTGGGGAAACAAAAGAGAGTCTGTCAGCCTCAGCCTCATGTATTGCAGGATAAAAGGAGGCATAGGAGCTTAAGAATCCTGCAACAAGAGAGAGCAAGATATGTGGAGCAGTTGTATCTATAGAAGGTCTAAGAAAGCCTCAGGATCTCTAGCAGGATTGAAGGAAGTTATTTCTCCACCTCCCCACCCCCAATAAAGGCACTTAGTAAAGAGAGGAGGTGGCTGCCACTTCATATGCAAAAACAACAATGCAAAACTTCAAGTTACAGAAAAAAATCAAGGTACAATAAAGGATCACAATAATCTTCTGGTAACCACACCCAAAAACATGGAGATCTGCAATTTACCAGGTAAAAAATTCAAAATAGCTGTTTTAAGGAAGCTCAATGAGCTACAAGAAAACACAGGATGATTCAACAACATCAGGAGAACAATACACACAAAAAAAGAGAATTTTAAGAGAGATAGAAATCATAAAAAAGAAGCAAACAGAAAACCTGCAGCTGAAGAAAACAATGAATGAAATGAAAATGCAAAAAAAACCCATCAACAATAGAACTGATCAAGTGAAAAAAGAAATCTGTGAGACTGAATAAAGGACTCTGAAATTATCTAGTCAGAGGAGAATAAAAAAGAATTCTAAAAAGGTGAAGAAAGCCTGCTTGATCTATGGGATATCATTAAAAGAAAAAAATTTCAAAATAATTGGAGTTCCAGGAAAAGATAGGGAGAAGGAGGTCAGGAAGTTTATTTAGAGACATGATGGCTGATAACTTCCCAATCTGGGGAGAGATTTGGATATCCAAGTTCATGAATCTCAGAGGTCACAAAGCAAAACCAACTTAAAGAGATCCTCTCCAAGGTACATTGTAATAAAACTCTCAAAAATCAAAGACAAAGAGAGAATCTTAAAAGAAGCAAGAGAAAAGAAGCTTGTAACTTATAAGGGAACTCCCATAGGTTGTCAGCAGATTTCACAGCAGAACACTTATAGGGCACGAGAAGGTAAATGATATATTCAAACTGCTTAAAGAAGAAAACTGCCAATCAAAAATATGTTGCCCAGCAAAGTTGTATTTCAGAAATAAAGGAGAGACAAAAACTTTCCCAGAAAAACAAAACCTGAGGGAATCCATCGTCACTAGCCTGTATTACAAGAAATACTGAAAGACTTCTTGAAGCTGAAATGAAAGAACAGTAATTAGTAAGATGAAAATACACAACACAATGATAAAGGTAAGTATATACTCAATTCAGAACTCTAATACTATAATGTGATAGAGTGTTAAACAATTAACTGTAGTGAAATGAAGAATGGACAAGAGTATTAAAAATAACTATAGCTACAGTAATGTTAGTGAATAAACAATATGAAAAGAACCAAATTATGACATTAAAAAAAGGAGGGAGTAAAAGGGTAGTTTTTTATGGAATTGAAGTTATTATCAATGTAAAATAGACTGTTATATCTGTAAGATGGAAAAAGATATTCCATGTAAGTAGAAACAAAATAGAGAGCAGGGGTAGCTATAGTTATATCAGAATAAAATAGAATTAAGCCAAAAACTGTAACAAGAGACAAAGGAGATCATGATATAATTATAAAGGGGCCAATTCATTATGAGGATAAAATAGTAAATGTATATGTGCCCAATATCAGAACACCCAAATATGCTATACAAATACTAACAGATCTGAAAGGACAAACAGACAACAACACAATAATAGTAGGGGATTTCAATACACCACTTTCAACAATGGATACTTTCGACAGAAAATCAATGAGATAACATTGGACTTGTACCAAACTTTAGACCAAATGGAAATAACAGACATGTGCAGAACCTTCCATCCAATAGCAACAGAACACAAATTCTTCTCAAGCACGTATGGAATATTTTCCTGGATAAATCACATGATAAGTCACAAAACAAGTTCTTAGCAAATATAAGAAGACTGAAATCATAGTAAGTATCTTTTCCAAAACTCAGTGGTATGAAATTAAAATGAAACTAAAAATCAGTGACAGGAGGAAAGCTGGAAAATTCACCAATATGTGGAGATTAAACAATATGCTTCTAAACAAGCAATGGGTCAAAGAAGAAATCAAAACAAAAATCAAAATATCTTGAAACAAACAAAAATGGAAATTCAACATACAAAACTTATAGGATGCAGCAAAAGCAATGCTAAGAGGGAGATTTTAACAATAAATGTCCACAATAAGTAACAACCGAATTTTACACCTCAAGAACCTAGCAAGAGACAAACTAACTAAGCTCATATAAGCAAAGGGAAAGAAATAAACATCAGAGCAGAAATAAATGAAATAAAGACCAGAAAAACATTAGAAAAGATCAAATTAAACTAAGACTAGATTTTTTTATATACAAAAAAGGAAACCTTTACATAAACTCACTAAGAAACAAAGAGGGCATAAATAAATAAAATCGTCAATGAAAGAGACGTTACAACTGATCTAACAGAAATACAAAAGATCATGAAAGATTCTGAACAAGTATATATCAACAAGTTGGGGAACCTTGAAGAAATGGATAAATTCCTAGAAACATACAACCTACCAAGATGAAATCATGAAGATATAAAAAATCTGAACAGACCAATAATAAGTAAGAAGATTTAATCAATAATCAAAATCCTCTCAGGATGGAAAGCCCAGGACAAAATTGTTCCATCAGTGAATTTTACTAAACATTTAAAGAAGTAATGCCAATCCTTCACAAATTCTTCTCAAAAATTTCAGAAGAGGGAACACCCCCAAATTCATTTTATGTGGTTAGTAATAACCTGATACCAAAGCCAGATAAGGACACTACAAGGAAAGAAAACTACAGACCAATATCCCTGATGAACACAGATGTAACAACTCTCAACAAGATATTAGCAAAGTGTATTCAACAACACATGAAAAAGACCATACAACATCAACAAGCAGGAATTTTCCCTATGATGCAAGGATGGTTCAACACATGCAAATCAATAAATGTGGTACACCATATTAATAGAATGAAAGATCAAATCGTGATTATCTCAATAGATGCATAAAAAGCATTTAACAAAATACAACCTTTTTTACGATAAAAACAATCAACATATTGGGTGTAGAAAACATTATTCAACATAATAAAGGCCATATATGATAATCCCACAGCCAACATCATACTCAATGGTCAAAGTATGAAAGCTTTTCCTCTAAGATCAGGAACAAGATAAGGGTGCCTATTCTCACCACTTCCATTCAACAAAGTACTGGAAGTCCTACCTAGCACAATCAGGCAAGAAAATAAACAAAATATACATAAAGCAGATAGGAATAGGTAAAATATATTTTGTTTGCAGATGATATAATCTTATATACAGAAAATCTTAAATTCTGCTCCCAAACTATTAGAATTAATAAATAAATCAGTAAAGTTACAGGATACAAAGTCCATATACAGAAATCAGTTATATTTCTAAACACTACAATATCTGAAAAAAAATAAAGAAAATAGCCTCATTCACAATTGCATCAAAAATAATAAAATACTTTGGAGTAAATTTAACCAAGGAAATGAAAGATTAGTATACTGAGAACTATTTACAAGGTTCATGGATAGCAAGAATTAATATTAAAATGTCCATGCTACCCAAAGCCATCTATAGATTCAATGCAATCCCTATTAAGATTCCAAAAGCATTTTCTAAAGAAATGGAAAAATCAATTCTAAAATTTGTGTGGAACCACAAAAGACGTTGAAGAGCCAAAGCAGTCCTGAGAAAGAAGAACAAAGCTGGAGGCATCTCACTTCCTAATTTCAAACTATATTACAAAGTTATTAACAGTCAAAACAGTATGGTACTGGCATAAAAATCAACACATAGACCAATGGAACAGAAGCAAGAGCCAAGAAACAAATCCCCATACACTGTAGTCAACTAATATTTGATAAGGGACCCAAGAATACTCAATGGAAAAAGAAGAGTCTCTACAATAAATGGTGTGGGGAGTGTTGGATAACCACATGCAGAATGAAATTGACCCCTATCTTCCATCACTTATAAAAATTAACTCAAAATGGACTAAAGACTTAGAAATAAGACCTGACCACAAAACTCCTAAAAGAAAATGCAGGGGAAAAGCCCCTTGATATTGGTCTTGGCAATGATTTTTTGATATGACACCAAAAGCACAAGCAACAAAAGTAAAACTTAATTAATAAGTCAGACTACATCAAACTAAAAAGCTTCTGCACAGCAAGTCATATAACTGATAAGGGGCTAATATTCAAATTATAAAAAGAGTTCTTACAACTCAACAGCAATAATAATAAAAATAAATAACCCAAGCAATGTGATTGTTTTTAATGGGCAGAAGTACTAGATAGACATTTTTCTAAAGGAGACATACGAATTACCAACAGGTACATGAAAAGGTGATCAACATCACTAATCATCAGGGAAATGCAAATCAAAACCACAATGAGATATCATCTCATACCTGTTACAATAGTTATCAAAAAGACAAGAGAGGGCTTCCCTGGTGGCGCAGTGGTTGGGGGTCCGCCTGCCGGTGCGGGGGACACGGGTTCGTGCCCCGGTCCGGAGGGATCCCACGTGCCGCGGAGCGGCTGGGCCCGTGGGCCATGGCCGCTGAGCCTGCGCGTCCAGAGCCTGTGCTCCGCAACGGGAGAGGCCACAACAGTGAGAGGCCCACATACCACAAAAAAAAAAAAAAAAAAAAAGACAAGAGATAAGTGTTGGTGAGGGTGTGGATAAAAGAGAATGATGGGAGTGTGAACTGGTACAGCCACTATGAAAAACAGTGTGCAGGTTCCTCAAAAAAATAAAAATAGAAGTGCATATAATCCAGCATTTTCACTTCTGGGTATATATCTAAAGGAAATTCAAATAGGATCTTGAAGATGCATCTGCTTTCTCATGTTCGTTGCAGTATTATTCATAATAGCCAAGATATGGAAACAACCTAAGTGCCTGTCAACAGATGAATGGATAAAGGTGTGACAGATACATAGATAGATAGATAGATAGATAGATAGATAGATAGATAGATAGATCTGAAAGTTCAGAACATATTAATTGGAACAGAAATATAAATATATCCCAAAGGAAAAAAAACATAACAATACTTAATATTGGAAATTTAATTCTCCCTAATATAATTAGTTTATGTTTATGATTCATGAACTATTTTATATTCTTCTACGCTTATGTATTATATATGTAACAAGCAGAAAAGTTCTTAGTTATGGCTATCAGCACACAGGAATTTTCTACAAATGTTTCTGTAGTCAGAATTTCATTTGCCTCGCCCGTGACTCATCAGAGGACTGGCAATATCTGGATTCATCACAGGAAAGATTCTCAGGAAGTTTTATTATAAGCATACACACACACACGCACACACACACACACATGCACACACACACACACACACACAGGAAAATATTCTTCAGCCATGAGAATTAAGGAAATCCTGCTATTTTGCAATAGCATGGTTGGACCTTGAAGGTGTTATGCTAAATGAAATAGCAGAAGACAAATGCTATATGATATCACTTATATGTGGAATCTAAAAAAGCTGAACTTGTACAGATACTAGATTGGTGGTTACCAGGGTCTACAGGGTGGGGAAATAAGGAGAGGCTGGTCACAGGGTACAAACTTCTAGCTATAAAACAAATAATTTCTGGGGATCTCATGTTCAGTATGATGATTATAGTTAAAAATACTATATAGTTCAAAGGTGCTATTTTCTTACCACAAAAAATAATGATCATTGTATGAATTGATGGAATTATTACCTGATGTTAATGTGGTGATCATTTTTCAATATGTAAATGTTTCAAATCAACACATTGTATACCTTTAACTCACACAATGTTGTATGTGAGCTATATCTCAATAAAACTGGAAAAAATAACCTTTTCAAATGAGAAGGGAATTATTTCTATTTTACAGTTGAGGTAACTGAGATTTCAAAAATTATTATTTGTTTAAAGTTGAACCAAAAGTTGAACCCAAATCCCTAGCACCCTAACACACATTAGATACAAATGATTCTCTCCATGGGTAAGGGTATTCCAAACTATTTACTTCAGAATAAACATATTATTGCACTCTTACTACATGACAGGTTCTGTGCCCTTTGCTAGTAATACAGAGATTAATAAAATGCAGACTTAATCTCTCAGCAGCCTTAGATCAGGCAAAAATGTTTGTTAAATATTGAAAGAAAACTAATAAGCTTCAGATAATCTGGATTCCACAATTACGGATTTCTTGATTCAGATACAGGCAATGTGATGCTTCTCACATCACAACAATTTTACTGTAGTTCATAATGCAGAGGAATTATTCTGGGTATGTAATATTATTTGTCAAAGCTAGACATGCTAATAAATAAACAAAATATTTTTCTGCAACATCATCCAATTAAAAATCCACAAATCAATGCTGAGGTGTTGGAAAACAAATCACTTTTTTTTTTTTGCGGTACGCGGGCCTCACTGTTGTGGCCTCTTCCGTTGCGGGGCACAGGCTCCGGACGCGCAGGCTCAGCGGCCACGGCTCACGGTCCCAGCCGCTCCACGGCATGTGGGATCCTCCCGGACCAGGACACGAACCCGTGTCCCCTGCATCAGCAGGCAGACTCTCAACCACTGCGCTACCAGGGAAGCCCAAAAACAAATCACTTTTGATGCTTAAGAGATTATCTGTATTTCTTGAATGAGAAAGCAATAAAGAACTGATCAATTTTCTTATAATCTACTTAGAATATTTAGCAACTATTTTTATTTTCAAAAGTAGCATAATATAGAAATTTGGCTTACAGCATTTTTATGATTAACTGTGTACCTTAATATGAAGGTATATGAAAAAATGCTTAATCTGGTTAATTTCCATTCAACATATGGGGCTCTTATTGTCTTTATATGATATCAGAAAGTTTCCATACAGGAAAATACATATATGTGCTCAATAAAAGGGAAAAAAAAGACTATTATAATCTTGGAGTAGCCAAGAGCTTTTCTCAGAAGTGTCTCTTGACTTAAAATACTGTCATTTCATTGACTAGCAAACTGACTCTCTAGTGGCATCCTTGTATCATCCTTTACTATAGAATCATATTTATCTGGAGTGCTAAATCCTCACTCTGGGCACTGCTAATAAGGAATATGTCACTGGAAAGAATAGCTTTTTCCTTCTCTGTACTTTATTGCCCTATACATTGAAGCAGAAATTTTGTAAGAGACCACACACTACCATGTACATCTCTGAGTAGGATTAACTGGCATTCTTTCATTCCACCTACTAATGACTGAAATGGCATTAGCAAAAATCTAACAGATTTGGAAGGTTTTACTTATCCATTTCTGCAGATGTGTCCCAAAGGACTTAGCATATTGTGGCGAATTCTCTTCTGCCGGCCAGAAAACGTCTAGTTTTGTATGGGTATGAGTTTTTACTTTCTGTTCCCATGTGTTCTCTTATTGTCTCCCCATGTAGAGCTGGCAGATTCTCTGGGACTGCCTTCTCACTCCTTTGTGAATTTTCTTCCTGAAACTAAGTTGAATCTTTTCTTTTTTTTTGGCTGCAAGTTCTACCTGGGACACTCTAAGAGGCTTTACCTTACAGATGATTCAGCTATTCTTCCAAAGTACTTTAAAGTTAGTGAATTAGTTGCAAGTGACTTCCCCATTTTCAGAGCCAGAGATATACTGTTGCTTTTTGAACATGGCACATTCGATGAATTTCATTTGTTTATGCTTTAATAATACATTCCAAATCTTCAACCATTAGCTTTTTTTGTGCTTCTCTTTGGTTAAAATCAGATGCAATTTCTAATATATTGGCATGTTGGAATGATTTGTTGAACATTTCACTATCTACATATAGGAACAGTTACATATTTGCAAGTCTTCCCAGGCAAAATGAAATGCAAGACTCCTTTTTCAAAATGTAATGCAAGACTCCTTTTTCAAAATGTAATGAGACTAATGCTCTGTTAACATTAAAGCATTAAACAAAGCAAATGACTCCTCTAGGCAGAGAGCCCTTTGTGACTTCTCAGGCTGCATACCCATGTCTATAATTTTTTTTGATCAAAATTCTAGTATTAGAAAAAATAATTAAATTTTCAACACTTGACATTTATGATGGTAATACTGATGTCACCACATAAATATGTTAAATTTTTCTATACACTATTTCCTCAACTAATTATTCAACATTCCTGAAATGTTCTTTTTTTTCTGCTAAAACAATGTTGTTTGATTTATTGTACTATCCTTGAATTACTTATTTTGCATTCCTGGTGGTAAAGATCAAGAGCTATGGAGACAGGCAGAGTGGGTGTGAATCCTGGCCACACCACTGGGGACAAGACCCTAGCAGGGTACCTTCCTCTCCAAGTCTCCATCATCTAATCTATAAAACACAGATGAGTATTGTATGCAACTCCTAGTTTTTGTTTTTATTTTCTAGTGGGGATTAAACAAATTACATTAGCATTAACTCTAGGAGAGTGTCTGATACATAACAGCAGCTTATCAATGTTAAATATTAGACATTTTTTAAACCAAGTTCTTTCTTTTCTAGTAACCACTTGCCTATAACTCCTGGTCCTGACTTCACCATCCCCTAGTAACTCTTACCATAAGTACATCTCCTGCCTTTGTTCCCTCTTTTCTCTCTCCATGTATTCTATCATACCATCTAGTTCAGGTATTTTATTCCCTTCCTGCATATTACATATGCTCATTAGTCAGGAGTTCCTTCCTCTCAGAACCTTCCTCAAATAGTCCTAACAGTAACCTTTCTGGGGCCACTATGAGATCCTGAAGATGGTAGTAATGGATTTAGCTTTCATGACCACTTGAACCTTCAATCTTCTTCAAAGCCTCTCAGATGTGACATTCCTCTTCTTTCTACATCTTATGACCATGTTTATCTAATTTAGGCTATGCCCATTGGGCTATGCATGAACACAAAAGACCACCTGTATTTTGAAAGCAGTAACTCTGAGTTTGAAAAAGGAAAATCATCTCTTCCTTTATGTAATAAATTTTGTTCTCTTATTGCTCAATATCAAAATAACTAAATCTGTAAAATTCTAGCTAACACTGATTGCCAGCACTCTCAAGGAAACTAAAATCATTCCATCTTCAGAGGAAATTGTAGTAGTCACTGTTTACCTTATCATTGCTAGATGTCCAAGCCTCCATGCCATCTGGTGTCACTGGGTTCTCTCATCCTTATTCTACTAGGCACATCCTAATTCTCTCTAAACCCCATTCTGCTCCACTCTCTTAAGTTTTTTCAATGTGTCCTCTAGAATACCCATTTGATGATCAGAAGACTCCTCTATATTCTCAGTTTCTTCTTGGAGTATGGTCTCCACCTTCTTATCTTATCTTGATGTGCCTTGAGGACTCAGGTTCTAATAGAGCCCCTGGTACAGAGGCTCTGCTTCTCGGATACCTCGTGTATGAGACAAAAAGTTTGGAGGAGGGGTGATTAGCCTCATTAGGTTTTGACCAAACCTTACCTGATTAACAGTAAGTTTTCTTATTAATAAATATACCACCTATCCCTCACCCAACGCTTGGATTCATAGAGTTCCAAGTTTAGACTTCTTACTAGATTGTGTTAAGGTTCCTGCATAGTTCAGCAAGTCAAGGACAATTAAGGGGACTTTGGTTTAACTTTAAGCAACTGGAAAGATAGTGTTGACGTCAACTGAAATGGGAAGTGTCATATGCACAGGAGCTTTGGAGATGAGTGGTTCATGTTCTGGGATTCAACTTCTGATATATTCTTCTCTTTCTTTCTTCAAAAGCACAACACTGTTGATAGGTACTCATCTTTGGGTTTTTCTCGGGTTTTTTGGCTTTTGTTTTGTTTTATTTTGTTTTCACTTGTACTGCTTTCTATGTCATTTCCCCTAAGTCACTGAAGATTTTAGTTCCTAGGTCACACTGTCTTTCGCTCTTTCTCTAAATTCCTTATCATTCTTTGTGACTTGACCATGAGCGTGCATGACATGTAGTTTCCTGACTTCTCATTTCTTTTATCTGTTTATATATCTAACTATCTTTTCCTCCAATGCCACCCTCCCAGTCACACTCTCCCAAAAGCAGATGGTGGGCTCCCCAGTTCCTACCAACCTTAGTGTGTTCTTCCAGATCACCTATTCTAGCACTTTAACAATTTTTTGACTTTAGGTCTTTAGTCTATTAGTATTGGTTCTTATTAATTATTTATCATCTATAATCTACTGCCACTTTCCTACCTACCCAGCTTAGATTGAGCTCTCACGATATTTACTGCCTTGCAAGCACCCTCAACTCCCTTACTCCTCCTTTGTAGTACTCACCTGAAAACATCCCAAACCTGGTTGAACCTAACTCTCTACATCCTTTGTTCCTACACCTGAGTACTTAACATTCCAGTAGAGATTACAAGCATACCTCAAATGTATTACAAGTTCAGTTCCACTGTAAAGGGAATATCACAATAAAGTAAGTCACATGAATTTTTTGGTATCCCAGTGCACATAAAAGTTAAGTTTACACTATACTGTAGTCTATTAAGTGTGCAATAGTAGTATGTCTAAAAAACACTGTAGATACCTTAGTTTAAAAATACTTTATTGCTAAAAAATGCTAACCATCATATAAGCCTTCAGTGAACTACAGTCTTTTTGTGATAGTAACATCAAAGATCACTGATCACAGATGACTGTAACAAATATATTGAATATTACATATTTCAATATATAATAGGGAAAAAGTTTGATATACTGTGAGAATTACCAAAATGTGACACAGAGACACAAAGTGAGAAAATGGTACCAATAGACTTGTGTGATGCAGGGTTTCCACAAACCTTCAATTTGTTAAAAAAAAAAAAAAATGCGAAGCACAGTGAAACAAGGTATGCCTGTATACAACCAGACCAACAGGTTAATCTTCATATTTATATTTTCATGTCACAAATTAACACATAGTACTGCTTAGAAATCCTATTACATGTCCCTAGAAAATATTTTTTTCTATGCTTCCAGTTCAGTATTCTGTAGCTTTTTATCACTTCACAAATCATCCTTATGCTACACCGTCAGTTTTTAGCTGCTGAGTTTGTCTTCCACTTGATAGGAAAATGTCAATAAAACAAGAATTTCTACATCCTCCCACAACTAAATCTATAAATTCACCAGCATTTATAGCCATATTCTCTGACTTTCTGCTGGTTATAGTGGAATACAAAAGTCCCTTTACCTAAAAATGTTAATCCCAAAATGTATGCTCTGGACCCATCCTCTCCCACCTTTCCAAGAGCTCTACTCCTTATTTCCCTCTCCCTGCAGAGCCAAGACTCACTTCATCTCTACGGGGTCATTCTAAACCAGGTAAAATCTCATCATGCTATTTCCCATCTTAATAGAAATATGCCTCTCTTGAGCCTCCACCCCTTCCAGAAAGTATCCATTTCTCTCCTCCTTCCCACAAAATCCTCATCCACACTTGCTGAATGACTCTTTAACCCACTCCAATCTGGCTTCTGATTCAGCACATACTGAAACTGGTCTTGACTAGGTTCTTGTCAGTGACATCGGTATTGCCAAATCCAGGGGATATTTTTCTGTATTATCAGTATTATTTAGCCCAATAGAATATGCTTTACTCATTAAAACCCTTTCTTTTCATGGCTTTTGTGAACACTCTCCTGTCTTTCTTGCTCATTTCCTTATCTAGACAGCCTTTTTCTTCTCAAACACTGCTACATTTGAGTGGTCCAAGGCTGAGCCCTTCACCAGCTACATTCTCCTTTTAAGTGATCTCATTTAATCTCTTGAATTTAATAGCCATATATGTTTTTTTTATGATTTTCCAAATCTCTATCTCCAGCATTTATTCCTCAGTTAAGCTTCAAGCATATTTATCCAACAATCTTACCTGACCTAATCACCATTCTACATTTAGTACATCCAAAATTTAACTTTTGATTAACTTTCTCTCCCTCCATGTTATTAATTTTAGTAGTTGATGACAGATAATTCACTTTGCCTCTTCGCCATATTCAACCTGTCAGCAAGACCTGTGAGTTCTCATCCAAAATATGTCCTAATTCCACCCATGTCTTCCATCTCCACTGCCACCACACTATCTTACGCAAGCATTGTAAATCATGTCCTACCCATCACCCTGTTTCTCCCTCACAAACTCTAATTTCTCTCAAGGTAAAGACTTCTCTCAAGGTATGTCTTCATTTCTCCTCCTTCAACACATAGAAGGGTGGTGGGCATATTCCAAGCACTGAACACATCAGGAGGCAATGGACACTCTTATTCCCTCTCCATTATTCATTAAAGTCTCTTTTTTTCTGATTTAATATCATCTCTATTTTGTGTTTTCTACCTAAATCCCTATTTCCTTTTTTTCCTATTATTTCTCTTTTACCCATATTAGAATGACTAAGAATTCTTATTATTCTAAACATAATATGTTGTTTCACAAGATATCTATAGTCTTTAGTTTTTCTCAAATCAGAAAATGTACACAGAGGAAATACTTGCCACACAGAGTTCAACATTATTAATTTGATACTTACGCTTCTAGACTTTCTTCTGTTCATATACACAGAATGTATTTTAAAGGTTTATTCCTCTACATATTTTTGCAACCTGTTTATATATAACATGAACATATTTCCAAATTAATAAGTTTAGTTAATTGTACGTAAGTTTAGTTAATTGAGTTTAGTTAAATAAGCTTGGCTAATTACTTTTAATGAATGGGTATTATTCCATTACATGAATTTATCTAGTGACTCTCATACTTTTGAATACTTAGGTTATTTTTACGTGATTCTTTAAAAAACAATGTGTATACAGTTCTGTACATAGCAGTTGGCATTTATTCTTAAGCATTCTTTCAGACTAATATCACAGGAGTGTGCAAATGTTCAGGCTCTATGTTTTCAAATTGATCTACATATAAGTTGCAGCCATTTACATTTCAGCTGTAATGCATGATAATTCTCATTCTTTCCAATACAGACTTTTAAAATCTTTGTTAATTTATTAGATACAATATATATTTAATTATTATCTTACTACAAAATTTTTGAGTCATCCTGGGGCTTAATACGTTCATATTTTTGTTTTCACATTTATATTCATATTTTCTTTTTTAAAACTTGCTTTTCCACGTTTCTTCTTATTTCCATTGGAACTTTAATCACGGTCATATTGAATGTTGCCATATTGTTCTGAGACAATGTGCAATTTTTACCACTTTTGAAGTTTACCTGTAACTTTGTTAGCAATCTTAACAATTTGGAATTTTTATGTAATCAAATCAGCACTTTCTCTTGTGGCTCTGAACTCTGGTGTCATGTGTACAAGGTTCTACTTCACAGTTAGATATATGTTTTCCCCTTCTTCACTATTTTATGTATTCCCTTTTCCCCATTTAAAATTGTTATTATATCAGGAATTTACTTTGGTATGAGGTTAGACCTAATACTTTTGTTTTCCTAATGACTACCCCGGTTGTTGTAGTACAATTATAACTTTTTTGTGTGTTTTTAGGATTACATAAAAATCAAGTGCTTTTTTCCATCCTGGGTATGTAGCATCACCTTTACTATAAACTAATTTTTATATTTCTGTGGAATGATTTCTAGACCTTATGTTCCACTGGTTCAAGTGTCTGTACCTTTCTGAGTACCGCCCTGTTTCAAATATTGTGGATGACGATGATGGTGATGATGGTGATGATGGTGATGGTGATGATGAGATTTCAATATCTGAGGGGGCCAAGGACATTCATTAGTGTCTTTTCCTAAATATTCTGATCCACTGTTGTGAGCTTATTTTGTAACACTGTCATATCTCTGCAACAAAGTCCTGATGATATATGTTTTGGCCAGAATTGCAGTAATGGTATTGACTATTAAACAGCCGCATTACAGTGTTTGGTTTCTCTAATAAATAAAATAGACCATCGAATCCATTTATGGATTAGAACATTTAGATGTTCTTTTCTATCTTTTTAAAATAAATTTATTTATTTCTATTTATTTATTTTTGGCTGACTTGGGTCTTTGTTGCTACACGCGGGCTTTCTCTAGTTCCGGCAAGTGGGGGCTACTCTTCATTGCGGTGTGCGGACTCCTCATTGCGTTGGCTTCTCTTCTTGTGGAGCATGGGCTCTAGATGCGCGGGCTCAGTAGTTGTGGCACAGGGGCTTAGTTGCTCTGCATCATGTGGGATCTCCCAGGACCAGGGATGGAACCTATGTCCCCTGCATTGGCAGGTAGATTCTTAACCACTGCACCAGTAGGGAAGCCCTAGATGTTCTTCTATATCTTTAGTAAAGTTTTATAATTTTCTTTATTATATACTGACAATTACTATTTAGTTTAAGTAACACTATGAATTTTTTATTTTTTTGTTATTGTGAATATAATTCTTCATTCACTTTATTTTCTACTTGGTTATTAATGGTATTTAGGGAAACTATTAATTTTTAAAAATATGTTCTTTTTTTCTGATGCATTATTATCCCCACATTAATTCTGAGAGATTCCAGTTGATAGCTTTGATTATCCCAATCATATCACCTACTAAAGTAGTAAATGTATACCTTCCAAGACTTACTACTTAGCTGTTCTCATGATTCCCACTTTCCCTTGGAAATCTCTTCCATTCACATGCTACATTAGTCTGCTTGGGCTGCCACATAAAATACCACCACAAACTGTGTGGCTTAAACAACAGAAATTTATTTTTCACTGTTTTGGAGGCTGAGAAGGTCAAGATTAATATTCTGGAATTCAGTTTCTGGTGTTATCTCTCTTCCTGGTTTGCAGATGGCTACCTTTTTACTATGTCCTTACATAGCCTTTCCACTGCAAATACATGCAGAATGAGAGAAAGAGAGTAAATCTCTTGTATCTCTTCTAATAAGGACACTAATCCTACTGGATCAGAGTCCCATGCTTATAACCTCATTTAATATCCATTACTTCCTTACAGACACTGTCTCCAAATACAGTCACATTGGAGGTTTAGGTTAGGGTTTCAACATAGGAATTTGGGGGGGGGGGGGCACAAAAATTAAGTCCATAGCACATACCTTATAATTAAAGTCTTATATCTCATATCATCTGTATGGCAGTAACTTTCCACTTATCAGAGATCCACTCCACCCTTTCTTCAGAACTGCAGACTGGTATTTCTAGGTCTCAATTAAATAATGGATTTGAATCCATGATCTTTGCCCACCTGCCCAAATATACTTGAGCCACAGTTTTGTTTAATTTCTCTTTCCTCCTCATCCCCTACAACCTTCAAATCTACTCCCCCGCCATGGTTCACTGCCCCTGACTTCATCTGTGTTCTCACTATGTTTTCCTAGACAGATGAAGGTGTTTTCCTCTATTTCAACTTCCTTCAAACTCCCTTTCCATAAGGGACTTGAGGAGTTCTCATTAGGTTTCTAAATGTCACTCTCTAAGGGACTCAACCTGTGGGATAAATGCTCCGGTATATATGTGAGAAAGGTTAATACCAGTATTAGCCCGAACCATAATTATCAGAATTTTTTAAATCTTCTTATGAAGTTTTAAAATGTCTTACAGTTCATACTCTGGGTATCTAACTCATGTAATTTGAATTAAAAACAAAACCAACAAAAGCAAAAACAAAACAAAACACTGGTTGAAGAAGTAGGATTATGGGTTTTGCTTAATCATTACATATTTCGTGACATTCTTTCAGATACTATCTACTACCTTGTGGCTATATATTATTTTTAATGAGTGTAGGTACAGGATTAGGTAATTTAGTTCTAGTACTACTGGAGATGAGTTTCTAAGTATTCATCAATAATACATTAAAAGCCAAAAATGTGATATTCTTACATATGTCTGTAAAGTCGAATTTATATTAACTTTTTATTTAAAAAAAATGAAACTATGGCTATAAACTTCTGCATAGCTCAGGTTTCTGGGACTTCCTGGCTGTGGCCTACCTTTGAAGCAACAACCAAATTAAAAAGAAAAAATCCAAAATAACCAAGCAAACAAAAGAAGCAAACCAAAAAAAATAATACTTTTTTTTTTTTAAAGTGAAATGACATCTCCTACAGCACTCAACACAAAGATCAGAGGAGAAAACAATTAAAGACCCCAAATTTACCCCAATATACCATTTGATTGTCAGGAAAAACATTTAAAAATGCTGGCTATTTTGCAATGTCTAATAAAGTCAGTCCCTGAGTCAGAAAGACAAAAAGCATCATTAAATTTGAAAATTAAACAGAGACAAGTGAAACAAGGTTCCCAGAAGATGTGTTAAGAGAGGTGAATAGAAAGACATAATTTTTTTCACTTTTGTGGGTTTTTGTTATGTACTTTTTCTTTTCCACTTATTACTTCCCCTCCTCAAAAACTCATTTTTGTCTTTTCAAATGTTACCCAGAGACTTTGGACTCACCACGACAGAGTAACCCCATTCCTCCTACATCCTCCCTTTTACACTAAAATGGCCTGGACATAACATGATAAACAAATATAGGAAATTTCTAAAATGCAGCTAGAAGCATGTGGACCGCCCAACATGCAGTCCATAGCAACACATGGCGAGTTCCCTAGATTTCCTTACTGCCTTCCATAGGTCTTAGGACATTGCAGAAGCCTACAATCAGGAACCATCAAGAGGAGGACAGAAAAAACTCCAAGGGCCTAGTTCTCCTAGCCAAAGACTTAGAAAAGGTTAACCTGACAAGAGATAACCTGTTTGGTAATCCCTGACTGACTCCTGACAAAGACCAACAGAAGAAAGCTTACCTCTCCCTCATGAGGTGCCGGGAGATAAGGAGAGTAAACTTACCACTTTCCCCTCCTTTGGTGTCGGCAGGCTTAACAGGGAGCTGAGTTGCCACCTTCATTCAGAGGCAACAGGGCAGTGCGAGTCCCTTGGCTGCTGTCACCCAGAAAGTGTGAGCGAGGCCTAGTAGGAGGTAGACCTTCCATCCCACCTGTCTGAAACAATGCAGTATGACTTAGTGCCCCCCTTCTGCCGGGGCGCTGGTGACAGGACAAGTGAAGCTGAATACTCACCCAGACCTCAGGCTGCACTTCAACAAGTGTATATAAATATATGAAATATATATATATATATCATATAAAAATATATATAAACATATATACACACATGTATATGTTTATATATGTGTCTCATAATATTTAAAATGTCCAGGATACAACAGAAAATCATTCATCATATTCAGAGCCAGGAAAACCACAACATGAAAGAGAAAGACAATCAACTGAAACCAAAAAATGTCCTCGAATGGATGACTGCTTAAACAAACCATAGTACATCCGATACCATGGAATATTGCTCAGCAATAAAAAGGTACAAACTCTAATGCAACAGCTTGAAAATATCCCAGGAATTACGCTGAGTCAAAAAACTAATCCTAAAAGGTCACACACTATGATTCTATTTATATAATATTCTTGAAATGACAAAATTGAAGAAATAAAGAACAGATGAGTGGTGGCCAAGAGTCACTGATGGGAGGTGGTGGAGGAGATCAGGATGTAACTACAGAAGGGCAACATGAGAGCCTCTTTTCACTTAGAAGCACTAGAAGTGCTTCAGCACTACGCTGAGGCCATTTTAAACAATGAAATAAACAACAAAAACTACAAAGAATGCAAAAAGTAAGGCATTTAAACAGATCTTGAAAAGGACAGCTGTTTACTGTATGAGAATTAAAATAAGAAAGCATCACCTGGTTTGGCCACATCTGAGAACTTGTGCATCAGGCAATTCAAATTTTTCATCACCCTGTGCTTGTTCATGAAAGGCAGCAAAAGCACCCTCAGTATGGATTTGGGGGTGATAAATAAGCTTCAGTTGGTAGATGAATTCTCAAATACAGAATCTGTGAATAATGAGAATTGACTGTAAATCCTCAGGAAGCCCCCTTCTCTGGTGTGGGCAAACTAAGTGAGCTTAAGATACAGTCTAGAAAAAGAGATAATATTATATTTCCAGCCAATATTTATAAGAAGCAGCTTCTGGACCCAGCCTATTTGTAATGTTCTCACTTAAAGGATTACTATTACCATCAAAACTCCTCGGTATCTATTTCACCTCAGTATTGCATTGTGAAAATGTCCTTCAGCTTTTGAAATTTCATCATGCCATTTTATCACTTTAACCATGTACCTTTATGCCTGGCTTATACTTTTCCGATATTCTGATACATCATATTTTCTGTTCATTGTAAACTGAAAGGTTTTGTTCTCTGTACCAACGCAGTTGCCAAGGATGCATTTTACAAAAAAATAGTGAACAAAGAAAGACGCTTTCATACTGCATAAGAACAGTCAAAACAAAGAGAAGTTGTACACCCTTTAGTTTGTGGTGCTGGCATTTAGCAAAATAGCATTTAGCTTTAACAGAAAGGACGACAATGAAACACTGGCATTTATAACAGCACCCAAATTATTGTTCTCCCCTCTGAATTTTTCTGATTGCTTATGATAGAATAAGGACAACATCACTGCCAGCCAACTTCGTTTTTTTACGTTCGTGTTTCTTTCTATAGTAAACTGTCTCCTTTTTACTGCTCTGTGACCTTTCTAAGGACAGGATCTTGGTGCACGCTGGAGTTGACTCTACGACATCCAGGCCACTCCTCCCTGATTATGTAGGATCAGTGTGGTCTGGGAATTGACGCTCCCTCCAGGGGTGGCTCTGTGTTGTTTCAGCCAGCTGGCTGCATGCTAGAATCACCTGTGGAGCTTTAAAAACTCTAATGCCTGGGTGCTAAGCCAGGGATTCTGATTTAATTGATCTGAGGAAGAGCCCAGCGTTTTAAAACTCCCAAGGTGACTCTAAACTGCAGCCAAGGTTGCAGAATCACTGGCTTAAACCAATCATGTTAATCCCAGCTCCCTTAACATTGATCCACAAGGTCCAAAACAACCAAAATATGGTACTTGTTTCAGTTGTGGCTAATATCAATGGTCAACTTAAAAGAAGTCTGGAGATAGACCAAACAGGCATGGCTTAGCAGATCTAAAGTCATCAGAGACCCAGGGTCTTTCCATATTTCCATCCATTAGAACCTGATTTCAACCAGAAAGAAGGAAGAAGGGAGTACAAGAAGGGCTCAGTACCCTTTCTTATAAAAATCATTGCTAGGAGCCCTGCATGTTAAACCTTGGACAGGACTTACAAGCAGTGAATGCGCATTCTCTTTAGAGCGTTTGCTTGGAAGCTCCACACATCTCTCGTGCCTGGCAAAAGCTTAAACACATAAGCATACCTAACTACAAGGGAGAATGCAATTTTAAGCAAAGTGCATTGCAGCCCTAAGCAAAATCAGATTTTTGTTATTCAGAGGCAACGGGGGAGAATAGACTCAGAATAGGCAAATAGAGGTATTAGCTATAGAATTTTTCTTCCCTGGGATTGGTTCATAAATGATCCAGGAGAGTGAAAAGCAAATAGTAAAAGAAAAGGTAGAAAAGTAGAAAAGCCTTAGTCCTTGTTTACATTATTAAGCCACTGATTCCACCATCCTGAAGGCTTCTTAACTTATATTTAGGAGGTCAATAAATTTTCTTATTGATTCTCAGATAGTTTTCTGCCACTTCCAATTCAAAGCATCCTCATGGTCACAAGGGCTAAAGACAGTTCAGTTACTCATTTCAATTTATCGAAGGAATGAATATGTTTGCTTGTTAAGTAAACTAAAATAGCAATTTACCAGTCTTAGATTGTGTCAAATCTATTTGCAACTCATTCTTTTGCTCTAGAGAAGGTAAATCTATTCTCCTATAGTAATCTAGCTGCTACAGATCGAGAAATATGCATTAAATCCATGTATAATTAGCTAGTTATTTTAAAAGTTAAAATATTTCGGTATAGTATGTTTTCTTGAAATGAACTCATTGCTAGAAATCAATATTTGCTTCCATTGGACCCAGAGAAGAAATAGATTCAATGTTTCCAAGCTCCCTATCAATTTTCTTTTAGTAAAAGAGAAACTATCATGTACAAATTAATCCTCAAATCCTTTACTCCTTCTTCTCTTTCCTTAATTTTTGGTACCACTTTGTGTATCCAAGAGGACTGAGGATATATGTGGTTTGATTTGGGAGCAAGTAAAGAGAATCTAAATCAACATAAACTAGGCTAATAAATTACAAAGACATCTCTTAGAGCCCATTTCTTGTCTTCGACTTCAATCCACAGGAAGGTGTAATGAACTAACTGAAAGGAGCCAAAGCCCAGAACTGATAATCAAAAAAATATAATCCAAGTTATGTCTCTCCCAGACTAACTCAGGTAAACTTTTACCCCCATGGTAAGTGCAAAACTTGCCTAGGAGTCAGGAATATCAAGACCAAAATGGGTTCTCCTTCTAAATCAAGCTGTGTGGCATTAAGCAAATAATTTAACTTTCCTGGTCTCAAGATACTCATGTAGAAAACGATTATTAGCTCTGTTGGCTGGTCTTATAAGTCTGTTCCAAAGCTAAAGTTACCTTATTTAGTCTTAGCTTTAGTTCCTCATTCAGAAAACACAGTGTTGGGCTAGTTAATGTCCAGTCTCTCTGAATCATTCTCTGTTTCTGTGTGTGTGTGTGTGTGTGTGTGTGTGCGTGCATGCATGTGAGTGCATGTGTCAGTCTGTCCATCTTTCTCTGTCTCTCTTAAGATTCAAACTTTTAATTAAAGAGCAGTTTTTCATATAGACAGGGGTGGGAGAGAACACTTGTTAAGATGATTCATGGAATATATATTTGGTCTATTAACTAGGCCAAATTCAGCAGGATATGAGCAGAATACAGCATATTTTTCCCTGGTCACTCTTTTTGCCCTATTCCTTAGCATTCTTTCAAAAGGTAACATCACTTTCTGGTTACTTTTAGGCAAAACAAACAAACAAACAAACATAAACAAAAAACAAAAAATTTCACGGCCAAGTAGTAAAAAAAAAAATCCAGTGCAATCTAATTCAGTACTACCATCTCATATCCAATTTAAAATTTCTCCTCTCATTTTCCTCAGACCGGACACAACTCTGTGTATCCATATAAGAAAAGAGAGATGCGTTCTTTTCTCTCTCTCTTGTTTTATTCCACATCTACCCCTAAGAATGGTTGCTTTTTGCTTCTCCTGATGAGGGGTGGGGGCAGATAGAATTAGACCAAAGAGGGAAATCTGACTTGTGCTTTTACAGTGTGATCATCAACCCTCTGTGAGGCAGATGCTCACATTCTGGCTCACTCTTGTGGGACACACAAGTGAGAATGTCAGCGACCCCCCACCAAGAAGCCCTCACTGCACCTTTGCCTGATGCAGGCTATATACTCACCGCTGATTGCCTATCGCTCCCATAACACCTGCCTTCCAACAGGGTCCTATTTCCTGCAGCCCCATCACACCAGGAGACCTTCCTCTTGGTCAAAGTCCTTTAAAGAGAGCTGTAGTCTGGCTACCTTTTAAGCATTCACTTGGACAATAAGAAGAAGTCTTATACACTCTCCCAGCTAAACGGCACAAATGAAGCTTGTTCCAAAGTGGATGATTTTCTTGCCTTAAAATCAGAAGTAGCTTCAGCTAAACTCCTTCCTTCAGACAATTCCGGATGAAAGTCAGGCACTATTTTCCTTGACTCACAAATTGCAGGAGACACGTATCTAGTTTTCCCAATACTTCCTTCCCACTCTCCTCCAGTAGCAGGTTAGAACAGGCCTATATGCTTGTGTACTTTGGTAGCATCCAGCCACAAAATAAGCAATGCCGTTTGCAAAGCCACTTCCAGTCTCTCTGATGGGTCCGTTTGTCATTCTTGCTTTTTCACTAGAAGAGGAAACTCTTCTCCCCACCCCCATCTGAAAACACAGGAAAACATTACAGTGCTCTTATCACACAAATACCTGTTAAAGGATCTGGATCTTCTTCTCTAACTAATGTCTGTGTTTTACCTATGTAAGCTGGAGACGATGATGCGATCATGATCTCAGAGCTGGTTATTGCTCCTATTAATAAGGCTTCTATGTGTTATTTCAAGCGTTTCCTTTTAAAACATGGAAGGAATTATTACCCATTACCTTCGGCTATAAGTAAGGATTTAGCCAAAATTCTGAAACAATGGGGAATAGTGAACAGGCCAACATAGGCTTCCATTTTATGAGCAAACCTTAGAAACATAAATCCTCTTTGAAACAGTATTTGTTATGAAATCTTTCCTAAATTACTCACAAATTTAGCCTATTTGAAATAAAATTTGTGTCTGAAACCTACAAAATGCTATTGCTTTTCCCTGGATGATATGTTTTATGTACATCTCTAATAGAACATGAAAACTTTTTATGTTTTCATCACTTCCTTTTTCAGAAGCAGAAACTTTGCTAAAACTCTCTTATTAGTTACTTCTCAAGGGTACATATGTGAATTATACTGCAGCCAAACAAATAAAACTGCTGTTGAATCATCAATGTGACATTTTTTTTTATTTGGAGTATGTGCGTTATGGGAATTCCCCTTTATCCTGCTTCCTGCTATAGTGACATTCTTCTGCATTTGAGCCCAGGGTAATCATTGGTTATTAGAATTAATCATATCATTCTCATCATAATTAATATTAAAATTATTTTTATTAACTGTCTACACATGGGATTTGTGTCGTGGTCTGAACACGGGTTGGAAAAGAATTTCCAGACATAAAGCAGAATGTAAAGAAGATAGAATTTATTAGAGGGAAGGGTTGCTGCCAGAACAGCGGCCGACTTCTTAGTAGTCTGGGAGAGTAGAGCCAAACATGTGCTATTGATCAGCCTTTTATAGCCAGAAAAAAAGGAATGGTCCAAAGTGAAATTTTCATTTACTGATTGGTCGAGCACATATACCTTCCTTCTATAAGGTGGGAGTGGGACAGGGCAGATGCCTTTCCTTATTTGGGACAGGTCCCGTTGCCCAGGTAGGTGTCGCCCAGGTGGGCTCAGGAATTTCATAACCATTGCAACATGGTGGGGAGGGCGATTAAGAGTCCGGTAGGGGGTGTAACACTGACACATTTTCAGGCAGGGTCGTCCTTTGTCCTTGAAGCTCCATTGTCCTAGGAGCACCACAATCTGTGCAGGTTCTTCTCTAAACAAAGGAAAGTTACATGTGCTCTCCTTCTGGGTTTTCTATTTAGAGCCGAGAAATTCAAACAACAGATTCACTGGAATGGAAAACATTTTATAGCCATAATTATCATCTCTATAATCACCACCATCATGAGTATCTACAATGTGCTGAGTTTATACCAGGCACTTTAATTATATCATCTATACTTGTCAAGTAACATGGTTACTGTAGGGGCCTCTCCCTTTTATCTTCTTATGAAGGTGTGAAGGTTAACTGATGGGGTACTTCAGAAGTTCAGATGCATTGGGTCTTGATCCAAAGTCAACTCTAATGCTTTATGAGTAGGCGTTCATTGATGCTATTAGGCCCCTTATTGTCTGACAGAGCTTGAATCAGAATGACACAGTGTAGACACTCTGGCCCGGAACCTGAGGATCACCGTCTGACCAACATGATTAAGTATACTATACATAAGATATACTGGGAAATACTTAAAAATTAGGCACAGAAATCTCAGGTGACTATAAAATGAAACATAACAAAGAGAAAAAATTTCAGTTAACTTAGTTATTCCTCTGTATAGGACAAAAGCTGTGGACACACTTTCATCTCTACAGGGAGAAATTTTACTCCTGACCTGACTCTTGAGGTTGGTCTCCACAATCTGTCTCAGCCCTTTAAGCTACTCACTTGAAAAAAGCAGCAGCTTGCATGAGAAAACACCAACCCTTCCACTGAAAATTTGAGTAGTGTCTCTTTTTTATTGATGTATAGTTAATTTTCAACATTATATTGGATTCAGGTGTACAACATAGTGACTCAATATTTGTATAGATTATACTCCATTTAAAGTTATTACAAAATATTGGCTATAGTCTCTGTGCTTTACAATGTATCCCTGTAACTTACTTATTTTATACAGAGTAGTTTATACTTCTTAATCCCCTACCCCTATCTTGCCCCTCTCCACACCCCTCTCTTCCCGGTAACTATTAGTTTGTTCTCTGTATCTGTGAGTCTGTTCCTCTTTTGTTATATTCATTCATTTGTTTTACTTTTTTAGATTCCACATACAAGTGATAACATACAGTATTTGCCTTTCTCTGTCTCACTTATTTCACAAAGCATAATATTCTCCAAGTCCACCCATGTTGTTGCAAATGGCAAATATTTCATTCTTTTTTTATGGCTGAGTGATAGTTCAGAATGTGTGTGTGTGTGTGTGTGTGTGTGTGTGTGTGTGTACATCTCTCTCATCTTCTTTATCTACTAATCTGTTGATAGTTAGATTGCTTCCACATCTTGGCTATTGTAAATAATGTTGCTATGAATATTGGGGTCCATGTATCTTTTCAAATTAGTGTTTTTGTTTTCTCGAGATATATGTCCAGCAGTAGAATTGCTGGCTTATACAGTACTTCTATTTTTAGTTTTTTGAGGAACCTTCATACTATTTTCCATAGCTGCTGTACCAATTTACATTCCCACCAACAGTGTAGGAGGGCACCATTTTCTCCTCACCCTCTCCTGCATGTATTATCTGTAGACTTTTTGATGACAGCCATTCTGACTGTTGTGAGGTGATACCTTATCATGGTTTTGATTTGCATTTCTCTAATAATTAGTGATGTTGAACACCTTTTCATGTGCCTGTTGGAGAAATGTCTATTTAGGTCTTCTGCCCATTTTTTGATTGAGTTGTTTGTTTTCTTGATATTGAGTTGTATGAGCTGCTGGTATATTTTGGATATTAACCCCTTGTCAGTTGCATCATTTGTAAATATTTTCTTGCATCCTGGAGGTTGTCTTTTTGTTTTGTTGATGATTTCCTTTGCTGTGCAAAAGATTTGATTAGGTGCCATTTGTTTATTTCTGCTTTATTTTCCTTTTGCCTTGGAAGACTGATCTAAGAAAATATCACTACAATTTATGTCTGAAAATGTTTTGTTTATGTTCTCTTCTAGGAGTTTATAGACTCTTCTAGAGTCTATGTCTCTTCGTATTTGTTTTATATATTTAAGAGCTCCTATACTGGGTGCATTTATGTTAATGAGTGTAATATCCTCTTCTTGTATTGATCCCTTTATCACTATATAATGTCTTTCTTTTTCTTTTCTTTCTTTATGGCCTTGGTTTTAAAGTCTATTTTGTCTGATATGAGTATTCCTACCCCTACTTTGTCATTTCCAGTTGCATGAAATATCTTTTTCCATCTCCTCACTTTCAGTATGTGTTTGTGTGTTTAACCCTAAAGAGAGTCTCTTGTAGGCAGCATATTGTAGGTTCCTGTGTTCTTATCCCATCTGCCAATCTTTGTCTTTTTATCAGAGCACTAAGTCCATTGACATTTAAACTAATTATTGATGTGCATGTACTTCTTGCCATTTTACTTCTTATTTTCCAACTGTCTTTGTAGTTCTTCTTTGTTCATTTCTCCTTTTTGTTTTTTCTTTTGAGGTTTAATGATTTTCTCTTGTATTATGCTGAGTTCGTTTCTTTTTGGTTTTTGTGAATCTACTGTATATTTTTGATTTGCAAGTACCATGGAGTTCAAATATGTTGGTCCATAACTATATCTACTTGCTTTATACTGATAGTCAAACAAATTCAAACATATTCTAAAAGATCTACATTTTTATACTCCCCTCCCCCACATTTTGTGATTTTAATGTGCTCTTTTCATCTTCACATTTATTCTTTTGCTGTTAATTATAATCACTTTTACAAAATTTTTTGATTTTTTAATCCATGTACTTGTTTACTTAAGTGCTCTTCAATCCTTTTATATATTTGCCTTTCCTACTGTGATTTTCCCTTTCCTATAGATTCTTGCTTCTTTTCTATCTAGATAATATCCTTTAATATTTCTTTAAGGTAGGTTTCATATTGCTGAGTCCTTTTAGTCTTTGCTCATCTGAGAAAATCTTTATTTGTCCTAAATGATAACCTAGAGTATCCTAGGTTGCAGGTTTTCGCCTATAGTCTGCATGTGTCCAGTGGCTCTGTAGAGAGAACTGCATCTGAAATGAGCACAAGTCACATCTTCCCCCAGGGTGTGCTGGCAGCTATCCCCTTGGTAGGAGGTGGGGCTAGAGCCAGAACCAGGTGTGAGCTGGGGCTTCTTCTCTGCTCAGTGGCCAACATCACCCTATTGGGGGTGGGGAGAGGGTCCCAAGTTGCTGGAGCTGAAGCCCTGAGTGTTGGCTTTGAGCTGGTTCTGTTCCAGGTGTGCGCTCTCCCTTCTCCCCGTATTGGCACTTTTACCCCCAAAGGGAACAGTGCTGGAGGAAGAAGGGCAAGAACGGAAGCTTGGCATGGGTTGGAGCATGGGCTGGCATGGTCCTGGAACCAGTTAGAGTTCTGAACTGCTCCCAATCTGCCACATCCACAAGCGCCAGTACTGGCTGCCCTTGCCCTGCGCATCGATTAAGCCAGGCCTGAGCCATTTGCATCCCCACGACTGCACATTCTCCTCAGCAGCAGAAGCCTTTGTCCTAAGGGGCAGCTGTGCTGTGTAGCAAGAGGGGCCAGAGTGGGCGCTCTGCATGGTCTGGTTCACGTGCTGGGGTTGTCCTAGCACCAGTCAGAGCTCCAGTACCCCTCCAGACCTGCCACCCCTGTGGCTCTAGCTTCCCCTGTCCCTTTCAGATGCCACACCAGAGCCAAGCTGGCTTAATCCCTCACAACTGCACCCTCTCCTTGGCCATGACAGCCTCCACCCACAGTGGAGTAATAGGGGCCTGAACAAGTCCTTATCTCGAGTGTGGCACAAGCTGGGACAGTCATGGAAAACTGGCCAAAGTCCTGGGCAGTTCCAGTCTGCTTCCTCCACCTTGTCTGGGGAGTAAGCAACATCCCCATTTACTTGCCTTGGCTATCACTTAGTAGGACAACTCACCCAAACTTCCTGGGACTCAACTTCCCCACATACAGAGTAAGGATGCCTTCCTCAGAAATTATTGTGAAAAGGAGAGTTATGAATAAAGCATATAGAGCCTCATCTGCTACACAACAAGTACTCAATAAACTGTCAATTTTACCACTATCATTTTATCATATCACTTGCCTAAAGTTATATAGCCATTAAGTAGCAAAGACAGGATTTATACTCTCAGGCTCCTTCAATGATACTGAGGAATCCACTGTCAATACAACCAAAGTAACCAGAGACATTGATAACATCTAAAAACATCCCAGGCAAAGAGTTTCCACAATCTCCATCAGTAATTTTCCAAGTGCTCTTGAACAATATCTGACCCTCTCCTTACAGGAGTATTGGATGAGAGACAGCGAGACCAGGTACCACTATCTTCATGCATGATCTCTGAAGCAAAATGTGGAAACGGGACTTTTCACTTTAGAAGGTTTCCAGTAGTAGGCTTTATGCCACCAGGGATTTCTTTATAGGCCTGAAACTAGCAAATTCTTCAATAGGGGTGAATAATATTCTATCTCACAACTTTGATTTTTACATCTGATTAAAGGCTGCCACCAGAAATCCTTTAAGTAAATCATCAAAATTTAAGAAATATTACTATTCATAAATAAGCATAACTACATTAATAGCTTTGATTGATATTCCCATTTCAGTATTCTAAGAGGACCTACTTCCTTTTAGCATTTGGATAAGATAGAGAAATCCTACTGGGCACACCCAAACATATACTTAGAATTTCTACAATCTGGGGGAAGATTACTTTCTTTCCAGTCAGTCACTAGAGTTATCTTGAGTTATGTCCTACCATTGATATCATTTTGACTTTTTAAAATTATGAATTACTGTTATAGTAGCTTCATTATTGTAAAATCTTATGTGTCTACTGATCTCCTATAGATGTAACTTGGTATCAAGAATATTTTTCCAAAATTTTCTAACTAGGCTTTAAGACACTTATGAATTCGGTTGCAGAAGAAGTTATTCTTAGCCCTGTCACTGAGGCAAAGATACACGTAATCCTCCCAGCCCTCTAAATTTTATTATATGATCATATTTCATTATGGATGTACTGTCTGTGAATTTGGACTGTTTAAATGAATTATAATTTACTTTCAAATTAAATATAATTATATTATCTTTTTTAGGTTTTAGAATATAAAATCATGAGTATAAGATCATATTATTCTATTCTAAAGTAAATAATAGGAGATTCATATTGCATGACAGCAACATGTTTGCTGAGATATCCTAGTAAGGCTTTTAATAATTCTGCGTTATTGCAGAATTCTTTTATCCTCTGGAAGTGGGAAGAAGTATGTATTAGTGTCCTACAGCTGCTATAATGAAGTACCATAAACTGGGTGGCTTAAAACAAGAGAAATTTATTCTCTCACAGTTTTGGAGGCTAAAAGTCCAAAATCAAGCTGTCAGTAGAGCTGATTCCTTTTGAGGGCTCTGAGGAGAATCTGTTCCTTGCCTCTCTCCTAGCTTCTGGTGACATCTGGCAGTCTTTGTGTTCCTTGGCCTGTAGATGCATCAGTCCAATCTCTGCCTCCATCATCACATGGCATCCTCATTGTCTCTTTTCTTTCTGAGCTCTCATCAGCATTTCCTCTAACATCTATATTTCTACCAACTGTCCCTTCAAGTCTTTTACAGGGCGTTTTGCCAATCTTCAAAACTGTATATTTTCCTGATGCCTCAGCATTCCCACAGATGGGCTGGGAGCAACCTGCTCAGGTGACCAGGTGCACCAGTGTGATCAGGCTGGTCCCTGCCACAAGTTCCCCTTCTTGCCCTCCCCTGACTGCAACCTAGTAACATTTAAACACACCAATGAAATTCTCTCACATCTTTCGCTTGTGTACTCCACCCTGACCCCCAGGAAAGGCGTTTGCCCATGGGTCCTCACTCTTTCTCTCAGCTCCCTACAAGCTTGGCTGAGTTCATTCCCTTGGCACTTCTCCCATATGGCCCCCTGCATGGTGTGTCATGCCTTCCTCTTCCTGGACCTATGAATATAATAAATCCTTTCATTTTATGTGTCCTTCAAAGTGCGATTTCTGTGATCACACTGGGGTGCTCCTTAGACCCCACAAGGAGGACTCACTCTCCATTTACTACACACAGGGTTGTTTAGGCTTTTCCTATCATATGCCTCAAAATTCTTTTAGCTTCTGTCCATCACCCAATTCTAAAACCATTTGACATTTCTAGGTATTTGTAACTGCAGCATTCTTCTTCCTAGTACCCAAATCTGTATCATGGTTTTCCAGAGAAAGAGAACTAGTGAGATATATTAAGAAGGAAAGAGAGTGAAAGAAAGGAAGGAGGGAGGGAGGGAGGGAGGGAGGGAGGGAGGGAGGGAGGAAGAGATGGGGAAAGAGAGAGAAATACGAATTTATTTTAAGGAATTGGCTCAAGCAATTTTGGGGACTGGCAAAATGAAAATCTGTAAGGTTGGCCAGTGGGCTGGAAAGTCAGGCAAGTTAAAATTGCAGTCTGGAGTCCCAGATCTGTAGAGCAGGTTGGCAGGCCTGCAATTTACGCAGGTTTTCTATGTTACAATCTTGAGGAAGAATTCCATCTCCTCTGGAAAACCTCAGTTTTTGCTCTTAAGGTCTTCAACAACATTATCGGATGAGGCCCATTCATGTTCTTGAAAGTAATCTCTTTTACTTAATGTCAACTGATTTTTAGGCCCCGTAGTCTAGCCAAGCTGGCATATAAAATTAACCATCACAGGGTAAAGTGTAGGCTGTGAGGATTTGGTGGAAAGAACTAAAATTTGTGAGAGTCATTTGGTTAGAAGCGTAGAATTTAAATGCAAATTTCTATAGTGACGGTTTTACATACTTTTAGTGTATATGCAGTTAATTTAGGTTTCTCTTCGAGAGCCAGAACAGAATAGACACAGAAAAGATATCAGGAAAGATGGCACAGATCACAAAAGCAAGATGACTCAATTGCCTGAGGCAATCCTAAAAGAAACAGTAATTATCTGCACGTACATATGTCACTGTACTTAGCCTAGGACCACATTAACTAATGATATAAAGAGAGTCTAAAAATCTGTCCAAAGATAAAGGTGCAAGAGAAAAATTTCCAATCTTCTTCTCATAAACGAATCAATGCCTAGGTCTAAGGAGTGGTCCAGGGATAAGGCACTGCACAATTCGGAAACACACTGCTGCTTCAATATGAAGCTGAGGAGGGAGATTAAAAAGAAAGTGTGGAGAGAAAAAAATTAGAGCTTAGGAAACTGAGTGAAAAGTCTATAAGGGGATGAATAGATAGGAAGGCAGAATTCAGGCAGGGAAAAGCAGGTATGAAGAGAGCCTTTAAAAGACATAGACATCACACTCTCACAGTGCCTCAAGATGCATTCAAGATGCTTACACAGGCAATATACAAATAGAATAATAAGAACAGAAATAATTATTAACATTTATTGAGTACTTTTAAATGTTCCGTGCACCAAACCTCTGAGTGATTACTATTATCATCTTTATTATCCATAAGAGGAACATGAGGGACTTTTTAAGTTAAAGGACTTCTCCAAGGTCACAAAGCTAGCAGGTGCCAGGGCTAGGATTTGAACATAGGCAGTTTGGCTCCAGAGCTTGTGCTTCCAGCCATGAAACCATTTGCTACGCATATACCTATAAGTTGATGCCTCCTCCTCTTTCTTTTGGCTTCCAGAGAAGCTGTTACCTCATCTACTTCCTTCATCTGGCTGATCAATGATCAGAGACGGTAAGAGGCTAATTAATTCTAAATTCACAACTCAAACTATTTATAGATACTGGAAATAATGAACCAACTAAAAAATGGCACTAATTGATTTTAGCAGGTTAGGCAACAATGAGGGCTTTGGGGGAAAAATCTATGACAAAAAGAAGATAAAGAAATACATGATTTGAAGACAATGTAAAGAAATTCTACACGGCTCTAAGAAAGCAAAACGACCCCAAATGGGGAAAGCCTACGCACTGGCAATCCCCAGAAGAGGAAGCCCAAAGGGCAGGAAGAGACGAGAAAATACTCGAGCTTGCGGGCACACGGGAGATGCACCCAAGAACCAAGGAGACACATCGTGAGAGGGACTGGCGAGGCGGTGCTGGGGACCAGCCAGGACCCGGAGCGCGAGCCGAGTGCAGCCCCCTGGGAACCAGTGTGCAAACACCCAGTCAGTGAAGATGCACACGCTCTGTGACCCAGGAAGGACACTCCTAGGGATACATCCCAGAGAAACCCCACAGCTGAGAAGGATCTTTATTGTAGAATTGTGAGAACTGGAGTGTCCATCCGGGAGGGAGGTGGTAAGAGAAGCCGGCAGAGTCACGGGTGGAGCCCTGAGCAGTCAGACTAGTAACGGAGAAAGAGATGCAGCCCCGAGTGCTGGTGGTGACAAGGCAGAGCCTGAGAACCACAGTGAATAGGGATTTTTTTTTTTTTTCTTTTTTAGAAGCACGGAAACAAATCACAACCGAAGACCAAAGAAGAGAGGCACAGAGAGCCAGGGGGGTTCTAAGGCAGCACTTTGGGTGGGGACTCAGGGTCCTTCTAAGACATGGAGCAGATTTTGACAAGCAGATATGGAAGGTGATGAGACATCTTTTGAAAGATGAAGCAACGGTAAATGACTCCAAGGTAGCTGAGAGTGGGGACAAAGGCAGACGGTGGGGGTAGCAGCGTGAGGCTGCGGTCCATCGGAGTCTCACTGGGGCAGCTGCTGTCCTGCATGGGAAAGCAGACGGGGCTGGACCCAGGAGGAGGTGTGATGCTGAGACACCCACAGGTGTGTATGTAACCAGGAATGTAAATTTTAGGTACTGACCTTTATTCTTCTGATCATGAAACTATGGCTTTTTATATTTAAAAAAAAGGAAAGAAATACATGCTTTGAACATTTGAACATGTGTAGCTCAGCAGGTCTAAAGGGGCAGCAGTCTGAGTTAATAAAAAATTATATACTCATATTATTAATCACTGCAGTAATTCAATAATGCTTTGGAAAAAAACAGAACAATGAAAAACTAAGAATGAACTTGAAAAGGCAGGGGTATGGAGTACTGACACCAACAGTTCAGCAAACACTGCCACCAGGAGCCAGTTGTTAAACATTTACCAGCATACCACAGCTCTGAGTCTTGTAATCTTAGCTCTGTGACGCTGTTCCCTGGTGTTATGTCTTTGCAGCATAAGCTCACTGAAAGCAAAGACAAATTCCTTAAGTACTTTTGAGTACACTGCAGAACCAGGCACATGTTTCTCAAATATTTGATTGTTTAATAATGTAAGTAAGGCTAAGGGTAGTCCCTAATTCCTAAGGAAGAAGTAGAAGTCTACATTTAGCTTAGTTAGTTACCATCAGAAAACTATGTACCTCTTGGCTTCCAGTAAATAACATGAGTTACTAAAGCCTCAGAATATCCTTAACACATATACTTTATTTATGAGAAAATTTGGTCAGATAATTTTTAGACGTTCCAATGTGAAAACATTGTAGGTAATAATAATTGCAAAATAAATGCACAAAACATGAAAGTATACTGACTTGTCACCTGGTAAATAAATGTCTTCCTAGACTGTGAGAAAAGGTCATGGAAAAAGCAGGGCCTATCTTCCCAGAACGAGCTCCCTCTCAAGTCACAGAGATGGAACTATCCATCTGTTTAAAGAAGAAAATGAAAACATACAGTGGAATGGGGGCAGGGAGAGATAAAGTCAACTTTCAATTAATTTGCTAAAAGACATCCCTGGAAATAAATGTTTCAGCATTTGCATGATAAAGTGGATAGCCAAACACAATGTGTTCTCAAATATAATGAGATCATTTTTAAACTATTTCATATAATTTGGAAAAAGTACAAGTTGAAGGAAAACCATTGTAGAAAGAGTCAAGAACCATTCAGAGAAGAGAGTACAGAGCATCATTTAAAGTTCAGCCTGTTGGGAACTAGTTAAGCAACGAAAAAGATGTTTAAGATGCTGGAGAAATCTTAATCTGATTCAAAAAGAAATTTTGAAAGTGATTGGTAGGCAAAATTTTCCTACTTTGTCTCTTTAAGCTTGAGATTTAAAACTTGCCTCCAACAATCTAAAAATAATTGTGGTGAACAATTCTCCCTGACAAAAGGTTTAATTAGAAAAGCTTTGGCATGACTCCCACCTCCCTCCATTCTACTTCTATGATTAATCAATACACATAAGCTTCAGTTTAGACCGTAATTATACACTGATACTGAGTTACCTTTTCTTCTCAATCCACCTTCACACACTGAGACTTGTAATTTTAGAAAATGGCATTTGGAAATGTGAAAATAAGGAAAGCTTCATTTAAAATGGAATTGGGAAGCCCCAAACGGAGTGTTTTCACAACCATATCACTCACCACAGCCTACAGACTCCAGTAGGAAGAAAGATTTCCTTCTGACTCATCAACAGCAAGCTACCCACCACCAGCAGTGAATGAGGAACCACCATACCACTCAGGGTTGCCTTTGGCTCGCACGTTTGCACGTCCTGAATTGCGATTCCTCTGCTATTCCAGAATAAACTCATTTTGCTGGTAAAATCACTGGCTCTCTTGTTTTTTAAGGTCAACAGAACTTAGGCCAAATTGAATAACTGACATAATAAAATTTATGGCCTTAAATAAAGCATTGTCTATGTTTCACAGAAAGGGATCTTTTAGTGTGTGTGCGTGTGTGTGTGTGTGTGTGTGTGTGTGTGAAATAACAGTGATAATAATAAAGTTAAAGGTCAATAAGTCATTCTACCTGAATAGTTCTTTTCACATGCTTTGAAGATGCCTGTGTAATGTTTATAGGAGGTAAAACTTCCTTTTCATCTTAACATAAAAGAAATTTTCTTTTAATCTTAAAAAAAGTTTATCTGTTGCTTTTGAATTAAGAAAGCATGGAAAGGAGATTCGTTTTGAGTTCATAAAAAATTGTTTCAACCTTACTCAGACATCTTCAAACAAATATTTTTAGAATTGAAAGTAAGTACATACAGCGAAAAATGTAATCACTTCCAAACCAGAAATAATTTATTTTTTGAAATAAAATTTTCTTTATGAAGGTCTAATACTTACTGTGGAATTCAATGTTCTTTTCCTCAGTGATTTGGGCCCACCCCAAAGTGTGACTCTGAAAAATGACATTAACATGGTGTAGTCATATATATTTCTAGATGCAGGCAAAATGGATTCCAGAGGGACATAAAGTTAAGGATGTAGAGAGTGTATTAGTTTGATTTAAATCACGGCAGTCCCAAGACATGGATTTAGGAGATTGTAGCATACTACCATCTTCCTCCACCTTCAAACACACAAATCCTCTGGAAGGAAGAAAAGTGGGCATATGGTGCAAATAAAGTCTCTAGGTAAGTTCTTTAGTTGCCCCGTTACACTCCTCTACCTAAAATTTAGCCAGATGCCTACCCTGAAAATCTTACATAGAAGTCCTACAGTTTAACTTTATTGATAGCTGTGAGACTTCCCTGGTGGTCCAGTGGGTAAGAATCCACGCTGCCAATGCAGGATGCCCAGGTTCTATCCCTGGTTGGGGAACTAGATCCCACATGCATGCTGCAACTACAAGATCGCATGCCGCTAAGAGCCCACATGCCACAGCTAAAGATCCTGCATGCTGCAACTAAAAACACGCGACAACGAAGATCTCACATGCCACTACTAAGACCGAGCACAGCCTAAATAAATAAATAAATAGACAGCTGTTTTTTTTAATCATAAGGAAAGCTAGAACATTCTGTGAAATTAGAGATGCTTAATACTGTACATAATACAAAGTAATATATATTTGTGTGGTGACAGATGGTAACCAGACTTACCATGGTGATCATTTCATAATGTATAGAAACACTGAACCATTACGCTGTGTACCAGGAAGTAACATAATGTTGTAGGTCAATTATACTTCAAAACAAACAAACTCATAGAAAAAGAGATCAGATTTATGTTTGCCAGTGGGGTGGGGTGGGGGAAATGGGAATTGGAGAAAGATGGTCAACAGGTACGAATTTCAGTTTTTTAGATAAATAAGTACAACATAATTAATATAATTGACACTGCTGTATGTTATGTATGAAAGTTGTTAAGAGAGTCAAACCCTAAGAGTTCTAATCACAAGGAAAAATTTTTCTTCCTTTTCCTTTTATTTTGTATCTGTATGAGAAGACAGATGTTCAACAAAACTTATTGTGGCAATCATTTCACGATTTACATAAATCAAATCATTATGTTGCACACCTTAAACGTATACAGTGCTGTGTATCAATTATATCGTAATAAAACTGAAAGAAAAATTAAAAAATAATTAATTTTAAAAATTAGAAGTAAGGTTATGTATTGCAAGAATGTATGTGCATGTCCATTAATAATACTGATGTTTACTTTTCAATTAAATAATGGTAAGATGATATCATTGAGTGTTTTTCCTTGAAAAAAATAAAATTCGGCAACTCAAAATAAAATAAGAGAATTTAGTACTCAACTTTTCTAAAGAAATGAATCTCTATTTTGCACACTTTTCTCTCCAAAAAGAATCAATTAAAAAAACTTGTCTTTTACTTTATGTAAGTGAAAGTTTTCTAATAATGTGCTTTTAGCTATTTGCTATGAATAAATATAAAATTGCTCCTAGTAGATGGGAAAATTGCTGCAGAAAAAGCTGACTTCACTGATGTCTGGGTCTACTTGGGATGTTAGTTATAACCAAGCAGAAAACTGTGTCATCATCAGTTCCTTCCCCCAGACTCACCCTTTCTTCTCTTGCCTAAGATGACTTGGAGTCCAAGGTCCAAAGATCTGTTTCATGTTTACTGAGAACACACACTTCCCTATCTACACAGTTTAGACCTCAGGTTGTCATGGGTATAATTAGTTGGAGAAGTGTAGTGCTAAACATGTGGGCACTAAAAGTAAAACACTTTGGGATAGATTATCTTTCATGGATACAGAGGGAGTTGAAAGACGTGAAAACCAAGGCTTAACAATGGAACTGGGCTTAAGCAGAAGAGAGGAATACAACCCGTACCAGAACGGAAAGCCAACCAATGCCTTATCAAGCAGAAATGCCATAGTGCCCAACCGTTCCACAGGAAACTCATATATCCTTGCCATGAAAAAAAAATTGGAATCGTTAACATGCTTGTTTCTTTCCCATTTCTCTTTTTGCCTGCTCAGAGAGGCACTAGGTAAAGTTCCATATCAGGTAGTTCACTAAGAAAAACTCCAACTGGGAAAAAAATTGTCAGTCTCCTTATTTTGGGTACCCCCAACCTTTGGAAGTGATTTTCTTGGAACTCACTCTTTTGGATTCAGGTAGGAGAGAAAATAGCTTTCTCCAAGAATGCTATACCCCACAAAAGACCAAGGACACCCAATTTTTTCCTCAGTCTTCTTCTTATATTGACTGTGGAAGTTAGTTTTGTACTGATGCTTCCCAGGAAGCCATTCATGGAAATAAATGAGCAGTATTTAAAGCATTTGTCTTCAGCATTCGGTGTTGGCCATCACTTAAGGACAAGAGAAAAAAATGCCTGGTATCTTTTACACTATATGAAATCTAAGCAGGTAATATATCAGATATTACAAATTAAAGGTTCAGTGGGGATCAAACAGCCTTGGGTACAAGCTAAAAAGTGTAGGAGAGGGTGAGAGCAACCACAGGTGCTTCATTACACTAGCCATACATTCTTTGGTACACTGTAGAAGAAGTCGAAAGCTACCTGGGTTGACAAAGCGTTCGCATGTCTTCTTGATTTTCTCTTTTATAGCCCCAAGATGCTGAGAAAAAAAGTGCTTCATGTTCAGGCAAGAATACAAACGATCTAAAATAATGCAACTTAAATATTTTATTTCATGTCTTTTGCTGCCTCCCCCTTCTATTCCTGATGTCCAAATATTGGAGTGACCTAGGACATCTTCAGCTTCTTTCTCTTTTCTATCTCTCCTCTCTGCCTAGGAGATATCCTGATCCTTGAATAAGTTGATAATTCCAAAAATTACATTCTTATTTATAATCTCAAATTTAACAGGCTTAGGAATCTTCATCACTTTACTAATCCATAAGGACTCTCTCACAAATGTTAACATCATCCATGAATTTGCTTGGAACAAAAATTTGGAAGTCATCTCTGATTCCTCTCATCCCTTCACTGTCACATTTAATCCATTAGCAAATACCAATAGCTTTATTCACAAATACATTCCAGTGTTTTCTTGCTAAGATTACTTCAAATGCCTCCAGTTTGACTCCATGCTTCTAAAATCTCCTTCTCATCCTCACTAACTATAGGACATTTCTATCTCATTCTATACAGAGAGTGTTCTTACACTAGAACCACACAAAAATACACAAGATATCTTAGAACTCTTAAGACATTCGACTAAAATGATTTTGATTAAAAAACATGCCAAAAGCAACTTAGAATTTTAAATTTAATGTATTCATTAATTTTTTTCACTTAACTTATTTATTGCTATATACTCTCATTCTAATGTGAAAGACTGGAAACAAAACAAAAAAATAAAATCATAGAAAGTACTATTTTTATATAGAAAACAAATCATATGGTAATGACCAGATACCTACTTTATTTAATTTTTTTTAACATCTTTATTGGAGTATAACTGCTTTACAATGTTGTGTTAGTTTCTGCTGTATAACAAAGTGAATCAGCTATACATATACATATATCCCCATATACACTCCCTCTTGCGTCTCCCTCCCACCCTCCTTATCCCACCCCTCTAGGTGGTCACAAAGCGCTGACCTGATCTCCCTGTGCTATGCAGCTGCTTCCCACTAGCTATCTATTTTACATTTGGTAGTGTATATATGTCCATGCCACCCTCTCACTTCGTCCCAGCTTACCCTTCCCCCTCCCCGTGTCCTCAAGTCCATTCTCTAGTAGGTCTGCATCTTTATTCCCATCTTGCCCCTAGGTTCTTCATGACCACTTTTTTAGATTCCATATATATGTGTTAGCATACGGTATTTGTTTTTCTCTTTCTGACTTACTTCACTCTGTATGACAGACTCTAGGTCTATCCACCTCACTACAAATAACTTAATTTCGCTTCTTTTTATGGCCCAGTAATATTCCATTGTATATACATGCCACATCTTCTTTATCCATTCATCTGTCGATGGACACTTAGGTTACTTCCATGTCCTGGCTATTGTAAATAGAGCTGCAATGAACATTTTGGTACATGACTCTTTTTGAATTATGGTTTTCGCAGGGTATATGCCCAGTAGTGGGATCACTGGGTCATATGGTAGTTCTATTTTTAGTTTTTTAAGGAACCTCCATACTGTGCTCCATAGTGGCTGTATCAATTTACATTCCCAACAACAGTGCAAGAGGGTTCCCTTTTCTCCACACCCTCTTCAGCATTCATTGTTTGTAGATTTTTTGATGATGGCCATTCTGACTGGTGTGAGGTGACCCTTTAATACCACCAGAAAGAATGATCTGAAAAGAAACCATCCACTCATTCAAAATAAAAAGCACGTGCAAAGTTTGTTTTCAAGAGGAGATGAAATGAAATTTGCAACATAAAATATGCAGGTTTCAGTGATGACTGTGATAGGAATAGACAGGAGGAATCAAAAGGGTCCTGACCTTGTTCAGGGTGGGAAGAGAAGCCCCACAGGTGCGAGAAGACCTCAATTGTTACAGTATATTCTCATTGAGGGTAATTGTGACACCCCAAACAACTTGTATAGAATTTTTGTGCCTCAGCTACTTCTTGTCCAAAGTAAGAAAAAAGCAAAGTTAACCTGTTACCCTGGTCTAATTTAAAAACTTACTGATTTTCTCATAGGGTAGAAATTTTGATTACATAAAACTACTAGATCAGTCCTTCAGAGGATATTTCCATTTAAAGTTTCTTGTTTTTTTCTTTCATACTGTATACAGAACTATGATTTCCTTGTCATTTGACTTAGTAGAAAACCTCAGAACCATCAACACAAAGGCAAGTCTCAGAGGAAACTAGGACTTTTATTTCACGAAGTCTCCTCAATACCTTTCCACTCTAATCCATCAAAGCTTATTTTATAGAATTCTTTTCCAGCCAGTTTGGTGATAAAGTACATCTACAAGTTAACCAGAAACAAGAGCTTATACTAGGAATGTCCCTACCTACTAAGTAAATAAAGAGGTTTAAAATTTATAGCACGTTTCTGACATTCTTTTCATAGATCTATCCATAGGGACTGAAAGAGGACACTGGTTTCATTGAATACACAAGGACCTCCAATTAAATCTCATGTATCACAATACAAACTGGAGTCTCAGAGAAGACATGTTCTTGCAAAACCTTGACTCTTAAAAAATGTGGTAGCTCAGTAACTACAGAATAGAGATACCTTGTACAAGTACTAAGGTAACTGAACAATAACTCATCTTTCTTTTTAGGGTCAAATAATCTCAAAAGTTTTAAACTTTCAGTTTGTGTGTACACAGACCTTAAGTTTTCTGAGTATCATGACTATCAAGGACCCAATTCTATAAATTTGATAACTTTGGTACCCTGCAGGCTAATATAGGTGGAGACAAGGGTGTAAAATGTAGACCTTTGACTCTATTTATCCTAGAAAAAGAGTGACATCTATCCCTCCCATCATATTTCAAATTAGCAGTTCAACAGAAATGAATAAAGAAAGCAGAAAAATTGTCAAAGAATCACTTTGAAAGCACATAACTCATACTGTTATACTAAAATATTATTTATATGCTATCACTATTAACTTGTAATTAATGTTACATTTTAGTTTATTACGCTTTCTTTTCTAACTAGATATTAAACTTATTTTAAGTACCTATCCTGTCTTATAGTTCTATCTCTCAATACACCTGTCTTAGTATCATACACAAAGAGAGTGCTCAGTAAATATGTATTGATAGATTGACTTATTCACTGATTGTCAAGGCTCAAAGGAGTCTCTCCAACTTCCAAGTAATGCCAGTGATCAAAGAGATTGGAAAATGGAAAAGTTCCTGTGGGTTTTAAAAGATTAGTCCCTGCCCTGTGATCCATAAGTGACTGGATTATTTATTTAAAGGTTTCAGTAGCACAAAATTGTGCTTTGCTTTACATAAAATTAGTGGAACTTCCTCTGCTTCCAAATGGACACTACAGCATTTTCTTACCCTCAATTTCATGACTCTATCAGCAAGAATCAGAATGTATTAAAATGTACAAAACACCCTTTATTTCTTCCAAAAAAGTAAAAGTTATAAAAAAAAATTATCTAAATATAATATGAACTGTTCAATTCTCACTTCTCAGGCATTAATCTTCATCTAAGGACACAAAAGTACATGAATGACTGAAGATGAAAGACCAAGTCTCATGGCCACAGAAGAAAAAGAAAAAGAAAAAGGGACAAGTGCATTACTTTTGCTTTCTTTGTGTTTTCTTTTTTTAGATAAGACTTGCAGCCTTGTGAAAAATACAGAATGTTTACAATTCAAAACTTCTCAATTTTCTCTGAAATATTCTATCAGTAAGAGGGAACCTCTCATTAAAGTTAACAGTTAACGTTAGGAAGAGAATTGTAAATAGAAACACAAGTCCTCAATAAACCAATGGACATTAGCTAGCATTCCAACACTGTATACAAAATCAGAAGGCTTTAGAACTAGGAAAGAAAAAAAGGAGGTATTTTATGTGCTTAGCCATATAGCTCATGCTATAAAATCAAAGCACTGATATATATATAGTGTGAAATTAATGCGATAGATAATCTACTATATTTATATATCTATTACTTACCTATCTATCTATCTATCTCTCTATCTATCAATTTTGCAAAGGGTTCTAGTTACTAAGTCATTCTGGAGCCAAGTCCCAAGTGAGTAATTTTATTCTGGAGAGAGCAAGTATCCACATTCCTTATGTTTGCTTAATGACCCAGTAGAATTTGGATAATGAGACAATTGAGGTTTGAGAAAGGTATACCATCCATCACAATGAGTCCAATGCTAGTGACACTGTTAATTTACAGTGCAATATAGCACAAACAGAACAATAAAAAAGTACTTAAAGCTATTTATATTCATTTAAAAATTAAACCCGTGGGGTGATGTCAAGATTTCTACTCTTTCTGACACAGATACAGCTCTTATCAATAGCTGTATACCTCATTCTTCAAACAGTGCACAGTGTGAGCCTGGATTTCTACAATCCTTGTTTCACTGTAATGGAGAAACAACAAAATTGGATAAAGAAAAGGGTTATTAGATCATCCACTTTATCTCTATAGTTATGTCTATGAGACAGACTGTCTCATTTTCTCCTAGGTCTGTCTTTGATGATTTCCAACAGAAATTCTCTCACTGTTTTTCTGCATCACAATGCCATACAATTTAGCTGTCACTGCATTCCTTTCCTCTTTTGAAGGTTATCCCAACACTCTTCCTAAGTTCTGTAGAGGGATCCTTTTCCTTGCCAATGAAATCGTTCTGCTATTTGTAAAAATTCATGTGCATGTTTAATCTTAGTAAGCTATTCACTTATAGTCTCATCAGCTATCACCTCCACATTCTTGCTTTTTTCCTTCAGGTTTTAATTGCTACTATTCCATTGACTCACACTTTCAAAAAGACCATTTATAAAATCAAAGGAAAATAATTCTATTATATGTGATATGATTTAGAAGTGAGGCAACATGTATCTAAATAGATTAAGAACATGTGTTCAGATGCAGTTATACCTAAAGGTAAGGAAAGTCAAAGTGAGGAGGATTCACACTTTCTGATTATTGCTCTTCAGTATGGAGAAAACTTCAATTACATAGACAAGAGGAAAGTTCCATTATAATTTGAGCATCCGGAGATTAGGTCCTGTCTGTCTGGCTCACTGATTTAGCCCTAGTACCAAGCATATAGTGCCTGGCATGGGGCTGATAATCGTTTGCTAGAAATATTTTCTTGTTAGAAATACTTTGCTAATAAAAAAACATCAAGTTTTAGTGATAGTAGAAATATTTCTGATAATTTTACTCTGTAAATATTAAGATTCAGCTTACTGTAATCCCTTTACGTTTTTCCTCTTTTTAGTAATGTTTTCAATAGCAACTACCTTCAAAATAATGGAGAAGACTCAGAAAAATATTTGCATTTTCTTCTTTAGCTCATCTATGAAACACTAACTTTATTGATTCATTCACTCCCAACAAAGCTTATCTAGTTACCCTGGTTTTTATTTTTCTCTATTAATATACATAGCCACAACAATTTGAAAAAAATGAGACTGCATGATGTCAGCTATCAAATTATTTTTGAGAGCCATGTTATATTTACTCTCTTTGTACTCATTAATCATAAGAACCATCAAACGTTGCCTTAGAGATATTTAACCTAATAAATTCTTGCTAGTTGAAATATAACTTGATTGCTATGATTTAAACTTTAATATTTTGCCTATGTATAAACTTTTCCCCTCATTATAATCTTAAACATAGACTGTGTTAATATCATAGTTTCATCTTTGGTCATATTTCCCATTTCATTTTAAATATCATTACCACCGTTATATTATCCAAGTCTTCAAATACCTTTCAAATACTTCCAATATTGGTTTAGTAATCAGCAAAATTCAAATATAAAAATCAAACCATACTGTGACATCTTATCGATATGTAACCTTTTAATATTTTTTTCCATATATTTGCCATAAATTTTCATATAACTTAGCAATTTTGCTGGGAAATTTTGAGATCCCATAACATTTTTCGTAGTTATTATTTTTAGCAGGTATTAGTAGATTTTAGTAGCTGTTTGACGCATGCATCATTCTTTTACTCACTGATTCATCAAATATATGTATTGCACACCACCTGCTTACCCAGCCCTCCGCTACTGCTGGAGAGGTAAAGACTGCATGTCAGAGGTAAAGACAGACCTGGTCCTTGAACTCTTAGAATCTACTGTGATCTTGCATTTGTTCTTTTCTCTGTATACTTTCATTGTGGTGTAATGTTTTTGGAAGTTTCCTCTTCCACTCAGAAACTTTCAAGTCTGTTAATATAAACTGAGTATTTCTTAGAACATTTTTATTCTAAACAAAACATTCAGAATGATGTAAATGTCCCACTATCATACTATGATTCAAGGATATTTTTTATAAGACTGATTTGATGATCTGTTAAAAAGTAGTAAATTTTAATTTCTTCTAAAGTGTAATACATTTCATTCTGTATGCTTTTTTCAGACTTGTATCTCATAATGAACTTTAAAAAACGTACACTTTTTCACATAAAATTTATATCCACAAATGGTGATAAATGCTTACTTACACAATTCAGAATAGACAACTACCTGAAATATTTTCAGACAGAACCCTCAGTAAAAATTCCAGGTTTGGTATAATTGTATGAGAGAAAAAACTTTGGTGTACATACTAAATCCATGAGAGGCTGTTGCAGAGATTCCTATGCGCTTACTAAAATCCACTTCCTGGGCACAGAGCTAGATTACATCTTCTAGCCTCCAAGCAGTTAGGTCTGGGCATGTGCCTGAGAATTAGACAAAGGGATGCGATTCAAAGCGAAATGTGCTGCTTCCTTCCAGGCTTGGTTTGAAAATCTCTCTAGGACGCCTCCATGCTCTTTCTTACTTAAGGCGGATAGAATGGAAGGAGCACTGTGTTATTGAAGTCCACTACTTAAAAATGGCGGCAGCAAGTAGGTAAGAAACAGAAACAGAATGCTAAAATATTGGAGAACTCTGTAATTCTTTGGTAAAATATTTATTAAAACTGTTGCCTGTGAAAATTTTGAAGAAGACTAAGGGTCTAACAAACTTGTAGCTCAGGGGGAAAGGTTAGAAAAAAGCCAGCATATTAGTTTGTATTGGCTGCTGCTTGATGTATCTGTCAAAGCACCATGGGAAATAAATGAGCTCAGGAAAGAACAGGCTGGTTTGCAGGCAGAAATTAAGCATTTTGCAGTGTTGCAGAAGCCTACTTCTTCAAAACCCTTAATGTAAGAGATAAAACTGAAAAAGGCTTTGAGCACAAAATCGCAGTAAGTTTTCTCAGTTAGACAAGGAATTCAGCCCTGCTGCAAAAGGTAAGATTAAGGACGTCGCCTTCCTACCAAAACCTATTTTTCAGAGGGCAGCTATCACTATGTTGAAAGAAATAGGCATGAAAGCAAAGAAGCAAAGAAATATAACAAGATAGAGAAGTAAATCTTAAAAAAGGACCTTGGGTATGTTTACTAGCACTTGGAATAAACTGGACACAACTAGATTAGAACCCTAATAACTTGAAGTAATTTTATTGCTAAAGAACTATTAGTTTAGCCAAAAAAGTTAAATAAAAAGACTAAATATAAAACAATCCTTAGGCTCCCAACTGTGTTATGATCAAGAATTGGGTTTTGAAAGCTCCATAGATTCCTGGGAGAGCAATACTTCCCAATGTTCATTTCAAAGGTGTCTGTAGATGAAAATACATAAAGAAGATTCTTCAAGAGAACGGCAGGAGAATTCATGGAGACAAATGGACAAGAGATTTCTTCCAGAACACAGGACTACCTGTGTTCATGAAACCTCCTCCATTGACAGTGTAGAGAGATCTTTCAAATGCCTTCCCAGAAGGATTCCACCATTGCTCTGTACTAGAGCCTGCCATGAGTTTCCTATTCATCCATTTCCCGAATGAATGTTTCTTATGATTGCCATGTACCTGCTTTACTAGCGTATGCTATCTTTTAATTCTTAGGAATTAAAATATAATAACACAGCAGTGGTCCTAATTGAGAGGACTGAGCATCTTTTAGATATCCTGGACTTTGAAGTGGGTACAGCAATGGAATGAAGTTATACGCTATGTTCACTTGGACAGTAGATGGGTCTACTTTAAATATTTTCTCTTCTTTGAGGGCATAAGGTTAGACAATATTTTTCAGTCTCTCTTGCATTATTGTGTCTCCATATGATGGTGTGAAAGTGCTATTTCCAGGCCCAGCCAATGAATATGTACTATTTCCAGTCCTAACTGATGAAAATGTCCCTGAATCTTTATCCATTAAAGCTCACTGGAATGGGACAACCATGCTGTTTTTGGATACCTCTGATCAGAGTTCCCATCAACATGAGCCCCTGTGCGACAGACAACATGGAAGGGAGCTATCCCTGACAAGGAACACTCACCCTGGACTGCTTTGTGAAAAATAAATTAACTTATTGTGTCTAGGTATTTTTTGGTGAGAGTAGCTAGCATTATCCTAAACCAAAGGCCAGACCCATACAATGCTACATCTGAGCAATTAACTGTCTGGTATTGATACAATCATTTTCCCTTTTATATAGATTTGGAAATTGAAGCACAAATACGAAAAATAAAAACCTTCCTCAAGATCACATTTCAGAACTGTTGGGCCCAGGATTCAGACCAAGGTAATCTGACTCCAGAAGTTATACTCAGCCTTTCCATGAGGCCATGGTTGTGAGAAAATGCAGAACTGCTGGCCAGTTGCTGTGCTTCACATGACTGCCTTGCGTGTTGCTACTACTGGTAGTGTTAGCATAGGAATACTCTGGTTTGAGAAATACCAGTAAAATTCAGGAAAAGTTACACTCAGTAAGAATTCCTTATTTTAGAAAAGAATTCAACAGGGAATCCCTATAAACAAAAAGCTCAGTGATTTTCAAGTACAGTTCACTTCACAGAAATGTAAAAATTCACATCGTTGCAGGTACACGTTTATTAGATGAAAGTGAAAGGCAGTGCTTAATTTTCTCTACACTGCAAAGATGGTTTGCGGAGGCAAGGTTTGCAATTTTTCAAATATTTTCATGGACTGAAAACATCATTTCCTTCTAGTAAAAGGAAACTATTTCCAGAGCTCATAAAATAAAGCACTATTTCTGTCCCTCAGTTCTCTCATAAAATATCTTGCATTGGTGCCATGTGTTGCTGTAAGTTCCTTCTACAGAATGTTGTAATAACATAGCATGTGGACTTTCTACTTGCTTTGGATTCATAAATATTTTTTTATTCTCATATCAGAGTGGGCTCCATTTCTATGTGTATGCCCTTTCTCACTTATTTACTTATTCATTCATTCATTCAAGAGGTATTTATTGGCTGTCTATGAATCAATTACAGTGGTAGATATAAATTATAAAGATTTATCTTTTCTCTAAATTATAAAGATTTAGCATTGCTCAGAACGATGCCTGGAACACCGTGGACATTGAACAAATTTAGAAATGAATGAGAGAATGAGTTAATAATGAATAAATGAATGGTCTTAGTTTAGCATCCACAACAAATTTAAACCTAATAATAACGGAGACACAGCAAGCACTTGAATCTGTCTACATCAATACCGAGTAGAGGCTACCATGTTCAGAAGGGAATTATTTGGAAAGTGGATCTTATGTTTAGATTCAAGGATGGGCAGAAGGAGTTTCGAAAGATTTGAAACAAGGGACAAACAATAAACAAAGGTATAAATACACGTGGTGTGCTCAGGATCAATAAGGGAACCCGTCTTTATTATACCGATTCTTTCCTTATCATAGCCTCATGACCTCAGTGCCCTAAAATGCCCCCAACAAATAAACTCCCCAAGTTCACATTAATATGATATTCTTTTACTGTCCACGGTGTTCAAAGGCATGAGTCTAGCCCTAAGCACTGACTATGTCTTCTCATCACCTTCCTGGCAGGGAGATGGAAGTGTTGGGATAAATGGCTTACTTGAGACAGGAGGGAAATCACTGCTAGTTAAATAAGAGCACATAAAATTGAGGGAAGAAATGACAGATGTTAAATATAATATGGTTTGAAAGAACTATTTGTCTTTAGAGTCCCATGTATTATTTTCTTCCAGTATTATCCACTTCAGAAAGTAATTAATTTCAGCCTGAGGTCATAAATGGAAGGTATAATGCTGCCTCTTCCAATAAACAGAAATATCAAGGAAGGACATCTATTTACTTAGATCATTTGGATATTAAGGGGGCAAAGCATTTTAAAAGTATATTTATGTAAAACTGTTCTGGCATCATTGAGCCTTAAAATTATTTTAAAAAATAATTGCATTTATGGAAATCATTCTTACCCTTCTATATTATCTTAGCTATATGGTAGCACTAGCTACCAGCAGGATTTCATTCTCTTTCTCTCTTTTATATCTCTATCTATAAATCCTTAACTCTCTATCTGGTCAGATTTAAGACTCTGGTTTCACAGCCTAATGTCATAGAAAAGTCATGGTTCTAGGAGTAAAGGAGACTGTTCTAATCCCAAGTGCTACTACTCATCACTCTTGCTATATCAATCTGTGTAATATGATGGGATGAACTTTAAGATTCCTGCCTGTTGAAAATTCCACAATTAAAATATTTAAAGTTCCATGATATGTTTTCAAGAAAATCCAAAAAATTTAATTAGAAAGACTTTCTTTTCAAACACTGATGTTTATTTTCTTGTTTGTTTGTTTGCTTGTTTTGTTTTTTGCCCTTTGCCATGTAATTTTAAAGGGAGCAGCTATTTCTTTACGTAAAAATCACCTCTCTGCACACAATGACCAGTGTTGGGAGTAGAGACCTGGCCCAACATGCACCAACTATAACACTTTACTCCTGGCCATCATGAATTCAAGGATGAGCAATGACCCAAGTTAGCCAGTCAGAGCTCTTCCCACATATCTTGTAAACCTGAGCTGGGATCCTGTGGCTGAAAAGGTGTGAGAGCTCACTGCTTATTTCAGACAGCCTTGTGGAAAGGCTAGTCTCAGAGCATAAGGCTCACTCACACAGAGAAACTAGAATCTCTGTTTTATGGCCAGTGAAACCTCTGGTTTGTGAGCCCAATTCCCCCCCCCACCCCCATTATCTCCAATTTGAGTTAGATTTCTATCTTTTAGAGCCAAATGAATTCTGACTAATAAAAGTGTCACAGAGTTACACAATTAGGTGCTTTGTACTCATTTGTCAAATGTGTTTTTCTTCTTTGCTGAACTGTATATATTTCTTAAGCTCCTCCGGGTGCTTGTTCTAATATATGAGAAAACTGGTGCATCTTGTCTATTTTATGGCTCCTTTACCTTCTATGTGTCAAAACATCATTGTCTTACAGTACATGCCAAGTGCTGTATATTTTACTTTTCCTTGCTTTTATTATGTTTTTTTGTTGTTGTTGTTTTTGTTTTTTGCGGTACGCGGGCCTCTCACTGTTGTGGCGTCTCCCGTTGCGGAGCCCAGGCTCCGGACGCGCAGGCTCAGCGGCCATGGCTCACGGGCGCAGCCGCTCCGTGGCATGTGGGATCTTCCTGGACTGGGGCATGAACCCATGTCCCCTGCATCGGCAGGCGGACTCTCAACCACTGCGCCACGAGGGAAGCCCCTTGCTTTTTTTAAACTAAAATCTCATGAACAATACTTTAAAATATAAAACCAATTACCAGGATTTTGTGCACAAAGTTATGTCATGATTTTATTTTCTGTTATCAATTCTTTCACTAATATTTCATTTTATTTATTGCAACAATTGTAATTATGCTTGAACATTTAAAAGGTCAAAAGGTCAAAAATATTTCATAGTGTATAGTCTATGGAGAAGAACAAGTTGAAAATACTATGTAGCTCCTCTCAATTTTAGACAATTTGGGGAATCATAATCATATATAATTATATAATATATTATATATAAACATAAAAATGCTTGTAATTTTCTCAATGTTTTCTTTTTACATTTAGAAAATAAATTTCTTTTTTTTCTGTTTTATATCTTTATTGGAGTATAATTGCTTTACAGTGGTGTGTTAGTTTCTGCTTTATAACAAAGAGAATCAGTTATACATGTACATATGTTCCCATATCTCTTCCCTCTTGCGTCTCCCTCCCTCCCACCCTCCCTATCCCACCGAAGTTATATGGTTGCAGTTCTAGAAGGAACTTGCCATTTCATTTTTTGTCCAAATAAAAGATGAGTTCATGATATTTTATCCCAACATGACTTAATGCATCTAATTATTCTGCTTGTCTATCTTCTCCAACACAGAGGAGGACATGGCATGTTGACACTTGCATTTCTTACTTTGCCTTAAAAGTACCTCTTGCTGAATGTTTAGAAATTTAGTGGGTAAAAGTACATAAATTTGCTGCCATTTTTATGATGGTACACTGATCAAATCAGCTATGGGAAGGTATCCCATGTGGTTTTTGGAGTCTGACAAGTGAGTGCAGTTTGAATTCAAGTTCTGCTAATGACTTGCTGTGTGATCTAGAGTTTCACCTTCTACATCTATAAAATGATGATAACTACATTAGAATGATTGCTCACAGGAATTAGGATAATAAGAGAGGGAAATAGGGTTAAAAAGGAATAAATATACATATAAAACAAGAGAAGGGCCTTGCACAGACCAATGATGATAACAAACACTGAATATGATTAACTCAGCCCTCCGTACCTTAGCACAAAATAAGTGGAAAATAGACAAATATAAAATAAAATAAAAACCTCATAGAATATCAGATGTTTTTGTGAAGATGCTGATGTGATTATGGTGCCACTTAGTTTCCAGACTGCATGTTCTGGAAATCACCTAGTCCTACTTTCCTAATTTACTACAGTTGGGTAGTACTAGACCTTATCAATCTGCCAGGGGAGTACAATGAGCAGAAGAGAATTCCAATAAGCCAGACTACTTAGCACGAAGGAGCAGACAGAAGAAACTTGAAGAGGAAAAGAGAAATGGTACTTGTGGCAAATGCAAAGGTCATGGTCTTTGATACATGTGAGAACAGAAGACCAAGGAGGAATTTATCTGAGGGCTCATGTTCTGTGGGCCTTAGATCATGGAAATGCATGCCTCATAAAATATTCCACAAAACCACACTGTACCCTGATCTCCTGCAGTTACTTCAGAAAGCATAGGCAAAGAGACAGGCACTCTCTTCCCCCAATAACAACATAAATCATTGCCTACCCTTGTTATGAAACCAGTGTCCCAGGTATCCCATTACACTTGCTAATTCAAGAGTTCAGTTCTAATTAATTTGTTATTATCCTTTGTTACAATCTTGCCTTTATCCCTTTCCTTTATCTTCTTCATTTCTCATTTTCTGAGAATGCTAATTTGGCTGGGGTATCAGTCAGGACCCAAGCAGGGAACAAATGGGATACTCAAGTTAGTACAATCTGAAGACTTAATAAAGTGACTAATTACAAAGGTGTGGAAACTTGCAGGAGTTACTATAGTGCCCTGGGGCTAATGAAAGGGAATTTTTATAATCCCCAGGCCCAAAGGGATATGGAAAGGAAGAAGTCATCCTAGTTGGGGGAAAAAGAGTTGGTGAGTAGAGCAAGCCACCTTGAGAGGAGCAGTGGCATTTAGTTGAGAAACATAGCTATTCTGAAGCACCGCATTGAGAGAACCGGCAGAATAAATATTGAGACCTCATTCTCTTCCCACCCCTTCAATATCTCCATTGGCTTTATGGTAAAAGAGTCTGTTGACACAAACCACACAGATCAGCCTCCTAAGCAGAGAGCCATGAGGAACAGTGGCAAACTGATGTGAAGGGGCACGGACTTCCCTGGTGGCACAGTGGTTAAGAATCTACCTACCAATGCAGGGGACACGGGTTCAATCCCTGGTCCGGGAAGATCCCACATGCTGTGGAGTAACTAAGCCCATGCAGCACAACTACTGAAGCCTGCACGCCTAGAGCTTCTGCTCTGCAACAAGAGAAGCCACCTCAACGAGAAGCCCGCGCACAGCAACGAAGAGTAGCCCCCCTCGCAGCAACTAGAGAAAGCCCACGTGCAGCAACAAAGACCCAAGGCAGCCAAAAATAAATAAATAAAAATTAAAAAAAAAGATATGAAGGGATAAACACGAGATAACCACAATGCAGCTGATTAAACTTTGCTAATGAGGTACTATGAGTTTGTTTTTTTTAATAAAATATATTGTTTGCCAGAGTAATACATGCACTTGGTTAATCAAATAATACAAAGGGGCTTATGAATGAAAAACAACAAATTTTGCCCCATTCTTCCAGGGTCTATGAGTCTGGACCCTAAAGTTACCATTTTAAACCATTTTAGGCTTTGGTTCTTCTAATGATTACTTTTGAACAACTGAATGATATGCTCAAAAACCTATTTCAAATTCTACTGACTTTAGAAATTGCCTACTTACTTTCTGCTGTGAAAGAGGAAGACTTAGCTCACTTAAACCAATACTCTTTTCTATGGCCCTCCAATTGTTGTTTGAGTTCTTCTCTAAAAGTTAACATTGTATATTTAACAGAAAACTGGTTTTGTTCAAGATGCTGAGTTTTATTAACTATAAAGAAAGTTTATTTTATTTGATGAGACAGCTGATTAAGAAAGTCCATCTCTGGAAACATCCACAGAAGTTTACTAAATTACCCATGAGCAAACTTCTCTGTGTTATGACTGTAAGCTTCATTAGGGTATAATTTTCATACATTAAAATTAACATATTTTTGGTGTACAGTTCTATGAGTTTTTATAAATGGATACATATCAAAAAATAGAGTACTTCCGTTACTCCAAAAAGTTCCCTTGTGCCCATTCAGAAACAAACTCCTTCCTCTATCCCAACCCGTGGCAACCACTAACTTTATTTCCAACTCTGTAGCTTTTCCTTTTCTAAAATGGCATACATATGGAATTACACAGCATAAGGCTCTTTGTGTCTAGTTTCTTCATTTCGCATAATGCTTTTAAGAGTCATCTATGCTGCTGAATACAGCAGTAGTGCATTTCCTTTCGTTGCCATTGTATGACTACAACACAATCTATCCATTCAGCAGTTGAGTATGCTAAGATTTTTAATTTTAAGAGAGAAAATAAGGAAACAAAACAGGGTTTGCAATATGTTCCTGATATAAATATGTGTGATACAGTACGTAGCCCTGACTTTCAGTTACTTTTTGTCTTCCTTTTTGATATTTTCCTATTTCCCTTTATTTACAAATTGTATTTTTTAAACAAGGTCACTGTTTAAATTTTTTAATGGAAGAGGACATGTTTGTAAAATGTAATTAAGAGTTAAGGAAATAAGTTTCATAAGACTCCAACACAAATTCATGGAATAAAGACACTATTCCTGAAAGTTTTAAAAGCAGGGACCACCATTTAAAAAATGTAATAAAAAGTTGATAAGCCTCTAATATAATTCAAAGAATAAAATGTCAAATCACAATTATTATTTTTTTTAATTTAGGGCTAATTTCATAGGCAGAGCTTTACAATATACAAAGCATATTTCCATTCTTCATTTTGTTTCATCAGAATGACAGATGTCATTAGCCTGCTTTAGCTATCAGAATATTAGGTCATTTTTATCTTTTAATTTATCAACCATCATAATAATAAAAACAGAGCTCTAATTTTCACCACTGCTGTCTAGAAAGCTAAAATGTAAATTTCTGTGACAGAGAGAAAAATATAACATCTGAAAGCAATTTAAGGACAATTTCATGATGAGCAACAAATGAGTTGGATTTGTTAACAATTCATAAATAGCAGAAATGGAGAAACGTTTTATCAAATATCACTAACAATATATAAGGGACAAAAGTAGCTTTTACTTAGGCTTTATAAAAAGTTCTTGATACATTATTATAAGGAATTTCATGTGGGAAAAAAACTTTATTTGTAGGTCAAGATCAAAAGAAAATGAAAAACAACCACTATCCAAAGCAGGAGTGTATGCCAGACTAGTGATGTTTCACCCAGAGGTCTTGAAATTCTGGGAAGAAATTTCCGGGAGACATAGATGAAAAATAATTTGGTACAATATAAAGATGAACTAAACAGCTTGCTAATTGCTTATGAAATCAAAGCATAATGAAGAGAAGAAAAAATAGTGAAGAAGAATTTTTTAAATAGAAAATCCAATTATTTTTACATTTCTGCAGCAATATTTATTTCAAATTTTGTTTTTCTAATAATGATTATGCTATCTACTAACAAGTGCATTTTTCACTTCATCAGGAAATTCATCCAGCCAGTTTTCAGGTATAATTCAACTCAATACACAGTATCTTTGTCAGATCCCCAGAGACTCAGCTATTATTTCATTGAGCCAAGATAGATAATAAAATAGCATTTGGGAAGTTGAGCCAGACATAATAAAAAGATAATTTCCCCAGAACTGGAGATGTTCACATATTTACAGACTTCACAATAAAGGCAAGCCACATGTGAAGCAATAATGCCAAAGAAATTTACAATAAGAAAAAGAAATATGAAAGTTAGCTGGCACAAAGTAAGAAATCTTAGAGAACTTGTTTTGTTCTGTTTACTCATTGCCCTATCCCCAAATAAAGGAGGAAACATCATTACAAACACATGGAGACATGGAGACATGATATCAAGATGCAGTCATGAGTTTAGTCAAAGCCTTATGAGTGAAAAAGGGATCCTAGGTGTTTATAAATCACAATTAAAAGAGGATGAGAAAAAATATAAAGGGGAATTTCATGTCTTCTTCAACTACCTTCATTTAAGTGCAAATTATGGTAAGTGACTGAAAACGGTGAAGGGTATCATGGCTGTTTAGTTCAGTAGTTTTCAGCATAACTAATTAGATGAAAATGTCAGCTTCTCCTGTATTGGATCAGTTTATGTCTCCAAGAGAAGCTCTCCTTTTGTGGCCATGGGCCTTTTGAACATAATTGCCCTTTAAAGTATTCTTTTGATGTTTTGTGTGAGCTAATTGTTAACAATCCCAGCAGAAAATTACACAATATTAAGGTCACAAGAGATTAAACATTGTTCTTAAGCAATAACATGAGTAGGCAGACAGGATTTTGCTAAGAATCCATTTGCAGGGCAAAAACAAACATCTCAGGTTCATCAGTAGGTTTGAGCCATTATCCAAAATGTTCAAGGTAGTGTCAGAATCTGGGTCCCCAGGGTTTATGCAGAAAAAAAATCTTGAGAGCATCTAGTGAAGGTCTGTTGGAGTACTTGCTCTGACACCTCCCAGAGGGCTTCTGTTGCCTTATAACCTAGGGCAACCTGGGTGTCTTCATTCATCTAAAAATATTCGTATGATAAACAGTACTAGAAGTTGGGAATACCACAGTGAAGAGGACTAACGCGTTTCATTCTGTCTTGGGACTCACAAAAAGAAGGTCAGAAGTGATCAATGCATGAAGGAAATAAAATAATGTCACAGTGAGTGTCTTGTGCTCAGGGAGGGAGTGGAATTACTTAAATAGAGTAAGCAAAGAAAGTGTCAGGCTGAACTGGAACCTGAACAATGAATTTTGAAGTGTCAACCTTGAGATCTGGGCATATTCCCAGTACAGAGGGAGCAAGTGCGTCTTTGGCACGTTACCTAATCTCTCAGGACCTCATTTCTTAGTCTGTGAGAAAGGGTAACAACGCCTCTCTTACAGGTTATCAGAGGACTTAGAGAAAATGATCCTGCCACACACTGTAATGAGGGCTCTATAACCCGTTACCATTACTACTGTCTGAGTTGCCATCCCTTCCCCTCTGATGGGAAACTCCTCCCTCCCAGACACTCTCTCAAAGGCAGTATTACATATTTTACAGTGGGTGGGTAATATCGATATTGTTTGAAAACAAGTAAAATTGTAAGAGAAAAAATATCAAGGAAATAATGTATAAACTCCAGGTAATTATCAAGATGTTTTATATTTTAAAATAAAACAACATAGGGTCATTGAGACTCCAAAGCTGAGATAAGCGTCCTGAGCAAGAGTCCTCTCAAGGTGCATGTGAACAAGACAGCATCCAATGAAGAGGATATTGGCTTACCTCCCGAATATCATCTGCCTGAAGAGAAATCCCTCTTCTCTCCTTAGCTCAGTTCTTTCCCAAATGGTTACAATACAACTTTATCAGCTAAAGAAGACCGGCCTCTTTTCCTATTATGTTTTTACTTTCTTCCCTTGCAGAAAAACGAGTATCTTTTATTCCTACTTGGGAGCTCCTCATGCCCTTTTTTGTTTTGTTTTGTTTTTTTGCGTTACGCGAGCCTCTCACTGTTGCGGCCTCTCCCGTTGTGGAGCACAGGCTCTGGGCGCACAGGCTCAGCGGCCACGGCTCACGGGCCCAGCCGCTCCGCGGCATGTGGGATCTTCCCGGACCGGGGCACGAACCTGTGTCCCCTGCATCGGCAGACAGACTCTCAACCACTGCGCCACCAAGGGAAGCCCCTCATGCCCTTTTTTAAATAACATGCTCCAAAGATAGACAAGATAGAGCAGAAGGAACAGGAAGCACACACAGCAAGAGTATCACGTGGGGATGGGGAGGGCCTTTTTCTTCCAAGCTTTCTCACCCTCCACTTCTCCCCTCGACCTGCCACCAACAGTTTGGGCTAAACTAAAACTACTAAGATCCAAGTAGGCAATTTCACATACTGACAGAAAGTAGAAAGCCAGCAGGAAAGCAAGATAAAAGATAAAGATAGTACCAACTATACTTCCACTTAAATTAAAAAAAAAAGAACAAGATGGTGCAAAGGCAAAAAAAAAAAAAAAAAAGATAAAAGATAGGAAAAGGGAGGGGGTAAGGAATCCAGGTATCAGAGTACCTTTGATAAAGAACCTGAACAATCTAGTAGAATCCAATAAAAATTCTAGTCCAATTATCAAGCAAATTGCCAAAAGACACATTCCTATAGAAGTAAGTATGCTGTAAGCATGATTTGGGGGTCTTTGAAACAGGAACTAGAACTAAGGACCTGAAAATAACAGTGAATGAAATATGGTTTGGGGAAGTACTAAATGAAAAACTCATCATTTAACTGAACCTATATTTTTTAAATAGTGTATTAGAGATGACAAAAGAGTCTGAGTTTTCTTCAGTAAGATAATATTTACACAAACACCTTTAAAAAAAACCCATGAATACATGATATTCTTATAAAACATTAGCTAATTACTGTTGGTCTGAAAGCCATGCTTATTAAATTCCATTTGGACTTATTCTGGTTTACTCATTGATTTCCAGGAAAAGACAGCTTCTGACATTAACAAGAAGCAGGCCTGTTTCCCAAAAACTGTTGGGAAACATCAATGAATCATTTATGGGAGTAAACAAAAGGATTAAGAAAAGAAAAGCTATTTCACAACTATAAATATATACTAAAGTTACAGAGCTTTTTCCCATAGAAGCCTATAAAGAAAATTGCAATTAAAAAAAAGAAAGAAAATGGTTTTTGCAGAAAATAAACATAGAGGAAAGCACTAAAAGGAAGTTGAGTAACTTAATCTAAATTGAAAACATTTTGCTCCCAAGGAAAGTCAGGAGTATATTGGAATTTCTGGGTTTTGCTTTTGTGCTTTCTCCCTTTAGCCATCAGGCCTCTTTGTATTCAGTGTTAGAAAATGACCATTAGCATCACCTACCATATTGATTTAACCAAAGTATAATTACCTGAGATATTCAATTCTTAGCAATGATTGATTTTTTTTATACCTCATTAGGTTTACCTCTTCATCAAAAATTACACACATACTGTAGGCTTTAAGTACAATATACTATATTTGAAATAAGCAACTCAGGGGTTAAGGATTCTTCTACCACATAATAAATCAGGCAAAAAAATTTTATGTTGAATTTTCAACTTTTAAATTTTGAAATAATGGCAAACCTACAGAATAAATGACAAGAATAGTAAAAACTTACCCTCATATTCACTTTGCCTAGATCGCCAGTTGTTCATGTTTTACCACATTTTTTTCATTATTCTCTCATTCTTTGGGTATACAGTCTTTTCTTCTCTTTTGAACAAGACGCACTATCGCTTCTCAATATGCCAGTGTGTACTCCAAAGACAAGGACACTCCTATACAGTATCACCATACACCCTTTCCAGTCAGTAAATTAACACTGACAATACTGCTACTCGACTCATAGGTCCCACTCAAAGTTCTAAAGGTTCCCTACCAATACCTCTTTGGCCGTTCTGGTCCAGCAACCCACTCAAGAATATTGACTGCATTTAGCTATCATTTCTCATCAGACTCCTTCAGTCTCATCCATCTTTCCCTATTTCTTCAGTCCGGGACAGTCTTAAAGAGTACGGGCCTTTCATGTCACATGATTACCCTCAGTATGTCTATTTGCTGTTTCCTCATGACCAGACTGAGGACATACATTCTTGGTGTCATATCAGGAAGCACACTACGGCAATGTCCCATCACTGATGATCATTACATTGTCACCTTTCTGCCAGGTTTCTTCACTGTAAACCCATTTTTGGACAGGAGGCTCGACCAAAAAGGATAAAGAGATATTGTCAGGGAACTTGGTAAACTCAAATGGTGAGGGTTGGATGGTAGAGCTGTTCTCAGTGCTATCCACTGTACCTCTTTCTCCCCTTGTTTTGGTTGCAATCTTATGGGAGGTAATGAATTCTGATTATACCAATATTCTGTTTGTCATCAAACCCTACCCACCAGGCTTTATATCAGTTGATGATTCTCACCTGTGTTGACTACCCCGGTGATGGCTGCCAGAGGATGATCATCTATTTCATCATTTATTTCATATTTATTACTTGGTGCTTTCCTCTGAGAAAGTGTTTTTTTCTTCTTCTTCATCTATTTATGTAAGGGTAGAGTGAGTGGTGGATTTCTATTTTATTCACTGAGTTGTAATTTAATACTCTCATGTTGATTCTCAAATTGTCATAGACTTGGTCAGTGGGAGGCCCTTTAGTCTTACATCTACGTGCTTCTGGCATATCTGCGTCATCCTTTGAGCACTCACTTGTTTGCTGACACAACGATCGGTTACATACTAATCTTAATGCTCATGTTATAATGCTCGCCTGTCCCAGCTCTGTAGTCCAAGGATTCTTACTCCTTTTAGTGGAAGACTGTTCTTAGAAATTAAATCTGAGCGCTTGGTATGCAGATTACTACTGGGATGTCATTGCTCAGAGTCCTTCTCAGCAAACAGAGCTAGGAAATATATACTGCTGTATATTTACTATATATAATCTACTTATAAAGATGTATAGACATAAAATCTATATCATATACAAATATGTATATTCATATAAATACAATAATGTACATGTATCTATAACTCTATCTGTGTATGGATAGTTCTGATAAGCTGAGCTTTATAGGTTTAGAAGTCCTAGGTCTTAAAGGGGACACTGGGCATACAGCAAAAGTCCCACTGAACTTTAAGTCACAGCTGCTTGTCTCATACTTTGGGCTCTTTGTGCCAAGGGATTAGTGGGCAAGAGAGAGGGTCGCCATGCTGGCAGGGATCATGGACTGATCATCAGGAGAAAATAGAGCTTCTGTTACCCAAGGTGGACAGTAATTTTTTGGCAACAGTGTGAAGTAGCTGAGTCTCTTTTGGTTCTACGTTGGTCAATTTTGAAGTGAAATGGAAAAGTTCAGGAGATGGAGGAGGACATGACAAGGACTCAGAAGCCTTAATGTAGAAGGTCTACACCACACCCCCAAGTAAGCCACTTAGAATAGCAAGGCTCTGAGAGTGAGGGTAGCCTAGAATGGATGTAGAGGGAGATGGCATGTCTCCTCTGTTGCAGGTCTGAGATGTGCTTCAGTTGTGGGGATTACAGATGGTAGCACTAGCCTCCCTCTTAGACATTTTCCCCAGGAAAGAGGCCTGCAAGAATCCTGAAGTAGCTGCTCAGAACTTACATGAAGAAGTGAATGAACTGTAATGGATACTATGTTCTGCCATCCAGAGCCCCTGCACAGGACCTAAAGGCCTGTCCACTGCCTCTGTGAGCACTGTTGACAGGCCTCAGCTCTGAGTTCTCCCAGGAACTGTCCTTCATTGAAAAGAGCTAGAGATCACCCTTCAAAAACCTTTCAAATGTATATTTTTTTCTAAAGTTCAATTACACAAGTTAATATATCAATACATTCTCTTCTTAAAGTACATTTATAGTCAAAGTAAATAAGTCCCTTAACCACTTCCCTATCCCAGTTCTTTTTTCTCTCCACTAGAAACCACTGTTCTCAGTTTGCAGTAACGCATCAAGACCTTTTATTTGCATGTGCAATTATTCCAGTTTGTATCAGTGGCCAATGTAACTTCATATGAGTGTAAAAGGATTAGAGCTGAATTCATGGATACTTGCTATGTTGAAGTCTATATTTTCATTTTTTAATATTATTTTGAAGGTATTTGCTTATGTTTTAACAGTCTATATTTTCACCTTTTTAAATGTGTAAGTTATGCTTGGGGCATTGTACTAAAGTTCTAGTTTGGACATTTCTCTTTTTTCCAATACCACGAGTAATAATTAGAATGAAAATCTTGTAAAGGATATTTTAAGCCCTAAGCATGATATATTATATAACATACTATAATTCCTGAAGTCTGTAATAAGCATATTATTGCACAATTTACAGGAGACATTTGAAATCACTATATTACTATTAACTGCTTCTGATAATGAGATGTTTATTGCATTTAAAAGGTGACAAAAAAGTCACTTATAATCCTATTATTTTTTCTTAATGTTTTAGATATGTAGAAAAATAAGAAAAAAACCTTTCTTTTTCCAGTATGACACTTAGAGTTACCAATAGCTTATTTTATTTATATATATATCTCTATAGATATATGCCTACTATATATATAAGCATATTTTTGTGTTTAATCTCATAGCTATAAATACAGATAGGAAGATGAATAATTGCTAGAGATATACACAAAGATATTTTTTTAAGTTTTATACCAAAACAATGGAATTGTGTGACTTGCTTTGGTATAGATAAAGCATATATCATGAACTGTCTTTATAAGTCAGCACATACACATATATACCATTATTTTCACAACCGAATGGATACATAAATGCATTAATCCCCAAAGATGATGTTAATAAAGTTTAAACATATTTATGCACTTTTGATAGATGGAAAAATACCTGTTTTAAGTTGCATTTTAAACTGTTTATTTTATCAGATGTTTTTTAGTCATTACATTTCACCTGAATTGTTGCTCCTTACCTTCTATCCATTCTTTTCTAGGCTGTTGGGGGTAGGGGTGTTGTACATTTTGTTGTGCACCTTTTTTATACAGTGAAAGCATGAAAATTTTTCTGTTCAAATGGCTTATAAAAATGTCTCTTCCAGTTTCCCCTTCTAATTTTGTTAATAGTGCCTTTAACCATTACTTTTTTTTTTAATGTTTATGAGACCAAATCCCTTGATCTTATCCCTTATGGTTTCTGAGGTTTACCTCATGGCTAGACAAGTTTTCCCTACTGGAATATTCATAGTTTCTGTTCTGCCTTTAAGGATTCTTTTATTTATTTATTATTTTTTATTCAATAATGTGAACTAGAAACCAAGTTTATCTTTTTCCAGATGGATAGGCAGTTGTACCAATCCAGTTCATTAAAAATAATTATATTTCCCAATGATGTAAAATACTTTATAATACACTAAAGTACCTCTCTATATCTTATTTTGTTTCTATAAAACAGTAGGATAATGTCTCTGGGATTAATAACAATGTGATGGTAAAAGAAAAATTTTGGAGTTGAAACACCTTCATCATCTGTTAGTGTCACTTTAAGCATGTAACGTAATCTAAATCTCAGTTTCCACACCCTTAAAATAGGGATAATGTCTTCCTCCTAGGGTTGTCTTGAAGATTCGAGACATACATGACTTTCAACGACATAAATTGAAATTGCCTGATGTGTACTAGGAAATTAATTACTGTGGACCCACTTTCCCCATTTCCTTCTATCCATCCTTACAAACAGCTTTTATTAGGTTATCCCAGTGAATATACTTCACATTGGCTTATTCTAGTGAAAAACTGAAGCTAAAAATAAGACATACAGAAGCTTAGAAGTTCTAAGAATTAATATAGAGGCCCCCCAAATTAATTTTCCTTCGTAGGTGCCACTCTGCACTGACGTAATATTTATAGCACCTTGTCCCTGGGGTATCACAGAGGCAGACTACAACTGAATGAGAGAGAGTGGATGACTTTTAGTTCAGAATGCTTATCATTTCTGGAAGTATAGTAGGCTCCTTTCCAAAACTTGAAATATAACATGCCATTTCTGCTAAAGAAGTAACTTTCCTTTCAACTATTCTAGTCAAAGTAGAAAGAATCTCAATATTCAGGAAGGTGAAAGAAAATGGAAGGAAGTTATCAGAGGAGTAAATGATGGCAAACATAGAGCATTTCAATAAAACTGATGGTGTTCACAGTGGCATGAAAAAGTCCTTAAGGTAAGTAACAGAAAAAATAATTTAATGTCACTATTTAATACTTTCAATAATATATAGGAGGTAGCTTATAGTGCTAAACCACCATAAAACATGATGTCACATATTAAACAGGGAAATTAAAACAGAAGGAAAACCAATAGTAGACATCTTTGTTTCATGTTTTAAAAGAAAGAAATTAAAGTCAACATACATTTCATGAATTGGGCACTGGGCCAGGCAATAGAAGTTATAGTCTTAAAAAAATATGCCTTTAACAGGTTTTCCATAACTTCCAGAAATATCATAAAAATAATTTCATGTTAGTTTCCAAGGCTCGGGAAAACTTCCATGCAAGTCAAAGCATATGTGATGTAACTGACTATTTAATGACAGTAACAATTTTTTTTCATTTTGATAATGGTACAATGGTTATGTATTTCTTTTTCACAGAGTCCTCTTTTAGCTATAAGATACTACAGTATTTTAAATTCCTTTAAAATAATCCAGATTTTTGAAGGGACATGGGTGGGAGTATAGGTGAAACAAGATTGGGCATATGTGGATTATTCCTGAAGCTGCGTGATGGGTACACAGGCATTCCCTCTTTTGCGTCTATTTGAAATTTTCTATAATAAAAAGATTTTAAATACCATGTGATATCAAATAAATCCACAGATGTTGATGGCTTGAGCTCCTGTCATATACTACATAGAAGACTAATTCCCTTGTCTCATCGTATGAAGTCATTCTAATTTAAATTCTTTCGGTTCAAATCACAAACTATCATGTACGAGCTATATATTATTAGCCAGGCCAATTAACCACTTTGTGCCCTGGTGTTCTCATTTGTAAAAATCCGTATAAGGTTATTGTGAATATTAAATCAGTTCACGCCATTTAAATGCTTAGAATAGTGCTTGCTACACTGTAAATAGTAAATATTTGTTATTTTTATTATGCACTGGCAATAGTTATCTTTGGTCTCCTGGTGTATCACTCAGTTAAGAAATACCTTCAGAACGCTCCCTGGATTATTAGATTTCAAACAGCAATAATTTACTCATCAAGAGTAAAGAAGCATTTACATTCATAAGTATGTAGCATTTACATTCATAAGTATGTAGTATTTAAATTATCAAAATCAATTCTTGAAATACTGGCAAAAGACTAAAAACACTTTAGACAGTTTAAGGAAAGAAAAATGCACTAATTCAAGCTCATGCATTGGCTAAATAAATGTAAAAAGAAGAATAACATAATATATGACATATAGATATGACTACTATATTCACACTCAAGCCCAGTAACAAAAAAATCTATAGAGAAATAATCTCAGAACTATCAAATGGTATTATTTCATGTCAAAATAAATTACCCAAGAAAATACTTTTTTATATATTAATAAATGTCCCCCAACAGGATATATTAGATAATGAGGAAATTACTTTTTTTCCAGTTTTATTGAGATACAATTGCCATAAAGGACTGTTTAAATTTAAGGTCCACACCATGATGATCTGACTTACATACATCATGAAAAGATTACCAAAGTTTAGTGACTATCTATCACCTGATACAGATACAAAATATACAGATCATAGTCATAGTCCTTACTAATCTTATACCTAGAAGTTCCTACTTTTTGACTGCCTCCATCCAATTTCCCTTCCCCAACTCGCAACTCTGGTAACCACAAACCTGATCTCTTTTTTTATAAGTTTGTTCATTTGTTTTTTGTGGGTTTTTTTTAACATCTTTATTGGAGTATAATTGCTTTACATTGTTCTGTTAGTTGCTGCTGTATAACAAAGTGAATCAGCTATACATATATATATATATGTCCCCATATCCTCTCTCTCTTGCGTCTCCCTCCCACCGTCCCTATCCCACCCCTCTAGGTGGTCACAAAGAACCAAGTCGATCTCCCTGTACCATGCGGCTGCTTCCCACTAGCTATCTATTTTACATCTGGTAGTGTATATATGCCCATGCCGCTCTCTCACTTCGGCCCAGCTTACCCTTCCCCCTCCCCATGTCCTCAAGGTCATTCTCTACGTCTGTGTCTTTATTCCTGTCCTGCCCCTAGGCTCTTCAGACCCATTTTTTTTTAGATTCCATATATATATATTAGCATACAGTATTTGTTTTTCTCTTTCTAACTTACTTCACTCTGTATGACAGACTCTAGGTCCATCCACTTTACTAAAAATAACTCAATTTCATTTCTTTTTATGGCTGAGTAACATTCCATTTTATATATGTGCCACATCTTCTTTATCCATTCATCTGTTGATGGACACTTAGGTTGCTTCAATGTCCTGGCTATTGTAAATAGGGCTGCAAAGAACACTGTGGTACATGACTCTTTTTGAATTATGGTTTTCCCAGGGTATATGCCCAGTAGTGGGATTGCTGGGTCATATGGTAGTTCTATTTTTAGTGTTTTAAGGAACCTCCATACTGTTCTCCAGAGTGGCTGTAACAATTTATATTCCCACCAACAGTGCAAAAGGATTCCCTTTTCTCCACACACTTTCCAGCATTTATTGTCTCTAGATATTTTGATGATGGCCATTCTGACCAATATGAGGTGATACCTCATTGTAGTTTTGATTTGCATTTCTCTAATGATTAGTGATGTTGAGCATCCTTTCATATGTTTGTTGGCAATCTGTATATCTTCTTTAGAGAAATGTCTATTTTTGGATTGGGTTGTTTGTTTTTTTGATATTGAGCTGCATGAGCTGCTTGTATATTTTGGAGATTAATCCTATGTCAGTTGCTTGATTTGCAAATATTTTCTCCCATTCTGAGGATCTTTACGTCTTGTTTATGGTTTCCTTTGCTGTACAAAAGCATTTAAGTTACATTAAGCCCCATCTGTTTATTTTTGTTTTTATTTCCATTTCTCTGGAGGTGGGTCAAAAAGGATCTTGCTGTGATTTATGTCATAGAGTGTTCTGCCTATGTTTCCCTCTAAGAGTTTGATAGCGTCTGGCCTTATAGTTAGGTCTTTAATCCATTTTGAGTTTATTTTTGTGTATGGTGTTAGGGAGTGTTTTAATTTCATTCCTTTATATGTAGCTGTCCAGTTGTCCCAGCACCACTTATTGAACAGGCTGTCTTTTCTCCATTGTATATTCTTCCCTCCTTTATCAAAAATAAGATGACCATATATGTGTGGGTTTATCTCTGGGCTTTCTATCCTTTTCCATTGATCTATATTTCTGTTTTTTTGTCCCAGTACTATACTGTCTTGATTACTGTAGCTTTGTAGTATAGTCTGAAGTCAGGGAGCCTGATTTCTCCAGCTCCATTTTTCTTTCTCATGATTGCTTTGGCTATTCGGGGTCTTTTGTGTTTCCATACAAATTGTGAAATTTCACGTTCTAGTTCTGTAAAAAATACCATTGGTAGTTTGATAGGGATTGCATTGAATCTGTAGATTGCTTTGGGTAGTAGAGTCATTTTCACAATGTTGATTCTTCCGATCCAAGAACATGGTATATCTCTCCATCTGTTTGTATCATCTTTAATTTCTTTCATCAGTGTCTTATAGTTTTCTGCATACAGGTCTTTTGTCTCCTTAGATAGGTTTATTCCTAGGCATTTTTATTCTTTTTGTTGCAATGGTAACTGGGAGTGTTTCCTTAATTTCTCTTTCAGATTTTTCATCACTAGTGTATAGGAATGCAAGAGATTTCTGTGCATTACTTTTGTATCCTGCTACTTTACCAAATTCATTGATTAGCTCTAGTAGTTTTCTGGTAGCGTCTTTAGGATTCTCTGTGTGTAGTATCATGACATCAGCAAACAGTGACAGTTTACTTCTTTTCCGATTTGGATTCATTTTATTTCTTTTTGCCTCTGATTGCTGCGGCTAAAACTTCCAAAAGTGTGTTGAATAATAGTGGTGAGAGTGGGGGACCTTGTCTTGTTCCTGATCTTAGTGGAAATGCTTTCAGTTTTTCACCATTGAGAACAATGTTGGCTGTGAGTTTGTCATATATGGCCTTTATTATGTTGAAGTTAGTTCCCTCTATGCCTACTTTTGGGAGGGTTTTTTTAATCATAAATGGGTGTTGAATTTTGTCAAAAGCTTTCTCTGCATCTACTGAGATGATCATATGGTTTTTCTCCTTCAATTTGTTTATCTTGTGTATCACATTGATTTCCGTATATTGAGGAATCGTTGCATTCCTGGGAGAAATCCCATTTGATCATGGTGTATGATACTTTTAATGTGCTGTTGGATTCTGTTTGCTACTATTTTGTTGAGGATTTTGGCATCTATGTTCATCAGAGATATTGGCCTGTAGTTTTCTTTTTTTGTGACATCTTTGTCTGCTTTTGATATCAGGGTGATGGTGGCCTCGTAGAATGAGTTTGGGAGTGTTCCTACACCTGCTATATTTTGGAAGAGTTTGAGAAGGATGGGTGTTAGCTCATCTCTAAATGTTTGAAAGAATCCACCTGTGAAGCAATCTGCCTTTGCTTTTGTTTGTTGGAAGATTTTTAATCACAGTCACAATTTCAATGCTTGTGATTGATCTGTTTACATTTTGTATTTCTTCCTGGTTCAGTCTTGGCAGGTTGTGCTTTTCTAATAATTTGTCCATGTCTTCCAGGCTGTCCATTTTACTGGCATATAGTTGCTTGTAGTAATCTCTCATGATCCTTTGTATTTCTGCAGTGTCAATTGTTACTTCTCCTTTTTCATTTCTAATTCTGTTGATTTGGGTGTTTTCCCTTTTTTCTTGATGAGTCTGGCTAATGGTTTATCAACTTTATCTTCTCAAAGAAACAGCTTTTAGTTTTACTGATCTTTGCTCTTGTTTCCTTCATTTCTTTTTCATTTATTTCTGATCTCACTTTTATCATTTCTTTCCTTCTGCTAAATTTGGTGGGTTTTTGTTCTTCTTTCTGTAATTGCTTTAGGTATAAGGTCAGGTTGTTTATTTGAGATGTTTCTTGTTTCTTGAGGTAGGATTGCTTTGCTATAAACATCCCTCTTAGAACTGCTTTTGCTCCATCCCATAGGTTTTGGGTCACCGTTTTTTCATTGTCATCTGTTTCTAGGTATTTTTTGATTTCCTCTTTTATTTCTTCAGTGATCTCTTGCTTATTAATTAGCACATTGTTTAGCCTCAATGTGTTTGTATTTTTTACATATTTTTTCCTGTAATTGATATCTAGTCTAATAGCATTGTGGTCAGAAAAGATACTTGATACAATTTCAATTTTCTTAAATTTATGAAGGCTTGATTTGTGACCCAAGATATGATCTATCCTGGAGAATGTTCCATGAGCACTTGGGAGAAAGTGTATTCTGTTGTTTTTGGATGGAATGTCCTACAAATACTAAATAAGTCCATCTTGTTTAATGTGTCATCTAAAGCTTGTGTTTCCTTATTTATTTTCATTTTGGATGATCTGTTCATTGGTGAAAGTGGGGTGTTAAAGTCCCCTATTATTACTGTGTTACTGTCAATTTCCCCTTTTATCACTGTTAGCATTTGCCTTATGTATTATGGTGCTCCTATCTTGGGTGCATAAATATTTATAATTGCTATATCTTCTTCTTGGATTGATCCCTTAATCATTATGTAGTGTCCTTCTTTGTCTCTTGTAATAGTCTTTATTTTAAAGTCTATTTTGTCTGATATGAGAATTGCTACTCCAGCTTTCTTTTAATTTTCATTTGCATGGAATATCTTTCTCCATCCCCTCACTTTCAGTTTGTATTGTCCCTAGGTCTGAAGTGGGTCTCTTGTAGAGAGCACATATATGGGTCTTGTTTTTATATTCTATATTATATATATATAAAATATATAAAATTTTATATATTTTAATGTCTCCATCTGAATGAGATCCTTGCTGGGTAGAGTAAGCTTGGTTGTAGGTTTTTCCCTTTCATCACTTTAAATATGTCCTGTCTTTCCCTTCAAGCTTGCAGACTTTCTGCTGAAAGATCAGTTGTTAATCTTATGGGGATTCCCTTGTGTGTTGTTGTTTTTCCCTTGCTGCTTTTAATATTAGTTCTTTGTATTTAATTTTTGATAGTTTGATTAATATGTGTCTTGGCATGTTTCTCCTTGGATTTATCCTGTTTGTGACTCTCTGTGCTTCCTGGACTTGATTATCTATTTCCTTTCCCATATTAGAGAAGTTTTCAACTATAATCTCTTCAAATATTTTCTCAGTCCCTTTCTTTTTCTCTTCTTCTGGGACCCCTGTAATTCCAATGTTGATGCATTTAATGTTGTCCCAGAGGTCTTTGAGACTGTTCTCAATTCTTTTCATTCTTTTTTCTTATTCAGCTCTGCAGTAGTTATTTCCACTATTTTATCTTCCAGGTCACTTATCCGTTTTTCTGCTTCAGCTATTTTGCTATTGATTCCTTCTAGAGAATTTTAAATTTCATTTATTGTGTTGTTCATCATTGTTTGTTTGCTCTTTAGTTCTTCTAGGTCCTTGTTAAACGTTTCTTGTATTTTCTCCATTCTATTTCCAAGATTTTGGATCATCTTCACTATAATTTCTCTGAATTGTTTTTCAGGTAGACTGCCTATTTCCTCTTCATTTGTTTGGTCTGATGTGTTTTTACTTTGCTCCTTCATCTGCTGCTTATTTCTCTCTCTTTTCATTTTGCTTAACGTACTGTGTTTGGTGGCTCCTTTTCGCAGAGTGCAGGTTTGTAGTTCCCATTGTTTTTGGTGTCTGCCCACAGTGGGTAATGTTGTTTCAATGGGTTTTGTAGGCTTTCTGGTGGAGGGGACTGGTGTCTGTGTTCTGGTGGATGAGGCTGGATCTTGTCTTTCTGGTGGGCAGGACTGCAACTGATGGTGTGTTTCAGGGTGTCTGTGAACTTATTATGATTTTAGGCAGCTTCTGTGCTAATGGGTGGGGTTGTGTTCCTGTATTTCTAGTTCTTTGGCATGGGGTGTCAAGCACTGGAGCTTGCTGGTCATTGAGTGAAGCTGGTTCTTAGCACTGAGAGGAAGATCTCTGGGAGAGGTCTCGCCAATTGATATTACATGGGGCCAGGAGGTCTCTGGTGGTGCAATGTCCTGAACTCTGCTCTGCCACCTCAGAGGCTCAGGCCTCACACCCAGCTGGAGCACCAAGACCCTGTCTGCCACACGGTTACAAGTGTTGGCAATGGCGGTTCCTGCAGTTGCTGAGAGCTGCGGGTGGCTCTGAGGCAGCAAGTGTAGCTCTGGAAACGTGGCTTGTGTGGTGGTAGCCTTTATCCAGAAATTCTTTTTATACCTATCATCATAGTAGGTGTAGTCTTAAAATGTAGTGAAAATTATCAAATAATTTCAAACGTGTTAAGTCTGATAAAAAATGCCCATTTAGAGAGCAAATACTTGAAATAATTTCATATAAAATTCAATGATAATGACAAGTCCTATTGAGAAAAAAATTACTATAAAAGTCAGGAGAACGCATAACTAAAAGATGAATAAACCAAGAGGATGCACACAAAAAATTATGAGGTGACATCCAAAATTAATAAACAGGGACTCCTTAAATGAATGCTTACAACTCACATGGTTCAAATCTACATGTTGTGATGGTAACTTCAATATTTGAAGTAAATAACATTAGATAGTGGTGGGGACTGTGGCAAACTGGATTTAAATTACCTGTTGAATCTAAAGGCATTTAAACTGAGTTATTTTAAACACAGAGTGAGCTGGCACACAGTTGGACAAAATAAGACTCATAATCTACTTTGCAATCTCTGCCGTAAACCAATATATTGATACAAAATCAACATGGGTTGGGCCTATATCCATAAAATTCAGAAGTTTCTTTCAAAGGATAAAAATATCTGTATTTTTCGATCATAAATTCTGAATGTACTCACATGAATCACTCCCTTGTTATTTTATTTTCTCCCTTCCTCCCTTCTTTCCTCCCTCTTCCCTCCCTTCTTCCCTCCCTCCTTCCTTTCTTTCTTCTTTCTCTCTCTTTTTTTCAAATATTTTAGTGGGCCCTAACTGGTTTCTCTGCTTATGGTCTCATCAGCTTCCAATCTCTCCCCAATACAGCCTCAGTGTGCTCTTTTATAGAACCCACATCTGATCGTAACAATTTGCTTTAAATCTCAAGCACAGCTTATAGAACCCTTCAAAAACTTTCTTTTTCAACATTCTAGTCAATTCTCTAGTATTTCCATACCTGTTCTCATCCTTCCAGTTATGGTGAAACACTCATATTACAATTTTCCTAACGTTTCAGACTAGCTCATATGTTGGTTCTTTGTACACTGCTTCCCTTCCCTCACTTATTTGGTCACATCCTACATTTATTCAAGCGCCAATGCAAGTGTCATATCATCTCACCCCTGTCTTGGCTGAGATAGGAGCCCCTCCTAAGTGCTCGCTCTCACTGTTCCCTATTCATACTATCTCAGTGGGATTTATTATGTTGTTTTGTAATTGCTTCCGCGAGATTCCCAAGGGAAGAGAAAATATATTTTATTTCTATAGTCCCAGATTTGTGCACAGTTCCAGGCATACAATGTACTCAATACTTTTTTTTCTTAAATGAATTAACTCGTTAATGAGATAGAACAAGAACCTAGTCTTCTGTATTCTGTGTGCTGTTCTCTTTTGTTAAGCTGTGCTAAATACATGGTATGGTTATCATTTGTACTCAAACACCTAAACACATCTCCTAACCCTAACCAAGTATAAATCTACAAAGGAAGGAATTAATGATTCTACCTCACTGAAACAAAACCACTACTGGAAATTGAATATTGATTGCTTGGATCTATAAATCACCACATTTACAGAAGGAAAAAGTTTTGTGTAGGGATTCTTACATGAGAACAATGAATATGTACTGGTTTAATGGTCTTCTAATTTTAAAAAATCCTCTATGATAAGATCCACTAATTAAGAGATTTTTTATTCCAAAAATCAATGACATATTGTCATTTCACGGGTGTCTTATTGCATCTTTTTCCCTGCAGTAAGCCTAGAACTTCATTATTTTCTGTCCAAAGAAGTTTTTCTTCCCCCTAGACTATTTTATATTCACTTTTCCATTACTATATGACAAACCCAAATAGGTTTTTAATTCCTCAGAAGACACAAAAATATATTTAATGAAGTCACTCATTGTCATTTCAGGTTGAATTCAGAAGTACCTCAAATAGATTCGGGATTCTGCAAGAAGGATGCAGAATTGTATGCGCTTATGGATGTCAATGCCCTCAGGGACGCCTCTGTTTAGATCACCTTTGTATCTCCATGGAAACTCATTTTTTTCCTCCATTTATAGAAAATGAATCATGGGGAGCACTTATTGTGTTCCCATGGAGATTTGGAAGCCCATATTAATCTTCTCCTTTAAATAATAGCCAAATATGTGATTTCCTCTTTCATTTAAAAGATAAACGAGCCTCCATGAATTTTACAGAAATATAAAATCATTGGGAACTTAAAAATAAAAAGTAATAACTAGATAAAACAATTAATGATGGAACATACTAGAAAAAGTCCACCCTAAATGCAATTTTTTAAAATTGAAAATCAGGCAATTTATCTAAAATAATTTTGTTAAAAAAAAAGCACAGAGCTTCCCTGGTAGCACAGTGGTTGAGAGTCCGCCGGCCGATGCAGGGGACACGGGTTCGTGACCCGGTCCGGGAAGATCCCACATGCCGTGGAGTGGCTAGGCCCGTGAGCCATGGCCGCTGAGCCTGCGTGTCCAGAGCCCGTGCTCCGCAACAGGAGCGGCCACAACAGTGAGAGGCCCGTGTACGGCAAAAAAAAAAAAAAAAAAAAAAAAAGCACATATAATATCAAGTTATACTGATAGACCAAAAGGTGGTAGAGAAGTTACCATGTAAACAGAAATAAAGAAGCTTTAATAAGAATTTCCTTGAACTACTGGAAAGTGATAATTTATTCCTCATGTGATTAGTTCCAGAAAATAAATATTCCTTTAGGGAGTAAGGGATCAAATAGTTAACTCTCTGGGTTACGCAAACATTTTTTTTTTTTTGGCCATGCCACGAGGCTTGTGGGATCTTAGTGGCCCAACCAGGGATTGAACCTGGGCCCCAGCAGTGAAAGTGCTGAGTCCTAACCACTGGACCACCAGGGAATTCCCCAAACTTACACTCTTAAATTTTTCTTTTCTCTGACAATATTATAATTTATTTAACCTTCTAATTCTTATCTTCAAAACCCTGAATAAAATACATTTCATACTTTACAAGTTATTTGTTTTTAAAAAGGCTCTTAAATTAGGTTCAATACATGCATTAGGCACAAACAATTTCAGGTAACAGGCATAGTCTTTGGGTGTTAGAAAAAATAGATTCAGTAACTCATTTTATTATATATTATAATTGACGTCTATTGATTGTCAGCCACACATCTTCTCCAACTGTTATTGATGGTACTGCAGTCTTTAATTAAGGACCATTTCATTTCCATCTTCACTTCACACAATCAAGTAGAGCTGGCCCATCACAGGCAGGCGGAACTAGTGGGCTTATGACTCAGTCAGAGCCAGTTAGAGAACTGTGTACACACCCTGGTCTAGTCTAACATGAATATGCTCTCCAGGTAAGAGAAATGAGAATCAGACTCAAATGCTTTATGATAGATATTGAAAAGAAGTTAACCATGGAGATGTCTATAGGGTATGCCTGTATTATTGGTATATTAGTGTTCAGAGAGGAAATTAGAATATAGGTAACATGATTCCTATCCCATGTTCATTATGTGTGTATTCTAAAATTCTCAACACAGTTCCTGAGATTTTTTACTGGACAAGCTCAGGCTGTATATTTTGGAGGTGTGGTAGAATCAACCTCTCTAGAATCACGTGGACATCCGGTATACAGACAGTCCCCGACTTATGACGGTTTGACTTATGGTTTTTCAACTTTATGATGGTGCAAAAGCAATGTACATTCAGTAGAAATCATACTTTGAATTTTGAATTTTTATCTTCTCCCGGGCTAGCAATATGTACTGTAATACTCTCTCATAATACTGGGCAGCAGCAGAGAGCTACAGCTACCAGTAAGCCATGTGTTCATAAGGTTAAACAACTGATACACTTACAACCATTCAATTTTTCATTTCAGTAGCACATTCAATAAATTAAATGAGACATTCACCACTTTACTGCAAAATGGGCTTTATGTTACATGATTTTTCCCAACTGCAGGCTGATGTAAGTGTTCTTGGCACGTTTAACATTAGGCTAGGCTAAGTTATGATGTTTGATAGCTTAGGTTTATGAAATGCATTTTCAGTTTAAGATAATTTTCTATTTACAATGGGCTCATCAATATGCAACCCCATTATAAGTTAAGGAAGATTTGTAATGAAGTGCTCTGGCAAGTGGGAAAGAGGCAGTGGATAATGGGAAAATAACCAACAGGAGTCCTCTATGCTCCCAGAATAATCATTCTTTCCTTTGTGTTCCTAAAGCACCCTGATGTCTATAGTTGCAGGAAACACACTGTATTAAAATGATTTGCATACTGATTCCTCCAGTAAACTGTGAACTTGCTGGGAATCTTCCTATCTCTAACAACTAGCACAATGGGGGACACAGAGTGGAGGGGGGTATAAACATTTATTGCTGTTGAATCATACAGTTTTAGACTTAGAAACGTCCTTGAAATTTACTTAGCTCCTTTTTTTTTTTTTTTTGTGGTACGCGGGCCTCTCACTGTTGTGGCCTCTCCCGTTGCAGAGCACAGGCTCCGGACGCGCAGGCTCAGCGGCCATGGCTCACGGGCCCAGCCACTCCTCCACATGTGGGATTTTCCCAGACCAGGGCACAAACCCGTGTCCCCTGCATCTGCAGGCAGACTCTCAACCACTGCACCACCAGGGAAGCCCCTAGCTCCTTATTTTTGAAGGTGTGTATATAGAAACATCAGAGGTGAAATTCTGAGCCTGAAGCCAAAGTTAGTTGCAGAGAGGAATTCAGAAGCAAGTCATATTATCTCTAATTCTGTATTCATTAATAATACCCCCTTAAATACCTACTAATATTTCTCATTTTCCTAAGTGAATGAACTGTACAAAGGCTCACCACTGGAATTTACATACATTCCAGTATAATGACACACTGGAGGTTTAAATAATTAAAAAATACCTTTACATGTAGAATCTTCTGGATAAGAACTCATCTTAAAGAAAGAGTGAGTATTGGGGGCAAACTGAACCCAGCAATAAAATTGAATTACTAAGCTGTCAGTCATTTAGATTTGTTCATGTCCTGGCCCCTCACATATTTATGCCTTAGTTCTACATGAAGCATTTAGAAAAGTCTAAATAACTGGATATTTTTTTACTTTTTGGAGAAAAATTTACATATAATAAATTGCACCCATGTACAGTGTACAATCACATAAGTTTTTACATATAGACAACTGTGAAACCATCACTGCAATCAAGGTAATGAACATATCCATCACCTCCAAAGTTTCTTCATGTTCCATTATAATCATTCCTACTGCCTCTCTCCCATTTGCCTCAAGGAAACACTGATATGCATACTGTCACTATAAATTAGCTGGCATTTTTAAAAATTTTTATTGTTTTACAGTTTTAGAATTTCATACAAAAGGAAGAAGGTGGTATTTACTCTCTTTTTCTGGCTCTTTTTTTTCACTGAACTAAATTATTTTTAGATTCATTCGTGCTGTATCTTGTAGCAACAGTTCGTTTTCTTTTACTGTGCAGGAGTATTCCACACAATTTGTTAAGCCATTCAGATGAATGTATAAGTTGTTTCCAAGTTTTGGCAATCCAAGTAAAACTGCTGTGAACATTTGTGTACAAGTCTTCGTATAGACATATGTTTTCTATCCTTTTAGTTTAATACCTAAATATGAAATGGCTGCATCATATTAAAAACGTATGTTTAACTTTTTAAGTAACTAAAACACTGTTTTCCAAAGTGATTTTACTATTTTATATTCCCACCATCAATGTGAAAGAGTTTCAATATCTCCCCATTCTTGCTAACACTTAGTATGATCGTTTTTTGTTTATTTAAAGTATTTTAGTAGATGTAAAATGTATCTTCTTTTTTTGGTCTGTTTCATATGTTTTGAAACTGAAGCTTGGTGCATACATATTTAGAATTGTTATTTCTTCTTGGAAAATGGAACCTTTATCACAATCACCCTCATTATCTCTGATAATGTTCCTTGCTCTGAAGGTTACGTTGTCTGATGTAAATATAGCTACACTGGCTTAATTTTAATTTGTGTTTGTATAGTATATCTTTTATTATCCTATACCTATAAATTATGTAAGCCTTTTTAAAAATAAATTTATTTATTTATTTTTGGCTGCATTAGGTCTTCATTGCTGTGCGCAGGCTTTCTCTAGTTCTGGCGAGTGGGGGCTACTCTTTGTTGCAGAGCACAGGCTCTAGGTGCACCAGCTTCAGTAGTTCTGGTGCACGGGCTTAGCTGCTCCACAGCATGTGGGATCTTCCCAGGCCACAGATTGAACTCGTGTCCCCTGCATTGGCAGGCAGATTCTTAACTACTGAGTCACCAGGGAAGTCCCTGTATGCCTTTCTTTTTAAAGTAGGTTTCCTGTAGGCAACATATAATTGCTCCATGCTTTTTTAACCCAATTTTGCAATCTTTTTCTTTAACTTAGTGTGTTTAGATCTTGTGTATTTAATATGATGATTAATATGGTTGATTAGAATTTACCATCTTCCTAGCTGTTATCTACTTTTTCCATTTGCTTTTTTTCTTTTCTCTGCCTTCCTTTGAATTAACTGAGCATTTTTTGAGATTCTATTGACTTTTATTTATATCAGTGTAAAAATTGTGCTTCATCATTGACTTAGGGTTTACAATATATATCTTTAATTAATTAGAGTCTACTTTGAAATAATATTATACTACCTTACATAAAGTGTAAAGATTCTATAAAAATATATTTCCAATTCCTTCTTCTCATTCGTTGTGCTATTCCTGTTGTATATCTTATGTTTACATATGTGATAAATACACAATACATTGCTACTACTTTTCTTCAGAGAGTGAACTTTCAGAGCAGTTATTAAGGCATCTCATCTCTCCCTACATCTGAAAAGAACCCACCATGGTTCTGGATTACTGAATCCTCCTTGGAGTGTTTGAAAACTCATTTCCAAACACATACCTGATGCATAATAGACACACAAGTAAATACTTGGTGAATGAATAAATTAATGTTCTCTTTCCTGAAAATAATATTTTTGTAGCTTTTATAGAAGAAAATCCAGGATATAATTCTCAAGGCTATACAGTAGTTCAATTAAGAAAATATCCATTCTAGGATAAAGAAGATGTGGCACATATATACAATGGAATATTACTCAGCCATAAAAAGAAACGAAATTGAGTTATTTGTAGTGAGGTGGATAGACCTAGAGTCTGTCATACACAGTGAAGTAAGTCAGAAAGAGAAAAATACCGTATGCTAACACGTATATATGGAATCTAAGAAAAAAAAATAGTTACGAAGAACCTAGGGGCAGGACGGGAATAAGGATGCAGACCTACTAGAGAATGGACTTGAGGATATGGGGAGGGGGAAGGGTAAGCTGAGACAAAGTGAGAGAGTGGCATGGACATACATACACTACCAAACGTAAAACAGATAGCTAGTGGGAAGCAGCCGCATAGCACAGGGAGATCAGCTCGGTGCTTTGTGACCACCTAGAGGGGTGGGATAGGGAGGGTGGGAGGGAGGGAGATGCAAGAGGGAAGAGATATGGGGATATATGTATATGTATAGCTGATTCACTTTGTTATAAAGCAGAAACTAACACACCATTGTAAAACAATTATACTCTAATAACGATGTTAAAAAAAGAAAAAAGAAAATATCCATTCTAAAAAGGAAGTATGCTTACCTAAATTCCCAGGAGAGGTGGGCAGGGGGTGAGGCAGAGAGACAGAAAGGGAGAATGAGAGGTGGAGATGAGCTGTTTCAACTTTTACTAAATGATACGGCAGAGTTAACATGTATTGAAGTAGGAGGTTAATGGTCAAATAAGTAAGATTAACAGAAAAGGTACATTCAATTTTATATGTATACTTTTTTCCTGATGTATTTTTAATTCTTCTGGAGAAGGGCGAACTGAAGGAGGGAAAGCAATCCAGTAATCATGTATTCTTCGTTTATTACTACTCAGCTTGCATTTTAAGATTAAGATAATACTGATTATTATTCTACATTGTGCTTATAATGCTTCATTCAGCACAAACTATTGCTAAATACTTTGTACACATTATGTCATGTGGCTCCTAGTTGACAACACTGCTTTTCATATCAAATAGCATTTCATATATTTATAACATTTGTTACATCCATTTTTTTGATCCTTTCAACAATCCTATGAAATAAATATTATCATTTCTATTCAATGGATTTGTAAATCTGAGGCTCAGAGACATTACTGTGTTAGTGACAGATTTATCAACGAATGAGAACACCAAGTCCAAGTCTGATCTCTGCACCCTGCTGTATCTGGAGTATATATTATTCAAGTCATCCTTGAGGTCCCACTGCTATATCACACTTGACTCCTCCTATCCATTGTCAGTCATGTAACCAATCAAACCAAACCCGTTTTTATCATAAAAGGGTATCAGTTTATCTCCACATATTTAAAGAGATCTCAGTTTAGGTCGATTTGACTTGGTATATAATGATAACTGTTCTTCCTTTAATTCTTAGGGAATTAAAAATTCCCCAGAGAAGTCCATTTATCTCCAAAATTAGGCAATCATGCTCTAACTAAATACAGTCATATGGCTATGATTTACTAAAGAGTTTTAAGCCACACTATCACCTGCTTACTCAATGTAAGCAAACTGTGTGCAAATGCAATGAATATCTCATTTAATGAAGTGATTGTAACATCAAAAATTAACCTGAAGATTATTTCATATCATGTTCACTGAGCATATGATCTAATTAAAGCATGTAAATTATTAGAGATAACCCATCTCAGTAGCATGTCAAATGAAGATACCCTATCTATCATTAGGAAATAAAGTTTGCGAATGATGTTGAACGACAGCTATAAAGTACAAGTGTAACCAGAAATTTTATATTTTGAGATATAGAAACAAAGAATCATAACTCAAAATTTGTATAATATTACACTTAGCTACATTTGACTAACAATAAATCATGCCAAGTTTAGAATAAGTGTTTCTCATAATATTGAAGTGACAGAAGTAATTGTCACTTTTACAGCAGTACGAACTCAGTTTGCATGGTTAAGTCTAGATTGTTTCTCAAGGAATCTTAAAGTAAAGGCTCTCCTGATAAAGTACTTTTCTACTGATTGCTCTTATCAAATTATTTATTCTTAAAAGTAAATATTTCACTTCTCATTTATATGTTTAGAAACAGAAATGTAAACTAAATCTCTGAATGAAGCTCTTAGCAAAATATGAGAATACACTTTTTTTGTCATTTCCCAAAAGCTCTCAGTAGTAGCAAGTGAAATAATATGTTTCTGCTTTTAAAGTCTTAACTATCCTGAACATACTTGCAAAAATCCAAATGATGAGTAGATATCATTAAGAAAGCAACAGCAGCACTCACTCATGTGCCCTTTAATAGAATACCTGATCCAATAAGAGAATGGTTTACAGAAAGGAACTTAGATAAAATCAGTCTTTAATGGATGTAGAACATTGAAAAACTGGCCATGGTATTTATTTTCTTAAGCTCAAAGCAATTTGTAATGATTTTATTCTTCATGAGTGAAAAAGCCCTCGCTATCTATCTTACAAAGTATAGGATTGCTTTGAGTTCAACCAGTTGCCTAAATGAGAGTGGGGTGGAAAAATGAGAAGAGCACAAAAAAGGAGGGTGTTTGTAAGAGTAATAAATAGAGGAAGGGGAAAGAGAGAGAGAACAATGGAGAGAAAAAGTATGAGAGAAATTTTAACTTCTTAGGCTATTGGCAATTATTTGTGATGTCCCCCCCATAGTATCAGACATCAAAATGTATGCACATCCTCAATACTGTTTCTATATAACCATGTAAAAGTAGATGGTTTGTATGCTATTGGTTTGGTTTGTACTGCAAATGACTACATGAAATTGCAATATTTTGTGCATCTTTAATATTAATCTATTTTAAATGCACTATTTTCTTTCTGTATTGTGGAATCAATAACTTTTAGATCTCCAATATTTTCAAAGGCTCTTGAAAAGCTAGTAGGCCCCAAGAATCCGTAAGGGTCAAATGCATAAGGCAGCCCTGCTAAAACAGTTTGGCTATTGGCCGTTAAGCTACCAGTCTTTCAATTGCTCATCTTGGAAAAATGTTCAATGTTTTCTACTCCTTTTTTTGAAAGTCCTTAATGCAACTGAATGCAGATCTTAGAATATCATCAATGTATACGTTTCTTAGGGCCTGTTTTAGGATATCACATGAGTATGAGTTTAATTTTGATATTTTATCCCATTCTTTATAAGATAATAAAGGCACCCTCATTAATCGTGCCTGCCTAATGAGTCTACCTTGAATTCTAGAGTCAACCTCACACAATTTGTTCATTTTCATACAACTCTTTTTATAAAAAATTTTATTGGAGTATAGTTGCTTTACAATGTTGTGTTAGTTTCCACTGTACAGCAAAGTGAATCAGCTATACATATACATATATCCCCTCTTTTTGGATTTCCTTCCCATTTAGGTCACCCCAGAGCATTGAGTAGAGTTTCCTGTGCTATACAGTAGGTTCTCATTAGTTATCTATTTTATACATAGTATCAAGGGGAAAAGGGGTGGGGGGTGGAATGAATTGGGAGATTGAGATTGACATATATACATCATTTTCATATAATTCTTTCCATTATTTCACTGAAATAAAAAGTATTGTCAGAGACAAGGCTTAAATAAAAGGGACAGAAAATAAAAATACATTTGGAAAATGAAGTAGTTACAGTTAACGTAACAATTATATACAAATAATTTGAAACATATATACAGATAATTTTGCAGGATCCATGGCCCTGTTCTCAGAGTAAATGATTACCTTTGTTTTAAACACCAGTAAGTTGTGTTGTTTTAATTCCCCCTCCCCTAAATAAATGACAATTCTTTTCTTTTATATGTTTTACCTAAGCTATCAATGGTTTACCAAATTAAAAAGAAAAAATCAAGTATCACTTAAATATCCAGAGTTTATTTTATCTTTGACCTTCCCTGACCTCAACACCAGTTCGCCAGGATATTTGCTCCTTACAGGACTAAAAGCCACACTCCTCTTCAAACCTTTGTTTAGGGGCCCAGCTTCACTTCCTAATAAAGACTGACAAAATAGATTCTTAACAATATACTACTTTTTTTTATTGTAGTAAAATTGCTTTACAATGTTGCGTTAGTTTCTGTTGCACAATGAAATGAGTCAGCTATATCCCCTCCCTTTTGGACCTCCCTCCCACCCCCCGTCTAGGTCGTCACAGAGCACCAAGCTGAGCTCCCTGTGCTATACCATAGTTTCCCACTAGCTATCTATTTTACACATCGTAGTGTACATATGTCCATCCTAATCTCCCAATTCGTCCCACCCTCTCCTTCCCCCCTGTATCCCTATGTCTGAACTCTACGCCTATGTCTCCTTTTTGACAGATAATAATACCTTAAACTAAGGTTTGCATAAATTTAAATGCTTTCGAGGGGCAGGCAAGTATCACAAACATATGAAGTAGCCTAGCACAAGACTGAGATCTGAAGAGCACAAATTCCAAATTATATTTACAATATTTTAAAACATTCTTATAGCTGAATAAAATTACTACAATCATCAATTTTAAGACCCCATAGTAACCCTTAGTACATTCATTATGGAATTTTCTTATGTTTAGTAATTATTCAATAAACAGAAGGATAGGTAAATTGATGGATCAATAGAAGAATGGTGGAATGATTGGGTGAATGACTTTTGATGAGAACACTTATTTTTGTCTGAGTATAGCCACTCAAAATTAAATAGGTAAATAACTGTTTGCCTTTGAGTGAGACCAATTCTGGCTAGACGGTTATTGCATGCAAAGGCTGGTGAAAGCAAAATAAGCGTTTCACAGAAAAGTAAAAGAAAATCAAAAAGTACCGTTTCCCAATACTACTGCCTGAGGAAGATTGTAAGACTTTTCAAAACACCTTAGGTATTTCCACTAAGACCAAGAGACACATGAACATATGTAGCTGGAAGTGCTCATGGTGACCATCAGTCCAAATGTCTAATTTTAGAAAAAAGAGATCTAGAAAATACTTTCCCATAAACCATAAAAATTTAATAGAACCAATACCAGAATTCTCTAAGATTCTTTCCAGAGCATCTCACTCTTTAAGGGAGGAGAAAGATAGCTTCCTACTAATTGTGATTCATTTTTTCCATGTATTTTCTCAAAAGTTGCAAGAATATACCATGTTCTAATTAACACAATGAACTATATCAATGTTTCATAAGTTGCTACCATTGGACCTTTGGATGTCTTTGGAGTTAATCTCAATAATTTGAGTGTTACTGAGTTACATCATAAGAGGCTTTATGAAAACTATCAACTTTCACACTATTTAGTTCCCTTCATAGCCACTATGCAGATTACAGATGACCCATGAGCATCACTGGGGTTAATCTGCATATAACTCATAGTTGGCCCTCCATATCCACACAGTTCCTCTGCATCTGTGAATTCAACCAACCACAAACCAACTAGTACTATAGTATTTACTACTGGAAAATATCCACATATAAGTGGACCCATGCAGTTCAAACCTGCATTGTTCACAGGTCAACTGTATTTTCATTAGCAAACCCCTATGGACCATAACTCCTGGTATTCATGCCTTTATAAGCCACTCTAGACGTTGACTTGGAGCCTGACCATATGACTTACACTGGCCTACAGTATAGCAGAAATCATGATGCAAACAAAGGCAAACCTGGGGCAGCTTTTCTTGAAACTCTCTCAGAGCCCATTCATGCTCTAAGGAGGTCAATGCTAGAGCACAGCAGAAAGAGAGAGAGGCCATATGACAGAGCACTGAGACACCACACAGGCAAGAAACCCCCAGCTCCCCAGTTGAGCCCTGATCAAATTACTGATGCACAATATTGTGGGAAATAATGACTATTGTCACTTTAAGAACTTAAGCCATGAAGTTCTAAAGGGATTTGTTACACAGTGATAAATATATACCTAATCAAAAATGGGTAAAACTATTAATTAGAAAAGAAATGTAAGGCTTGAAGGGTGGGAGTAGGTAAGAGGACAACTAAGTATATGCCAAAAGACTACTGTAGACACATGTCAGCATCTTTAAAAGAACCCACATCACCCAAGCACCAAGACTACAGTGAAGGGCATAAGATTATCAGAAAGGGAAGAATAGAAATTGTAACCACCTTAAAATTACATGATTTTCACATTAAATATAATAAAGATTAAGTATATATATAATACTTATATTATAAGTATATACTTATAATACTTATAATATCTCATTATTCCCCTTGGTACAGATAAGGAAATGGAGATCTAGAAAGATTAAGCAACTTGCCTCCGGTCTCTTAGGTGTTTAAAGGATGGCTCCAAGACAATGGTTGATTGTATAAAGATTAGACAGATTTCTTACTGTCTACTGGATAGATGAAGGAGCCCATAACCCCTAAATTAGTATACCTCTTGATAAATGTCATTTGACTTTTGTGAAAGAGTCAGTATATCATACGAAAGAAATATTAAGTTGGGAGATTAGATTAATTCTACTGATGATATTAAATTACATTCATACTGGAACAGTAGTAAATATCACTTTTTCTCTTTTTAAAATGTTAAAGGTTGTCTCCTTTGTGTTTTTTTTCAAATAAATTCTCATTAACATTTTATTTTTCTCAAGCAGTTTAAGGTTCACAGCAAAGTTGAGGGGAACGTACAGAAATCTTCCATTTATCCCTGTCCCCAAACATACATGACCTCCCCCATTTTCAACATCCTCCAACAGAGTGGTATATTTGTTACAACTGATGAACCCACATTGACACATCATTATCAGCCGAAGTCCATAGTTTACACTAGAGTTCATTCTTAGTGGTATACGTTCTATGGGTTTAGAACAAATGAATAATGACACATATATTGGGTTGGCCAAAAAGTTCTTTCAGGTTTTTCCATAAAATCTTATGGCCAATGAATTTTTGGCCAACCTGATAGATTATTATGGTATCATACAGAGTATTTTTACTGCCTTAAAAATCCTCTGATTTAGTTATTCATCTCACCCCACCCCCCACCAAACCATGGCAATCACCTAGCTTTTTACTGTCTCCATATTTTTGCATTTTCCAGAATGTCATGTAGTTGGAATCATATATTAGTAGTCTTTTCATATTGGCTTTTTTCACTTAGTAAGATGCACTTAAGGTTTCTCCATGTCTTTTCATAGCTAGATGGCTCATTTCCATTTAGTACTGAATAGTATTCCATTATCTGGATTTACCATGATTTATCATTTCACCTACTGAAGGGCATCTTGATTGCTTCCATGTTTTGGCAGTCATGAACAAAGATGCTATTAACATCATGTGCAGGATTTTGTGTGGATATACATTTTCCGATCCTTTGGGTATATACCAAGGAGCACGATTGCTAGATCGTATGGTAAGAATATATTTTGTTTTGTAAGAAACTGCTAAACTGTCTTCCAAAGTGGCTATACAACTTTGCAGTCCTACCAGCAATTTTTGAGAGTTCTTATTGCTCCCCATGCCCACCAGTATTTGGTGTCATCAGTGTCCCAAATTTTGGCCATTCTAAAATGTGTGAAATGGTATCTTGTTTTAATTTGCAGTTCCCTGATGACATATGATGTGGAACTTCTTTTTATATGCTTACTTGCCATTTATACATCTTCTTTGGTGAAATGTCTGTTAAGGTCTTTGACTTGTTTTTGAATCAAGTTGTTTGTTTTCTTCTTGCTGAGTTTCAAGAATCCTTTGTACATTTTGGATAACAGTCCTTTATCAGATGTGTCTTTTGCAAATATTTTCTCCTAGTCTGTATGTTTTCTTCTCATTCTCTTGAAATTCATCTTTCACAGAGCAGAAGTTTTTAATTTTAATAAAGTCCAGTTTATCAATTATTTCTTTCATGGATCATGTCTTTGGTGATATATCTAAAAAGGCATCACCATAATATCCATGGTCATCTAGATTTTCTCTTATGTTATCTTTCAGAAGTTTTATAGTTTTGCATCGTACAGTTAGATCTGTGATACATTTTAATTTTTGTGCAGGGTATAAGGCCTGTGTCCAGATTCATTTTATTTTTTTTGCATTTGGATCTCTAGTTGTTATAGCACCATTTGTCAAAAAGACCATATTTGCTCTATCATACTGCCTTTTCTTCTTTGTCAAAAATGAGTTGACTACATATTATGTGGGTTTATTTCTGGTCTCTCTATTCTGTTTCACTGATCTATTTGTCTAATCTTTCAGCAATACCACATTGTCTTGATTATTGTAGCTTCATAGTAGGTCTTGAAATTTGATGGCATCAGTCCTCGAACTTTGCTCTTCTCCTTCAACATTTATTGGCTGTTCTGGGTTCTTTGCTTTTCTATACAAACTTTATAATCAGTTTGTCAATATCGTAAAGTATATGGCTGGGATTTTGATGGGGATTGCATTGAATCTATAGATCAAGCTAGGAAGAACTGACATCTCAACAATATTGTGTCTTCCTACCAATGAACATGGAATATCTTTCCATTATTTTTGTTCTTTGATTTCATTCAGAGTTTTGTAATTTTTCTCACATATATCTTGTACTTATTTTGTTAGATTAATACCTAAATATTTCATTTTGGGGAGTGCTAATATAAATGGTGTTGTGTTTTTAATTTCGAATTCTACCTGTTCACTGCTGATATACAGGAAGGCAATTGACTTTTTATTGAATAAAAGATTCTTTAAATTCTCTACTGCTTTACATTTTTCAAAAGGTTCACACACATAATTTCATATAATCTCATACTAACCCTTCTTTTCCCCTACCCCTATATTGCCCTCCCCTCTTCCCTCTCCCCACTGGTAGACACTAGTTTATTCTCTGTATCTGTGAGTCTGCTTCTTTATTGTTTCATTCACTGGTTTGTTGTATTTTTAGGATTCAACGTATAAGTGATATAATACAGCATCTGTCTTTCTCTGTCTGACTTAGTATAAAAATAGAATTACCATATGACCCAGCAATTCTTCCTCTGGGCCTATAGTAAAAAAAATTCAAAAAGATACATGCACCCTAATGTTCATAGCAGCATTATGTACAATTTCCAAGGTATGGAAGCAACTTAAGTGTCCATCAATAGATGAATGGATAAAGAAGATGTGTTTTATATATATATATATATATATATATATATATATATACACATGTATATAATGGAATATTACTCAGTCATAGAAAAGATGAAATTTTGCCATTTGCAGCAACATGGATAGACTTGGAGAGCGATTGAATTTTGAATATTAATCCAGTATACTACAAATTTGCTATAATCACTTACTAGTTCCTGGAACGTCTTGGTTGATTCTTTCAAATTTTCTACATAGATAATCATGTCATAATTTTATTTCTTCCTTTCTAATCTGTATACCTTTTATTTCCTTTCATTGTCTTATCATATTAGAACTTCCAGTATGATGTTGAAAAGGAGTGGCGAAAGGGGATATCCTTGCCTCGTACTTGATCTTAGTGGGAAACCTTCAAGTTACTTACCATTAAGCATGATTATTTTATGTTTTAACTTAAGGTTTAATTTGTATATTCATTCTTTTCACTCAAGTTCTAATTCTGATTTTCAAACTAACGAAAAACTGGAGCACACCAAAAAATTTATTTCAGCCATAAATAATTCTTTATTATGTGATCAAAAAAAATTCCTTTGGAGAATGGAAACCAAAGAAAACACAACCCAGTTCAAAGCTTGTGTTGCATTCATTATTTTTTAAATGTGGGTTGTAATATGGTAAAAATCCCACAGATAATAAAGATTTGGAAGCAAAATATCATAATGACCAATGGAAATAACTGTAGAAACAGATTTTATTCACCTGGACTGCTGGCGTAATTATTAACACATAACAGCTTGATTATGTAATAACTACTCAGAAAGCTGTAAGTAAGGGGCTCAAAGCAAAGAATGGGGCCTTCTGTTTGCACAACACAGATTATTTCCCAATAAGCAGAGATATATTTAAAACTCTCAGTGTTTTTATTTCATCTTTCAGTTAAATACATACACAATCAGTTGTAATAGCAAAAGGAAGATGAACTAGGCTCTGAGTTATGAGGGCTAAAACTGATTGCCTCCTACAAACTTTTTAACTACATTGTTATTTTCACCCAAATTACTTATATTTAAGAAGCAAGAGTATCATGAATATGCAATCAAAGGAAAATGAACAAGAGATAAAATGTTTATAAGAACACTAGTAATATATATTTCCACTTATGACCATAAGGGGGTATCTGGTGTTGAACATGTCTTCCTGCCATAAATAACTGTAAAACTAGACAAAAATATGTGTGATAACTTGCTTCAGAGGTTGTACAACAGGTAGCAAACACAGTACTAAGATTCTTGAGAGATCACTGACCTCCATGATTGCTTCGGTTTTTTGCTAGAGACACTTCCTGGATGTGGTACAGGAAGAGAGAGTCAAAGTAGAACACAGCAGTATCACTGTATTGAGGATATGAGATTGGAGTTCTAGGCTAGTGAGTTGGATGAAATGAGTGAGGAAGGTTAATGGAAAGAAGGGAAATGTGCAGTGTGAGACTTCCACAAATCTGCATAAAGAGCCTGCTTGAGATCTTGGCTTAATATCAAGAAGCACTTCTGGATTTCCCTGGTGGCACAGTGGTTGAGAGTCTGCCTGCCGATGCAGGGGACATGGGTTCGTGCCCCGGTCCGGGAAGATCCCACGTGCCACGGAGCGGCTAGGCCCGTGAGCCATGGCCGCTGAGCCTGCGCGTCTGGAGCCTGTGCTCCACAACGGGAGAGGCCACAACAGTGAGAGGCCCACGTACCGCAAAAAAAAAAGCACTTCTACAGGGAAAGAATCTAAGTGGCCAAGCAAAGAATGAACACTGGAGAAAGAATAACTACTAGAGCATGCAAAGGGCTCTGAATAACTACTAGAGCATGATTTCAAAGGACTAGGAAAGACCCTGCAGAATTCTTAAGACACTTAAGAGAGACCCTGTAAGAACCACATCTTATATGTAAATCTAATACAGCCCCAAATTAAAGGCGATTTTATATCCTTCATAGAGAAGCTTTAAAACAACCTCTAAAAGGAACAACTGATATGAAGTAAATTAACTGCTAACATAAATAACACCCAAAACTTCATTAATAAGAGAAAATAACAAAACCTAGATGCTCAACACCATGAGATTGATAGTCTAGTATAAAATAAAAACTACTAGAACTACAAAGAAGAAAAATGATGTCTTTAACCAGAAGAAAAATCCAATAATAGAAATAGACCTAGAAATCATACATATGAAATCTAGAGTTAACCCTTCTTTTGAGTTCTTTAATTGGGTTATAATCTATACTTTTAGTTATCATTTACATTTTAATTCTAATATTTTCATTACATCCTTTTCAGTTATCTGCCAAAGTTGTCCAACTTGTATTTAATTCCTTGTATATTTTAATTATAATTATTTTAACATTTCATTGGATGATTTGGTTATCTGGATCTCCTGTGGATTTGTTTCTATTGTCACTTTTTCCTCTTGGCTTTTGAACCTCTTAGTTTCTGAATATCTAATATATTTGATCAACTGCTGGATAATACATATAAAGATTATACAAGTATTTTTGAGGCACTGGAAAATGTTTTTTCCTTCAGAGATTTACATTGTTTTCTGCCATGCAAGCTAGAGACAGTTAACACTATCCCAATCAAGACTTCTTATTCGCAGCAGGGCTTCAGTTTGGGGAACTACTTGTACAGTTCTGACTACACTTAATCCTAGGGTATAGCCTTATGGAATGTCCCTCAGAAAACTGGCATTTACCAAGACTACTTTTCCTTAGCTCTCTCTAAATTTGAATTTTTGTTTTCTGATCTCCTTGAAGCTGCTGAAAACTCTGCTCAACTTCTCAGCCTCTCATCTACTGATTATGGAACCAGCCATTTATTGCCTTAAAGCAGAAATCAGCAGACTGTCTATAAAAAGCTGAATAATAAACTTTTAGACTTTGCAGACCAAGAAGCAAAATTGAGTATATTATATAGGTAATCATACAACAAGTGAGATATCTCCTATTCTGTCTTCATCCATTTGCCTGGGAAGGGCCATCCTGACTGGTCAGCACACTTTGTGCCCAGTTGCCATATGGAAGAGACATTGTCCAGATGAAGAGGGACCAGCCCCAGCGGAGAGGTCTGGTGGACTAGGCAGGCAGGGAGAATAAGGCGAAGGGGCACCACAGTCAGTTTTACTTTCTGCTTCACTGAAATTGAGATCTCTGTGTACCCTTCTCTTCCCTTCGGGAGCCCAGCCGTTTCCACTTGGGAAGCTTGTGGAGTGGAGCCAACTCACTGAGCTACCAATTCCCAGACTGACATTCTAGGTTGCTGGTAGTTACTAAAAGCAAAGTCCTTAACTTACAGGTAGAGACCAACATGGGCCATGAGCAGCAGCAATAGTAATGATTCTTAACTACCATTGTTGCCAAAAAGTATAATTCCCAAAACTGGAAAAGTAATAAAACATACAATAATATGCCTGTTATTAATTTCGTAGCATAACTTCCTAATGGGATTTAGGACATAAATATAATTTCTAGGTGAAAATTCACTATTTAAAGTTGTTGAAAACAGAGGAAAGATTACTAGATGATATAGAGAGGTACAAATAAGAGAGAAGAGCAGATATTTTTAAGTAATAATCCCTGTCCTAAAAGTCAAGTGTTATTAGTTATAAATTGATATATTAAAAATTATAAGATGTATATATAGCTATGGAACTTAGAGCTCAAAATTTCAAATGAGTGATCATGTACCTGAGTTGAGGTAGGAAGATTAGGATGCAAAACTGAGAGATATTTCCCTGGGGAGGGGAAAGGTAAGGACCTGGGCATAGTTAAATCTGGTAAGCAAAAACAGAAACACTTATTAGTGTTCATACAATTAGAAATATGTATACATGCACACATATTTACATATGCGTTCATGTACATTTTTTGTCTGACCTACTTTACTACCTCTGTTTATTATGACATAGATCCATTGATCAGGCCCAGAAAAATTTGTGTTTCTAAATACAGTAGTCTAGCATAGCCTTAACATAATCTATTCTCCCAAGTTACATACTGAAACCTTTAGTTTAAGAGCAGACAGATTATCCAGAGCCCAAATGTGGATCATTCATGTTTAATTTGGAAAAGCCATATGTCATATTCAAATAGCACATGAGATGTTGTTAGAAGGTCTTCTCATTACCAAGCTATTGTTTTGCTTCATATCTTTGAAATACACACAGAAAAGTAATTAAAGGGGAGAAGCCTAGATTATAAGAAACAGACAATTATTTAGTGTTTTCCCAAAGGTTTGTAGTCTATATGGGATAACTAAAAATATAATTTGACATTGGTCCTAGCAATAGAGGAGTGACTGATACTAGCCTAGCCATCCAAAACTAAAATAGAAAACTGTATGAGGCAACTGTTTGTAAACATTCTACAAAAGGGACCCAGGATTGCAATCACTGAGAGTGTGGGAATATGTGGAATAAGCCCCACAACAGCCCTGGCTCTATGCCTGGAGGCACTTTCTAGAACTGAAGAAAGAAAAGGACAAGCAGAGCACAGTAGTCTTGCTAAACTGAGAAAACACAGACTGCAGATATGGACTACAATGCTGGCTGGAAGTTGTGCATTAAGATACCAGACAGAAGGGAGCTGAATAGAGAAGGAGCCCCAGAAACCTACGTGGAATTCCCCTTCCTTTGTTGGTCAAATATTAAGTTGTGTGCTTTTTGAGTGAGACTCTGCATGGCCTGGAAGAGAATAGCTGCTGGGAACTGTGGGCTAAGTAGAGATTTCAGCATCTCTGCACAGCTAAGAGACATAGAAGTCCAGCCAAAATGAAAGGTCTTTGCTCAATGTTCTTCGTATTCAGCTGATACCCAGAAAGTCCCAGACTAATCCTAGAATGACAAAGACTCACAATAACAAAGCTTTTAAAATGCTTCAAAAAGATAAGCTTATTCACTAGTAAATTAATGCCTGCAAGGATAAAACTTAACACTCTCCAAAAAAAGGCAACAGAAAATGACCAGAAGAAGCCCTAGATGGGGACTTCCCTGGTGGCACAGTGGTTAAGAATCCGCCTCCCAATGCAGGGGACACAGGTTTGAGCCCTGGTCTGGGAAGATCCCACATGCCACGGAGCAACTAAGCTCGTACGCCCTAACTACTGAGCCTGCACTCTAGAGCCCGCGAGCCAAGACTACTGAAGCCTGTGCGCCTAGAGCCCATCTTCTGCAATAAGAGAAGCCACCGCAATGAGAAGCTTGCACACCTGCAATGAGGAGTAGCCCCCACTCGCCATGACTTGAGAAAGCCCACAAGCAGCAAGGAAGACCCAACACAGCCAAAAATTAATTAATTAATTAATTTTTAAAAAGAAGAAGGCCTAGATGTTGGAATTGGTAAAAAACATGTATATATCTATATATATTCAGAAGCTTAAATAAATTTATGGCCATAAGAAAGGGACAGATGTACCTGAAAGTTATAATATTTGAAATGAAAAAGAAAAAGGGTGGGGGTGTCAATAAATGGGTTAAATATAGCTTGGAAACACCAGAAGAGAAAGGATTATCCAGTCCACAAGAATGAAAAGAAAAAAATTCATACAGAGGCTCAAAGATCTGGGAGACAAAATCAAGTGGTATAACATAAATATAAATGGTGTCACAGGTGTAGACAAAGTGACAATGAGACAGAAAGAAGATTTGAAGAAATGATATCTTCAAACTGTCCAAAATTTGGTAAAAACATAAACTTCAAGATCCAGGAAGGTCAGCAAATCCCAAACAGAATGAATAGAAATAAAACACATCTGGATACATCACACTCTAACAGCCAGAAATCATAAATCAAGGTAAAACATTGGAAGCAGCAAGAAAAACAACACATTACATATGAAAACAATGACATAAGTGACTATTGACTTCTAATCAAAAACAATGTAGGCCAGAGACAAAAGAACAAAATCTTAAAAGTGCTGAAGTAAAAAAATTTAAAAATTGTCAACTCAGAATTCTATATCAAGTGAAAAAAATCCTTCAAATGTGAATGTGAAATAAAAGCATTTTCGGATTAGAAAAAAACTAAGCAAATTCATGTTATTCAGACTGAAAGTGACCAATATGGAAACTCCAATATATGGGAAGGGAAAAAGAACAATATAAATATGTGGATAACAGTAAAAAAATTACACTTTTCCCTATTTCTTTAAAATACATATAACTGTATAAAGTAAAAATTATAACACTTTATTTTGAGGCTTATAATGTATGTAAACGAATTTCATATGACACAACACCAAATTCAGTGGAAAATAAATGAAAATACATTGTTTCAAGGGTCTTACAATTTATTTGAAGTAATATAATCAGCAATAATGCATACTGAAAACCAAGAGGAAACACTAAATCTCACACACACACACACACACACACACACACACACAGAAATTAGCTTAAAAAGCCAATAGGAATACCATATATTTGATTAACTCACAATAAATGTTTTTTTTTTCATACTCTGTTCAATCATTAAAATCAATGTATGGTACAGATAGAAAACAAATAATGAAATTGTAGACCAAACATATCAATAATTATATTAATTAAAAGTTAGATGAACAAAATATCAAAAAGAATGATAAATAGACAATAAACATATAAAAAGTTCTTAATGCAATTAACCATTAAGGAAATACAATTAAAAACACAATGCAGGGCTTCCCTGGTGGCGCAGTGGTTGAGAGTCCGCCTGCCGATGCAGAGGACGCGGGTTCGTGCCCTGGTCCAGGAGGATCCCACGTGCCGCGGAGCGGCTGGGCCGGTGAGATGTGGCCGCTGGGCCTGCGCATCCGGAGCCTGTGCTCCGCGGCGGGAGGGGCCACAGCAGTGAGAAGCCCGCGTACCACAAAAAAAAAAAAAAAAAAAAAAAACCACAATGCAGGGCTTCCCTGGTGGCGCAGTGGTTGAGAGTCTGCCTGCTGATGCAGGGGATGCGGGTTCATGCCCTGCTCCGGGAAGGTCCCACGTGCCGCGGAGTGGCTGGGCCCGTGAGCCATGGCCACTGAGCCTGCACATCCAGAGCCTGTGCTCCACAACGGGAGAGGCCACGACAGTGAGAGGCCCATGTACCGCAAAAATAAAATAAAATAAAATAAAATATTTTAAAAAACACAATGCAACACCAATACACACCCATCAATATGGCTAAAATTAAAAATATTGAGTAACAACACCAAATGTTTGCAAGGGTATGGATCAACCACAAGTCTAACACACGGTCAGCAGATGTGCAAAACTGTGCAACTGCTTTGGAGAAGAAATTTTTTATAAAATTAAATATGCATTTACCCTTTAATCCAGAAATTTCTCTCTTAGGTATTTACTCAAGGGGTCAGAAAATTTATGTTCATGAATATAGTCACAAAGATTCATAGAAGGCTGTCTACTCATAATAGCAAAACAAGGGAAACAATCCAAATTTCCATCAGTAAGAAAATAAATAAGCTATATATAATATGTTCATACACTAGAATGTTAACAATCAAAAGAAAAAGAGTGAACTTCTGATACATGTAAAAACATACATAAATATCACATATTATGCTAAAATCCAGAAGTTGGGCATAATGGAGTTTTACAGTACAACTCCATTTATATTAATAAAATTCTAGAAGGGGTAAATGTACCCTATGGTGAAAAATATCAAAACAGAATTTGCCCCCTTATAGGGAAGGAGGTGGGATAGGCTGAGTAGGTAAAACAAGGAATATTTCTGGAGTAATGGAATTAGCTTATATCTTCAAAGGGGTATGGATTACATGAGTGTTATAGTTGCCAAAATTCATCTAATTGTACACTTAAGGTTTGTACATCTCACTGTATGTATATTTTATCTCAAAGAAACTCAAGAAAAACATTCCCACATCTAATATCATACTCAGTGGTGAAAGATAAAGTTTTTTTCTCTAAGATGAAACACAAGATAAGGATGGCTGCTTTTGCTACTCCTATTCAACATAGTTCTAGAAGTCCAAGTCAGAGAAATTAAGCAAGAAAAAGAAATAAAGAGCATACAAACTGGAAAGATAGAAGTATAATTAATCTTGGTTCACAAAAGACATGATCTTATCTGTAGAAAACACTAAAAATTCCATGCACACACACACACACAAAAAAAACATTAGAACCAACAAACAAGTACAGCAAAGTTACAGGAAAACAATTAACACACAAAAATCAACTATATTTCTATATATTAACAATGAACAATTCACAAAGGAAACTAAGAAAATAATTCCATTTAAAATACTGTCAAATAGAATAAAATACTTAGAAACAAATATAACCAAAGAAACTAAAGACTTGTATACTGAAAACTACAAATCTTTACTAAAGGAAATTAAAGAAGAAACAAATAAATGGAAAGATAGCCCATTTCATAAACTGGGAGACTTAATATTGCTAATATGTCAATACTACCCAAACTCATCTCTAGATTCAATGCAATACTATGAAAATCTCAACGGTGTTTTTGCATAAACAGAAAAATCCATCCTAAAATTCATATGGAATCTCAAAGGACCCCGGATAGTCAAACAATCTTGAAAAGCACAAACCTGGAGATATCACACATCCTTAATTCAAAACTTACTACAAAGCTATGGTAATAAAAACAGCGTAGCATAAAGACAGACATATAGATCAGTAGAATAGAATAGAGCACCCAGAAACACATATAGTCAAATGATTTTAAACCAGGGTGCCAAGATCATTTAGTGGGTGAAAGGATAGTCCTTTCAACAAATGGTGATGGGAAAACTAGATATCCACATGCAAAAAAAAAATGGGACGCTCACCTTACACCATAAACAAAAATTGATTAAAAATGGATCAAAGACATAAATATAAGAGCTTTAAAACTATGCTTATGAACTCCTAGAAGAAAAAATAGGAAGATATTTCATAATTTTGGATTTAGCTCTGATACCTTTTTTAAAGATTTTTACATCAGTTTTAGGTTTACAAGAAAATTGGGAAGAAGGTAGAGAGATATACCTGCTCCCGCCACACAAGCACAACCTTGGTCAACATCATTTACCAGACGGCGATGTATATATTTATTTATTTATTTACTTACTTACATACTTACTTACTTTCCACGGATGAACCTACATTGACATATCACAATCACCCACAGTTAACAGTCAATATCCTAGGGTTCATTCCTGGTGTCATTCATTGCATGGGTTTAGACAACAATAAAATGGCCTATATCCATTATTATAAAATCATACACAATATTTTAACTACCCTAAAAATCTTCTGTGTTCTACTTATTCATCTCTCATCCCATCTACCACAGGCAACCACTGATCTTTACTATTTCCATAGTGTTGCCTTGTCCAGTTGGAATCATACAGTAGAGAGCATTTTCAGACTGGCTTTTTTCATTTAATAGTATGCATGTAAGCTTCCTCCAAGTCCTTTCATGACTTGATAGCTCATTTCTTTTTGGTGCTTAATAGTATTCCATTGTCTGGATGTACCATAGCTTACTTATCCATTCATCTACTGAAGGTAATCTTAGTTGCTTTCAGGTTCTGGCAATTATAAATGAAGCTGCTATAAACCCCCATGCACAGGTTTTTGTGTTGACTATGATAACTTTTTATGACTCCAAAAGCACAAGTAATAAAAGAAAAAAATAGACAAATTGGACTTTATCGAAATTTAAAACGTTTGTGTGTCAAAAGACTATAAAGAGTGAAAATATAACACATGGAATGGCAGAAAAATATTTGCAAATGCTGTATCTGATAAGTGCTTGATATGCAGAATACATTTTTTTAATTGCTACAACTAAACAACAATGAAAAAAAGCAAAAAAAAAATCCAATTTAAAAAATGGGCAAATGACTTGAATAGACATTTCTTCAAAAAAGATGCACAAATGGCCAATAAGCATATGAAAAAATGTTTGACATCACTAATCATAAGGGCAATGCAAACCAAACCATAAAGAGGTATCACAAACCCACTAGGATGTCTACTTTTTTTTAAGGGAAAAAAACCCCAACTGTTTATGAATATGTGGAGAAATTAGAACGCTTGTACATTGCTGGTGGGAATGTAAAATGGTGCAGCCATCATGGGAAATGGTACGGCAATTCCTACAAAATTTAAAAATAAAATTACCATATGATTCAGCTATTCCGTGCCTGGGTACATACCCAAAAGTTGTGAAAGCAGGGACTCAGATATTTGTACACTCACACTCACAGTAGCATTATTTATAATCACCAAGGTAGCAGCAAGTATCCATTGACAGATGAATAAACAAAATGTGATATATATATATATATATATATATATATATATATATATATTCAAAGGAGTATGATTCAGCCTTAAAATGAAAGGAAATTCTGACACAGGCTACAACATGAATGAGCATTGAAGACATTATGCTACATTAAATATGCCGGTCACAAAAGGACAAACACTGCATGATTTCATTTATATGAGGTATCTAAAGTAGACAAATTCAGAGAGACAGAAAGTAGAGTGGTGTTGCCATGGACTGGGCGAGTGGAAAGTGGGGAGTTTGTGTATAAGGGGTAGAATTTCAGTTAAGGAAGGTGGAAACGTTCTGGAGATGGATGGTGGTGATGTTTGCACATCAGTATGAATATACCTAATGCCACTGAACTATACTCTTAAAAATAGTTGAAATGTAATTTTTATGTTACATATATTTTACTGTAATAAATTTTTAATTAATTTTTAAAATGGCATGGAATATGATTTTCTTTAAAAGTACATAATAAATGGAGAAGTATACTATAGCCATAGAAGTTTTTGATGAAAATTTTAAGTTGTAGAAAGAGGTTACCTAGGCTGACTAAAATGAATATGTTTGCATGATAAGGATGAAGAAACAGAAGGATTTTCTCCAGGTGAGGCATCAGTATTCTATATAGAGAATATGAGGATACCAAAGGACAATTTTAAACATGTAAAACCCTTCTTCACTGTGCAACATTATAAAAGATCAATATTAGAAGTCATTTAAAAATAAAGTCACAAATCTTAGAGTCCATGCACTCCTTCTTTAAACAAGTATGTATTGAAAGTCTACTTTGTGTCATGCATCATTCTCAGGACTAGGAATACATAAATGAAGAAGAGAAAGAGAACAGTGTGTGTAGGAAGGGACTGAGTGAGAGTGAGAGAGAGAATCAGTGGTTCATAAGTGCTACAGAGATAAAGGAAGAAAAGGGTGAGAGGGTGATTGGAGTAGAGTGGGTATCATTTTAACTGTCAGAACAACCATCTCCTGGATAGTGACATTTGGGCAAAGATCTGAAGATGGTGAGGGAAGAAGCCATGTGAGTAAGTGAGGGAAAAACGTTCCAAACAGAGGGAAGAACAAATGTAAAATTTCCCATGCAAGAAGTTGTCTGCTGTGTTCCATAAACACCAAACAGACCAGAATAATTGGAGAGCAGTTTGCAAGAGGCTGAAAGTTTAGAGATGAAACCAGACAGACAGTGGAAAACCCAATGCTTTTACAGACCTTTAGAAGGACTTTGACTTTTATTATTTTTACTATCAGTTAATTTGGGGTTACATTTTTATCAAATTAGGTAAAATAAAGTAAGAATTAAGGAGTTATACAAAAATTTCCTTAACATTTATGGGACAAAGTCATGGTGAGGTTTGAGCTAATTTTACCTGTTTACATTTTTCAATTTTACTCTTACTATTATGTAGAGAAGAGAACACAATGGGAGGAAGTAGGCAATGGAGATCAATCAGGAGACAATTTAACAATCCAGGTGAGAGATAATGGTGATTTGGGTAATGGTAGAAGCAGTAATAAGGGATTAGCCTTAGAATATATTGTTATGCAAATGCATGTGCAGTGGAATGTGAGGGCAAAAAGGAATCAAGGATAACTTCAAGGCTTTAATCTATGCAATTGGAAGTATATAGATTTACCGTTAAATGAGTTGAAGAAGAATGTGAGAGAAGTAGGTTTATGGGGATAAGATCAGGAACATTTTTTGGACTTACAAGTTTAATATATAAACAGCTGTGTTTATGTGTGTTAAAGTCATGAGAAGGTCTGAACTGTAGATGTAAATTTGGGAGACATAAATTTTTTGAACTGTCAGCATATAAATGGTATTCAAAGCTATAAGACTGAGATCACTAAGCAATGGCTAGAGAGGGAGGTGAGAAGAGAGGGGAAGAGTGGTGGGGGGAGGGGAGAGAGAGAGAGAGAATAAAAAATGAAAAAAAAAATTAAAAACTCAGCATTAGAGCAGTTTAAAGTTGCAGACCAGTCATAAAAGGAGGAAATTATTAGCTTTTCAATAAGTCAAAAGGACACAGTTAAGGATGAATTATGGCTAACAAAGGGAAGAAGTTATACACAAAATTCCCTGAACAGTTACGGAGTACAAACATGTGACAAGAAACATTGCACTTTTATTCAAGTATGAGACTATGATCTAAGGAAGTTCTCAGAAAAATCTCGAATTGGCTGTCATTTCAAGATATACAGAATTTTAGAGCTATATCTATTCAGCAGTTATTTATGGTATGTTTACTAAATAAAAGGCAGAGAAATATGCCAAGTGAAAGATCAGGTTTACTGTCCCTATACCTAGGAAGTTTATACACTAGGAAAATAAATGAGTCATACTCAGATATTTATTATTTAATTCAGTATGTGTAAAGTAACTAACAAATGAGTAAGTTGTTGGAGACTGGATCACTTTTCATTCTATATGATTTAAATGTACATAACTTAAAAAAAAAAGAAAAAAAATGTGGACTCATTTAACTGTAAAAGTTTACATGGTACCATCAACTTCAGTCTCAAGTGTGGTTATAGGAATCTGGTCTCTATTATAGCTCTACTTCTTTCTGTTTAGTCTTCACTTGTAGATAGACTGTTTACTTGTGGTAGCTCCCAGCAGATCCAGGTATATATATAAAATATATTATATATATATATACTTTATATATAATTAATTTATAATTAATTTATTTATTATAATTAAATTCTAGCAGAAAAAAAAGAATCTTTTCCCCAAAATTTCTAACTAGCATTCTGGGCTAGTCTCATGAGTCTCAATTAAGTTATACTGATATTTATGAATCAATATATGGCTAGGTTGAAGGGGAGGGGGAGGATGGATGGTGTCGCTTGGCTTAAATATATGTCAAATGTACATAAGCTAAGGATAGTAGAGGAATGGTTTCAAAAGAATGTCAGATTACTATTATGAGAAGAGAGGATAATAAATGCTGAATGGGGCAAAAAATGTATATATATACATACATATATACAAAATATATATCTGTGTACATATTATGTGACTTATTGCGTGTGTGAGCAATTAAAGACGACCTAAGGGAAGTTGGAATTTGAGCATGGACCTTGAGAATTTAGGTAGTTGAAGGCTCTTGGAAGAAAGAAGACATCCCAGGTTGAAGGACTTATAAAGCAAATGGACACTGACAAAAAAAACAATTTTGAATGGATGGTCAAAAAAAGGCAAATTTGACTGGGGTGTTGAATGTATATATTGAGGACTCATGTGAAATGATGCCAGGGTAGAGGGCTGATGTTTCATTTACTAATGGGAATCCCCTGACATTTGCGGAGAAGTAACATAACGTGTGATTTAGAATGAATTTGTAACCAATAACAAAATACCCAATTAATAGCAGCTTATGCCATAGAGCATTTATTTTTTATATAAGAAGTCCAGAAGTAGACATTCCCCGGCCTTAACATTCTTCTACTCTGTCTTCCTTGATGTGGTGACATTTGTCTTATGGCTTTATATCCTCACACATCAGAACAATAAACTTCTCTTTACACAGCTCTCTCTTTCTTAGGGGGAAATATATTCCCATGTTCCCAGCATAAAATTGATTGCATCTCTGGCCAAAACTGTCACACAACTACCCTAGACCAATCACTGTCAAGGGAGAACAGGTTGCCATTAATTAGACCACACCTATCACGATTTATACTCTGCACTAGACATTTTGCTATTCTTAATCACATTTCTATTAGCAAAGAAAAAGAGGTAATGTTTATTGAACAGACTACCAATAGAATGTACCACATGTCTGGAAAGACAAAATTAATCTGCAATTTGTGTGCAGATGGATGAGGAGGTGAGTTATAAAGGGTAGTGATAGCATCTACAGGCAGGGCATCAACAAGAGTATTGCCACTGAGAAACTGTCTATATCCTTGGAGGATATAAACCACCCCGCAATGTGAGGTTATAAAAAAGAGACAGATTACGGCAATATTTTTTTGATCCATCTCCTAGACTAATGGAAATAAAAACAAAAATAAACAAATGAGGGACTTCCCTGGTGGCGCAGTGTTTGAGAGTCCGCCTGCCGATGCAGGGGACACGGCTTCGTGCCCGGTCTGGAAAGATCCCACACGCCGCGGAGCGGCTGGGCCCGTGAGCCATGGCCACTGAGCCTGCGCGTCCGGAGCCTGTGCTCCGCAACGGAAGAGGCCACAGCAGTGAGAGGCCCGCGTAACGCAAAAAATATATAAATAAATAAATAAACAAATGGGACCTAATTAAACTTAAAAGCTTTTGCACAGCAAAGAAAACCATAAACAAAATGGAAAAGAAAACCTACGGACTAGAAAAAAATATTTGCAAATGATGCAACCAACAAGGGATCAATTTCCAAAATACACAAACTGCACTTACAACTCAATATAAAAAATAAATTAATTAATTAAAAATGGGCAGAAGACCTAAAGAGACATTTCTCTGAAGAAGACATACAGATGGCCAAGAGGCACGTGAAAAGGTGCTCAATATAGCTAGTTATTAGAGAAACGCAAATCAAAACTACAATGAGGTATCACCTCACATCAGTCAGAATGGCCATCATAAAAAGTCAATAGATAATAAATATTGGAGAGGGTATGGCAAAAAAGGAACCCTTCTGCACTGTTGGTGGGAATGTAATTTGAAGCAGCCACTATGGAAATACTCTTATGTGAAATCTAAAAAAAAATGATATAAATGAACTTATTTACAAAATAGAAATAGACTCACAGATACAGAAAACAAAATTATGGTTACTGAAGGGGATAGCTGGGGCTGGGTGGAAGTGATAAATTAGGAGTTTGGGATTAAAATATACACACTACTATTTATAAAATAGTTAAACAACAAGGACTTACTGTATAGCACAGGGAACTATATTCAACATCTTATAATATCCTATAATGGAAAAAATTTGAAAAAAATGTATAAATGAATCACTTTCCTGTATACCTGAAACACATTATAATTTAACTATACTTCAATTAAAAAATGGTTAGAAAAAGAGACAAAGAGAGAGGTCTTATTTGGTTTGTACTCTGCACTAGGAGATTATTTAATTGTTTTCATCTCCTCATATCCCCAGGAGACCACTAACAATTGTTCTCCCAATTTACTTTCTATTGAATAGTTTTAAACCTCCTTCCTATACTCTTCACCTACCCTCTGGCTTCTCTGGAAAAGGCAATGAAAGCAGTTTTATTTCCATCTTTTACTTATTAAAATTTTTTCACTTCCACTAGCTTAATGAAACATCCAACATTTGGCATTTTGCCACCTTGCCTATTCTCTACTGCGTGAATTTTCAATTCCTTTCTTAAAAGAAAGTAATACCCAATGGGCAATACAGAGATTTGAAGAAGCAAATGACTTGACAAGGGCAAAAATACTGTTATGAGCAGTGTTTATATGCCTATATGGGTATGAATAGCTAGCAAAATAAACACAGATAATAAACCATGCTCCATTCTGCTTTCTATTATTACATAAAATTTCTTTTAAAATCTATGATCAAGACTGTGTCTAGATCCTACCTGTCTGTTGTCAATCCATAGAGTTGTAATACATAGAACAGCAATCAAATAGGATACATGAGGTTCTCTAATCAAATGGGAGTAAGGCCTCTGAAACCACTGCTTACTGATTGATCCAGTAATCTGGATCATATGTCTACACTAGGGCACAATCAACCCATTTTTCTTTGCAAAACATTTCACATGTGTTCAAATACAGTTTCCTGAAACAAATGCATCTTTGACTAAAACTTGATTCATAGAAATAATCAGATTTCACCATTAAGTTTACTGAGCATGTAATTTATGGGCACAAACCATAGCCAATATTGGAGGGTGTAGCAAAGTGGCTTTCAATGATCAAAGATTAACGACCAGAGGTCAAAACATGCAATGGTAGCAGTCACATTACCATAAATTATAACATACATTTCTCAGTTGATAATAATAAAAATATGTGAGTGCTCACATATTTCTTTAAAGTCAGACCAGCTATTCAGTTTTTTAATTAAAAAGTTTCTTAATTTCATGACAAATGAGACCTACTAAAACCCTCCTAGCTACTCTGGAATGTTAACTTCAAAGGAAGGCAATAAATTTTTGGTAGGAAATCCTCAGCTCTTCTACTTTCTTAGGCTTTACTTAATACAGTAATCCTAAAAAATAAAATAAAAAATAAAAAAATAAACAGAAAACATCCATTGTTGAAATGTCTGTTCCTGTTATTTAAAAATTTTTTCTTTTATTTTTATTTTCCTGAGAACATAGAAATAGGCTCTGAAAAAATTTATAAAAAATATTACTTTTAAATATGAATACTCTCAGAAAGATGGACTAACATAATTAACATAATCATTTTCTTTGCCATATAACTTTATATACATATAAAATATACATTTTATATGACTTTAATATATTTTATATAACATTTTACTTCTAGGAATTGAAAGATGCTATGCCCCAAGTTGCTGCATTGATAACTTTTTCTGTCAACAAATGTAAAACAGAAGATATAGAATAAAGTGTGCTTTATATAGCCACTTTTAGCTATGTCTTGGGTTGAAATATGTCATTTTATTTTAAAAAATAATAGTACGAATGACTACTATAGGGCTTTGTAAATTATCAATAAGTTGGCAAACCAAAGCTTTCATCAAGTTACTTTTTCCCAAATCCAATTAAAATATACAAAAATATACATAATATACAAATTGAAAAGCTTTTTATGCAAAAAAGAAATACCTATTTCTAAATACATTCCACTAAAAGTAAACATCTAACATTTACTGGAGGCTAAAGAAATATCTTTTGTTTTGTTTTTCCCTATTGACAAAATACTCCATCTGCTTAGTTCTATCATGAAAACAGCTGAAAGACAATTCATCAGAAAAACTAAATACTTACTAAGCCAAACTAATTATGTACACAAATATATTGATTCTTCCAGTACAATGTCCCTGAACAGCTAAACATTATTGAAGTTCTTTACATTGTGCATGTTTAAACGAAAACATCTACTAATCTAAACTATTTTCCATCAGAATTCACAAACCATTTCATTGCAGTAATTATAAATACAATGGAAGAGCAATTAAAGGTATTAGCCATGTGATCCTCAAAGACTCACACTAGAAAACGAAGAACTCTACTGTTTTAAACGTCAAATTAAAAAAACAAAAAGTTATCAAAAAAGGAGAGAGAGAGCTAAATCCTCTTGTCTGTACTACAGGAGTAAGCAATGGAACCAAGGAAAATCATGAGAAAATGTACCTTTACATACATTGTTTATAACTTTGTTTTTCTTAGTTTAAAATAAGCAAATTGTTTTTGTAAAAGTGAATATAGTGAAAAATAAATAGAAAGGCAAGCTTAATTGAACCAAAGCACTATTGGCAGTCTATGCTTTCAAACATGCCTGATTCTCAGATAGTAGCTACTCTTGGCATTTTACATATCCCTTATCAATTAAAAGTCTGTTATTTTTTTCTCTACCCATGTTCTTAACATGAAGAGACTTAGACACTGAGGCCAATTTATTCTCCCTCTCCATGCACCATGTTTTATATTTAAAAAAAGAAGAATCAACTTCAAATCAATTGTCAAGATACTAAAATAAATTTAATATATATAATATGCTAAATTACTTCGAAACAACTCAGGGTTCAACAGAGAGAACTGATGAAGAAGCACACTTCCATTCACATTGTTTATTCATCTAGGAAATATTTACTTTGCAACAAATACAGAGGCCTCTAGAAGTCTAGGGGATATACTGATGAATACACATGATAACTGCTCTCAAGGAAATTTTCATCTTACCCTCAATTTTATGCAGGTCACTTTCACACAGTTTCTTTTTAATTTCTATTGAAATACAGTTGATTTACAATGTTGTGTTAATTTCAGGTCTACAGCAAAATGACTCAGTTATATATGTATGTATATATATTATATATATATAATCTTTTTTAGATTCTTTTCCATTATAGGTTATTACAAGATATTGAATATAGTTCTCTGTGTTATACAGTAGGTCCTTGTTGTTCATCTATTTTATATATAGTAGTGTGTATATGTTAATCCTAACCTCATAATTTATCCCTCTCCCATGTTTTCCCCTTCAGTAACCATAAGTTTGTTTTCTATGTCTGTGAGTCTATTTCTGTTCTGTAAATAATTTCATTTGTATAATTTTTTTAGATTCTACATATAAACATATCATATGATATTTGTCTTTCTCTGTTTGACTTACTTCACTTAGTATGATCATCTCTAGGTCCATCCATGTTGCTGCAAATGGCATTATTTCATTCTTTTTTTATGGCTGAGTAATACACTTTCACACAGATTTAAAGTTTTGCACAGTGAAATCCTGGAAGCACTAGCTAGAAAGCCCTCTTTATTAGGATAAAAAAAATATCTTCTAGCAATAAAAGACAATAATTAATTTTTAAAAATTATCTGTTTCCTCTTCTTGGGTGACAGGAAACTAAAAATTAACGTATTGCTTCCTTGAACCCCCCAAAATCATCCTTGTGATTCTCAATGTATGTTTGCAATCCATTTTTTTAAACTCCTGTCTCAGCTCCTCTACTGCAAACCCACTCGTCAAATGCTGCTGTCTCAATGGCTCAACATTGATTTTCTACACTTTTGAACAAGTTCTTGAAATTCAAAGGGTCAATGATGGTAAAACGCATTACTATCCACATGCCTGCTATGGTGGAAAGCGTAACAATTACTTTCTAGAAAGTTAGTTTTTGTCACATTCAAAATAATCTATCTGTTTATTTGAAGACCTACAGAGCTCAATGTAAAAGAGACCTCAGATACATAAATATCAGATATGTGATCCTTTTTGCATAGAAAATAAAAAAATATTCAGTAGAAGGATAATCTACTTTATATAGAAAATAAGCAAATATGAAGTTCTTGTAGCAACTGAGTAAGTGAGGTTACACTGGTAAATAAAATCATTTTAAATTGTTCAGATTTATTGTGAGTCAGCTTTGCAATCATTTAAAAATCATGAAATATGCAAGCCCTGTGCTAGCCCAGCTGCTTAATTTTCCAGGATTATTTATAAATCACTTCTGTTCAATAAGTAAAATTACCTTCCCTGTTAAATTTGAATTACCAGACACTTGCAAAATATTTCTGAAACCAGCAACTGTTTTCTCATTTGCTACTTGGCATTTCTTCAAAAACTTATTTAACACTTGTCTCTACGTCTCAGAGATTTGATCAAGCATGTTTTAGTGATTTGTTTTCCCACTATAGCAGTGTCTGACTTCCAGCAGACAGTATTTCTGCAAATAAGCTTCCCAGGTGTGAAGTGTCTAAATCACACAGTAATGCACAGATGTGCCCAGGCCCAAGGAGCATGGAGTGGTTACATGGCAGAGCCCTCAGCAGCTGCAGTCAGCAGAGATACATGATATGGTAGAAAAAATAACCTTAGAGACATTTCCTTGATTCATGGGCTTAGAGATGTTGAAGTAGCTGTTCTCTTTCTGCCAGAAGCCAGAAGCCAGAAGAGTGGTCTAAAACTGGTGGTCAAACTTTGATCACCAGAATCACCTGGGCAGCATTTTAAATCTACAGATTCCTGGGCTTCATGCCCAGCAATTTTGTTCAGTAGCCTTGAGACCAGGAATCTATATTTTTTATGAAGTTCCCCAGTTAGGAAAGTTTCTCTAATTCCCTAGTGAGGCTTGCCTCACTATTTATTAGAATAAATGATAGAACCATACTATAGCTGTATATAAATACCAATTGTATTGGGTATATTTACTTCTACATATCATTCATATATATATATATATATATATGAATGATATATATATATACAAACTGATAGATAAATTTTATATTTTTATATATATACATCTGTCAGTTTAGTGATCTTGACTATAATTCATTTAATTAGGTGTCCAGAAGTAATTTTTTAACTACCACTTTTGCTTGTCTTTATAATGTCCCTGTAAAGAAGCAATTCAGATATTCTTATACAGAAATATTTGAACCAAAGGTAAGTGAATCATAATTAGCAACCCTTACAGATGGGGTGGAAATGAGGTCTATTTGAACTTTTTTGATGTGATATGTGACAAAAGAATAATCTGGGCTCTGACAATATGGAAACCACTGATCTAACTCTTCTCTCCTCCCCCCTGCCCATCATCATTCCTTCTAAGAAAAGCAAATGCATTCCCAGGCAACTGCATTAAGTCATTTTGCAGAGAGTAAAGAGTCAGCACTTCTTTACCTTCCAAATTCATATGGATAAGTGCCATCGCGTCTAAAAACAGAAAGAGCCAAAATTGTATGTAAGTGGGAGGCAAACTTCCATATTGAAGGGGGTGTGTGGAATGCTGGTTAAGAGCCCAAACTCTGGAGCCTTGGTACCTGGGTCCAATCCTGGTGGTGCCATTTATAAGCTTGTGACTTTGGGCGATGTATACAATATGTTTTTGTTTCAGGTTCCTAATCTGGAAAAACGGGGTTAATGTTCACATCTACCTCCTTAGGTTATTGTGAGTATCAGTGATTGCTACCTTATTACTCTTTGGTCAGCAGACCAGCAGCACTGGCATTATCCAGAGCTTGTTAGAAAGGCAGAATCTCAGGCCCTGTCCCAGGATCCACATTTTTAATAAAATTTTCACATGTGGCACGTGACGTTTTTTAATTGAAGTATATTTGATATACAATATTATATAAGTTACAAGTGTACAATACAGTGATTTGCAATTTTTAAAGGTTATATTCCACTTATAGTTACGATAAAATATTTGCTATATTCTTCGTGTTGTACAATATATCCTTGTAGCTTATTTTAAAACTAATGGTTTGTACCTCTTACTCCCCTACCCCTATATTGCCCCTCCCCCCTTCCCTCTCTCCACTGGTAACCACTAGTTGTTCTCTATATCTGTGAATCTTCTTTTTTGTTACAGTTTGTTGTAGTTCTTAGATTCCACATAAGTGATATTATACAGTATTTGTCTTCCTCTGTCTGACTTATTTCACTTAGCATATGCCCTCCAAGTCAATCTATGTTGTTGAAAATGGCAAAATTTTATTTTTTCTTTATGATTTAGTAATATTCTATTGTGTGTGTATGTATATATAGATAGTATTCCATTGTGTGTGTATGTGTGTGGATATAGATATATAAGCAGATGTAGTACATGATTGCTGAATTTCAAAGTCCCTACACTTTGCCTGCGGAGGGCAGTGGCCCTCAGTTTAAAAAGGGTAAAACCAGAAGAGGCTGCTAAAATGCTACTAAGACCCGGTTCTGAGACTTGGGGTAAGCCCAGGAATCTGCATTTATACAGCCCTTCACCATTCTGATATTTTGGACAGGATATGATGCTAGCAGGTGGCTTGATTAAGAAAAGTTTTATATTCCTTTCTGAGAATCACAAACTGTGTCCTGGACCCAATGAGCTACCACTGAAGGGTTTAACTAGTGGAGTGAAGTGACCAACACTTTTTTTTATGGGATAACTCTGGGGGAAATGCGGTGAGTGGTTGATCTGAATTTAATTATGAAGAGACAGTTAAGAGTACTGGCTCTGGAGCCTGCGTTCCTGATGTGCTGTGCAACCTGGTACAAGTCACTTTCATGCTCTGTGCCTTAGTGTGCTCATCTCTGAAATAGGACAGATAACGGGACAGTTGTGAAGATTGTAAAGTACTTAAAGCATTGCTTAAAACGTAGTATAGGGCTTCCCTGGTGGCGCAGTGGTTGAGAGTCCGCCTGCCGATGCAGGGGACACAGGTTCGTACCCCGGTTCGGGAAGATCCCACAAGCCGCAGAGCGGCTGGGCCCGTGAGCCATGGCCGCTGAGCCTGCGCGTCCGGAGCCTGTGCTCCACAACGGGAGAGGCCACAACAGTGAGAGGCCCACGTACCGCAAAAAAAAAAAAAAAAAAAAGTAGTATACATGTAGCAACGGAAAATACTTAATCATCATCATCTTTATGCTATACCAGAATTCACTCAGCAGAGCTCCAAGAACCGTGCATTTGTTACAAGGTCATATTATGTAAGGATATATACAAAAATCATGCTAATTACCTATCCTTAGATATCAGTTATATTTATTTCAAAATTTCTCAGTATCCTTTAATAAAGAGAAAATATTTACCTGTGGGTCTTCTTTCGCACTGTGAGGCATACAATGAGGTAGTGACTCGGTGATAAAACGTCTAATCAGAAAGGTGAATGCTTGGCTACTGTAAAGCAGCAATACTTAAAAGATCTCTTAGAGCCGAATGTCCTGTCAAATGTCTGTATGTCTTCTTCAAAACCTAGTTCAGATGTGAGTCCTTTGGAGAAGCATTCTCTGACCTCCCCAGGCAGAGTTCACCACCTCTTCTCTGGTCCTATCTCTCTTCCTACTCAAACCAGAATCACTGAAACAATGTATAGACTCCTGAGTTAGATCAAGAGATGAGAAGAGAAAAGTTTGAAACAATTGAATTCAGTTACCACAGCACACAGACTTCAATACCTCTCTTCTTAAAAAAACTCTAATACAAGAATAGGTTAGACAAGCCCTGGCTCATTATAACAACAGATGCATAATCTAGGAATTCACAATCTGTTTGTACATTCATTCTTTTTTGGCATTCTGCATTAACATCATCATATTTATTGTGAACTAAACTGCTGAAAGGCATGGGGGCTTGGCAGACTTTAAATATTTCAGTTACAGGCCTTTAATTAGCAGCACTATGGATCATCTTGACTATGAATGACTGCCACACTATCAAAAATATATTTCAACTAATTTATTTTCCAGTGGTTATATATCTCAAACTAAAACACACTAATTGATCAGTATATGTTTCTCTTAATAGTTCTGCATTTGAAACAAATAGGTAATAAGATATGACTGTCTAGAACTATGAAAATACAAACATACTAACTGAAGCTAACGTTTATTGATTTAACTCAGGCCTTTTCAAAGACATAATTTATCATGGATTTACTGGGGGGCAGGGTGTATGTGTGTTTAAAGTCTCTCTTCCCTGGCTCCATAAAGGTAGAGATTGGACTTATTAGGACTAGCCTCAGTGTCTATCACACACAAGAAATTTAAACATTGGTTGAATGAATGAATACATTTTTAAAAATCCCAACCCTCTTTATAGTCAAACACCAAATGGAAAGAAGTGTTCTGAAGCCAAACATCATCAACTGAATTATTTCAATAGCCTTAGTAACTCTGACTCTACTCACATGAGGCCACACCACATCAGCCACCCCTCATCTCCTGTCCCTTCTCATGATCATTTTTTCCATAATTAATATTTATATGAGTATATCCTCTGTTGCAGGCACTGTGCAAATGTTTTAACTTCACTACTTCATTTAACCCTGGCTATAGCCCTCCAGGTTAGGTACAGTCCTATCCCCACTTCACAGGTGAGGAAACTGAGACTCCAGTAAGCTAAATAACTTGCCAGACAGGAAGATCTGCATTGTTTAACCTGTTGTCTTTTATCCCAAAACTGCCCCTCCATACTTTGCTCTGTAATGTTAGACTAAGAGATGGCAAACTATACATCAGCAACATCATTCTGAAGTATCAAAACACAGATGCAGAGACATCACTACTTATGGGTTGACTTTTCCTGGGATATTTTTATACAACTGCCCTATGAAGCACCTAATTTAATTTTAAATAAAATATGTATCTGGGAGAATTCAAGTTAACAACTCTTATCCAGTATATGATTTAGACTAATTATGCCCAAATCATTCAGAGCTTTTGACACTGTTTCTCTTCCAGGAAGCAGAATTTGGCATCAGTATAGTCATACCAAAAGCGAATTCCTAATAAAGAAGACAAAAATATGCTACTATAAATGTTAACAGATACAACAAAAGTTAAGTTTCCATAATGCAGATGTTTGATTTAGGGGACGCAGAAATCCATTTCCCTGGAAATAAGTAATCTAACATTAAAACATCAAAATCTGGATTTCTCTAGAACTGTTACCATTTAGGAATTTAATGAAGGCTTTTAAAAAGAAGAAATTGAACATGTAGAGACTGGTTGATTTTTGGAAAGGCGCTATGGACATAACTTGATCCTACTCCTTTGGTAGGCATGTGAGGAAGTTGGTCTCAGAGAAGTGAAATTGTTATATCCTTTGATTCAATATCAAATTGCATCAGTTTTTATGTGCAAAACATAAGTATCTTCTCTACCCGTCACATGTCTGATACTATCAATTAGATACTACTTTACCCTTCCTTGCACATCAGCAAAAATTAATAGGTTCCTTAACTACTTCTGCATGTGCTGAACAAGAGAAATAACTGTACGCACTTTCCTGGATGTTCAGTTTACAGAAAGATTGAATCTTTATGTTACACTAAAACTTCCTGGTTTTCTTTGAATTTTTCCAAAGCCAACAGATATGACAATGAGAAATGGTGAGCGATTTCTCCAGATAACAGCCTGTTTCCATTCCATTGCAGTATCCTATGGTAAACTGCAAAAAGGGAGCCACCTAGCATTTCATGCATTGAATATCTTTAGAAATGGAAGATGAAATAATTTCATAAGTTCACAGGACATTATTAATGTTTTATATTTTGTGAAAATTTTCCATCAATAATCAGTATATTTTAGGTCAAATAATAAAAGTGAGTTTTAAAAATTTTGTAAACCACTTAGATTTATAATTTGAATCAAACAAATGTCATCAAGTTTACTTCCAAGATGGCGAAGTTTGGACTGTCATAGTTGGTACACTTAAAAGTGCTAAAATAATCTTCAGGTGACTAGAGTTAAATTATTTCCAGTGGACGGGGATTAGAAAATAATGTGGGTCCTGCCTGATGACAGAGAATTAAGTCATCCACTTGCAGAAAAATCATCAGGTTTATTTAAATTGAACTAAACTTTCGACAATCAAATCAAAACCAATTTTTAGTTGCAGCTAAAACCTTGAAAGAATTATTTTCCATCTAACATTTCCTTACTCCTTTAAACATGCTGACTGTCACCTTGAGAGAAAAGAAAAGCTAAACAGAGCCAGCTGGTTCTTCACCATGGTATCAAGATTCCACTTCATTCCTTCCTATGTCATCTCACATAAGCAGACTTTTTCAATCACCGGTAGGCGACGGCTTCTCTTATTGCAAAACCCAACAGAGCACTGAAAGGGAGCAAGCATAAAAGATGTGCATGCATTTGTACTGTAAACACAGTTTCTTCAGATATTACCCTCAAGGAAGTGAAAGACACTCACTGGAACTTCTAAAACATTTCCATGTTTCTCTTTGAAATGGATGTATAATTATTCAAGATAAACTGTTCTGTCCCTTTTACACCAACCCCGCTGAGTTTTACTAGGGAAACTGGGACTTTAACACATTCCAAAGGTTTAGTCATTGTTGCTTTAGTTATGAACCTTTTATTAAAACCTTTGTTCTGAATAAGATCTTCCCATGCAAGGCCACAAAAATGTCAGTTCATTTCTGAATCAAATATTTAGCTTACTTAAGGTTAGCTTGCTTGAATCTCATAAAAGACATGAGAACAGAAATCTTATTTTTGAAACAAGTGAGCCATAACCATTATTCATAATATTGCAACAATCTTTGTAGATGAGTGGCTCTAACTCACCTTTCACATTTTTCTTCTTTAGGTCTTAGTATAGATTATCAAACAAAATTAAAAGAAACTTGTTTAATTCTAATTCTCACATGGGAGAACTAGGCCTTGCTATTCTATTCTAAAAATTGTAAAGAGGGATACTGTTCTATGACAAGTGGCTGAAGACCACACACAACCCTCCTTGTGCCAGTGAGGCTGGAGTGGCCATAGGATCAGCTCATATTTTGGGGCCAGGATGGAAGCATCCTCTTTGGTACCAGCCTCTGGTCAGTATGGACCTTTACCATTATTAAATTAGGTTTTCTTTCGGAAGGACAAAGTCATGAATCTTGTTCATTAAATCTGAGGTTTTTCTCCTCTACAAGGTGATTCACACACCAAAAATGGGTATCTCAAAACATACACACTTCATAGTTCCACGTCTTTAAAAGGGCTTTTGAATGGTTAGAACAACACACACACATCACTTTTAGTTTCCAGACATCTGCAGAGCAAGTCAAGAACAAGGAACAAAAGTTCTGACAACTGGGTATTTCCAGCAAGATGGTCTTCTACTTCCAGCTTGGGAAGAGGACTCCATGAGCTGCAAGCTTTCAGAGACGGACAAGAGTGGCCAGAACTCAGGACTTCTGAGGCTATCTGCTCAGCTTTCCTAAGTGAGGTTGTCTTTTTCAAGAGGCTCATGACAAATGTCTATTTAGGGCTTCCCTGGTGGCGCAGTGGTTGAGAGTCCACCTGCCGATGCAGGGGACACGGGTTCGTGCCCCGGTCTGGGAGGATCCCACATGCCGCGGAGCGGCTGGGCCCGTGAGCCATGGCCACTGAGCCTGCGCGTCCGGAGCCTGTGCTTCGCAACGGGAGATGCCACAACAGTGAGAGGCCCGCGTACCGAAAAAAAAAAAAAAAAAAAAAAAAGTCTAACTATTTAGAGACAAATGCTATACTGCAGACTCCAGGTGGTGAAAATTCCTTTAGAATATTTTAATTGTACTATCTTACAACAAATATACTTCAAATGAACATTTAAATCATCATTCCCTGTGGATACTTCAAAACTAAAATTCAACAATGGCAGTTGTTTCATTATCTAAAATTAAAAAAATATCCTAAAGTAATGAATCAGAATCAGTTCCTTCCAGCACAATTTTAACCTCCTCTTCATAAGCTGTCTAGGTTAATTATACCTGATAATGACTCTCAGACACTATCATCTCTAGGAAAGCACCATAAAATCTCCCAGGACATTCTACAAGGATTTTTCTAGTTTAGTCCAACTATATGCACACAAAACTTGAAGTCAAAGTCCTCTAAACATCGGGAAACCAAAGAATCACTTCAGGGACAGAAAACTTTTTTTTTTTTTAATTGAAGTATAGTTGATTTACAATGTGTTAATTTCAGGTATACAGCAAAGTGATTCGGTTACATATGTATGTACAGATAGACAGATACATATATATACACACACACACACGTATATATACATATATATATATATACTTTTTCAAATTCCTTTCCATTCTAGATTATTACAAGATATTGAATACAGTTCCCTGTGCTATACAGTAGGTCCTTGCTGTTTATTTTATATATAGTAGTGTTTATATGCTAATCCCAAATTCCTAATTTATCTCTCTCGCCACCCCTTTCCCCTTTGGAAATCACGTTTGTTTCCTATTCCCCGGGGGTCTATTTCTGTTTTGTGTATAAGTTCATAAAACTCCTTAGATTATATGGTACCACCAGCGTGTAAGAGACTAAATGCCACTATTAAGAATCTTTGAAGATACATATATTTTTCAGAGAGTCCTGGCTCAGCCTCTGCCGCTTATTTACCCTGTAGCTCTTGGCAAATCCCTTAAGATCTTTGAGCTTTCTTCAGATGTAAAATGAGAAGTCTAAGGCCTAACTCACAAAGTCGTGAAAATTAAAACAAGTTAAATATTTTAAAGGTCTTTAAAATTGTTAAATCCCCATGTTATTGTGAGATATTGCTTATTAAAAGAGGTTGGAAAAAAGAGTAAGAGTTAAATGATCATGAAATGCTCTATAAATTGTCACAAGGTAACCAGAAATAGTTCCATGGAAAGCATTCACCCTTTATATCAATTAAGCAAATACTCCCCAGGGTATTCTATACCAAAGAGAAAGAAACCAGTTTTATGATGTGAATATATATGAACGCTGTTATCAAATGTATACAATTTCATATAGACAGTACTATGAAATAGTCATGGAAATCAAAGTTAAGATAACATTTATGAGAACTGTGCTGAGAAATCTGGTTCTTTCTAGACTTGTTCCTTGACTTAAGCCCTCATAGTCATGCCAGTCAAAACACTTACTTACAAATCTAAAGATCTTGCCTTCATAGATCTCAGGACATTTTTATTTCTATACTAAAATAGGAACTCAGCCTTCTGTAACCTAAATTTTAAGAAATAAACATATAAACCAGAAGCCCATACACAAAGTAATAAACATGTTTTATCTCATTTACTGCTTTTCAAAATATATTAAGAATTTTTTCAACTCCTAGCTTTGTTATAAAATGAAAGCAGTGTATATAATGTCACTCCTCAACTAAATGGAAGTAGCTTTTAGTCAACAAATACTCCAAAGTTAAATTCAGAACAAGAATTATTTAACATTCTTTAACTTTGAAACAGTGTCATCTATGTAGAGCAACTGTTTTAATCACAATGTTTATACAAGCCTAGTTTACTGGTTTCAAAATGTATTGGACTCTACTTTCTGTGGTCTGTGATACACAATACATGGTTAAAGCTCTGATATTTTGTGTATAAAGATATTATCAAGATCACCCCTCAGCCACATGCCAATGGGTCCTACGCTATCTTCTGTCTCTCTTGACCTGGACGGCACGTGTTTCGGTTCTTTTATGGTGTACAGTGGATTGTCTTCAAGGACTCCATTGACACCTCTTCCTCAGTCGCTTAGTTACAGACTTCTAAGACAGAGCAGATCCTTTCCTGCTACCTGTAAATATTCTCTTGGAGTCGCACTAAGGCAGATCCTTCACACAACAGGTCAACTTCCTGAGGTATCCAAAGAGCAAATGCTTGTACCTCCTTCGTTTGCCTGGTTTAGGATCATGGGGAACCCAACCTTTGCTCCTTGGGAAACATGGGAGTTAAGGAAGATGTGGTTATGCCATCCTGCAATCTCCTGACATTTCTTCCTCCAGTGGTACAGGATGTGTCCAGAGATTCAGGACTTCAACAAATATCCTATGAGGAAGTAAGATTTCAGCCTCTGCATCTTGCAGAAACCTCTAAACATAAGGTTGGAACGAGGGAAATAACAAAGAAATGTCTTTTAATTATTACTTTTTCTTCGTAAAATTCAATTATTTATCTAATTTCTCATTTTTGTCTCACTTAATGAAGGGGGAAAAAACCCACTATATCAGATAGGCCTCCTTCAAACCTTGATACAATTTGGAGGGTCTTGAACCATGAATCATACTCATTTGGATTTTGCCTTCTGTTCATCCTTGAGCTGTCTCTATACTACTCCCCGTCAGATGTTGACAAGACACCAATTCCACTGATTCCGTATAATTGCTTACAAAACAAAAGAATAATTGATAATAGATGTTGATTCTTCTATTAGCCTACTTGGTGCCAAGTGAAGTCGAAAGAAAATGTGCCTTGGGATTCTGAGTGTGGAAATTCTAATCTTGGAGAAGCAAGCCTCTACCATTATAAAATTGACTTTGTTCTTGAATTATTCAAACTGATATCCAAATTACTCACTAGAGAAGGCTCAGGTGGATAGAGTCAGAGCGCCAGTCTTCTGGGCCATATCTAGGGCATTGATGTCCTGCTTTCGGTAGTCAGAAGATGAATGAAAATGGAGAGGGACAAGCCTCAGCATTTTTGAGTACCACAGCCAACAGAGTGTGGGTGAGGCTCTGAGGAAAGAGACCAAGAGGTAAGGGTTAACATGGCTCAGCCAGTTTCCTGTAGGCTGGCCTTCTGTAAGAATCCATGGAAACCAGCCCTTGTCAAATTCTTGAGGCAAGCCATACTAGTAAGGCTGAGGTGGCAACTTCAGGACAAAGGTGCTGTTAGAGCTGCAACCACGAGTTTCAAACCCCAAACATCTAATAATGCAAGCAGAAGGGCTCCAGCCGATAAATAATGAGGTAGCAAAAAAGGCATGGAGGACAAGCTCTGGCACATCATACTGCTGCTGTCACACAGGACTTGGACCCAAGGCCTTGAACATGGCTGTTTAAGGACTGGCACTGGGCTTCCCTGGTGGTGCAGTTGGGAGTCCGCCTGCCGGTGCGGGGGACGCAGGTTCGTGCCCCAGTCTGGGAGGGTCCCACATGCCGCGGGGCGGCTGGGCCCGTGGGCCGTGGCCACTAAGCCTGCGCGTCTGGAGCCTGTGCCCCGCGGCAGGAGAGGCCACAGCAGTGTGAGGCCCGCGTACCGCAAAAAAAAAAAAAAAAAAAAAAAAAAAAAGGACTGGCACTTCTTCACTTACACTTCTTAAAAACCTCATGGCAGCATGCCTGTATCAGAATCCCAGATTTTGATGGGCAACTGAATACCTGTAGCCCCAGTAAATGTTATTTCAGATGACTTGGTCTTGCCATCTAACCATCTGCCTTTTTGTGTTCAACACAGACACAATTTTCCCATTGTTGCTAAAAGTATAAGTTGGTACAAATAGAACAATATTAACGTAAGGTAATTGAGCATTATATATCAAAACTGTAAAATATATTTTGACCCAGACTTTCAACTTCTAGAAATTTATCATATACACATATTTACCTATATGCAAAATACTTGAAAATATTTGTACAGCGTATTCATAACGCCTCTAATTATATATATATATATACACACACACACACACATATATATATATATGACGCTACATCCACACGAAGAAATACTCTACAGCTGTAAAAAAAAAAAGAAGAAAGCTCTTTTGTATCGATATAAAAAAATATTCCCAAATACATTTTTCAGGGTATATATGGTGGGAAATAGACTATTCATTTTTTCCCTTTCTGATATTTGAATGATAGGATATAGTACAAATTAATAAACGCATACAGACTAAAATTATGATGGGTAAATCTCTAAGAGCATAATAACCATTAAGTAAGTAACCAATAGTTAGGCAATAAAATTCAGTATCATTTGTGATTCTGGAACTTTTCAAGATGAAATTAAAATGGAGTCTCAAGTTATTTGTGGAGGAAAGATACAATTAACCACAAGTGTGGAAGTCCTCAGTTGATGAAACAAATGAAAAATAATTTAAGTCAGGTGAATCTATAGACTGATTCACAAAGACTTTTCAGACTATATCCAGGTTTACCCATAGTCAGCCTATTTTTTTTAACTTTTAAAATTTACATCTCTAGTTATAAAATAGAAACTGATGCTCAGAAACATGAATCTTGTGGTGCTGTGGCAAAATAAATGGGCTAGAACTAGAGTCTCAGGTTTACATCACAGCTCTAATTTTCAACCAATCATTTGATTTCTGAGGACCGAAGTTTCTTAATAAGCTATAAAATAAAAACTAGGCATAATTATCACCAATATTCCTTCCAGTGTTACTATTCTCTATTATCATAATGTGGTACAAACACTGTAAGATTTTGAAAATTCATTAAAGAATTATGATGTAAGCTAGAAGATAAAATAGTCATACAGTGAAGAAGAATATGCATGCAAAACACAGCAGGTGAACATTTCAACTGTGCAATCTTGATGATAATTTGACTATTAAGAGGTCTGGGAGATGAAGAACCTATTATGAAATCAACCCTGGTATTTTCTCAAAGCTGCTGAATGGTTCAGAGTGAATACTATAACCTTTGTAGACAGGTTGAGAGACTAATGTCTCAAGACCAATGGTCACCATTTTGAATGAGCTACGGAGGCACCACAGAGTGTCATTTTGCAAAATAAAACATCATTCAGGAAAGTTCTAGCTGCCCAATATATACAATATTTGGAACTGAAATCCTGGGGGGAAAAAGGGTGAGATCAATATCATTTTCTTTGTTCTGAGTTTTTTAAGGCCTTGCTGCTATATTACAGATATATCTGGATTTTTTTTTAGGTTTTACCTAAGATACTTTTTAATACAATGTTGAACAAATGAGATTGCAGGAAAAAGAAAAATTTCCCCAAAACAAAACCAAAAAAGAAAACCAATAAAATTAAAGACCCACAATGGAAAAGTTCACTAAAACTTGGATGGTAAGCAAACATGTAACCTTGAGGCAAGTGCTATATCAGGATGGGAAACTAAGCCTTTGGCCCCTACAAAGCCGGGAGCTGAGGTGTAGTCTATCCAACTAAGCCAGGATCATCTAAGGGGGTTATATTGAAAACTTAAGTGAACGAATTTCTAGAAAAATATCTCTTACCAAAAATGATTCAAGAAGAAATAAATATCTTGACTACACCCATAACAATTAAAGAAATGTGATCAATAAAATATTTTCATTAAAATGTCAGACTAAATAATAGTGTATATTCAGTGAACAGTTGTCATACTTATATATTCAATCAATGAACAAATAATTTCAATAATTTATAAATTCTTCCAGAGACTAGGAAAATTAATCTATAAGAAAAACTTGCAATGTGTTCACATGGCCCAGATTTTCTTCAGTGAATATACCCTAGGAGAAGAGTTACTGGACCATAGGATGTACACATCTTTGGTTGTGTGAGACAATGCTAAATTTTTCTCCAAAACACTTAGGCCTATTCATATTCCATTTGGTAGTATGCAAGAGTTCCAGTTGCATTATCTTCTTGGCAACACTTGATAGCATCAGTTCTCTTAATTTTGCCAATCTACTGTATTTAAGTTATTCATTTTGAACCTCTTTTTCTTTGGTTTCTCAGACTCCAAGTTGAGTCATGTAAAAAGCTTTTGCTAACAATCCACCACCACCTTCATGCCTATCAGCTCTTCCCTGAGTCATTCTTTTTTCCTTCCTTTCTAATGACAACATATTACTCTTCAATTTAAAGCTTTTTAAAAATAATATTACTTTCAGGATCTAGATGTTTGGTGCTATTACCTAAGAAATTTGTTTGCCATCATATAGACTTGGTAGCTCCCCAATATTATCCATTGAAGTCAAACATCAGTAACCATATGTTAAAATTATACAGTTTGTTCTGCCATATGCTTACTTTGAAACGCAAACTTGTTCCAAATGATTGATATATTAGAGAACTATTTGAGCAAAACACAAATTTTGCATTTGATTATGCACAAACTCATTTGTGATAAATATTAGATGACCACGGACAACTGCACTCAGCTGAACTGAGCCATACAGGAATACACAAATACCCATCTCGACCCCAAATCTTTAATAAGTATTACCCACCCACTCATTACACAGCCTATTTTAACATCAAATTTAACAAACAGTTATTATGCTCTTTCTACTAGGTAATGTGGTAGACACTAGTGACCAAGGGTACTCTGTGGTCATTAAACTCATCAATGGATGCAAAATCTCATAATAACTATTTTGCAGTAATACTCAATTTTAATTGTATTAAGTCCTATGAAGGAAAAGTATATGATGTTGTGAAAATGTGTTACATGAAGCTCTAGCCTAACTTGGGGGATATAGTTTAAGGATAGTCAGAGAAAGCTGCCTTGAGGAAATATGACCTTTAAGCTGAGATGGCAAAGATGAATAAAAGATAGCCTGACAACGGATACAAGTGATATAGAATGTACAGTACATGGGAATGCTCTGAAGTAAAAAGAAGTTTGGACTCTGAGGAATAGAGAGAAGAAGGCCAGTTTGGCAGAAGCGTAGAGAACAAAAAGAATTATGGCATGATAAAATAATGTAGTACATTCAATGGTGGGCCTCCAAAAGATATGTGCACCTGGAACCTGTGAAAGTGATCTCATTTGGAAAAAGGGTCTTTGCAGATTTAATTATGAAAAAGATCTTCAAGATGAGACCATCAAAGATTAACAGAGTTGGCCCTAATTCCAATGACACATGTCCTTGTAAAACAGAAGAGGAGAAAACAGACATACAGAAGAGAAAGTGATGTAAGAATGGAGCCAGAGATGGAATGATGCATCTACAAGCCAAGGAATGCCAAGGATTTCCAGAAGCCACTGGAAGCTAGGAAAGAGGCATGAATAGATTTTCCCTCAGAGCCTTCAGAAGGCAGCAACACTGCCGACCCTGTGATTTTGGACTTCTGGTCTCCAGAACTGTGAGTGAATAAATTTCTGTTTTTTGAAGTCACTCAATTTATGACAATTTGTTGTAGCAGCCTAGGAAACTAACACAGAGGTGAAATCATTCAAGGGTCTTATAACTAAGGTAACTATGGCGGGCAGCTTCTAGAGGGTTCCCAATAATCTCTGTCTCCAGGTATTCACACTGCTGTATAATCTGTTGCCCTTGAGTGTGCATTGAGATCAAATATGTAACTGTCTTTCGGGTTCTACGTTTTGATTTTTTTTAATATTATTCTATTATGCTCAGGGCTTAGCCCAGTACCTGGTAAGTAATAAATGTCAACGTTTAAGAAATGCCTAGTTAATTATTTTGGTTTAGAAAACTAAGGAGTTGAAGGACTATGGAGCTGGAAAGGGTCTAAAGAAAGGCTCATTAAAATCGCCAATGTTTAAAGGAGAGGAAAAATTTTAAAAACAAGGAGGCTACAAAAATGAATAGTACCCACAGTATCATGACCTGGCATTGAAGCAAATGATAAATTACAATTTTACTCTTAAAAAATGGCAAGGAATGTATTCATTTTGTTCACTGTGTTATGTGAACTTAGACATATAACTTCTCTGCTGATTCTGTTTCTCATCTAAAAAATGCATATGATAATTGTCCAAACCTCAGATATAGAGAACAAACTAATGGTTACCAGTGGGAGAGTGAAGGGGGAAGGGGCAACATGGGGTAGGGGATCAAGAGGTATAAATTACTATGTATAAAATAAATAAGCTACAAGGGTATATTATACAGCACAGAGAATATAGCCAATATTTTGTAATAACTATAAGTGGAGTATAACCTTTCAAAATTGTGAATCACTATGTTATACACATGAAACTTACATAATATTGTAAATCAACTATACTTCAAAGAAATGAATAAGATATAAAATCTGTATAAATTATTTTAAAAGATGATACACTATTATCAAGTGATATTTACCTGTGGGATGCAAGGATGTTTCAACATATGCTAATCAATAAATGTGATATGCCACATTAACAGAATGAAGGATAAAAATCAAATGTTCATCTCAATGGATGGAAAAAAAGCATTTGACAATATTCAGCATCCTTTCATGCTAAAGACTCTCAGCAAATTGAGTATAGAAGGAATTTACATCAACACTAAAAAAAGTCATATATCACAAGTCAATACTCACAGGTAGATAGCATCAAAAACAATAAAGTACTTGGAAATAAAAATCAAGGAGGTAGAAGATCTATATACTGAAAACTATAAGCATCGATGAAAGCAAATGAAGAAATCACAAATAAATAGAAAGATCCTGAGTTCATGGATTGAAGATTTAGTATTGTTAAAATGCCCATCCTTCTCAAATGCTATTCAGATTCAATGCAATCCCCATCAAAATTCTAATGGCATTTTTTACAGAAATAGAAAAACAATCCTAAAATTCATATGGAACTGCAAAAGACCCTGAGAGCCAAAGCAATCCTGAGAAAGAAGAAAAAAGCTGGAGACATCACACTTCCTGATTTCAAATTATATTACAAAACTAACAGTTCCATGTATCAGAAAAGCATAACGGGAAGAATTTTCAAGGTGAATTAATTACAAATTTCCTTGGGAACAGGAAATAAACTTATTAAGGAATTATAGTCACTCAAAAAAACAAAAAAGCATGGTACTGGCATAAAAATACGTAGACAGGGGCTTCCCTGGTGGTGCAGTGGTTGAGGGTCCATCTGCCGATGCAGGGGACATGGGTTCATACCCCAGTCTGGGAAGATTCCACATACCGCGGAGCAGCTGGGCCCGTGAGCCATGGCCGCTGGGCCTGCGCGTCCGGAGCCTGTGCTCTGCAACGGGAGAGGCCACAAGAGTGAGAGGCCCGCGTACCGAAAAAAAAAAAAAAAAAAAAAATGGTGCTGGGAAAACTGGATATTTGCATGCAGAAGAAAAAAAATCCCTATCTAACACTACTCACAAAAATTAATTCAAAATGAATTAAAGACTTAATGTAAGACCTGAAAACATAAAACTCCTAGAAGAAACCATAGGGGAAAAGTTCCTTGACATTGGTTTTCATAATGAATTTTTTTGATGTGACAACAAAAGCACAACAAAAGCAAAAATAAACAAGTGGGACTACATCAGACTAAAAATCTTCTGCACAGCAGATAAAACATTCAACAAAATGAAAAAGCAACCTAGGAAATGCAAGAAAATATTTGTAAACTCTGTATCTGATAAAGGGTTAAATATCCAAAATATATAAGGAATTCATACAACTCAATATCATAAAAGCAAATTACCTGTTTAAAAATAGGCAAAGGACCTGAATAGACAATTTTCCACAGAAGATATACAAATGAGTAACAGGTAGCTGAAAAGGTACTCAACATCGCTAGTCATCAGGGAAATGTAAATCAAAAATACAGTGAGTTATCACCTCACATCTGTTAGGATGGCTATTCTTGAAAAGACAGGAGGTAAAAAGTGTTGGCGAGGATGTAGAGAAAAAGGAATGCTTTGTGCACTGTTGGTGTGACTGTAAACTAGTACAGCCATTACAGAGAACAGTATGGAAGTTCCTCAAAAAATTAAAAATAGAACTACAATAAGATCCAGAAACTCGGACTTCCCTCGTGGTGCAGTGGTTAAGAATCCGCCTGCCAATGCAGGGGACACGGGTTCGAGCCCTGGTCTGGGAGGATCCCACCTGCCGTGGAGCAACTAAGCCAATGTGCCACAACTACTGAGCCTGTGCTCTAGAGCCCGCGAGCCACAACTACTGAGCCTGTGTGTCACAACTACTGAAGCCCGTGTGCCTAGAGTCCATGCTCTGCAACAAGAGAAGCCTCCACAATGAGAAGCCCTCACGCCACAACAAAAAGTAGCTCCCGCTCACCACAATTAGAGAAAGTCTGCACATAGCAACAAAGACCCAATGCAGCCAAAAATAAATATAAATGAATTTTTTAAAAAAAGGTCCAGAAATTCCATTTCTGTGTATATATCCAAAGGAAACAAAAAAAGTATCTGAAAGGGCTATCTGTACCCCACGCTTATTGCAGCATTATTTACTACACTCAAGATATGGAAATAACCTATAGTCTGTCTGTGTGTCTGTCGACTGATGAATGGATAAAGAAAATGTGGTATATATGTAGTGGATTATTGTTCAACTATAAATAAAAAGGAAATCTTGCTATTGGCAACAACATGATGAACCTAGAAAGCACTACTGAGGGAAATAAGCCAGACAGAGTAAAACAAATACTAATATCACTTATATGTGGAATCTTAAAAAGTCAGTTCAAAGAAACAGAATCAGTTGGTGATTGCCAGGGACTGGGTGGGCAGGGGAAGTCAGGAAAAAGAGATGCCTAAGTTCTGGGATCTAATGTACAGCATGGGGATTATGGTTAATAATACTGTATTAACTATTTGAAATGCACTAAGAAGTAAATCTTAAGTGTTCTCCCCACAAAAAGAAAAATAATTGTAACTATGTGAGATGATGATGTGTTAATTACCTTGATCGCAGTAATCATTTCACAATGTATACAGAATCAACGTGTTGAACATCTTAAATATACATGTGCAATTCTATTTCTCAATTATACCTCAAAAAAGCTGGCAAAAAATTAAAAAGCTGGTAATTTTGTACATGAGATGATGCATGTGAAAATATTTATTGAAAAATAAAGTGCTAAACACATATCAAGGATTATTATCATGAAAATTAACTAAACTGACTTCCAGTTTCCTGTGTCTCAAATAACCACAGTTTTTATTAGCTACTTTTCAATCTTCCTCATTCTCCTCATACCTCCAACCTCACCTCTTTTGCTTCCTCAATCCCAGACTCTTAGCGGGGGCCTGTCTTCTAATTCAGAAAGAAAATAAAAGTTCTTATATGAAATTACTTAAAAGGCTACCATATCTATAAGCTTAGTTCAACTTCTCCTCTTTCATTCTCAATAATAACCAGTTTCTCCACACATGTTCTATTACAGTTTATGCCTTCTCAGAAATCACATGCTGGTGATTACTCCTAAATCTTGAAACTTTCTGCCCATGTTGATCATTCTTATCAGAATATTAAAAATATTCTGGCTTTTTGTCATAAAAACAACTGTGACCAGAACAATAATTACAATCACAGTGTAAACCACTCTCCCTAGAATTATGTTTCTTGTCCATTCACCTTTCTAATTACCCCTTCTGTACACTGTCAAACTTCTCAAAAGAGTTTTCTATGCTTATTGTCTCCAATTTCTCAATTCTCTTTCAGCACACCATTTAACCCTACCACTGGAGTTACCACTGTCCTCTACATTATGAAGGACCCAGTGGCCACCAAGCTCTCAAGTAATAAAACCTGTTATAAAAAATAAAATCTGTTCAGTTCTCACCTCATTTGCCTTCTCAAAAGTCTTTGACACACTCTTCTTGTCTTCTAATTCTTTGCCTTTAAGGAAGGGAAAGAAGTAGGTGCCAGACTTTCTCAACCAAAACACAAATGAACAAAACTACACTTTGCCATATAAAAATACGATGGAGAAAAACAGAACAGACATTTTTACTCCTATTTTACACATAAGTAAATTGAGAATTAGTAAGTTTAACTCACTCTCCCAAGATATACAAAATGTGTGGATAACTAAGATTCAAACCCTTTTGAGGCCAACTCAGCTATGCTTTCTAAGTTGTAGAACATGATTTTAGATTGACCAAAACTTTATAATACTTCTGCTCAGCAATCTTCAGAATCCCAACGTCTCCTATCCTAATCATCATATGCTGACAAAAAGACTGACCACCAATTTGCATAAATAAATAATGAATACATTGAAAATTTCAAAATCTATTATCATAATTAACTATAGTAGCATTAACCTCAAGAAGGATACACCCAGTAAAGCTACTAGTTCGTTAATTAATCATTTATTAACGTGCTATGGAATAAAAACTACTCATTCATATAAACATATCTTGTTGCTATGGTAAATACTACCTAGCCATGAAGTAGGAAGCTAATTCTTGAATGGTATTAAGCTACTTTACAAAATGGTACAGTAAGAGTCCAAAGAGAGCCCCCTGTCACAAATATAATCTCAGTGGTGAAAGCTGGACATTTTTCACAAATTGATAATGCTCTGGTCCTGGATTAGAGTGCTGATACTCAGCTATTAGATATGCTTTTAGAGATTATAAAAAGCCCCAAGGTCCTATACCACCTGTCACAGGCATCAGTGGCTAAAGGGAAATAGATGTGGCACATAACACAACACAGACCGGCTATATTTAGAAGATGAGAATGTAGTCTGATAAGAGATAAGAGAAAGTACACACAGCTGGTGATACATGCCAGGCAGAGCTCCAGTGGGAAGTAGGTATGTGTGCACTGCTCTATGAACTTAACAGAGCCCATGATCAATGCTAGGCCCTTCCACTTGAACCACTTTCTCAAACTACCTTTCCTTTATCTCGTTGCATTAGTTGGATATATTTCCCTTAAAATACTAAAGGAAAGTTAAGTGTATCCTTTTAAAAAATCAAGGAGTAAGTGTTTATAGAATTGAACCAATTCTATATATACTTATAAATCAATAGAGAAGACTATATAAAGGAGATTAAAATATCAGCTTTGTTGCTGCTCAAGACCAGGTTGGATAAAAAAGACTTAGGTGTGCAGTAAAAAGTGTTTTCTTCTAAGGCTGAATTTCAGAACTCAACTTTCATTGGGTGGATCTTGAAAAGAGGAAAAACACATTCAAAATGCAATTTTCTGATGATGTCATAACCCGAATACTAGCTTACAAATACAGGCAGATATCTGCTTTTTCATGAGAATATCTAATGAAGGAAGAAAAAGCTTAGAGTGATCAAGAAGTACACAAGGACCTGAGACAGAAGCAGTGCCCTTTTAGCCTACTGCCAGGGCCCCAGAGGAGCCCTACATGATGCTGATTGACACCAGTTTCAATCAGTATCAAAGTGCATGCAATTTCAGACACAAAGTGTGTGTGATTCACAATGTTCCCCTGGGTGCTGCTTGGGATCAAGGATGCTTGCTCAGAAAAGATAAAGACAAATAAAGACCCCTCTAAAGACAGATAGATGCCCATCTCCCTCCCACGTCAGTCAGCTCTTTATGCAATGTGACATATTTTAATAAGGCATAGAATTTTACTTTTTGACAAAAAGAAGATGCTGTCATCTTAGAGCAGTGTGGCTTCATGGTTTATTAAGCCAGAAAGAACTGTCTGTCTCCCTCCCAATTCTGTAGGGCCCGGGAGCTCAAAGGTCAAACTTCCAATTTAGATTAGTGTTTCCCCATATGACAAGGCAATGTCAGTTCCTAAAGCAAGCCAACTACAAATAAAACTCCTAACAGATTTCCTGAATTCCATAAACAACACAGAATTTTTTGAATAAAAGACAGATTTTCAAATCTATATTATCTCATTTTTGCAGGATTTTTATGATTTTAGGGGAAAAAATATTTGATACATATTGTGAGCAACTTCTAAAACTTTGGCTCCAGACATCAGTAAATAACAATGTCCCCAGACATGCAGCAACTGACCCACTGCTAGAAAGCCCAGCATCTGGTGACAGAGGCCTCCACTCTCTCTTCCCAAAGAACTATTAGCTCCTGGAACCCTGATAAACTCCTTTCTCAGGATACCTTTTTATACACCTGTACCCCTGTCTCTCCTTTAACTTAAATTCTTAAAGGAAGGGAATATTTTTTCATTTTATTGCAAGACATTCCTTATCACCAAATTTTCTTTATGCCCTGCCTCATTCAAAAGTGGCTTTTAGAAAATGTAGCAGGGCTTCCCTTGTGGCACAGTGGTTAAGAATCCACCTGCCAATGCAGGAGACACGAGTTCAATCCCTGGTCTGGGAAGATGCCACATGCAGCTGAGCAACTAAGCCCGTGCACCACAACTACTGAGCCTGCGCTCTAGCGCCTGCGAGCCACAACTACTGAGCCCACATGGCATAACTACTGAGCCTGCATGCCACAACTACTGAAGCCCGTGCACCACAACTACTGAGCCTGCGCTCTAGCGCCTGCGAGCCACAACTACTGAGCCCACATGCCATAACTACTGAGCCTACATGCCACAACTACTGAAGCCCGTGCACTCTAGAGCTCATGCTCTGCAACAAGAGAAGTCATCGCCATGAGAAGCCTGTGCACCACAATGAAGAGTAGCCCCCGCTCGCTGCAACTAGAGGAAGCCCACTCACAGCAACAAAGACCCAACACAGCCAAACATAAAATAAATAAAAATAAATAAGTTTAAAAAAATAAAATGTACCACAAAAAGTATACATATAACAAGAATAATAATTTTTTTTAAAGTAAGGACCAAGGACAGAAAGAAATATTAAATCAACTGGGCCAAACCATTTATTTAATAATTGCTGTGATGATGCTATATTTGGCTCTCTGATTCCTGCTACATGTGACAGAAATGGAGAATAAATTATTGTGTTTCTATTATCAAAATCAAGGATAAATCCTGGCTCTAGGTAGTTGTTTTACTGTCCACTGTTTAACTAACTGAGACAATCAGAAGTCTACCTTTATTTTGTATTCTAACAGCATCACTCTCGTTAAGACGTACTTTAATGTTATGCTCTTGGTTTTGTCAAAGTTATTCTACAAAAGTACCTATATGAAAAGAGATTTTTCTTTTCAATATGCAGTATATCACTAAGTGTTTAGTATACAAAGATAAAAGTAAGAAATATTAAATTTCAGATCATGAAAGTCTTTTTTATATGAGGATGATATTAATAAATCAGTATGAATCCTTGAGTTTGGAAATTAAATAATTGTATACTGATGGCATTCCATTATTTATATCGTGTATTAATATACCATTAACCATATTTCACAGCCATATTCCTTTGTCACTGGATTATCTTGAAACTTTTTTAAAGAGGATACCAGGGCTTCAGTTTCCAAAGGTTAGTCAGCAATGCTGAAGTTAGAATTTCATAAGAAAGAAAAACATTTGCTGTACTGAAAATAAACCATTGTACAGAGGAAGGGGAAAGACAATTCCTAAAGGAATAAGATTTTAACACGTAGCTAGTAGAGACTGATACTCTTTTTCTTGAAATTTCCAGATTCAGAGAATATTTCAGCTGTCAGGGATACTAAAGGTACAGACTACCTCCTTAATTAACAAGAGATAAAAAAATGGAGGCACATAGAGGCTAAGTGCCTTGCCCATAGCTGCACAAGCAACTAGTAGGAAAATCTAGACTAGATCCCAAGACCCTATTTTGCTTGTTTGTTTGATCTTTTTTTTAACATCTTTATTGGAGTATAATTGCTTTACAATGGTGTGTTAGTTTCTGCTGTATAACAAAGTGAATCAGCTATACATATACATATATCCCCATATCCCCTCTCTCTTGCATCTCCCTCCCACACTCCCTATCCCACCCCTCTAGGTGGTCACAAAGCACCGAGCTGATCTCCCTGTGCTATGTGGCTGCTTCCCACTAGCTATCCATTTTACATTTGGTAGTATATATAAGTCCATGTCACTCTCTCACCTCGTCCCAGCTTACCATTCCCCCTCCCTGTGTCCTAAAGTCGATTCTCTACGTCTGCATCTTTATTCCTGTCTTGCCCCTAGGTTCGTCAGAACCTTTTTTTTTTTTTTTTAGATTCCATATATATGCGTTAGCATATGGTATTTGTTTTTCTCTTTCTGACTTAACTTCACACTTTATGACAGACTCTAGGTCCACCCACTTCACAACAAATAACTCAATTTCATTTCTTTTTATGGCTGAGTAATATTCCATTGTATATATGTGCCACATCTTCTTTATCCATTCATCTGTCGATGGACAACTAGGTTGGTTCCATGTCCTGGCTATTGTAAACAGAGGTTCAATGAACATTGTGGTACATGACTCTTTTGGAATCATGGTTTTCTCAGGGTATATGCCCAGTAGTTTGCTGGGTCGTATGGTAGTCCTATTTTTAGTTTTTTAAGGAACCTCCATACTGTTCTCCATAGTGGCTCCAAGACCCTGTTTTGAGGGGCAATATCCTTCCCACTGCAGAATTCTCAACTCTTCCTAGCCCCAAAACACTTGGAAGACAAATCTGTCCCCCCAAAATATTCCCATTCAACTCAAATCCAAGCAGAAGTGACTCCTGATTGTCTATTTCTTTCTTTTAAGTTTTAAATTGGGTCTATTTTCTAACAATGGTAGGAAGTTTTTAAAGAATGTGAAGATTGTTTTGGAGGCTCCCAAATTTTCAAATTCAATATAGTTAAAAATTGATATGCTATACTCTTTGTAGTTGAACAAGATCAATACATTCTCTTAAATGAGTCAAAGAAGACAAAGAGACAACAGTGGTAACTTCTTCAGTGATTTTTATCAAATTAACTTAAGTAATCAGATGGTTCAATCAATGTGACTAATCAATTTCACTAATCGTTGGAGCAACTAACATAGATGTGTCACATGTATGTAGCCCTTCGTTATATCCCTTCACATAGCTAGCTATTCCTTGGTACCGTACACATGCACTTACTGTTGTACTTACCACATTGATTTGTAAATTTCTATTTCTTTTATCATACTACTAAAAACAAAATAATCTTTATATAATTATCTTATATAATATTTTCTGTTTTATTTTGCTTAATAAATATTTGATGATCACCTACTTCATTTTGGGCACCATATTAGCTACTGATCTTTTGAGTTTTGTTGGGGAGACATACATACCATTTTTATTTATAATATCATTACTGTGACAGAGGGATGCACAGAAAGTACAGAGGACGACCATGTAGGGCTTAGGGGTCATTATAAAAGTGGTAATTACACAAGAGCTGAATGTAAGGAAACAGAACAAAGTAGCTAGGTTAATAAAGGTAGGGGAAGTGGAAAGAAGAGTGGTCCAGGGAAAGAAAACATGCAAAATCTATAGAAGCATGACAAGTCATTATATGGTGCAAAGTGGGGCAGCTTAGGAAGGCAAAAAATTCTCAATAGTATTAGAACAGTAATTTTCAATCTTTGGTGAGTACCAGAGTCACCTGGAGAACTAACAAAGCGTGCAAAAGACCAGGCCTGTGGAAGTAGATGAGGTATTCTATCAAGTCCTCAGGTGATTCTGATGCACATCAAAGCTTGAGAACCATTGTTAGCAGAGCATAAAGTGCTAGATGAAGAAGGTGTGTGAAGTACAAGTTAGAAAAATCAGGCAAGGAAGAGGTAAGAATTATATTCTAGGTTAAAGTAAGTCATGGGTCAATCTTGTGTTAAAACAATCATGTGTTAAAAAGAAGTCTACCCACAGTATCTCTCGGTAGTAGGGAAGTGACACAAATATTCTTGCATTTTAGATTAATTACTGCCAACAGTCAATAAAATATATTTGAGATGGAAAGAAAAATCAGAGAAAAGAGCAATTAACAGGTCATTACAATATCACAGGTGAAAGAGGATAAGGGGCTACACTAGGGATGGGGTTATAGAGATGAAGTGGTAAAATACTGCAGTAATATTAAGTCATCAACTTGTATTTAGTAAAATCTGGGACAGGTTTAGGTAGTACGTGTCATGACTAAGTGTGAGTCAATTGAAAATAATCCCTCAGTTTACTAAATCATAGAAGACTAAAACGGAAAATAAACCAACAGACAGATATTAAGTAATAACTGTTGAATCCATTACAGTCAGCCTACAAAAGCCCTAGGACTGCAACATGAAGTCATCACCTGAGTGGAACCTATTTTTAAAGTTGATGTTAAAAAATATATTTAATGCAAACACAGAATATGCCTTGATTATATAAAGGACAATAAAATAAAGATCTGTGTGTTCACCACTTCGCATAAGAAACAGAACATTACACATACATTTGAAGCCTCTGTGCCCCTGCCCAGTCACATCCTTTCGCTTTCCATTATTCTTTTAAAACATGTGTTTATAATTTTGTTTTCTTTATGGTTTAGTGACAATGGATATATCCTATATAATGTGGTTGAGTTTTATCTGTTGGGTGTTTTATAAAATTACTGTCATGATGTCTCCTACAGCTTGTGCTTTCTTCTCAACATGTGTGTGAGATGATTCATTTTGATGTGTAACACTTCGGTTCATTCATTTTCATTTTGTTCAGTAGTCTGTTGTATGAAGAGACTGCTATTTGTTTAACCACTTCCCCACCATTAAACGTTTGAGTTGCTTTCAATTTTTTCTTTATCATAAACAATGCTACTTTTAATATTCTTGTACGTGTCTCCCAGAGAACATATAAAAGAGTTTCCTCTACCATGATAGCTTTGTTTGATGAAGACCCATTATATGGCAGCCTAGTACACACACGTACAGACACATGTGTGCACACACACATAACCTAAGCAAATTTTTCTGGAAACAATATTTACCCTAACTACTTAGATACATTCTAATATTTTCTAATTTCTTGTATTCTACTATATTGTATACTATTATATTTCACTTTTAACATGCTGGTATTTGGTTGCTAAATTAATTTTTTTTAAAGATAGTAATACATTTGATAAACTACTAACCATGAGAGAAAATATGAATTATAAATGTAATAAATAAAAGGGAAAATTTTGTAACTATGTAAGGTGACATGTTAACTAGACATTGTGGTGATCATTTCACAATGTACACAAGTATCAACTTACTATACACCTGAAGCTAATAAAATGTTGTATGCCAATTATACCTCAATTAAAAAATATATAAAAGGGCTTCCCTGGTGGCGCAGTGGTTGAGAGTCCGCCTGACGATGCAGGGGACACGGGTTCGTGCCCCGTCCGGGAGGATCCCACATGCCTTGGAGCGGCTGGGCTCGTGAGCCATGGCCGCTGAGCCTGCGCGACCGGAGCCTGTGCTCCGCAATGGGAGAGGCCACAACAGTGAGAGGCCCACGTAAGTTCTGGAGGCTGGGAAATCCAAGATCAAGGTGCTAGCAAGGTAGGTTTCAGTCTGAGTCCTCTTCTCGGCTTGTAGGTGGTCACCATCTCATTGTGTGCTCACATAACCTCTTCTTTGTGCATGCTTGAGGAAAGGAAAGGGAAGGGAAGAGAGAGGGAGGGAGAGAGAGGGGGAGAGGGAGAGGGAGAGAGAGAGGGAAAGAGAGGAAGAGAGAGGGAGAGAGAGAGAGCTCGTTGCTAAATTAATTTTTAAATCGACCTACGTTCTGAAAATCACTGCTCCAGAGTGTAAACCTAGAAAAGGAATTTCTGAGAGAGATACATATATACATCCTCAGCTTTATAAAATAATGCCAAATTCCAAAGAGTTTGTAGCAATTTACTCTCTCATCATCGGTGTATGTCGTTGTCCCAAATATACAGCAAAATGTATTTTACCCAGCCTGTTTAGTATAAAATAATATTATACTAAGTTAAGTTTGATGGCCTTTTCATATTTTCCTTGGAAATTTGTTTCTTCTGCTTATAAATGCCTGGTTTCCCCCGTTTTGCATTAGGTTGCTCATCTGTCTCTTCTTGGTCTGTAGAAATGTTTTAATTATGTAGCCATGATACAGATCTTTTGTTGGTTATCTTTACCTGGTATGGCTTATTTTTTAAGGTAAATATTGATGTAAGAAGTTTTTATTTTAAAGTAGTTAAATGTATCTATCATTATAATCATCATTCCATTAGTATTATGAATGTGGTTTATGTCTTGTTTTAGAACTATAGAAGGCAAAATTATTAATTATCAAAATGATGGATAACCTTAGCCATATACAGAAGTAATTCTACCTAACTGAGGCTTGGCAAACACCAAAGAAACCTGTTAGCTTAATCATTTGTGATGCTACCAATCTGAGTTCCAATATGTTAACATAGGAATGTTCTTTGATGTGTGCCTAGAAAAGTAAATGGATAGTAAGATATTGAGTTTATTGAACATTGTCAGAGAAATAACTATATTCCAACAACTACTGGTCCTTTAGTCAATATTCGGGTGAATTTTACTGTGGGGAATCTGCCTTTTCATAGTGTGCCTAAAATAGATTTCATGACTATCCAGCACTATTTGAATAAGTCATTGTTCACTAAATAAATGTATCCATAAAAATTTGGTTTCCTCGGTGCTTTAATACTACAGAGAAGATACTTTGAATTACTGATACCAGTGTCTAGTTAATAGAGAAATATATATCCCATTGTAAAGTTAATAGACAGTGTCCTGGTATAAGAATTATCTCTTCTGAGTTAATCTTTGTGTATCCCAAACTTTTTTATCAAGTTGGGGTCAAACGATAAAGCTGAGTAGATCTGAGAACCAAAGACTGGACTCACCAAGAACTATCACCCCCACAAAACTCTTTCTGGAGAGCTGCTGACCACTGATTTCTGACATCGTAACTGTTTACTGAGTATCACAACTGAATTATCATTTGGGATCAGCATGTGACTTAGAAAGTGTGGAGAACTGTGCAAGATACTAAAAAAGAACAGATACCTGGAGGATGCAGGTCACATTTATATTTATTTGAATTATTTTTTAGCCTTCTGCTTTCAAAAATAAAAGAATCTTCAGACTAGGTTCTTTCCCTGGTACACTATTTTCCCACCTCTATTTTATACTCAACACCAGACATATGCAAAGAGACATATATACTCTTTTTTATTCATTCATTCATTCATTTATTGGGTGCGTTGGGTCTTTGTTGCTGTGTGTGGGCTTTAGTTGTGGTGAGCAGGGGCTACTCTTCACTGAGGTGAGCGGGCTTCTCATTGTGGTGGCTTTTCTTGTTGTGGAGCATGGGCTTTAGGCGCACAGGCTTCAATAGCTGTGGTACGTGGGCTCAGTAGCTGTGGCTCGCAGGCTCCAGAGCGCAGGCTCAGTAGTTGTGGTGCACGGGCTTAGTTGCTCCGTGGCATGTGGGATCTTCCTGGACCAGGGCTCGAACTTGTGTCTCCTGCTTTGGCAGGTGGATTCTTAACTACTGTGCCACCAGGGAAGTCCAGACTTATATACCCTTAATCATTTATATCTTTACAGAATTAGAAAACATTCTATTTCTAATAATAAATATAATTAATTTTACTTGCATTAAAAAATAACACATTTTAGCATAGCTCCTAAATTTTTTACACTCCAAGACTGAAAAAAATTTTGTCAGTAAATAATATTGTTTTGTTGTATTTTTGCATTTTAAGTAGTTCAAAGAAGTTTTTTTAATGATAGCAGATTTTATGAATTTTGTAGTAAATTTTAACATTTCACAAAACTGCATTTCTTAGGATGCTAAAAGTCAAGTATTTATAATCATTTACAACCTTCTTGGGGAAAAGAGGACTTATGCATAAATATGTGACTGCCCATTCTATAACATATAACAATTACTGTGTTAGTTTTATAGACTATCTCTACAACACATGTGTGTTTGAATGAAAGTGCAGATATCAGTCACACGATTTGATGATGATTCTTTTTGTTTGGTTTACAATTTTATTCCACTATCTGCATGTTTAACTTTTCACAGTCTGCTGGGGAATATGCACTGCACATTTGTAAATACAATTCTGCTTCAATTTCTCAGACTCTTTGTGTGTGTATGTTTTCAAATCAGAATGTTTTAAATAAGGTAGAAATACAAATCTTCTTAGAAGTATTTAATTTTCTTATAAGATCCTTTTAAATAAAAATTTAAAACTCTTCTTTCTCAGTAGCATTTTTTCCCCATTTTCCTCTTTTCATAACAGAGTCTTATGCCTCCACATCAACATTCTGGCATATCTCTAATTATAAGGAAGACTACAGTTCTTTCTCTGCTTCATATTTAGAAAACTATTTTTAGATGCTGGCTTTTACATGCATCTTTCTTTTTCTAAGTGATACTTTCATCTAAAATCAGAGATAAATTTTTCAAGCTAATGCTGCCTAGCTAAAAATACAGGGGAATGCAGTACTCTATATTTACATCATATAAGTAACAGAAAACATTTTACTGGATGGCAAATGACCAGGACCCAAGTTAGAAAATCAAGAGAGAACATGTTTCAGATCCTCTAAAAATATACAGTGTTTGGGTATACTGATCTTTTTCCTTGGAGAATGTAGGTTTTTAAATTCCAAAATAAAATAACTAAGTGAAATTCTGAAATTGAAAATCTGTCTTAACAAAGATCAGTTTTACATTTCTGGATTCAGAAATTCATTTCTGAATTCTAGATACTGGCTGCTTCTCTCATTTCCAAATATTTCATGTTACTGAAGGTTCAAATCATTCCCACATATGACATAGGAGTTCTCCTGGGGGTATGGCAGGCTCAGAAATCAATCAAAGCAAAGACTCTGTGCATGTAGATTAGAAGAAGGGTAAGATGAAAATTATCTGCCTGTATTTAAGAATATTTTAATCTAACTAAATGCCTCTATAATGCAAAAGTTAGATTTGCTTTCTAATTTACAGCTATATTCAAAGCCATTGTTTTACATCTTTTGGTTCAAAGTATAGTTTCAATCAACCTTATACCTGGTGGTCAGCCCACTGAAGAAGACCCTTGGCAGAATAGAATGGGATCAAAGAAATGTATGCTGGAAGGACATAGCACAGTGATCAATAGTTTAAACAAAGAAATGAAACTGGGGCAAGAGAAATTGTCTAAAGTTAGTTCAGTTTAATTTCCTGGATGAAACTTCCAATAGCAATTGAGTTCAATTCCATAACTATCAATGAACTTTAAAAAAGTTCCCCAGGTTCAATATACAACCAAAGCTTCAAACCAGAACATAAATAAAAATTAACAGTATTTTTCTCTCATTGCATTAGTGTGATTTAAGTAGGATCTGAAACATTCCTTATAGCAGATACCTCCAGGTCATCTTCTCAATGTGCAAGCAAAACTGAGTTCTTCTGTCAACCTACAGCAAGCGATACATTTATGGTTATCATACATTATTCAACTCACATATCTTTGTTCAAATATTAAATCATTCCCTCTTAGCATAAAAGAAACGTTGGCTTTATTTTGACTGTAGAGTAGCAAATTAATATAAGCAAGTTCAGTTATTAATTCTCCTGACAGGTGTCACACTTCCAAAGGAAAGCAGAACACTTTTCAAAACATATATTTCAAACGCGTTTTTTTTTAACATCTTTATTGGAGTATAAATGCTTTTCAATGGTGTGTTTGTTAATTTCTGCTTCATAAAAAAGTGAATCAGTTATACATATACATATGTCCCCATATGTCTTCCCTCTTACGTCTCCCTCCCTCCCACAGTCCCTATCCCACCCCTCTATGTGGTCACAAAGCACCGAGCTGATCTCCCTGTGCTGCTTCCCACTAGCTATCTATTTTACATATGGTAGTGTATATATGTCCATGCCACCCTCTCACTTTGTTCCATATTACCCTTCCCCCTGCCCATATCCTCAAGTCCATTCACTAGTAGGTCTGTGTCTTTATTCCCATTGCCCCTAGATTCCTCATGACCTTTTTTTTTTTTTTTTTAGAGTCCATGTATATGTGTTAGCATACAGTATTAGGTTTTCTCTTTCTGAATTACTTCACTCAGTATGAGAACACCAGGTCGATCCACATTACTACAAATAACTCAATTTCGTTTCTTTTTATGGCTGAGTAGTATTCCATTGTATATATGTGCCACATCTTCTTTATCCATTCATCTGTTGATGGACACTTAGGTTGCTTCCATGTCCTGGCTATTCTAAACAGAGGTACAATGAACACTGTGGTACATGACTCTTTTTGAAATATGGTTTTCTCAGGGTATATGCCCAGTAGTGGGATTGCTGGGTCGTATGGTAGCTCGATTTTTAGTTTTTTAAGGAAGCTCCATACTGTTCTCCATAGTGGCTGTATCAATTTACATTCCCACCAACCGTGCAAAAGGGCTCCCTTTTCTCCACACCCTCTCCAGCACTTATTGTTTGTAGATTATTTGGTGATGGCCATTCTGACTGTCGTGAGGTGATACTTCACTGTAGTTTTGAGTTGCATTTCTCTAATGATTAGTGATGTTGAGCATCCTTTCATGTGTTTGTTGGCAATCTGTATATCTTCTTTGGAGAAATGTCTAGGTCTTCTGCCCATTTTTAGATTGGGCTGTTTTTTTGATATTGAGCTGCATGAGCTGCTTGTAAATTTTGGAGATTAATCCTTTGTCAGTTGCTTCATTTGCAAATATTTTCTCCCATTCGGAGGGTTGTCTTTTCATCTTGTCTATGGTTTCTTTTGCTGTGCAAAAGCTTACAAGTTTCATTAGGTCCCATTTGTTTATTTCTGTTTTTATTTCCATTTCTCTAGGAGGTGGGTCAAAAAGGATGTTGCTGTGATGTATGTCATAGAGTGTTCTGCCTATGTTTTCCTCTAAGAGTTTTATGGTGTCTGGCCTTACATTTAGGTTTCTAATCCATTTTGAGTTTATTTTTTGTATGGTGTTAGGGAGTGTTCTAATTTCATTCTTTTACATGTAGCTGTCCAGTTTTCCCAGCACCACTTATTGAAGAGACTGTCTTTTCTTCACTGTATATTTTTGCCTCCTTTACCAAAGATAAGGGGACCATATGTGCGTGGGTTTATCTCTGGGCTTTCTATCCTCTTCCATTGATCTATATTTCTGTTTTGTGCCAGTACCATACTGTCCTGATTACTGTAGCTTTGTAGTATAGTCTGAAGTCCGGGAGCCTCATTCCTCAAACTCGGTTTTTCTTTCTCAAGATTGCTTTGGCTATTCGGGGTCTTTTGTGTTTCCATACAAATTGTGAAATTTTTTGTTCTAGTTCTGTGAAAAATGCCAGTGGTAGTTTGATAGGGATTGCATTGAATCTGTAGATTGCTTTCGGTAGTAGAGTCATTTTCACAATGTTGATTCTTCCAAACCAAGAACATGGTATATCTCTTCATCTTTTTCTATCATCTTTAATTTCTTTCATCAGTGTCATAATTTTCTGCATACAGGTCTTTTGTCTCCTTAGATAGGTTTATTCCTACATATTTTAGTCTTTTTGTTGCAATGGTAAATGGGAGTGTTTTCTTAATTTCACTTACAGATTTTTCATCATTATTGCGTAGTAATGCAAGAGATTTCTGTGCATTAATTTTGTTCTCCGCTACTTTACCAAATTCACTGATTAGCTTTAGTAGTTTTCTGGTAGCATGTTTAGGATTCTCTATGTATAGTATCATGTCATCTGCAAACAGTGACAGCCTTACTTCTTCTTTTCCGATTTGGATTCCTTTTATTTCTTTTTCTTCTCTGATTGTGGTGGCTAAAACTTCCAAAAATATGTTGAATAATAGTGGTGAGAGTGGGCAACCTTGTCTTGTTCCTGATCTTAGTGGAAATGCTTTCAGTTTTTCACCATTGAGGATGATGTTAGCTGTGGATTCGTCATATATGGTCTTTATTATGTTGAGGATACTTCCCTCTATGCCTACTTTCTGGAGGGTTTTTATCATAAATGAGTGTTGAATTTTGTCGAAACCTTTCTCTGCATCTATTGAGACGATCATATGGTTTTTCTCCTTCAATTTGTTAATGTGGTGTATCACATTGATTGATTTGCATATACTGAAGAATCCTTGCATTTCTAGGATAAACCCCACTCGATGATGGTGTATGATCCTTTTAATGTGCTGTTGGATTCTGTTTGCTAGTATTTTGTTGAGGATCTGTGCATCTATGTTCATCAGTGTTATTGGTCTGTAGTTTTCTTTTTTGTGACATTTTTGTCTGGTTTTGGTATCAGGGTGATGATGGCCTCATAGAATAAGTTTGTAAGTGTTCCTCCCTCTGCTATATTTTGGAGGAATTTGAGAAGAATAGGTGTTAGCTCTTCTTTAAATGTTCGACAGAATTCACCTGTGAAGCCATCTGGTCCTGGGCTTTTGTTTGTTGGAAGATTTTTAATCACAGTTTCAATTTCAGTGATTGTGATTGGTCTGTTCATATTTTCTATTTCTTCCTGGTTCAGTCTCGGAAGGTTGTGCATTTCTAAGAATTTGTCCACTTCTTCCAGGTTTTCCATTTTATTGGCATATAGTTATTTATAGTAATCTCTCATGATTCTTTGTATTTCTGCAGTGTCAGTTGTTACTTCTCCTTTTTCATTTCTAATTCTGTTGACTTGAGTCTTCTCCCTTTTTTTCTTGATGAGTCTGGCTAATGGTTTATCAGTTTTTTTTTTTATCTTCTCAAAGAACCAGCTTTTAGTGTTATTGTACTTTGCTATCATTTCCTTCATTTCTTTTTCATTTATTTCTGATCTGATCTTTATGATTTCTTTACTTCTGCTAACATTGGGGTATTTTTGTTCTTTTTCTCTAATTGCTTTAGGTGTAAGGTTAGGTTGTTTATTTGAGATGTTTCTTGTTTCTTGAGGTAGGATTGTATTGCTATAAACTTCCCTCTTAGAACTGCTTTTGCGGCATCCCATAGGTTTTGGGTCGTCATGTTTTCATTGTCATTTTTTCTAGGTATTTGTTGATTTCCTCTTTGATTTCTTCAGTGATCTCTTGGTTATGAAGTAATGTATTGTTTAGCCTCCATGTGTTTGTATTTTTTACAGATCTTTTCCTATAATTGATATCTAGTCTCATAGCACTGTGGTCAGAAAAGATACTTGATACGATTCCAATTTTCTTAAATTTATAAAGGCTTGATTTGTGACCCAAGATATGATCTATCCTGCAGAATTTATCAAGAGGACTTGAGAAGAAAATGTATTCTTTTGTTTTCAGATGGACTGTCCCATAAATATCAATTAAGTCCATCATGTTTAATGTATCATTTAAAGCTTGTGTTTCCTTATTTATTTTCATTTTGGATGATCTGTCCTTTGGTGAAAGTGGGGTGTTAAAGTGCCCTACTATGATTGTGTTACTGTCGATTTCCCCTTTTATGGCTCTTAGCATTTACTTTATGTATTGAGGTGCTCCTATGTTGGGTGCATAAATATTTACAATTGTTATATTTTCTTCTTGAATTGACCCCTTCATAAATATGTAATGCCCTTCTTTGTCTCTTGTAATAGTCTTTATTTTAAAGTCTGTTTTGTCTGATATGAGAATTGTGACTCCAGCTTTCTTTTGATTTCCATTTGCATGAAATATCTTTTTCCATCCCCTCACTTTCAGTCTGTATGTGTCTCTAGGTCTGAAGTAGGTCTCTTGTAGACAGCATATATATGGGTCTTGTTTTTGTATCCACTCAGCCAGTCTATGTCTTTTGGTTGGAGAATTTACTCCATTTACATTTAAGGTAATTATCGATATGTATGTTCCTATTACCATTTTCTTAATTGTTTTGGGTTTGTTATTGTAGGTCTTTGCTTCTCTTGTTTTTCCTGCCTAGAGAAGTTCCTTTAGCATTTGTTGTAAAGCTGGTTTGGTGGTGCTGAATTCTCTTAGCTTTTGCTTGTCTGTAAATCTTTTAATTTTTCCGTCAAAACTGAATGAGATCCTTCTGGGTAGAGTAACCTTGGTTGTAGGTTTTTCTCCTTCATCACTTTATATATGTCCTGCCACTCCCTTCTGGCTTGCAGAGTTTCTGCTGAAAGTTCAGCTGTTAACCTTATGGGGATTCCCTTGTGTGTTATTTTTTTTTCCTTTGCTGCTTTTAATACTTTTTCTTTGTATTTAATTTTTGATAGTTTGATTAATATGTGTCTTGGCTTGTTTCTCTTTGGATTTATCCTGTATGGGACTCTCTGTGCTTCCTGGACTTGATTAACTATTTACTTTCCCATATTAGGGAAGTTTTCAATTATAATCTCTTCAAATGTTTTCTCAGTCCCTTTCTTTTTCTCTTCTTCTTCTGGGACCCCTATAATTTGAATGTTGGTGCGTTTAATGTTGTCCCTGACGTCTCTGAGACTGTCCTCAATTCTTTTTTCTTTATTGTGCTCTGTGGCAGTTATTTCCACTATTTTGTCTTCCAGGTCACTTATCCGTTCTTCTGCCTCAGTTATTCTGCTACTGATCCCTTCTAGAGAAGTTTTAATTTCATTTATTGTGTTGTTCACCACTGTTTGTTTGCTCTTTAGTTCTTCTAGGTCCTTGTTAAACGTTTCTTGTATTTTCTCCATTCTATTTCCAAGATTTTGGATCATCTTTACTATCATTATTCTGAATTCTTTCTCAGGTAGACTGTCTATTTCCTCTTCACCTGTTAGGTCTGTTGGGTTTTTTGCCTTGATCCTTCATCTGCCCTGTGTTTCTCTGTCTTCTCATTTTGCTTAACTTACTGTGTTTGGGGTCTCCTTTTCACAGGCTGCAGGTTCATAGTTCCCATTGTTTTTGGTGTCTGTCTGCAGTGGCTAAGGTTGGTTCAGTGGGTTGGGTAGGCTTCCTGTTGGCGGGGACTAATGCCTGTGTTCTGGTGGACGAGGCTGGATATTGTCTTTCTGGTGGGCAGGTCACATCTGGTGGTGTGGTTTGGGGTGTCTGTGGACTTATTATGATTTTAGGCAGCATCTCTGCTAATGGGTGGGGTTGTGTTCCTGTCTTGCTAGTTGTTTGGCATAGGGTGTCCAGCACTGTAGCTTTCTAGTCGTTGAGTGGAGTTGGGTCTTGGCATTGAGATGGAGACCTATGGGAGATTTTTGCTATTTGATATTATGGGGAGCTGCGAGGTCTCTTGTGGACCAGTGTTCTGAAGTTGGCTCTCCGACCTCAGGCACAGCCCTGATGCCTGGCTGGAGCACCAATAGCCTGTCATCCACATGGCTCAGAATATAAGGGAGAAGAGAAAGAAAGAAAGAAGGAAAGAAAGAAAGAAAGAACATAAAATAAAGTTATTAAATTAAAAGGTACTTATTTTTTAAAAATTTTAAGTAATTAAAAAAAAAAGAAGAGAGCAACCAAACCAAAAAACAAATCCACCAATGATAACAAGTGCTAAAAACTATACAAGGGAAAAAAAAAACGGACAGACAGAACCCTAGGACAAATGGTAAAAGCAAAGCTATACAAATAAAATCACACACAGAAGTATACACATACACACTCAGAAAAAGGGAAAAAAGGAAAAAAAAAAAAAAATATATATATATATATATATATATCGTTGCTCCCAAAGTCCCCCTCCTCAATTTGGGATGATTCGTTGTCTATTCAGGTATTCCATAGATGCAGGGTACATCAAGTTGATTGTGGAGATTTAATCCGCTGCTCCTGAGGCTGCTGGGAGAAATTTTCCTTTCTCTTCTTTGTTCGCACAGCTCCTGGGATTCAGCCTTGGACTTGGCCCCACCTCTGTGTGTATGTCACCTGAGGGCAACTGTTCTTCGCTCAGACAGGATGGGAGTAAAGGAGCCGCTGATTCGGGGGCTCTGGCTCACTCAGGCCGGCGGGAGGGAGGGGCACGGATGCGGGGCGAGCCTGCGGCGTCAGGGGCCGGCATGACATTGCACCAGCCTGAGGCGCACCTTGCGTTCTCCTGGGGAAGTTGTCCCTGGATCCCGGTACCCTGGCAGTGGTGGGCTGCACAGGCTCCCACGAGGGGAGGTGTGGATAGTGACCTGTGCTTGCATACAGGCTTCTTGGTGGCAGCAGCAGCAGCCTTAGTGTCTCATGCCCGTCTCTGCGGTCCGCGCTGATAGTTGCGGCTCGCGCCGGTCTCTGGAGCTCCTTTAAGCAGCGCTCTTAATCCCTTCTCCTCAGGCACCAGGAAACAAAGAGGGAAGAAAAAGTCTCTTGTCTCTTCAGCAGCTCCAGACTTTTCCCGGACTCCCTCCCGGCTAGCCGTGGCGCACGAACCCCTTCAGGCTGTGTTCACGCCACCAACTCCAGTTCTCTCCCTGGGATCTGACCTCCGAAGCCCAAGCCTCAGCTCCCAGCCCCAGCCGCCCCGGCGGGTGAGCCGACAAGCCTCTTGGGCTGGTGAATGCTGGTCAGCCCTGATCTTCTGTTTGGGGATCTCTCCGCTTTGCCCTCCGCACCCCTGTTGCTGTGCTCTCCTCCGCGGCTCCAAAGCTTCCCCCCTCCGCCACCCGCAGTCTCGGCGAAAGGGCTTCTAGTGTGTGGAAACCTTTCCTCCGTCACAGCTCCCTCCCACTGGTGCAGGTCCCGTCCCTATTCTTTTGTCTCTGTTTTTTCTTTTTTTTCCTTTGCCCTACCCAGGCACGTGGGGAATTTTCTTGCCTTTTGGGAGGTCTGAGGTCTTCTGCCAGCATTCAGTAGGTGTTCTGTAGGAGTTGTTCCACGTGTAGATGTATTTCTGATGTATTTGTGGGGAGCAAGGTGATCACGCCTTACTCTTCCGCCATCTTGAAGCTCCTCTCAAACGCGTTTTATCAGATTCTGAAAGTGCTATCTCCTTAATTTAAGGCAGTTATTTCAATGACCATTTGTCAGCTTTCCTCCTCCTGTTGAAAATCTAGTGACATCTGCTAGACCTACACACTGCTCTGTGTCCTTCTCGCCTATGTTTCTCTGACCTCATTCTGTCCTGTCAAGGGTCTTCAATGGCTACCCAGCAGGGTACAGCAATTGAAGAGACAAGTATAAAGTTGATTGAAACATACAAGTGCTCCAAGGAAACCAAAAAGCATTTTCCCGTAGAAAAATGATACTATCAATTTTGTCTCCCACTTATTTTAGGCTTAATGTGATCTAGTAGAAAAGGATAACTACAACCTAACTAATAGCATTACTTGACACTGAAATGAAAAGGTATAAAATGTCCTTTTTCCTATAAAAGAAAATCACGTACAAACCAGAGGCATGGTGGCATCATATAGCAAAGACATTTCCAAAACCAGGCTAGTTGGCATTCAAGACATTCTTTAGCTCTAAAAAACAGATAAAAAAAAGGTCTCTCTAACATTTAATGACATTTTCTTTATCTTATAGGAGCTCCTCAAATAAAAACACCAGCAACAAAACACATCTTTAGTAATAATCCCTAAGGATATCATTTTTACTCCTCCTGGGAAAAGATATGTTTTCATGACTAATTCCTCTAGTAGCTAACTCTTCCAACATTCCACACAATTCTATAAATAAAATGTGTATTTTTTTAACCAACATGTATTTTCTAAACTTGTAGAAGTTTAATGACTCAAGTAGAGGGAAACAATATTGGATGTAGAACTACTTTTTCAAACAGGCAATTCTCTTGCTACCAGATTTCCTCTGGTGGCCTCTCTCCATTCCCAAGACCCCCGTATAGTCCCCAGGATCAGAACAACTGCAACAGGTCCAGAACAAAGCTAGTCAGAATTTTTATTGTCAATATTGGCTTGCATCTTACTCACTCATTAAATAAGCTTATTAGAATTTTCATATTCAAGATTATTCTAACGCATATTTATTATGTTACTACTAGCAAAGCCCAAAATACAGATGCAAAGAGCTATTTACACTGAGACAGTCTCCTCTCTTCTCTCCAATTCACCACCTGACCTCAAAAGCACCTACTTCTGACCTAGCCCTCCTGTGCCAGCACCTAGCCTAATCTTCATGATCCCTTTCTTATCCCACTAAATAGTATCTCTAACTGAACACTGAGACACTCATTTACTTGACTTGGATTTGTTGTGTTTTTCCTTTATCCAGGATTAAGATTCTTCCCTACGACCTCCTCTTTCTTCCTTCTGTCCAAGCCCAATAATACCCCTACTAAACCTCAGAAAAATCCCACTTAACCCTACTCAAGGCCACCTGACAGATTTCCATAGCAGCTAAAAATCTCTCATGCAATTCTGAGCACAAGCCTGGGAAAAATGGAATCCATATCCTATACAACAGGGTGTAGGGCTCATGGAGGGCCAGGGACTCCGTTAATTGCCTAAGTGTTGAGATTTGAAAACATTCTAGAAAAGTTCCACCAGCCAAGAATATTCCCATCCAATCCTAGAGGGCAGCCAACCAGTTCTTCTTGAGAAGAGGAAACTTTGTATAATGGAGAAAGCCTGACACTGAAGTCAGTTCTGGTTGTGTCTGAATACCAGTTTCTTTGGTTCCTAATGTGCAACTGTAGACAAGTTACTGAACTTTTGAGGTTCAATTTCTTTTTCAAAAACTGGAAACTATAATCCCTACCTTGCAAATGTGGTGCAGGTGCAGGCAGTGTGTAAAATCTGTAAGGCATATGCAGTACTCAGTAAACAGAAGCTCTGATTATTACTATTATTGTATTCTAACACCTTAGTGAAAATGAGTTTGCAAATTCCTCTTCTTGCATCCAGGATAGATGTGGGGCAACATAACATTCCATGATAAATGGCAGCAGAAGCAAAGTGGGTGACAATGAAGAAAGGGGAAATAAAATAGTTCAAAAAGAATATGTAGAGATACCAAAGACTACAAAGTCTACTATACTGCTCTTACAATCAAAGTAGAAAATTAAAACATTTACTAAGTTCCTAAAACAAGCCAACCATGTTCCTAGGAATTTTTCTTATATCACAATATATCAATGCATTAATTGATCAAATATCTTTATAATCATTTAAGGAGCAGGATATCTTCACTTTACAAATGAACAAATCTTGAATCTCAGAAATTTTAATTAACTTTGCAAGTTCACACAACTGCTAAAAGTCCAGGCCTTTTTCACTCTAAAATCCATTTCCTTTCTGCTCTGTCATGCTGCCTTCCAGGTAGAGATCAAGTGCTGGCTCTGCCTGAACTTTGGCAGTTCATTTATGATGAGTTTTCCTTATCTGTAAAATGTCTATAATCCCTGCTTACCTCGGTGGGGTGATAGAAGAATAAAATTTAGTATAGTACATGAAAGAGCAAGTTATTCCCAAAGAAAATATTAACTTAATACCATAAAAATAAAGTTGCCAGATTTATCAAACTCCAGAGTCCCCAATCTTCTATTTTATAATGTGATCCCAACCCTTGTAACCCATTTTAGTTGCCATCTTCACTCATTCATTTAGAAAATATATTTTAACTATCTATTACATTCCAGGAAATTTCCTCTGTGCTGTGTATCTACCTTCAGGAAGTTCAAATCCACTAATGCAGAGAAACACAGAATCACAAATTAAAGCTCAAAATGTTGAGACATAAAGAGGCATGAACTAGGCTTTGTGAGAGCACAGTAAATGTATCATCTCTGCCTGAGGAAAATGCAGAAGCCTCTCAAAGAGGGAGACATATGTGAACTGTCACTGAAGGAAGATTAAGTATTTGCCACATGGACAAAAAAGGACATTCTGAGTTAAAACTAGGAAATCTCTTTTAAAGAACCATTTTGCTCCTGGCAAGAAACTCTGTGGTACTTTCCCTTATGATTAGCTGGGAAAAGTGATTACATCTGGAAAGGTCTGACAACGGGAATCCAAGTGTTTTAATTGGAAAATTTTATTTGCCAGAAGTTGTGCATTTAAGTGTAATGAGTGATTACAAGAGCATATCTCTTGAGTTGTGTTAATGAATGCCTGTGTTAGGTTAGTGGTAAAGGAAGAATTTCTGAAATGACCCCTCAAAAATGTCTCACTGTAGTCACTAGAACCTGGGCACAGGTTGACTTTACGATAGGGATTATCTGGGTGGGCCCAATGTAATCACATTAGCCTGAGAAGCAGAGAACTCTCTTGGGCTGATTGCAGAAAAGAAAGTCAGAGAGACTGGAAGAATGAGAAAGACTCAATGTGTCATGGCTGATTTGATGATTTCAGGTGGAAAGAAATGTGAACAGCCTCTGAGAGCAAAGAACAGACAGCAGCTGATAGCCAGAAAGAAAACAGAGCCGCAGACCTACAACCACAAGGTACTAGATTCTATTGTACCAACAACATAAATGAGCTTAGAAGCAAACTCTTCTCCCAAGCCTGCAGAAAAGCCCAGCCAGGCCAACACCTTGATTTTGGCCATGTGAGACCCTGAGCAGAGGACCTAGTCAGTCCTATCTAGACTCCAAAAATAGAAGGTTAAGGGTATGTTGTAGGTAGAGACTCTTGGTAGTAGTGAATGTAACTGAATGTTTTTTTCCTATAGAAATCAGGAAGTTACAATGCTTAGGCAAGAAGGAATGTAATCACAAGTTTCAACATAGGAGTCACTTGTGCCCAGATTCTCTTTTAGGAAACCTAAAACAAGGAAGAGAATATCAGGTAAAGGAAACAAAATAAGCAAAGCATGGAAATGATCCAAAAAAGTATATTCTTCATGTAATTATAAGAAATGTGAATGGAATATGGGAACGAGGTTTAGAAATGAGACCAGTGAGATGGCCTGGGGCCAGATCATAAAGGGCCTGAAAAGCAAGGGGAGTAGCAGCATCTGATTTTATTTAAATAGAGAATTCTGGCCATAGTATGGCCAAAAAAAAAAAAAAATGCAGAGGAACAAGAATGGAAGCAAGATAAACAAGTGTCTATCACAGCCATCTAGATGAGAGATGAAGCTGACTTGGCCGAACGTGTTTGCAGTGGTCAGAAATGGTCTCATTCAAAGTATATTTTGAAGATAGATCTAAAACTACCCTGATCAATTCTGTCCTCGCTTACTCTCCAGCACCCGCCTGAATGGCATATTGCGAGGGAAATAAACTGCTGACAGTAATGTCAGCCTCAGGAGGCCACTGATGTTTTCTGGTCAACTGATAATGAGAGGTGGCATTAACATGATGTAATTTCATTCTTTCAAGCTTTCCTCAATCTTTCTTTGCCTTCCTAAGTAAATAGCTAATATGTGGTATCACCTGCTTCTCTTCTGTGAGTCCCTTAATGAAGATTGGCCCATATTCCTCATTGGCAATTTGTTTTTCAGTGACAAGGTGACAGTTTTGGTTCATTTAAGCAACAACCCGTTTCCAACCATTGAAAAACCATCTGGGAATGCTGTTCTCCTGAGATCAGAAGATTGTTTTCTAATTGGTCTCCTTCATAGAAAATGTGTTCCTTCCTTGCACACAGTGCTCATGTATATCTTGTGGCCAGAGGGATTCTGCAGGTTAACCTCCACAATTCTCACTTTGGATGCCTGTGGTGTTAGTGCAACCTAATGAAAGGCTACTGTCAGGCTTTCCAAATGGCCACCGAATTCGTTAGCTTTTAACGTATTCCACAGGGAAACAGTTAAACACACATAAAAGCAACCGTGCAAAATACAACTTTGAGGATTAAAGTCTCTAAGTCATGAGGCACTATTCTTTACTTAGACTTTGTTTAACTGGGATGCCTAATGAATATATTGATAATTTAGGACTATTTTAAGTTCAATGTTTACATTTTAGTTTCACATGGAAGTGTTTTATCATTTTAAATGTATTAATAAGAGATTGATAGCAATTCATGCTAGTGGTTAAAGAGACTGATTTTCTCCTCTCTTTATTCAGTTATTTATTTATTCACACATTCATTAAAAAATACTAAGTACCCACAACCTGCACTGAATCTGGCCTGGAAAATGAGGTGAACTTGAAGGAAAGGACCCTACTCTGGCGTAGCTTAAAATTTAATGAATTCCACTCAAAATGCTGCCAAAGAGAACTGTATTTGGAATATTAAGATCTACCTTATTTTAATACCACTGCCCTTCTATTTTAGGCCCTAGAGTTACTTTACCTTTCTGAGCCCTATAAGGGGATGGAGAGTGGAAGTGGAAGTGAGAGAGTTGGAATAGAAATTGCAACTATGAACCTAGTTTGCTTCACAGCTTTGCCTTGGACCTAGTAGAGCCCACGTCAAGCAAAGAGCATGGCAATGCCCCTTGGAAATTTGCCAGAAAACTTCATTGCCTTGATTGATCAGATTCCTCCTCTCCCTGGATTCACCTTCTTCACCTGTGAGGTGAACCTTGGCTCCAAACTGACTTCAGATCCAACAGCCACTATAGCAATATAGGCAAAGATAGGACCCCTATTCTCATTCTCTGTCTCTCTCTCCCCCACCCAGGTCTCAGACACACACATACATACACACACACACACACACACACACACTTCTCTGGGGCCACTGGCTACAAAGCTCCATTACTGGGATATACAGCTTTAACTGGAGACCTTCAAGTTTTACCAACACAGTCCCAGTCTTTCTGATCATACTTGTCTAACAGTCCAAGCTCTCATTTTAACTGATACAGGGAGCTTCCAAGTTATTACTCAAATATTCCTCATATACTCCACATTGGTCAAGGGTATATATGTACACATGTATATAAGCAAATTGAGCCGTAAGAACCTGCCTATACACAAATGCAAATTAGTTTGGTTAAAGCATATTAAGCAACAGATATCTTTAGAATATTACCATTAGTTAAAAAAGACTTTTCACTTCAGACTTTTACTAGCTTATGTTTTCATTAAAAAATTGTAATTATTTTACTTTACATTTTTTTTTGTCCAATAGAAAGATTTCACAAGATTATTTAACAAAAGAATGTAAAAACAGATGATTTAAAACCTGGAAACTTCATTAATTTTTTTCATTTTCTTTGTTTTAAAAATATTTACTCTGTATTATTATAGCAACATTGTTTTTGCAGGATTATAAGGTATCACACTATACAGTATTATACCAATGTTCTGGTAAGCATTCTGGCCCTTAGATGAACTGAATGCCTCTAGCATTATTTCTAGTGATATGTCTTTTACTTCATGAAGAAATCTATTATTAACATGTTCCTGGCCTAAAGTTGAACTGATCATAACACTTTCTTTTGTAGATATTGACAGAACTATATAAACTTAAGGATCCTTATAAAAAATCATATCTAACATTCTAATTCTCCAAATGAGACATGTAAGCCCATGTAATACAAAGTGATTCCTTGTCCAAAGACGCAGAATTGGTTAAGTGGCAGAGTATAGTTCTGCTACCCGCTGCTTTAATAGGAGAAAACTAGCTGTAATGGATATCTACAACAGCACTCAGGAATAACTGCAACAAACTAATGTAAATAAATAAAATATGTATTTATTAAAAGAAAGAAATAACAATGGAACACTAATTCCCCTTAAGTGGAGCAGGAAGTAGGCAGGATAGACAACCTCATAAGCTATTAATAGGTGTGTAATTGATAAAAATCTCTTTGGAAGGCAACAAATACCAATTTTTTTTTTCAACTTTCAAATAGCAACTTCACTTCTGTGAACTTATCTTAAGGGACCTGCACATGTGTCCAAAATCATGAATAAGAATGTTCTTTGCAGTACTGTTTGAAAGAGAAAAATACTGGAAAACATGTATATGTCCACCAATAGGGATAAGGTTACATAAATTATGGAACAGCCATAAAATGGAATAGTCTGTAGCTATTTTGAAATTAAATGTAGATATACTAGCTTACTAGTCATTGGATAGTAAGATAATAGCCAAAGCAGTTTACTCTTCATTCTGGTCACAGAAATAGGCTCTATTTCCAAATTACCCTGGCAGGCAGATGTGGCCATGTACAGAAGTCAAGGGAAGGTGGACAAACATGGTATGTGCCTTTCTTTTTGCAGACTGGTCCTAGTCTGCAAAAAACTCCCACATTCTACCTCTATGCTCTTTCTGTTTAATACAGAGGAACATAGGTACCTTGGAAGCCAAGCATTCAAGTTGCAAAGCTGCTAGAGAAAGGGCCAGGGAGGAAGTTCATTGCTGATCATGTGAGCAAGAAATAAGCTTCTAATAAGCTAAGTGACTAAGATTTCAGAACCCACCTGTTGCAGCAGCTAGCACTACCCTAACTAAAAGAGTACACTCATTTAAGATATATGCAAAATATATTAAGGAGGAAATAAAAGTATGGAGCATCACAAGTAGTATTTCACATTTATGCTTCACAAAGTATACATAGATAAATTTTCTATATGCATAAATGGCTTATTGAGAGCTAAACTTAGAGGAAAATAGGAATCCACTTTATATTTCTGTCTTCATGGTGACTTTTCTCATCACCTCATAGCTTTTGGATCACTTTTAACTCATGAGAATAGTCTTTTTTTTTAATTTAATAATGATGACTCATTTTTCAGATATATAAAATCTAGTCCGTTCTAAATCCAAACCACATCTAATGCAACACTTCTTCATTCCCCACTTCAGGTATTGGTTGCGGCTTGGAGTCATGCAGTGGGGATGCTATGATGTGTCTCTTCTTCCACTCTCCTTCCGTATTCTATTAGATCCTCCTCCTTCTCCATCCCCTCTCACTCTGCTGCTTCTGGGTGTCCCACACTGTCAGAGGTGAGGTTGGAAGAAAGGAGGCTCAAGTCTCTTATGTGACTGATGTAATCTGGCCATACCTACTGTCAGGAGAGCAGGCAGCCAAGTGCTAGATGTAATTTAGGGTGGATTGTGGCTCTTCCAAGAAAGCCTCCATACTATATAATCCCTGATGCCATCCCAGATGAGTTCCTGTGAAACATCAGGGATTATTTGCTGCCCCCTACTGATATACCCCAAAGCCTTCCATTACTAGAGTCCTCTCACCACCATCCCTAGCTGACATTTTGGGAGAAGTTTATCCAGACAATTCAAGCCAAGTTCCCTTCATTAGTGTCCATTTGGCTTGTGATAAACACACCTCTTCCCATACCACGTGGTAGTAATACAGGTAGGCTCTGCTACTGCCTTCTCTCCTTACTCTGCCTTGAGGATGCTTCAGGCAAGAAGCAGGCTTTTGTGTCTATGTTTGTGAGCTCCCTCTCCAAGGGATACGTGGAAATTTACTCCATCAGCATTCCCACCAAATTAACCTTGGTGCCATGGCTGACCTAGGTCCCAGCTAGAGGAGTGAGATGCTGACCTCTTCTTCTTGCAGACTCCCCCTAGTAACTATGAGAGGTGCTATAGAGATACATTTGGCTTAGGTTGAGAAAAGTTGGGTCCCTTTATCTCTCCTCTAATGTAGGGAACAGAGAAAAGACATATCACTCCACACAAGACCTAAATCTCTCTACTCTGTCATACAGACTTGCTTTATCACCTATCAAAGGCTAGTTTCCTTTTGTATACCCTGAAGGTGGGGGGGGGGTACAATTAATAGTTGCTAGACTAGTAACCTAGCATATAAATTATAGTATATCTCTTCAGAAACTAAATATACTTTATTTCAGTTTATTGAAAATTAAGAAACCACAGGAAAAACAATTCAACACCCAAGTATATATGTGTGTGTGTGTGTGTGTGTTTGTGTGTGTGTGTGTGTGTGTGTGTGTGTGTGTGTAGAAAAGCTCTTACAAAATAAAATGCTTTGGGGAGGGAGGTCAGAATCTAGGGTGGAAATGATATTCATTTTTCATTGTAAATTCTTTTATCATGTTAATTTTTTATTTAAAAAGACAGCTTTTTAAAAATAAACGAAATTAGGACTTCACTGGAACTACTTTTTACTGGGTTATAAGAAATATCCTTAGTCATTTTATGCAAAGAAATTGAACATTTAGAAAATTATTGCTAGATCCAAGACTTTATTTGATGGCAGATTTTTTCCGCCAAAACTGGGTATGAAACTGTGGTAGGGACTGCTAAGTACCAGAGCAGTCCTCTAAAATTGTGGAAAATATCAAAAAGGCCTTTGGGGTTCTGTCCTCCAGAAAATCTGCCAACTGCATTCTCCACCGCTGCCAAAGTAGTGCACGCAGTTTCTGAAGGTAATTGTTACTGTTTTCATTCCCTTCTACCAGTCGTGCCAGGCCACAGAATGATAAAAGTGGCACTAACAATTCCCTTATCTAGTGACAACAAAGAACTCACACCTTAAGCTGTCGTTAATTTTGAACAACACATGTGACTGACTTTTTCAGCTAGAAATACCTTATACTTCACTCAAATTTGGAACATAGTAAAATTTTATTAATAAAATAAGACTTTGCCATCAACTCTACCAGGAGATTCAACTATTTTCTTAGTTTCTTTTATATTTACTGTGTTATTGAAATTTATCCTAAAATTTATGAGGAGGTATTTGTATAAACATATGCATATGTATACATATATACATACACACACACCATAATTTATTTTATGCATCTATAATAGTGAAAGAGCTCCATGATAGAACTTTCAGTTCTCAATAGAATATAATTAATAACCAGCAGGCCCTAGGCAGGCCTCAAAAATAATTACAAAGATTCAAGAGAAAGGCTTAAAAATAACACCAAACACTAAATCCAAAAGTTAATCCATTGCTCTAATCTGGGTGGCCAATGGAGCTGAAAATTAAGAAAGAAAATGTAGAATATACAAACTTAAGAAAGCAGGAAAACACATTTTTTGATAGCTCTTCACACCTGGTAACTCCCAAAAAATAACAGTGTAGGAAGGTGAACCCAGGTTGCTGGTAGTTGACCACTGTGTCTTAGGAGAGAGAGTCTATACCAGGCAAGACCTGGGGGCAGGGCAGAGAGAAGACTCCCAGCCCTACTTCAGACTGATGATTGTAATTATTTTGCTATTCCAAAGGGTACATATTTTAGCCAGCAAGCCAGATGTGTTTGGCCCACACAGTGTGTGTTTGTGTATTTGTTGTTTGGCTGGTTTAAATGACATTTAAACATCAAAAGTTCCCATAAAAAATTGGCTTCCCCATAATAAAAGAACTGCAAGACCTTTTAACTTTGACCCCACAATTCCACATGGCCATAATAGACTGAAACAGACTAGCTATGGCACCCCTCAGCCTCCCTGATGTGGAGACTCAACACTTGTGTAAATTCCTCAGCTTTTATCAGCACCTGAGTTGGAGAACTCTGATGAAAATATAACGGTTTGAAGCAGTATTTCATAAAACTTCACAATGATGTTACATCTGTTGCGGGTTTCATAATGTAAACAGGCAAGAATGGCACATACCATTGACTACTGCATTTTATTTGGCTGAAATAATACATGGGAAACAGTAAAGTTAGCAAAAATGTGTTGCTTTGTCAATTTATATTATTAGAAGACATGAAAAGACAGTGCCAAAGATGTAAAAGTATCAGTATTCGAAGAAGTTATATGCTGTGGGAAATTGATATGCAGTTGAATAAAAATATAGTCATTTCTAACACCTCAACTTCTAACATTTGCAGATTCTGTCTCCGCTATACTTGGAGAAATTCTTTTGTGAACAACTATCATAAAGATGTACAGGGGAAGACGTGCTCAACAACCAAAATATATTTTTAATAGAAAATAAACAATGCTTATGAAAAAACTATAAATATAACCAATGATGCTCTGATATACATACATACATTAATTAAAATATATCCACGGTAAGTTTAAAGAAAAGTGCTTACAGACAAAATTCTTTACTGCATCAGGCATAACTAAACTATTAAAATAAAAATATGAAATCCAGAAGTGTCCAAAATTTTATGGGAGGACATCAATTGGTTAATTTCATATATATAAACATTAGCCATAAGACTAGTTTTAGAGTTGGATAGAGTTTAGACTCACTCCATTCCCCTGTGGTTTCCTCCACTCAACCTTTCTGCAGATGTTGATAGCAAGGTAGATGCAGAAATATTGGACCTTAGGCCAAACAAATGACAATATTCAGAGACCTTAGAGACGAAATATTTCAATGGCTTTCTCTATAAAGTGAGGAATTCTTAAAAAAGTATGTAGCAACTTCCTCTTTGGTCCCATGTTTTAAACCAGATCATGTGTCCATTCTTGACCTGTCTCTGTGGTCAGGACAATGCTGTCATTAAGTACTTAGCCCGCAGAGCTTGATCCAGAGGAGGATGAGAGTAATAGTTGCCTGAGATCAATTGCTCTCAACTCTGACTGCACTTCAGACTCACCCGTGGAGCTTTTAAAACAATATCCCAATAATCAGAACTTATCCCTTTGAGTGGTACTCAGGTATCTGTAATTTGTAGAAAATCCTCAGGTGATTCTAATTTGCATCTGGGACTGAGAACCACTGGCACGTACTAATTAGAACTCACCACTGGATCTGGAATTAACTCCCAAACCGCATGTACTAAATAGTGTTTGAAAATTAACCTCAGTACCCAACAAAATGCATATAAACACAAAGAAAACCTTAACACGTTTTAAAAAACAAAACTATAGATCAGATTAAATATAAGATTGCCCAATTATGTATGGTTTAGGATAAACTATGTTACATCAGTGTCCCAGATAACTAGTCAAGAAAGAAAACAAAAATGCAATTATATATAGACCCTCAGGAAAATAATGAGTATCAAAGAGAATTACCTATCAAATGAATATAATAAATCTGAACTTGATATTGGTGGATGTGTATTTAAAGTTCTAAACTGATTACTTTGCCAAAAAGGCTGATATTTTCCAACATGACATAGCATTCACATTGTATTCTCCTTTCCTCTCCCTTCCCTTCTGGTAGAAGCTCTATAGAATTTTTGTGTTTTACATTTAGGACACTTTCTTTTTTTCTTCCCATTTTAGAGTAATTAAAGTTCATTACTTCTATTTTTGATAGACTGTCATTTTCTATTCCCATTCTGTGCTATATCTATAGCTATTAGACATTAATTATTGTGGAAGAGAGGAAAGGAGAGAGGGAAGGAAAAGAAATAAAAAGAAGGAGGGGTGAAAAAGAAATCTTCAGTAATTACAGAATCACATGACATTGTCTGTTCTTTATTTTTTTTTAACACTTAGTAATCCTGCCATATTCAAACAGAAAACCAGTTCAAAAATACTTCTCCGAACCTTCAGTTTTCAGACATTTGTTCTCACTGGATAATGAGTGAAAATAACAAACAAGGGTCAAGAAGAAATGCAATTCAAACCTTTCCCAAGCTGATCTTTCCAGCAAACTTGATGACTGTGTACAAATAGTAAGTACTACAGAGCAGACATCAAAAGAAAGTCATCAGAGATTTTTTAAAAAGGGCATTCCCAAAAGACATAACAATTCTTAATGTGTATGCGCCTAATAACAGAGTATCAAACTCTATGAGGCAAAAACTGATAGAACTACAAGGAGAAATAAATGAATCTGCTATTTTAGTTGAGGACTTCAACAATCCTCTATCAAAAATGGACAGATCCAGCAGGAAGAAAATCAGTAAGGATATAGCTGAACAGAACAACACCATGAATCAACTGGATATACTAGACATCTATAGATTGCTTCATCCAAAACAGCAGAATACACATTTTTGCAAGCCCCCATGAAACATTCTCCAAGATACACCACTTTCTGGGCCATAATACACACCTTAAATTTAAAATTATAGAAATCATAAACCAAATCTGCTCTCAGACCACAATGGAGTTACACTAGAAATCAATAACAGAAAGATAACTGGATAATTCCATAATGTGGACAATTAAACAACATACTTTTTAAATAACACATGAGTCAAAGAAGAAATCTCAAGAGAAATTTAAAACCATTTTGAACTAAGTGAAACTGAAACACAATGTATTGGTGGGTGACATCAGCATCATGGTAGCATCTCTCATGTTTTCCCCCAACAACAAAAATTCAGCATCAATCCATGGATTGAAGTGCCTTTGAGGGAGATTTGAGTTCCAGTGACATATGCCAAGGAACCTGGAAGTAGTGTAACCCACCCATGTGGCAGGTGATAGAGAGACCTCAATCCTGGCTGTGGACCATGAACCAGATTCAGCCCCTTTTGGCTGAGGTCCCAGGAGCCGCTGGAGAACACTAACTTAGACAATCATCCATGAATAAAAGAGCCTTTGTGGAAGTCTAATTTTCTAGAGAAGAGTTTCTGCACATTACTGGAGCAAAATAAATATGACTTTGGACACATTTATGTAGGTATGAGAAACAACTTGACTTACCTGCATCACCCCTCACCCAAGGCAGCATAGCTTAGGGCTAACATAAATCTTCCTCAGCCTGTGACTTCTCCTGTGGGGAAATGGGAGAGCATGTGATTAAGCCTCTGACTTCCCCAGGTATGCAAGATGCTGCCACAGAGACTCATTCCTCTCTCACCCCATTCACAGTATTAAATCATAAGCTACATGACTGGGGACTGGGAGGAGCAGGAGACAGAACACTTGGGGGACAGTAAAGGAACACAGATCCTACTAATTGTATGATGGACTCCATCAAGAAGCCCATAAATGGACTACTGGGAACACCTCACCCATGGGTCCCCTCAATTGATCCAGGAGCACCCTCAGCACTCCATGTGCCTTACCCACATACACCTGCACACCTTTGCCAGCTTCTTGTGCATGTTTCTGATGGCAGCTGTAAGAGCAGTCTTTGGAAAATGGCTAGAGAGTGAGCAAAGTCAGACACATCTGTGAGAGGTGAGAGAGACCACGAACTTGGGCTCTAGCACCAGGTCTGAGAAAACAGAAGAGAGGCTGTCAGCACTAAGCCATGGGCATTGCAGTGTCCATAGATAGCATACAAGCTTAAGAAATCACAAGATAAAGCAAAAAGCGTGGAGCAGGTGTACCCATAGAAGGTCTAAAATATCCTCAGAACATCTACCAAGACTGACAGAAGACATCTCTCTCCCAGAGGCAGATAGTGAAAACTGGAAGAAGTGTCTGCTACTTCAATGCAAAGACATCCACACAAAACTTCAAGGAACATGAAAAATTAAGGTAACATGACACAACTAAAGAACCACTATATCTTCCAGTAACCTAATCCAAAGACATGGACATCTACAACTACCAGATAAAGAATAGAAGATTGCTGTTTTAAGGAACTCAATGAGCTACAAGAAAACACAGGAAGACAATTCCATGAGCTCATAAAAATAATACACTAAAAAATGAAAAGTTTAACAAAGAGATAGAAACCATAATAGTGAACAAAACAGAAATCTGGAGCTGAAGAAAACAATGAATGGAATGAAAATGTAATAGAGAGCATCAACAGAATTCTTAAGTAGGAGAATCAACGAGATTGAAGACAGAAACTTTGAAACTGTCCATTCAGAGGGGAACAAAGGAAAAATAAGGAAAAACAATGGAGAAAATAGATGTTAAGCCAAAAACAATAACTAGAGACAAATGAGGTCATTATATAATGATAAAGGGGTCAAATCAGTAAGAAGATGTATCATAAATATATAAGCCCCCAATATGAGAGAACAAAAAATATATTAAGCAAATACAGATCTGAAGAGATAAAGAGATAGTACAATAAGAGTAGGGGACTTCACTAACCTACATTCAACACTGCAAAATCACACAGTCAATGAAGCAACAAGGAAACATTAGACTTAAACCTTACTTTAGACTGAATGGGCTTTATAGATATGTACACAATATTCCATCCAACAACAGCAGAATATAGGAGTTCCCCACTGCCCAAAGTTTTGCTTTTCATGGTTTCAGTTAGCACAATCAATCACTGTCCAAAATTACTAAATGGAAAATTCCAGAAATGAACAATTTATAAGTTTTAAATTATGTGCTATTTTTGGTACCATAATGAAATCTCCCACCTTCCTGCTCTGTCCCACCTAAGATGTGAATCATCCCTTTGTCCAGTGTATCCTACCCAATTAGTCTCTTAGTAGCCATCTTGGTTGCCAGATTGACTGTTGCAGTATCATAGTGCTTGTGTTCAACTAACTCTTATTTTACTTAGGAATAACCCTAAAGTATAAGAGTAGTACTGCTGGCAATTTGGATATGTTGAAGAGACGCTGTAAAATACTTCTTTTATGTGAAAAGGTGAAAGTTTTCAACTTAATAAGGAAGGAAAAACATCATACACTGAAGTTGCTAAGATCCACAGTAAGAACAAATCTATCAGTGAAATTGTGAAAAAGGAAAAATAAATTCATGATAATTTTGCTGCTGCACCTCAAACTGCAAAAGTTACAGCCACAATATGTGATAAGGCCTTAGTTAAGATGGAAAAAGCATTAAATTTGTATAAGATATTTTGAGAAAGAGAGAGACTACATTCACATAATTTTTACTGCAGTTTATAATTGTTCTATTTTATTATTAGTTTTTGTTGCGAATCTCTTACAGCACCTAATTTATAAATTAAGCTTTATCATGTTTATGTGTTTATGTATGTATGGAAAAAACATAGTATATATAGGATTCGGTACTATTCAGTCACAGGCACCCACAGAGGGTCTTGGAACATAGCCACCATGGATGGGGGGGACTATTATATACATTCTTTTGAAGGGCACATGAAACACTCTCCATCATATGGTAGGCCACAAAGCAATTCTGAGCAAATTAAAGAATATTGAAATCATACCAAGTATCTTTTTCAACCACACCGGTATAAAACTAGAAATCAGTAACAGGAGAAATGTTGGAAAATTAACAAATATGTGCAATTTTGAAAACACTATCCTGTATAACCAATGGGTCAAAGAAAGAATTGAAAAAGAAAAAAAAAATACCTTGAAGCAAATGAAAATGGAAAAACACCCATCCATACCTATGGGATGCTGCAAAAGCAATTCTAAGATGAAACTTTATAGTAATAAACACCTACATTAAGAAAAAAGAAATATCTCAAACAACCTAACCAACCTAATTTTTCACCTCCAAGAACTAAAAAAGAGAACAAATTAAGTCAAAAGTTAGTAGAAGAAAGGATATAACAATGATCAGAGCAGAAACAAATGATATAGATCTGAAAACCAATAGAAAATATCATAGAAACTAAGAGATGATTCTTTGAAAAGATAAAGGAAATTGACAAATCTTTAGCTAGACTGACTAAGAGAAGGAGAAGAGTAAAATAAATAAAATCAGAAATAGAAGAGGAGACATTAGAACTGATACCAGAGAAATACAAAGAACCATGAGAGACTACTAAGGACAAGTGTAAGCCAAAATAAAATTATATAACCCAGAAGAAATGGATAAATTTCTATAACCATACAAACTACCAAGAAGGACTCCCATAAAAATAGAAAATTTGAACACATAAATAACAGGAAGACTGAATCAGTAGTCAAAAATTTCCCAACAAAGAAAAACCGAGGACCAGATGGTTTCACTGGTGAATTATACAAAACATTTTAAAAAGAATTAATACCAATCCTTCTTCAACTTTTCAAAAAAATTTAAGGGGAGGGAACCCTCCCAAACTCATTTTTGAGGACAGCATTACCCTGATATCAAAGTAAGATAAAGACACTACAAGAAAGGAAAATTAAAGACCAGTATTCCTGAAAAATACTGATGCGCAACTTGTTAAGAAAATATTAGCAAACAGAATTAAACACACTAAAATGATCATTCACCATGATCAAGTGGGATTTATCCCTGGAATACAGGATGATCCAACATACCTAAATTAATAAATGTTATACACTACATTAATAGAATAAAAGGTAAAAATGATCTGATCATCTAAATCAGTGCAGAAAAAGCATTTGACAAAATACAACATCCTTTCATGATAGAAATGCTCAACCAATTGGCAATAGAAGAAAGATACCTCCAAATAATAAAGTCTACATATGACAGATCCACAGCTATCATCATACTCAACAATGAAAGGTTGAGAGCTTTTTCTCTGAGATCAGGAAAAACAAAGGTTGCTCACTCTTATTCAATACAGTACTGTCCTAGCCAGAGCAATCAGACAAGAAAAAGAAATAAAATGAATATAAATCAGAAGGAAAGAAAGAAGTAAAATTGTCTTTGTTTCCAAATGATACAATCTTATATGTAGAAAACCCTAAGAGTCCATGAAAAAAGTTAGAACAATCAACAAATTCAGTAAATTTGCAGGATACAAATTCAACACGCAGAAATCAGTTGCATTTCTATACACTAATAACAGAATCTCTGAAACAGAAATTAAGCAAATAATCCCCTTATAATAGCATCAAAAACAGTAAAATACTTAGGAATAAATTTAACCAAGGAGGTGAAGGATTAGTACACTTGAAACTATAAGACCTTGATGAAAGATATTGAAGAGGAGCACAAACAAAAGGAAAAATATCCAGTGTTCATGAATTAAAAGAATTAATACTGTAAAAAATTTCCACTCTAGCTAAATCAATCTACAGATTCAACACAACTCTTTTCAAAATTCTAATGGTATCTAGCAAAGAAATAAAACAAATATTTCTGAAATTTGTATAAAACCACAAAAGAATCCAAATAGTCAAAACAATACTGAGAAAAAAAGAGCAAACCTGAAGGCATCACATTTTCTGACTTCAAACTATACTACAAAACTATAGTAATCAAAAGAGTATGGCACTGGCATAAAAATAGTACAGAGATCAATGGAACAGAATCAAGAGCCCAGGAATAAATCCCCACATGTGCACTCAACTAATATTTGACAAAAGAGCCAAGATTACTCAACAGAGAAAGCATAGTACCTTTATAAATGGTGCTGGGAAAACTGGGTAATCATATGCAGAAGAATATAACTGGACCCCTATCTTACATCATTCACCAAAATTAACACAGAAAGGATTAAAGATTTAAACATAAGGTATGAAGTAATAAAACTCCTAGACAATAAAACTCTAAAAAAAAAAAAAACTCCTAGATATTGGGGACAATCTTGACATTGGTCTTGGCCACAATTTTTTGGATATGACACCAAAAGTGAAAGCAACAAAAGTAAAATTAATACATTAAACTAAAAAGCACAAAGAAAGAAATAATCAACAAAATTAAAAGGCACCCTAGGGATGGGAGCAAATATTTGCAAATCACATATCTAGTAAGGGGTTAATATCCAAAATATATAAGGAATTTATACAACTCAATATCAAAAAATACAACTCAATATCAAAAAACAAGCAATCATTCAAAAACAGGTAGACGACATTTTTCCAAAGAAGACAAACAAGGGGCCAACTGGTACATGAAAAGGTGCCTAACATCACTAATAATCAGGGTAATACAAATCAAAACCACAATGAGATATCACCTCACACCTGTTAGAATAACTATTGTCAAAAAGTCATGATGTAACCAATGTCGGTAGAGAAAATAGATTTTTTTGCAATATTTTTGGGAAAGTAAATTGGTACAGCCACTATGTAAAACAGTATGGAGCTTCCTCAAAAAATTAAAAACACATCCAGCAATCTCACTTCTGGGTATATATCCAAAGGAAATGAAAACAGAAGGTAGAAGAGATATCTGCACTCCTATATTAGTTGCAGTATTATTCACAATAGCCAAGACATGGAAACAACCCATGTCCAAAACAGATAAACAGATAAAAATAGATGTGGGGTGTGTGTGTGTGTGTGTGCATATAGCATAAATAATATAAAAATACTACTCATCCATGAGAAAGAAGAACATCCTGCCATCTGCAACAACATGGATGGACCTTAAGGAATTATGCTAAATGAAATAAGCTAGGCAGAAAAAGACAAATACTGTATAATATCACTTAAACATGAAATCTAAAAAATTTGCTCTCATAGAAACAGAGTAAAATGGGGTTTTCCAGGGGCTGATGGGTGGGGGAAATGGGGAGATGTTGATCGAAGGGTACAAACTTCCAGTTTTAAGACAAATAAGTTCTGGGGAGCTAATGTACAACATGGTGGGATTATACTTAATAATACTGTAGTGTATAGTTGATAGTTGCTAAGTTGCTTAAATGTTCAGCACAAAAAGAAGAGGTAATATGTGACACCATGGAGGTGTTAGCTAACACTATGGCAGTACTTATTTCACAATATATAAGTGAATCAAATCAACATGTTGTATACCCTGAAATTATGCCATGTTATATGTCAATTATATCTCAAAGCAGAGGAAAAAGAAAACACAACTTATCAAGATTTATGAGATACAATGAAAGCAGTGCTGAGAGGGAAATTTATGGCGTTGAATGCATGTATTAGAAAAGAAGAAAGATCTAAAATCAGTGATCTAAGTTTCCACCTTAAGAACTGAATAAAAGAAGAGCAAGGTAGACCCAAAGTTAGCAAAACAAAAGAAATAATAATTAGAAACAAATAAAACTGAAAGCAAGAAATCAATAAATAAAATCAATGAAACCCAATAGCTGGTTCTTCATCAAGATCAATGAAATTGATAAACCTCCAGCCAAGCTAAGAAAAGAAGAGAGGGGACACAAATTTCTAATAAAGTAAAAGAAGGAGGATCATACTAATGACACGGACATTCAAAGAATAATAAAGATATACTATTAATAACTCTATGCCCACAAATTTAATAAACTAGAAAATGGACCAATTATTGATAGATATGATCTGTCAAAACTTAAAAAAGGAGAAATAGATGATCTGAATAGGACTGTATTTATTAAAGAAATTCAAACAATAATTAATGTTCTTCCAAAACAAAAAGCACCAGGCCTAGGTGGGTTCACTGGTCAATTCTACCAAACATTTAAGAAAGAAATTATACCAATTCTCTATCATCTCTCAGAGAACAGCAGAGAGAATATTTACTAATTTGTTCTATGAGGTCAGCTTTACCCTAATACCAAAACCAGACAAAGACATACAAACAAGTAAAACTACAGACCAATATCTCTCATGATCATAGATATAAAAATCCTCAATTAAATACTAATAAGTCAAATCAAAACAAGTATAAAAAAATTATACAGCACAACCAACTGAAATTTATTCCAGTTATGCAAGGCAGCTTCCACATTCAAAACTCAATTAATGTAATCCATCACATAAACAGAAAAATTACATGATATCAACAGATGCAGAAAAAATATGGGACAAAAACTAGCACACTTTCATGATAAAACCTCTCAGTAAACTAGGAATCAAGTCCTCAACTTGACAAAGACTGTCTACAAAAACCCTATAGCTAACACCATACTTACTGGTGAGAAACTCAATTTTCCTATGAAGATCAGGCACAAGGCACAGATGTTCCCTCTCATCACTCCTTTTCAGTAGCATACTGGAAGTTGTTACTAATTCAACAGGCAAGAAAAGGAAATAAAGATATACAGTTTGGAGAGAAACACATAAAAGTATCTTTATTTGCAGATGACAAGATTGTTTATGTAGAAAATATGAAAGAATCAACAAAACAACTCCTGAAACTAATAAGTGATTATAGCAGGTTGCAGGATACAAGATTAATATATAAAAGTTAGTTGGGGGCTTCCAGTAAGATGGCAGAAGAGTAAGACGTGCAGGTCACCTTCCTCCCCACAGATACACCAGAAATACATCTACACGTGGAACAACTCCTACAGAACACCTACTAAACGCTGGCAGAAGACCTCAGACCTCCCAAAAGGCAAGAAACCCCCCACGTACCTGGGTAGGGCAAAAGAATAAACAGAGACAAAAGGATAGGGAGGGAACCTGCACCAGTGGGAGGGAGCTGTGAAGGAGGAAAGGTTTCCACACACTAGGAAGCCCCTTCGTGGGCGGAGACTGCGGGTGGTGGAGTGGGAGCCGCGTAGGAAAGCAAAGCAACAAGAGTGCGGGGGGCAAAGCGGGGAGATTCCCGCACAGAGGATTGGTGCTGACCAGCACTCACCAGCCCTAGAGGCTTGTCTGCTACCCCGCCGGGGCGGGTGGGGCTGGGAGCTGAGGCTCCGGCTTCTTTCGGAGCCCAGGGAGAGGACTGGGGTTGTCGGCGTGAACACAGCCTGCAGGCGGTTAGTGCGCCACGGCTGGCCGGGAGGGAGTCCGGAGAAAAGTCTGGACCAGCCGAAGAGGCAAGAGACTTTTTCTTCCCTCTTCGTTTCCTGGTGCGCGAGGAGAGGGGATTAAGAACGCTGCTTAAAGGAGCTCCAGAGACGGGCGCGAGCCACGGCTAAAAGCGCGGACCCCAGAGACGGGCATGAGACACTAAGGCTGCTGCTGCCGCCACCAAAAAGCCTGTCTGCGACCACAGGTCACCATCCACAGCCCCCTTCCGGGAAGCCTGTGCAGCCCACCACTGCCAGGGTCCCAGGATCCAGGGACAACTACCCCGGGAGAACGCACGGCTCGCCTCAGGCTGGTGCAACGTCATGCAGGCCTCTGCTGCCGCAGGCTCGCCCCACACTCCATGCCCCTCCCACCCCCCCCACCCCCACCCCCCCCCGGCCTGAGTGATCCAGAGAAGCAGCGGCTCCTTTAACCCCGTCCTGTCTGAGCGAAGAACAGACGCACTCTGGGTATCTACACGCAGAAGTGGGGCCAAATCCAAAGCTGAGCCCCTGGGAGCTGTGAGAACAAAGAAGAGAAAGGGAAATCTCTCCCAGCAGCCTCAGAAGCAGCGGATTAAAGTTCCACAATCAACTTGATGTACCCTGCATCTGTGGAATACATGAATATACATGAATACACAACGAACCATCCCAAATTAAGGAGGTGGACTTTGAGAGCAAGATTTATGATTTTTTCCCCTTTTCCTCTTTTTGTGAGTGTGTATGTGTATGCTGCTGTGTGAGATTTTGTCTGTATAGCTTTGTTTCCACCATTTGTCCTAGGGTTCTATCTGTCCGTTCTCTTTTGTTTTTTCTTTTGTTGTTTGTTTGTTTTAAATTTTTTTCTTAATAACTATTTTTTTATTTTAATAACTATTATATTTTATCTTACTTTATTATATTTTACTTTATCTTTTCTTGTTTTCCTTCCTTCCCTCTTCCTTCCTTCCTTCCACCTTCCCTCCCTCCCTCCCTCCCACCATCCATCCTTCCTTCCTTCCTTTCTTTCTTTCTTTCTTTCTTTCTACTTCTACTAATTCTTTCTACTTTTTCTCCCTTTTATTCTGAGTCATGTGGATAAAAGGCTCTTGGTGCTACAGCCAGGAGTCAGTGCTGTGCCTCTGAGGTGGGAGAGCCAACTTCAGGACAATGGTCCACAAGAGACCTCCCAGCTCCACATAATATCAAATGGCAAAAATCTCCCAGAGATCTCCATCTCAACACCAGCACCCAGCTTCACTCAACGAACAGCAAGCCTCAGTGCTGGACATCCTATGCCAAACAACTAGCAAGACAGGAACACAACCCCACCCATTAGCAGAGAGGCTGCCTAAAATCATAATAAGTCCACAGACACCCCAAAACACACCACCAGACGTGGACCTGCCCACCAGAAAGACAAGATCCAGCCTCATCAACCAGAACACAGGCACTAGTACCCTCCACCAGGAAGCCTACCCAACCCACTGAACCAACCTTAGCCACTGGGGACAGACACCAAAAACAATGGGAACTATGAACCTACAGCATGCAAAAAGGAGACCCCAAACACAGTAAGATAAGCAAAATGAGAAGACAGAAAAACACACAGCAGGTAAAGGAACAAGATAAAAACCCACCAGACCTAACAAATGAAGAGGAAATAGGCAGTCTACCTGAAAAAGAATTCAGAATAATGATAGTAAAGATAATCCAAAATACTGGAAATAGAATAGAGAAAATGCAAGAAACATTTAACAAGGACCTAGAAGAACTAAAGATGAAACAAACAATGATGAACAACACAATAGATGAAATGAAAAATAATCTAGATGGGATCAATAGCAGAATAACTGAGGCAGAAGAACAGATAAGTGACCTGGAAGATAAAATAGTAGAAATAACTATTGCAGAGCAGAATAAAGAAAAAAGAATGAAAAGAACTGAGGACAGTCTCAGAGACCTCTGAGACAACATTAAACGCACCAACATTCGAATTATAGGGGTTCCAGAAGAAGAAGAGAAAAAGAAAGGGACTGAGAAAATATTTGAAGAGATTATAGTTGAAAACTTCCCTAATATGGGAAAGGAAATAGTTAATCAAGTCCAGGAAGCACAGAGAGTCCCATACAGGATAAATCCAAAGAGAAATACGCCAAGACACATATTAATCAAACTGTCAAAAATTAAATACAAAGAAAACATATTAAAAGCAGCAAGGGAAAAACAACAAATAACACACAAGGGAATCCCCATAAGGTTAACAGCTGATCTTTCAGCAGAAACTCTGCAAGCCAGAAGGCACTGGCAGGACATATTTAAAGTGATGAAGGAGAAAAACCTGCAACCAAGATTACTCTACCCAGCAAGGATCTCATTCACATTTCATGGAGAAATTAAAACCTTTACAGGCAAGCAAAAGCTGAGAGAGTTCAGCACCACCAAACCAGCTTTACAACAACTGCTAAAGGAACTTCTCTAGGCAAGAAACACAAGAGAAGGAAGACACCTACAATAATGAACCCAAAACAATTAAGAAAATGGGAATAGGAATATACATATCAATAATTACCTTAAATGTAAATGGACTAAATGCTCCCACCAAAAGACACAGATTGGCTGAATGGATACAAAAACAAGACCCTTATATATGCTGTCTACAAGAGACCCACTTCAGACCTAGAAACACATACAGACTGAAAGTGAGGGGATGGAAAAAGATATTCCATGCAAATGGAAACCAAAAGAAAGCTGGAGTAGCAATTCTCACATCAGACAAAATAGACTTTAAAATAAAGACTATTAGAAGAGACAAAGAAGGACACTACATAATGATCAAGGGATCAATCCAAGAAGAAGATATAACAATTGTAAATATTTATGCATTCAATATAGGAGCACCTCAATACATAAGGCAAATACTAACAGCCATAAAAGGGGAAATCAACAATAACACATTCATAGTAGGGGACTTTAACACCCCACTTTCACCAATGGACAACATCCAAAATGAAAATAAATAAGGAAAAACAAGCTTTAAATGATACACTAAACAAGATGGACTTAATTGATATTTATAGGACATTCCATCCAAAAACAACAGAATACATATTTTTCTCAAGTGCTCATAGAACATTCTCCAGGATAGATCATATCTTGGGTCACAAATCAAGCCTTGGTAAATACAAGAAAATTGAAATTGTATCAAGTATCTTTTCCGACAACAATGCTATGAGACTAGATATCAATTACAGGAAAAGATCTGTAAAAAATAAAAACACATGGAGGCTAAACAATATGCTACTTAATAATGAAGTGATCACTGAAGAAATCAAAGAGGAAATAAAGAAATACCTAGAAACAAATGACAATGGAGACACGACGACCCAAAATCTATGGAATGCAGCAAAAGCAGTTCTAAGAGGGAAGTTTATAGCAATACAGTCCCAACTTAAGAAACAGGAAACATCTTGAATAAACAACCTAACCTTGCACCTAAAGCAATTAGAGAAAGAAGAACAAAAAAACCCCAAAGTTAGCAGAAGGAAAGAAATCATAAAAATCATATCAGAAAGAAATGAAAAAGAAATTAAGGAAATGATAGCAAAGATCAATAAAACTAAAAGCTGGTTCTTTGAGAAGATAAACAAAATTGATAAACCATTAGCCAGACTCATCAAGAAAAAAACGGAGAAGACTCAAATCAATAGAATTAGAAATGAAAAAGGAGAAATAACAACTGACACTGCAGAAATGCAAAAGATCATGAGAGATTACTACAAGCAACTCTATGCCAATAAAATGGACAACCTGGAAGAAATGGACAAATTCTTAGAAATGCACAACCTGCCAAGACTGAATCAGGAAGAAAGAGAAAATATGAACAGACCAATCAAAAGCAGTGAAACTGAAACTGTGATTAAAAATCTTCCAACAAACAAAAGCCCTGGACCAGATGGCTTCACAGGCGAAATCTATGAAGCATTTAGAGAAGAGCTAACACCTATCCTTCTCAAACCCTTCCAAAATATAGCAGAGGGAGGAACACTCCCAAACTCATTCTACAAGGCCACCATCACCCTGACACCAAAACCAGACAAGGATGTCACAAAGAAAGAAAACTACAGGCCAATATCACTAATGAGCATAGATGCAAAAATCCTCAACAAAATACTAGCAAACAGAATCCAACAGCACATTAAACGGATGATACACCATGATCAAATGGGGTTTATTCCAGGAATGCAAGCATTCTTCAATATATGCAAATCAATCAACGTGATACGCCATATTAACAAATTGAAGGAGGAAAACCATATGATCATCTCAACAGATGCAGAGAAAGGTTTCCACAAAATTCAACACCCATTTATGATAAAAACCCTGCAGAAAGTAGGCATAGAGGGAACTTTCCTCAACATAATAAAGGCCATATATGACAAACCCACAGTCAACATTGTCCTCAATGGTGAAAAACTGAAAGCATTTCCACTAAGATCAGGAAAAAGACAAGGTTGCCCACTCTCACCACTCTTATTCAACATAGTTTTGGAAGTTTCAGCCACAGCAATCAGAGAAGAAAAGGAAATAAAAGGAATCCAAATCAGAAAAGAAGAAGTAAAGCTGTCACTGTTTGCAGATGACATGATACTATACATAGAGAATCCTAAAGATGCTATCAGAAAACTACTAGAGCTACTCAATGAATTTGATAAAGTAACAGGATACAAAATTAATGCACAGAAATCTCTGGCATTCCTATACACTAATGATGAAAAATCTGAAAGTGAAATCAAGAAAACACTCCCATGTACTATTGCAACAGAAAGAATAAAATATCTAGGAATAAACCTACCTAAGGAGACGAAAGACCTGTATGCAGAAAATTATATGACACTGATGAAAGAAATTAAAGATGATACAAATAGATGGAGAGATATACCATGTTCTTGGATTGGAAGAATCAACATTGTGAAAATGACTCTACTACCCAAAGCAATCTACAGATTCAATGCAATCCCTATCAAACTACCACTGGCATTTGTCACAGAACTAGAACAAAAAATTTCACAATTTGTATGGAAACACAGAAGATCCCTAATAGCCAAAGCAATCTTGAGAACGAAGAATGGAGCTGAAGGAATCAGGCTCCCTGACTTCAGACTATACTACAAAGCTACAGTAATCAAGACAGTATGGTACTGGCACAAAAACAGAAAGATAGATAAATGGAACAGAAGAGAAAGCCCAGAGATAAACCCACACACATATGGTCACCTTATCTTTGATAAAGGAGTCAGGAATGTACAGTGGAAAGGACAGCCTCTTCAATAAGTGGTGCTGGGAAAACTGGACAGGTACATGTAAAATATGAGATTAGATCACTCCCTAACACCATACAGAAAAATAAGCTCAAAATGGATTAAAGACCTAAATGTAAGGCCAGAAACTCTCAAACTCTTAGAGGATAATATAGACAGGACACTCTATGACATAAATCACAGCAATATCCTTTTTGACCCACCCCCTAGAGAAATGGAAATAAAACCAAAAATAAACAAATGGGACCTAATGAAACTCCAAAGCTTTTGCACAGCAAAGGAAACCATAAACAAGATGAAAAGACAACCCTCAGAATGGGAGAAAATATTTGCAAATGAAGCAACTGACAAAGGATTAATCTCCAAAATTTATAAGCAGCTCATGCCAGCTTAATAACAAAAAAAGAAACAACCCAATCCAAAAATGGGCAGAAGACCTAAATAGACATTTCTCGAAAAAAGATATACAGACTGCCAACAAACACATGGAAGAATGCTCAACATCATTAATCATTAGAGAAATGCAAATCACAACTACAATGAGATATCATCTCACACCAGTCAGAATGGCCATCATCAAAAAATCTACAAACAATAAATGTTGGAGAGGGTGTGGAGAAAAGGGAACCCTCTTGCACTGTTGGTGGGAATGTAAATTGACACAGCCACTGTGGAGAACAGTATGGAAGTTCCTTAAAAAAACTACAAATAGAGCTACCATATGACCCAGCAATCCCAGGGCATATACCCTGAGAAAACCATAATTCAAAAAGAGTCATGTACCAAAATGTTCATTGCAGCTCTATTTACAATAGCCTGGAGATGGACCTAAGTGTCCATCATCAGATGAATGGATAAAGAAGATATGGCACATATATACAATGGAATATTACTCAGCCATTAAAAAGAAACGAAATTGAGCTATTTGTAATGAGGTGGATAGACCTATAGTCTGTCATACAGAGTGAAGTAAGTCAGAAAGAGAGAGTAAAATACCGAATGCTAACATATATATGGAATTTAAAAAGTATATATATCATGAAGAACCTAGGGGTAAGACGGGAATAAAGACACAGACCTACTAGAGAATGGACTTGAGGATATGGGGAGGGGGAAGGGTAAGCTGTGACAAAGCGAGAGAGAGGCATGTACATATATACACTACCAAACGTAAAATAGATAGCTAGTGGGAAGCAGCCGCATAGCATAGGGAGATCAGCTCGGTGCTTTGTGACCGCCTGGAGGGGTGGGATAGGGAGGGTGGGAGGGAGGGAGACGTAAGAAGAAAGAGATATGGGAACATATGTATATATATAACTGATTCATTTTGTTGTAAAGCAGAAACTAACACACCATTGTAAAGCAATTATACTCCAATAAAGATTTTTAAAAAGTTGATTTTCTATATACCAATGAACAAGTAGATTTTGAATTTAAAAACACAATTCCACTTACATTAGCACCCCCAAAAATGAAAGACTTTGGTATAAATCTAACAAAACATGAACAAGATCTACATGAGGAAAATGAAAAAATTCTGATCAACAGCAACAAAGAATTAAATAAATGGAGCTATATTCCATGTTAATGGATAGTAAAACTGTACTGTCAGGATGTCCATTCTTCCCAACTTGACCTATAAATTCAATGTAATCTCAGTAAAAGTCCCAATTATTTTATGGCTTTCAATAAAATGATTCTAAAGTTTATATGGAGAGGTGAAAGACTCATATAGCCAACACGCTATTAAGAACAAAGTTGGAAGACTGACATTTTTCTACTTCAAGACTTACTATAAAGCTACAACAATTGAGACAATGTGCTTAATGAAAGAATAAGCAAGTAGATCGCTGAAATAGAACAAGGAGTACATAAATAGGCCCCACGTATACAATCAATTTATTTTTGACAGGAGAAAAGGCAATACAATGGAGCAAATATAGTCTCTTCACCAAATACTGCTAAAAAAACGGAATCCACATGCAAAAACTTGAATGTAGACACTACCTTACACCTTTCACAAAAATTAACTCAAAATGGATCACAGACTTAAATGTAAAATCCCAAACTATAAAACTCCTAGAAGATAACATAGGAGAAAACTTAGATGACCTTGGGCATGATGATGCCTCTTTAAATACAACACCAAAGATATTATCTTGAAATAATTAACTGGTAAGCTGGACTTCATTAAGATTAAATGCTTCTGCTTTATGAAAGACAATTTTAAGAGATTGAGAAGATACAGAAGAAGAAAATATTTGCAGAAGGTACATGTGATAAAGAACTGTTTTCCAAAAATACAAAGAATTCTTACAACTCAACAATAGGAAAACAAACAACCCAATTAAAAACTGGGCAAAAGACCTTAACATAGACCTCATCAAAGAATATATACAGATGGCAAATAAGCATAGGAAAAGATGTTTCACATCATACATCATCAGGCAAATGCAAATTAAAAAATAATAGGATACCTCCACACACCCATTAGAATGGTCAAATCTAGGACACTGACAACACCAGATGCTGATGAAGTTGTGGAACAAAAGGATTTGTCATCCACTGCTGGTGGGAACGCAAAATGGGCCAGCCACTTTGGAAGGCAAGTTGACATTTCTTATAAAGCTAGACATACTCTTACTATATGATCCAGCAAACATACCCCTTGGCATTTATCCAAAGGAGTTGAAATTTTCTATCCACACCAAAATCTGCATATAATGTTAACAGCAGCTTTATTCACAACGGACAGAACTTGGAAGCAACTAAGGTGTCCTTCACTAGGTGAATGGATAAATAAACCACAGTACATTCAGACAATGGAGTACTACTCAGTGCAAAAAAGAAATGAGCTGTCAAGTCATGAAAGGATGTGGAGAAATCATAAATGCATATTACTAAGTGAAAGAAGCCAGTCTGAAAGGCTATCTTCTGTAGGATTCAAAATATATGATATTCTGGAAAAGGCAAAACTATGGATACAATAAAAAGACGAGGGGTTACCAGGGAGCAGGGTGGTAGCTAGATTAATTGGCAGAGCACAGTTTCACTGCCCTAAAGAGGATCTGAAATTGCTTTGTGTAATACCATAATAATGGATATATGTCATTAAACATTTGTCCCAAGCCCATAGAATATACAATACCAAGAGGAAACCCTAAAGTAAACACTTAACTTTGGATGATTATAATGTGATAATGTAGATTCACCCTTAGTAAGATCAGGTAAATGATATTGATAATAGGGGTGACTACATATGTGTGGGGTAAGAGGGTATATGGGAAATCTGTACCTTCCTCTCAGTTTTGTTGCAAACTTAAAACTACTCTAAAAAATTGTCTGTAAAACAGTATGTACTTATTTGATTTAAATAAGCCTCAAATAATGCTTTAGAAAAGCCTCTCCCCCACCATTCAAAACAGTCTAAACTGGAATTATTTTGGCTCTGTCAAACTTTTACTATAATTTGAGCACTTCCTTTGCCAATTAACTTTTTCAGTAATTTTAGCTGTTCAAGTATGCAAAGATTATTCTCTGGTGTAAAACAAAAAGCAGATTTAACCAATGTTGAATTATTTAGTAAGCAGAGTATTTTGTATTCAGCTTTTAACTACCTTTATCTATCATACTTATTATCGAACAAATTCATCAAGTTCCTTTGACAAGTATGTATCAAATGCTTGAATTTATTAATGGATGGAGTTTAGAAAGTTGAAATAGGATTGAGGAGGTGACTTAATCACATTGGGTGTGCATTTTCTCACTTATAAGGCAGTGGCTAGGACAAGGCATTGTCTAAGGTCATATTTACACCTAATATTCTGTTAGGAATCTGTCTAATTTTGACAATGCTCAGTTATTAAGATGAAATCAACCAAGATCTGACCATTCTAGTCTTCTAGTTCAGACCTTTGTCTGAAAGATAGAATATAATTTAAATGATTTAAAATATACCACACTTGGAAAGAATATTGCCTTGAAGGTAACCAGTCTAGGAATGATGGAACAAAACCTGCTAGGAACCATATTTAATAAAAATCTAACTCTATAAATGCAATAGGATAACGTGAGAAAATGAAATGCTATCAGGTAAACAGTGCATTAAACTTTGAAGTAAACTGATGATCAATTTTTTATTTTGAGATTAAGCAAAAGACAAAATGCTTTTACACTTCTGATTATTTCAAGTTAGAGGTAAATTTAGGTAAGAAGTGACTCTAAACAAGTCCTGGTCCCTGAAAATTTAGCACTCCTATCTTCATATAGTAAATTCCTGTGTGCTCACTATATTATAATTGATTTATATTTCTTTTCCAAAAATCATAACAGCAAAATTATATACCTTTATTACAATGCTATATCATCCATTAAGTTGCATATCAAATGGTGAATATTTTAACGATTTAAATTTTCCTATACCAAGAAATGTGTATTAATCTGCTAACAGATTATAATCCATTTTAAGAAATTTTGATTCTTCCTATATAACATAGATATGCATGCAATTGTATTGCATATTAGGGGTTTTTTAATGACATGTGATAAACTTTACAGATTTATAGAAAATTAAATATTTTCATATTTAACAGAATTTTCTTGGTTCAAACTACTCTGTTTACTGAATAAAATTATCTTGATCACAAACAGTGGGCTCAGACATTTCACATAATCTTGTGAAATTCATAAATAAAATATGAGAGGCCAAACGTAGTATCACAAGCTTTAGAAGCTTGTGAAAATGAACAACACCTAATACATAATTTTACACTGCAGTTTCCAGCAGAATATATTTTATTATATTTTAGACCGTATGCCAATACAGATGGAGGAATCAGTGGTGAGAATTTTCTGGATAATGATTTATGTTTAGCCATCAGAATTTTCTAATTATAACTGAAGTAAGGTTCAGTGTAACAATTATGAAATTTAAATTGTTGATAAAGGCTCTAGAAAGCTTTGAAAAATGATCCTTGCCTGGTACTACTCATCATATTCTGATTTAATTGGTCTGAAAATGCAGCCTGGTAATCAGTATATTTCAAAACCTCCTCTGTATAAGTATGGCTATGAACTGCTTGAGTGCTGTGACGAATAAAAGAATAAGAGATACTGTGGTTTACAGAAAAATCCAGTGAACACTGGACCTCCTTATAGACATGTCTGAAACAAACAAATGCTCAACAGGAGTCACACATCCCCTTAAATGCACTCTAATAACATAACTAATCACAGACTTTAATCTTTAGGTAAATTTTATAAATTCTTTTAACTTTATTTTTTAAGGTATGTCTAGTTGTTCATAAGAATTTAAGCCAAAGTTACTAAATTATTATTTCTTAACAGATAAAAGAAATTTGGAAGAATAAATAAAAACTAGCTTTGTTATTATCCTTCATTAAAAGGTTGCTTTGTATCAATTCTAAGCAAAGATAAGAGAAACTGGTTATTGTTACATTCAGCCTAATTCCTTTGACATAATACTCAGAAATAGAAGCTCACATTCCATTTGTCCCAGATGGTCTTCTGGGTTGCTTAAAAATACCCTTATTATTCTTGGGCCTGGTATAAGACCTGTTCATATTTCTCAGATTACTCTGAGATTAATTTTGGCAGTATGAAGACCTACTCATTGAAATCTATAAATAAAATAGCATTACTAGGAAATGTACAATCGTCTTAATTTGAATAATATTAGTTCAAAATAAATAACTTGAAGATGTAATTCAGTTCTATAGAATTTGAAATTTCACCAACTTTCACAATTTTTTCCAACATCTTATGTCTGAAAACTTTCAAAAACTTGATTTTATAAGACTACTGTTTTACTAACCTTGAATATTCTTAGAAAATTGAATATTCTGATATTTTTGTGCTTTTATCTTGATTAAAATGTTCTCAGGCAAGCTTGTACCCCTTGGGAAATCCCAGGCATATATATAGTCTTCTTCAGTGGAAAGACAGAAGCAGTGACAACACTCAGTTGTTTGTAAAAAAGAAGGAAGGGAATAAGGAAGGAAGGAAAGGGAAGGTGGAGAGAAAAGAATATCAATAACAATATAATAATTTAGTCCCCTCAAGATAGCCAAAAAGCATACAAATGGATGACAAGTGTCTGAATTGACTAGCAGAACGGTGAATGTCCAAAGAACTTGGCAAATGGAAGTTTTGGGCATAGACAGGCAGTATAACCCTAGGTATCCTATAATCTTAAGAAGGCCTGGTACTCCACAACTTGGGATATCAGAACAGTGTGTCTGAATCCAGTGCTGTGTAAACATATGCAGGAAACCCACAAAACTGCTTTTCCACGCCTTGTGGGGAAGCTAACTTTCTTTGTAACCAAAAGGTTTGTAGGTTCTGTGATGCGTTAACAAGACAAAAGAATATATGTTTACTGAGATGTACATGAAAAATGGAACAATGCAGCCCCTTATTTTCTATAAGTCATCTAATCTTCCTCAAGCTGGGAAGTGTGGGTAGAATTAAAGTTTGTTTGAACCAGTTATTACAGTCCTCTCCAATTAAAACCATTTCTTTCGAGCTCTTTTGAATAAAGTCTAAATGGTTTAGACTGTCATTTCCTCCCTTGTCCTCTACAGAAAGGAGGCTATGGGGAACTTAGATAGCCTTGTGATGCCAGGAAAGGGAGCCCCATTTTCTGCTCTGACCAACTGTCTAATAACGATTATAAATAGTAAATGATCGCAAATCTTAAACATTTTTTGTAGCACCAGCATAGAGAACATCCACTGTACATTAAAGGGATTATAACTCGGGGGTATTTCTATTACTTCCTATGTAAAGACACATAAAAATGTCACCTGCGCGCTCAAACAAGGCACCACAGTTGTTGCATGCCATTGACCTAATGGCGCTTTGATTTTTTCTACCACAAATTTAGCGGTAGTAGCAGCAATCATCATCACCCTGAAAATGTTTTTATTTCTGCCATGTGGGGATGGGTGCCTAAAGTAAAATTTTCACTTGTATACAGAGAGTAAATCCCACAATCTCAGAGTTGTCATTGTGAAAAATAATGTACAGTTCCTCAGAACTGACTTTTTAAGCTTCATGAAAAAAAGTGTTCCTGTATCAAGTCACATAGTTATGAGCAAAAGATGTGCAATGCTGGTTCTAATAAATCAGAAAGTCATCACAGCCAGAAAAAGCTTTACCTCAAACTGTTTCAAAAGCATATGAAAGATAAGATACATTTTTGACAAGCTGACAACTTATTATGTTGTTACAGAGAATTTCTAAATTCCACAACCTCAAAACGACAATCTTGTCGGAAGTTTCTACTTAAAGAAATATCTTAGCAAAAATGAACTGGCACAGACGAAGAACAGAAATGACATTTAATCGGTCATGTCAACATGCCCCTTGGGTCAGATTAAAATGTAAAGCTAAAAATAATGCTTTTAAAACATGTTTTACTCACAGGTTTGTCACCTCAAGGGATTGTCTTAAGGAACGGAGGGCTGATGATAGACTTATATTTATTTGAGATTGTAAGGATTTTCAGTGACTGGTGGAACAATACCAGCCAAAAAACTGTTATTAGTACAAGCTCTCCCACCTAGAAACCAAGATTTTTATATGGCAAATATAGCAACTTCTAAAAGGAATATTTTAGTGTCAATTTCAAAGACTTTTCAGAAATGACATTGAAATCAGAGTGTCTCAAAATTCATTTCAACTTTTAAAAAGTATTGGGTTGGCCAAAAACTTCGTTCAGGTTTTTCTATAAACCCAAATGAACTTTTTGGCCAACCCAATATCATGTACATGAAATGTGTTTAATATTGAACTTCATATATAATCTTAACATGAAATTAAAAATAAACAATCCATTTTTAGTTTCTGTATTTGTAAAAATAATACGAGTTCTATTTTTGCAGCAGCTATACTAAATAACAAAAATCTGTTCTTTCACAGTGAAGAATAGCAGTGTATTGTCAGTTGTGTCTCTGTGGCTTTTACTAAAGTTATAAATTTAGCTTTGTATTGGGTCTGTTTACTATACCATGCACATTGTTTAGGAAGATGATTTGTGTGCTATAACTCTAAATTGTATCTTTTACAATGTTTTTCTCTCTTATTAGGTATTTTATGTTTTGATTTTTTTGGTTTTTTTCTTTCTCAATCCCTCTGTTTATGTCTTTTTCTTTGTAGTAGAGATATACATGTGTATGTATATACACACACACACCACACGCAAACACTTCTGATTTCTAAAACACGGTCTATCTAGGGAAGTCATAGATCATATATAGAATTTGAAATTAAGATCCCATCTCACTTTCTCTATCCTAGTTCTTTGTGTACATTCTTCTAAAATGCTTTGGAAAACTTCAACCTTTGTCATATCTGGAAATTCCTATCACGTTAACTCTTCCAAGGAAAGTGTGGAGACACTATAAATAAAGAACTTGGCCATGTAAATAGATGTGTATTTACTATATTTTATCATTTTAGAGAATTTTTCTTTTCCTCCGAAATTTTTTAGTTCCACACTAATCTCTCAATTATATTTGATTTAAAAATGGAAACATTATTGATAAATCTCAACTCGCCTATCCAGGGAAGAAGAAAGCACAGCTATTAGCCTATTGTGTATTTTTATAAATCTTATTATAATTGCTTTCTATATGTACTTAAATACTTTTAGGAATATAGGGTATTATTTTATATTTCTAAATCATAATTACACATTTTACACATTATTTTTCATATTGCTTTTTTCACTTCTCAATGTATTTTTAAAGATTATCACATGTTAGTACAAACTGATTTACCTCATCTTTTAACCTAATGCATTATCTTACAGAATGTGGAGCAACCATACTTCATCTAACCATCCCATCACTGAAGAACATCTTTGTAGATTTCAAATTTCTGTTTGGAAATATTTATTTCCAACTTTGAGTGGAATAGCTAGTGGCCATTTTCTGCTCCACACAGAACAACTAAAAAAGTCTGATGAGATACAGAATTCATAGTTTAAAGACAGCAGAGAGCTGAGGGAGCAATGAAAACCACAAAGCTAAGATTCTTTCTATACAGGGGAAAGAAAAATTTAAAAACTCAAAGCTGATTTTTACTGTGAGGATATTTACCATTTTGAGCATGAACAAGAAGCTAAGATTCCAGTACCAAAATCCCAGGAAAAGGCTGCTGCTAGGAGAGAGAAACTAGCAGTCTTTCAGCATTCCAGATGGTTGGCAGAGACTTGGAGGATTTCTAAGACATGGCCAGCTTTCCCCTCAAGGCAATTAGTGATTACAGAGATTCACAGGGCACAAAAGCAGAAACGTAAGCATATAAAACCTCTGAAAGCAGAGCTTTTCTGAAGCCTCCTGAAACAAAATTTAGAATTAAGGACAATCCAGAGTGTAGCACCCCACAAAATACATTTGGCCCTGAGTAGAAACCAAGAAAGACCAAAGGTAAACCAGAAGTAGATGACTCTTTGCAGGCTAAAACTCAACTTTGAGCCAGCACAGTTCCTTATTTGACTTGAAAAAAATTAATAAACAAAAATCCCACACAGAGTCGGGAGACCAGCAGGGGGAGCTCTCATGCCCTGCAAGGATAGCAGAGCCCAGGAGGAAAAAGAGACTCCTCTTTACTGGTATGGACTCAGCCAATGAAAAACCGTGGACGCATTCTTTACTATAGCCACCCAACTTCCTTTTCCTCTCTATAAAACTGTTCTCACTCCCTTGCCATTGGGGGACTCGTACATGGCTCACCAGGGTTGCAGACCCTGAAATACAATTCTCTGCTAATCCTGAATAAAGCCATCTTTGCTGAAGAAATATCTGGCAAATGTTTTGTTTCACGTCAACAGGCTAAAGTGATAACTGCTACACTATCTTTCCTGCAGAGGGAAGAATAAACTTCCACACAGGAAGATAATATTATCTGGAGCTTTTGTAACTTTTTGTTCAGATATGCAATCCAAATTACCAGAATGATATAAAACAACTGCATGACCAAAAACAAAGAGGAAAAAAATAATAGAAACTGAGTTGCAGATAAATGAGGTATTAGAATTAGCTGAAAATGATTTTAAAATAACTATGATTAGTATATTCAAGGAAATTTAAATATATAGAGAAACATGTTAAATGATTAAAATTTTCAGAGAATTTTTTTAAAGCCAGTGGAAACCTGGAAGTGAAAAATTAAGAATTCAAATGATAGATTTTAACAAGACTATCCAAAGAAGATAAGGAGATAAAAAGAGAAATGAAACAGATAAAACAAATAGAATACAAGATTTACCCAAACACCTACAAACTAAAATACATAAATTATAAAAGGACTAAATGTATCAAAGAACTAAGTTTTCCAGATGACATTAAACAAAATTCAACAATATAATGCTTACAAGAAACATGCTTTAAGTATAAATACCCAGATTTGAAAAGAAAAAGGAGAAAAATTACATTGTAAACACTAACCAAAAGAATGAAGGTATAGTTACATTAATATATGACAGAAAATCTTAAGGGCAAAAAGCACTATATAAAATAAAAAGGACATTTCAATATATACAGGTTCCACCTACAAGGAATATATTACAATTCTAAATCTGTATGCACTCATTAACAGAGTTTTAAAATAGCTAAAGTAAATAACAGAACTAAAAGGAGAAATAAATCTATAATCATAGGCATAAAAACATTTCTCTCAATAGGTTACAGAACAAAGATACAAAAATATACAGAAAAGAAATATCCAACACATCAGAATTTACATTCTTTAAAGAACATAAAATTGACTCTATTGTATATAAACGTCAACATTTTTCAGAGGTTGACATTTTTCTTTTCTTTTTTATTTTTGTAATGTAAGACATTTATTTTGGTTACAGTTTTAGTGTTTTAACACTGATTTGTGACATAACAGACATTAAACTTCCTTTTTTAAAACCAATTTTATATCTTCCCCTTTTCTGTCCAGAAAATTCACACTTTTACAATCAAATTACTCTAAAAGCTGACAGGAGGTAAGTAAAGCTTCCAACCAATCTGCTCTCCCAACCGGAGATGGCCTCTCTTTCCAATCAAGATAAAATCTGGACTTGGAAGGACCATCATTGTTGGCTCTTCAGTGATTTTTGTGCAGTTTCTATGACAGAAAATTTCCTGCGAGGAAAGCTAGTATCTTCACATTTTAAGATCAGTGCTTATTTCGATTAAAATATTAGCATCTTATTAACTTGTGACACAGAAGGCACCAACATTCCTTTTCCAAGCATCCATCACCACGGGTGGAACACATTGCCACCTACTGGTCATCATATTGTTACACACCCTATAACTTCCAGGTGACGGTCAATGTCAATGGGGATTCTTAAAGAACCCTATAGTGTCAGAGACAAAAGGGACCTTAGAGGTCTTCAGGTTGCTTGAGAGATGGTGATTTCTGCTCTCCAGCTAACTCAGAGTGGCAGAGAAACAGACCAGCCTGCGGAAGGTGTACTGCTTTAGAATTTAGAAGAAAACCGTTTGGTGCTCTCATCCGGCCCAGATGGGGGTTTGCAAGTCAAAGAAAGAGATCGGGTCAGAGGAGGGTGTAGAGGCACCCTGAGTTCCTATTCCATCACTTTCCAGGGGTAGGAAGCTATCCAGAAACAGCTTTCCACTCACAGCTGGGCACGTGTTGGCTCTTAAACAATAGAATTTGATTTTGAGGAGCTACATCTCGTGAAGTAAATATGGGGTTTCTGGGACTAAAGACTATCAAGAAAACCCAAGTTATCAGCAAAATGTAGCTCCAAAGTGAAGGCACTAATTCTCCCCCTGGCCTTTTCTCCAACATACCCCTAACAAAGAGCCCTTCAAGAGATCTTGGTCAGGGCTCCCCTGGCGGCGCAGTGGTTGAGAGTCCACCTGCTGAGGCAGGGGACACGGGTTCGTGCCCCAGTCCGGGAAGATCCCACATGCCGCGGAGCGGCTGGGCCCGTGAGCCATGGCCGCTGAGCCTGCGCGTCCGGAGCCTGTGCCCCGCAACGGGAGAGGCCACAACAGTGAGAGGCCCACGTACCGAAAAAAATATAAAAGAGAGATCTTGATCAGCCAGCCTAAGTAGCTGTGGCTGTCCTGTGCAGGAACCACTGCCTGGGCGTGGGAGGGGGACCCCCGGCCCAGCTCCTGGGCCTCTTCCAGAAGTGGAGCAGAAAGCTCTGACTTAGGGATGCTACATGTTTCCTAGAAGAAGAGCCACACATTCTAACCCAGTTGGGGACTCACGCTTTTTACTTCCTTGTCCTGAAGCAGAGCCCCCCCTTGACACCATAGCTTGAACAGTTGTCCTCTGGCCACAAAGCTAACTGGCTCTTGTGCACACGGGCTGGGTCATGGACATGCCCGGGGGCTCATTTCTTGAGGAGGAGTGTCGTATGAGAGAAAGAATTCAGCTTCAGAGAGCAGCCAACCTGAAATCTCGCCTCAGTTCTGCCTTCGAGCTGGGAAGCCCTGAGCACCACACCCCTACTCATTCTGAACCCCAGTTCCTTTTCTTAAAGGTAGCAATACATGAATAAGCCCTACCAAGTTAATAGGGTTATTGTGCGGATTAAGATAGATTTAGTGGGAGAGTTATCCAAACACTGTGAGGGACACGGGAGAGAGGATGACCATTTCACTTAGGTGGGTCTATTGGGGCAGCTTCGTGTCTGAAAAAGAAGACAGATTCTAGTTTGTTCGGGGCTGCTGAGGTCACAAAGCAAAGGGGACATCCAGGCTGCGGAGGTGCTGCTTCTACTTCTGCCAAGATAGAGACCATTACACCTGGGTGTGAAGCCCGAGGCACACCTGCTTCTCCTCAACCTAGCTGGAAGCTTCTGGTCAACTCTGGAAAAGACACATTCCTCACCTCCATAAAGTAATAACACTGCTGGAAATGAAGCTTAAAACTGAATTTTAAATATTCAACGAAAGTGCCTGATATTTCCTTTCAGGTAAGACTCCTTTGCAAATCCTTGCAAGTGATCCTACCACCAAGTCAGGCTTCTGGGAGCTTGACACACCCACCAGGACAACACCCTGCATATATTTTGGTGCTCAAAAAAAAGAAATGTTTAATTCCACAAACTTTTATCAGACATCTATGTGCTAAGCGCTGGGGGCAGAGCTGAGGACCACCTCTCTGCCATTAAGGAACTTGAAGATGACAGCACTGCACTGCTTGCCCCTTTTTGTTTGCTCTACCACCAGTAAAGGCTCCATTTGGATGTTACGCCACGTTTCCTTTCTGCCTGGCTGAGTCACTTTTGCTACCAAGGCTCCAGGACCTTTTCTGGCAGCAGAGAGCTGTAAGAACTACCTGTGAGTGGGCAGGATGTGAGCTTGGGCCCATTCATCCCCCTGCTTGTCCAGCCACTGGCTGTGTTGCTGTCTCTCTCTCTCTGTCTCTCTCTCTGTATCTCTCTCTCTCTCTCTCTCTCTCTCTCTCTCTCTCTCTCTCTCTCTCACACACACACACACACACACACACACACGCGCGCGCGCGCACGTACCCGCGCTATAACTGGCCAGCTTCCTCCTCCTGTTCTTGGAATAGCACCAAGACAAAAAGCAGTGAGCACAAGTGGCTTGGGCTCGCCAACACTATAATTCAGGACAAAACCCTTGTAATTCTCCAAATGGTGGGGTTTTTAAATAGGCTGGATTTCAACACCCTGTTTTCTAAAAAAGAAAAATAAAACCCTGCCCAAGGCATTGCTCTTCTAACCGACCAAGTGACGTCTGAGAGCCAGGTACCCCAAAGACGCGGATTCTGGACTCCAGTCTTCCACCAAGGAGTCACATTTTTCAAACGATTGATTTAGGAGAGTCCTCCAGGGGCATGTATTTGCCCACTCAAGGGTCTCTTTGTTTCAGTATCTTTAATCCTAAGGAAATCATTAAAATGCAGTCTCTTCATGGGGATTTCCACCCAAGGACAACTGACCCTGAGCCAACTTCAGATCTCATGACGTGCCTCTGTCTAGGAGCAGCGTGTGGACGGCTGTGCAGAGACACGGGCACTGTTGGGGGGAGGGGGACCCGCATTTGCATAGTTCCTTTACAGAGTCGGGGTCCCCACTCAGGAGAGGGTCCAGGGGTGGGCAGTGGGGAGGTCAGGAGGGGCCCCTGTGAGCGCCTCAGGCCTTACACTTCCACAGACCTCTTGCCCTGGGTCATCCAGAAGAAGCACGCCCGTCACAGGCCTTCCCCCACTCTGCACCCCCTCCTCAGGGTGAGGACATCATAAATTGTAGGCACCAGGGAGCAGGAATGCCCTCCTCAGCAAGCAAGAAAATGTAGAGCCTTAAATGCATATGTTAGAAAATAACAAAGGGAAAAAAAATCACAGTGATTTATGCTTTCATATAAAGAACTTTGTAAGGAAAGAGCAAATCAACCCCAAAAAAGTAGTACAGAAACAATTAACATAAGAAAAAATACATAATTTAAAAAATAATTAATTAAAATTTTAATTACATTCAATTAAAAATTTTGACAAAGCCAAAAATTGATTATTTGAAAACACTAATTAAGATGAAAAATTCAAAAGACTTAACAAGAAAAAAAAAACCCAACATATTACCAATTTAATGCACCAAGAGAAGATTTTGCTGTAGGCTTTACAGATATAAAAAGTTAATAAATTAAAATTATGGAAAGTTTCATACCAATACATTTAATAATTTAGATAAAATGACAAACTACATAAAAACCACAAATTACCAAATTAAAGTAAAAGAAATTAAAGATATGAATAGTTCCTCATCTATTAAAGAATTTGAATCCAGCATTAAAGTCATTCCCATGATGAAAACTCCAGGCTTACATGAATATACTGGTGAATTCTTCAAAACATTTTAGGAATAAATTAAACCAATCTTACACTAACACTTCCAGAAAATACAAAGATAGCACATTTACCAACTCTTTGATTAGATGAACAAAAGTCTTGATACCAAAACTTAAAACGGGTGCTATAAAAAACAAAATTTGCAGGCTAAGTTTTCTCATAAATATAATAAATGCAAAAATTTTAAACAAAATATTAGCAAGATAAATCCAAGAATATATAAGAAAGATAATATACCTCAAATGAGTAGGGTTTTTCCATGAAAGCAAGAGTGATTTAACATTAAAAAAAATCAATGCAATTTACCCTATTAATAGAAAATAAGTGAGAAAAATAATACCATCATCATATTAGATGCATTTGATAGAATTCAACATCCATTCATGATAACAATTCTCAAAAAATTAGGACTAGAAAGGAACTTAAATAACTTAATGAAAACCATCTTGGAAAGATCCTACAATAAATATCTTAATGATGAATTATTGAAAACTTTCTATTGCAATCAGGAATGAGCCAATGATGCCTGTTATCACCACTTGTATTTAACAGTTTTGGAGTTCCTAAGCAGTGAGATGAGACAGTTGAAAGAAATAAAAGGCACAAAGATTGAAAAAAAAAGGAAAAAGGAAATAAAACTTCCATTATTGGCAGATGGCATATTTTTTCATGTAGAAAATACAAAAGGACCAAGAGCCAAATTATTAGAATTACTAGGTGAATTTACTAAAGTCACTAAATTTAAGGTTAGTATACAAATATTAATTGCATTTCAATGTATCTGTCTCAAATAAATAGAAAATTAAATTTTAAAAATGATACCATTTACAAAAGCATCAAAAAACTTGAAACACTTAAAAAAAACAACTAACAGGTATGCAACACTGCTACTCTGCAAACAAGAAATATATTGATAGAAATTTTTAAAAGACAATAGATAGAGGGAAATCTACGTTCATGGACTGGAAGACTCAAAAAATAATGTATAGATTTGTTGCAATACCAACTAAAATCCTAAAAGGTTTGTTCATAAATTCAACATGCTTGTTGTAAAATGTGTATGGAAATCCAAAGGGCCAAGAACATGCAATGAACTCTTGAGAACTATCAAAACTGAAGGACTTATACTATGAGATATTAAGACCTATTATAAATTCATGTTAATTAATTCAATGTAGTTTTTGCACAATATAAACCAATTGACCAATGGAATAGAATAGTCTAGAAATAGACTCACATAGATGCGGTCACCTAACTCGTGCCAAAAGTAACATTTCAGTGCAGTAAGTTGTGGCCAACTGGATATCTTTATGGGAGAAAAAGAAGAACCTTTGCCTTTACTGTATTCCACACCCATATAAATCCTAGACAGACTGTAGATTTAAAAGTGAAAGGTAAAACAATAAGACTTTTAGAAGAAAACATAGGAGAATATCTTTATGACCTTGGAGTAAAGAGCACTTTCTTTATTTCTTAAACAGGACACAAATGATATTTAAAAATAAATAAAATGTAATTAGATGACACTACAATTAAAGTATTCTGTCCATCAAATGTTATCAATAACTCCGAAGAATACATACGTCAAGTGGCACATGAAAAGATGCTCAACATCACTAATTATTAGAGAAATGCAAATCAAAACTACAATGAGGTATGACCTCACAACAGTCAGAATGGCCATCATCAAAAAATCTACAAACAATAAATGCTGGAGAGGGTGTGGAGAAAATGGAATCCTCCAACACTATGGGTGGGAATGTAAATTGGTACAGCCATTATGAAGAACAGTATGATGGTTCCTTAAAAAACTAAAAGTAGAGCTACCATGTGATATAGCAATCCCACTCCTGGGCATATATCTGGAGAAAACCATAACTTGAAAAGATACATGCACCCCAATGCTCATTGCAGCACTGTTTACAACAGCCAGGACATGAAAACAACCTAAATGTCCATCAGTGCAGGAATGAATAAAGAAGATGTGGTGTATATCTATCTATCTATCTATATACACATATACAATGAAATATTACTCAGCCATAAAAAAGAATGAAATCATGCCATTTGCAGTGACATGGATGGACCTAGAGATTGTCATACTGAGTGAATTAAGTCAGACAAAGACAAATATCATATATCACTTTCATGTGGAGTCTAAAAAAATGGTACAAATGAATCTACTTACAAAACAGAAATAGAGTCACAGATGTAGAAAACAAACTTACGGTTACCAAGGGGGAAACGGGGCACAGGAGATTGGGATTGACATATACACACTACTATATATAAAATAGATAACTAATAAGAACCTACTGTATAGCACAGGGAACTCTACTCAATACTCTGTGATGACCTATATAGGAATAGAATCTAAAACATAATGGGTATATTGTATGTATAACTGATTCACTTTGTTATACAGCAGAAACTAACACAGAACTGTAAATCAATTACACTCCAATAAAAATTAATTAAAAAACAATAGGACGTTGCTAAGATGCTAAGTATGATATGTCACATAATAAAATGACATTTTATTTGAATTTTTCTGAAAAAAGTTATAGAGTGAAAAGGCAACACAGAGTTAAATATTTTTATTGTGTGTATGTATATATGGGTATGTACCTGACAAAAAAACTCATTCAAAATATGCAAAGAATTCCTACAAATTAATAAGGAAAATACTATCAAACTAGTATAAGATACATAAAAAACTTGAGTAGGCACTTCACAACAGAAAATATCCAAGTAACACATACACATATGAAACAGAATTCAAGTAAAGCACAAGGAAATACACACTAAAATCACAATGAGTTAACTTCACACCCATCAGAACATCTAAAACAAAGAGTGAGACAAAGCTAGGTATCGGCAAGATTATAAAGCAACTAGAATTCTGATAATTTGCTGGTTCTTGTATAAACTGGTACAACCCATTTGGAAAACTACTTGTCAGTGTCTAAAAGAGCTGGAGACATGCAAGTTCTGTGATGCAGATATTATGCTCCTAAGTGCATACATAACACAAATGGAAATGCATTTTTCATGTAACAAAAGAAATGTACAGGATAAATCCCACAAATACACAATTTTAATACTGAAAGGGGAAAAAAGACAAAAGAGTACATCCTATATGATTCTATTTTTAAAATTTCAAAAACTTTAACATTTAATATACGGTATTGGAATTTAGGATAATGGTTAACTTGGGGGTTTCAGGAGTCCTGGTAATGCTCTATGTCTTGATCTCAGGGCTGTTTACATGGGTGTGTTTATTTTATAAAATTCATTAAACCCCACACAAATTATTTATACATTTTATAAGTAATCCTTCAATATATTTTACAGGGAGGAACTTTTATTTATGAGGCAGGGGGAGAGACAGAAAGGGAGAGAGAGGAGGTGGTGGAAGGGGCAATGGGGGCGGGGGAGGAGATTAATAATTTCAGGTATACTTGCCTTTAAAGTCACTACACACTAGCTGAAGTATTGGGAAAATTCTTATGCGGGTATTTGAAAGGCAGATGCAGCTTCTCCTTGCCAAGATTAGGCTGTCACATTTGAGGCAACTTTCAAAACTGTATTTTGTACTGAAAAGTTGACCAGTTTGCCGATTTTCTTAGTTTCTGGCAGTTAGAAAATTCTCAAAAGGTACTAATTATTTTAAATTTTGGGGTTTTGTTTCTGCTTTGGTTTTATTTTGTTTGTTTTGTTTTGTTTTAATATCTGGATACGTTGGTATGCAAAATCCTCAAAAATGATCAACTTACAAAACACACGTGATTAATGATAGGTACATATTCAATCAAATTGTTTTTGACTCCTGAGAACTTGACTTCTAAAGTCAAGGACCAGTGGGTTGCACAGTTGTACTCTACAGACTTTGAACAATAATTATTTTTCTTTTACTTGAAATACTGTAAGATACAACATAAACTTCTATTCAGAGAAACTAAAACTCATCCACCTTCATTTTCTACTTCATGACAGATTTTCCATTACAGGAAAAGCTGGAGCAAAACATCTAAATTTATTTATCTCCTCCCACTTTTTTCAGTGACAACATATATTATTTTCCCTTTGTCTCTCAATAAACACAAAGGACTGTTGAATTTACTGGAAAATAATTAAGATGAATAACATTAAAAAGATATAAGAACATCTCCAAGTTATTCCTTCTACTAATAAAAAATACGATTCACAGAGTCTCACTTCCCATAATTTTTACTGCTTACTATCACCTAGGAGGATCAAATCTAAAAGCTGATTATAGAAAATTATTTACAACCTTTGAAACCCTAAAGGAATCTTTCATGCAATTCTACCACCTCAGTACCTGACAAACCTCTCTGAATGCAAAAAAAGAATAAAAAATTAACAACAAAAAAACTATCTTTAAAGCTAATCTGTCACTTGATTTGACATGAGATTATTCTCTCAAGTCCAGGAGTCCATGTAAATTCCCTCCAGGCATCTCTAGGCAAAGTTCTTTTTCATTTTACAACTTCTAGGCAATAAGTATTGAGGCATACATCAATTCTATTATTAAAGGCTCTGCAAAGTATTGCTATACTAAGGAGGGAAAAGCAACATGTTGGGGTTATGTGTGCTCTGTACTACGGAGGTTGCGTGCTCATCCCAGCCCACTGATGATAATGCTCTGCCCTAGGAATGCCTGCAGTACTCGCCTGGGCCCATGTTACTGGGAGAAAAGCCCACAGATATTTCCTTACCGAGGTCAATGTTGTGGCTGGGCCGGCCCTTGTGGTTCCTGTGATGGTCACAGAGTGCACTTTAGCAAAATACTATCAGGGAAATTTGAGGAACAAGATTTATTATCGACAAATCCTGAAGGGTACACAGCATGCCTGAAGACCACACAAGGGGGAGGTTGAGTAGGGGGAGAAAAGGGGTGAGAGGGAGGAGGGGGGGCAGGGAGAGTGAGAGAGAGAAGAGAATGAACCTGGGGCTCTACATTTATTTGGGTCTAAGAGCAAGGTGATTAGGATTTCTCTAGGTCACTCATTATTGGCTGATTTGAAGCATAAGAGGAGGAATGAGCACACAGGAGCCTGGAAATGGGGTCACTCAAGCAGCTGGCTACCTATGTCACCCAGGACTTTCTGAAAGGGAAACTTCATGGAGTGGGTGGTCTAGTTCTTTGTCTGGTTGTCTTGCTAGTAGCTATGTCATACAGTTGGTAATGCGTTTATTCAAGATGGAAGTCTTTTGAACTGGATGCCTTGGCAATCAAAACAGTGTCAGGCACTTACACCACAGAGATGAAGCCCAAAGGAGATACTGCTTGTGTACCTTGATGAGTATATTTCAGGTATTTCTATTTCTTTACCCATAAAGTGGATATGTTAACTTAAATATTGGTATACTGCAGGGGAGGTAAGATTACATATGAAATAACTTAGCAAAAATGACTGCAATGTATCTTACACAATAGGTGAATACTCAGTGTTAGCTTTTACCTTCATAATAAACTATTCCAGTATTTAGCAGCTTAAAGCAACAAACACTGGTTATCTTAAAATATCTCATGAGGATTGCAGTCAAGCTGTCAGCCAGAGCTGTAGTCAATTCACAGCCTGATGGGGCTGGAGAATCTGCTTCTAACTAACTCACGTGGCTGTTAGCAGGCCTTGGTTCCAGGATGGCTCCTGGACTAGGCCTTCTGTTGAACACAGAACATTCCATAAAGTTTTCACATGACAGATTGCGTCTCCCAGAGTGAGAGATCCAACGGAGAGTGAGAGAACCATCAGGATGGAGGCTGCAGGGTCTGACACACATAATCTCCTAAGGGACATATTATCACTTTTGCAGAATGCTAACAGTCACGCAGCAGAATCCTCATATGCAATGAAGGAGGAGACTACATGAGAAAGTGAATATCAGGAGGTGAGGATCATTGCAGGCCATTTTAGAAGCTGACTCATCCAAACAATAATTGTTTATATTATACTTCATAGTTATGCATACTATTTATTGAGCATCTTAGTGTTGTGTTTTTATTAATTCATTTAATTCTCACTCTAACCCTATTAGATAGTATTGTAATTTCATTTTTCAAGTAAGATAAAAGAAAATTTTAAAGGCATGTTATAGCTAATAAGTGGTAGAACATTATGAAATGTAACAGTCATCTAGTCAGTGTTTCACAATGATATAAATAAAAAAAAGCAAATTTTTCAAAAGTAATAAAGGATTTCAGAAATGGTAGGCCTGCCTTGTGGAATTAACTCTGATTAAAAATATGATATTTTGCTAGTAAAATAAGATTCAGCCACCATTTCAGCTATTACTTCAGCCAAAGAAATTATACTATGCATGAACTATTTTTTAAATATCTATATATTGTGGAATACTTTTATGGATAGTATTTATAAATATTATATTTAAACATATTTCTCTCTCACAATTAGTATTTTATGTCTTTCCTCTGTCCCCCGAATTGAGAAATACTTGTATCCCTGTCCTCATTTTTATTCTTTTAAGTTTTCATTTTTTTAAATATATAAACCTATCCAATTACATAACATTCTTCCATTTCCTAATTACATATTATCACTATTTTAATGGTGTATAAAGAGCAGTAGTATTCTTCAGGGAAAATATCCAAACTCAGTTTTTATCTGTGTACAGAAAGAAAATAATTACCAGATATTAGACATTGTAAAAACCTCTATAATTCAAAGTCCTGAGTTTTATAATTCTACTGTTTTCTTTCATGCAGCTAAAACCAAATTATTCTTCCCTAATTCACCAAAGACTTTCTAATACCAAAATAATTTTGAAAACTAATTCCTATTAAAATTTCTTTCTGAGTTTATACCACTAAGATGAGACCCACAAGAATCCATAGAGCCTGTGAAAGAGGTAGGAATAAAGAGGAAATTATGAAATTGGGTATCACAAGCTAATCACCACAACTTCCCATTGTTCATATTGCTTTACTACTGTTTTTATTTCATGTCATTTTTTTTCATTTTTTTCCCTTTCAGAACTGAAGAATTTCTCTTTAAAGAATACATAAAATTTAAGTAACAATACTTGTATTTAAGTAACATTATCCTTTCCACGTTTCTCACTCCAACTAAAACGATCAAAATTCATCCATATCTTTTAATATAAAGATTAGAAATTGCTCTGTCTCCTACTACTCTACATTAAAGTTAAATGTGAAGAAAATTAGGAGCACAGCCCAAAAAAAGCTGATCCAAGTTATAAAGCAGAACATATTTATCCAACTATGCTGCAAATACACGTGTCAATTATGAACATCAGTGTGAGTTTCCTAACTTTTTACATCATCTAAACTTCCCAGGACTAATTAAAACCACACTTATGAAGGATTCTAAAACTTGAAGTGTTTTTGTTTTTTAAATGAGCTTGGAGTAAATATCTTAAGTCTTGGAGTGCATCAAATGTAGATAGTAAAGCTACTACCATCTAGACTGAAATAGACTGTCTCTGATATATTCCTCGTATACCAAAATTCCTCTCAGTGTCTCTTACTCTGCTATCTGTTACTTTGAAAGTAACAAATCAGGATTATTCCTATCAGACTGTTCAAGTTGGAGGCTATTATAGTTTAGTCACCCTATCTCACTCATCAACTTTAAAGTATAAGGCCTAAATAAAAGCCCAAAGTACCTTTGTGAACTCCCCCAAGATAACGGAACTTGAAACACACAGCATTTAAATTTCTATGAAAGAGTTTCTAGAGTATCAGTTGAGTTAGCTGAGGAATAGTTCTTGGCCTTCTTTGGAAAAGTACCTAAGAGTAAATAATAAAATTCATTGCCCATATTTGAAATATTTCATAAAACGCTGAGTGGAAGTGTGAAATGGACAATTCTTCTGGAAGACAATTTGTCTATATCAAGGACCTTAAAATTTTACATCTACACCTCACCTAGTTTTAGAAATTGGTATAAAAATATAACTAACACTAATTCTACATAGTTTATTTTTATAATAAATAACTAAAATAATCCATAAATTATGTTTCCATATGTTAGAATATTTTTTGGTCATTAAAATTATGTTTCATCAATTAATATTTAATTACTTATTAAAAGATTCATGAAAAGGGGATAAAGAGTTCATAAACAGTATATTTTAAATTCTGTTTAAAAATATTAGTGGTATTTTGTGTGTATATACACACACATATATATTTATAAACATTAGTAAATGATAAAATATTTTGTCCAGATTTGAAATATTTTGTAAAATGTTGAGTGGAAATGTGAAATGGACTAATCTTCTGGAAGACAATTTGTCAATAATATCAAGGACCTTAAAATTTTATATCCACATCTCACCTAGTTTTAGAAATGTATGTATATATATTATATACATATATATTAGGTATGAACATATGTATGTATGTATACATTTCTTTCTCTGTCTCTCTCTCTCTCTCTCTCTCTCTCACACACACACACACACACACACACACACACACACACACACACACACACACACTGCTCATTCCATCACCATAATGTTAGTAATTTGAGATTAGGGAATCATGTAACCCCAAATCTCAAATGGAAACAGCTGTATCCATTCTACTTAAAGGCCTTCACTACATTTTATAGTTAAATTGCAAGCAGCCAAACTGGGAAACAAATACAAATATTCTTAATCTCTAGCATTTTTGTTTAATATACTTGGATATGAAAGCCAAATTAATTATGAGAAATGAATGCTCCCATTTTCTCAGCTTGAGGTCCATTTTAAGTATAGATATCTAGCCACACATAATTGGGTAAGTTAAAGGTTGGCCTAGCTACTTTTGTTACAGTAATTCAACAAAGGATAAATGTTGGAGTACCATGGAAACAAGGATATATTTAATTCCATATCCTGATCAAACCAATTTTGAATCACTTGTTATGCTGACAAATTTCCTTCAGACATATAGAATTAACATAATAGATTTTGAAATATCATTTGCCCTATAAATCCATTAGTCATTTCACAGAGGTTTAAACAGCAAAATTAGTAAGCATTCCTTGGCATCATTTATACAGAATCTGATTTGGAAAAACTGGTCCTACCTCACCCATCTTGTAGTGATAAATTTCTAGTAAAGAAAACATCCAGTAAAATTCATTTATAACCATGGTTTATAATGAAAAATGGCAGCCCTAGGAAAAAAGTTCCGGAAGAATGTGATTTCTGTAACTACAGAGCTACTTCTATGATATTTAACAATGCAACCCTTCATTACTTTTCTCTATCCAACCATTCTAAACTAAGTTGAAAGTGAGAATATGCATCATTAAACTTTCTTGGAACTAGTGCCATTGACCTTGACCACACGCACAGTTGAAATCCTGAACTATATGGATAATAGGGACATTAAGGTGAAATAAATGTCTTTCTTTTCAGTTCTTTGGTTAACCTCTAGATATCTAACAACATGGCAGCTGTTGATCCAAACAGAATTTCAGAACAAATCTTGCCCTTTAGCCACTTGACAGCAAAAAGTAATTAGGCCCAAACTAGGTATAACTGTCCCTTACCTCAGGGAAAAAAGAGAGAGAGGAAGATTAAGATGGAGTTAGAAGTGAGGTGGCTCTCTAACTATCATAAATAACCACATTTATAAAGATAACATATCAGGTTACTATTAACTGCAGTGATTCAATGTCTTATAAAACTCAATACTTTGTCAAAAACTTTAGATTATGAAATATTCTCAATTTCCAAAAACACAATAAGCCACAAGTATGTTATTTACAAAGGTATTGCTCCATTGAAAAAACACTATAAATGATGACTGAATCTCCAGTGCATTCAATACAAGCCTATTTGAACCTCAATGTATAGAAATCTATTAGGAAAAACACTCTGCAAGCTATTCATCATGTGTAAGCACATTTCTCTTTAGGAAGTACATTAAAAATTTAATCTTGGACAACCAGAAATGGTCTTTCTCCACCTCCCTAACCCAGTCAACACCTGAGGCAAATCAGAATGGCTGCTAAGCAATGTGGCTCACATTTTTAGGGTAATTTAAAGAGGTCATTTACCTGGACACAGTCCAGAGGTGAGGAGTAGAATGAATACTTTGGCTGGATAGATGAAGAGGAGAAAAAGCCGATAAGATAGTTTGAAAGAGATGAGACTGCTGCTACAGTAGAAGAGTTCAAACAGCACGGAAGAGATGCACCATTCTTCTCCATTCCTTCTCTTGCTCCCTTTATCATAAGTTGGACACCCACATACAGTAGATTCCGATGGACGATTTTAGATTCATCTATGTTTGCCACATGATATCTATAGTATTATAATATTACAAAACTTTTCTGCAGTTTACCCAGAGATAAATTATATTAAATATTTCATATATGTCATTCAGTACTGTTTCTATTAATGTACAGAATGTGTATCTAATGGTTCACAGATTTGGAATCATGTCCTATATACAATTTGGTATTCACTGTGAGCAAATAATGAGCATTTTCCTATGGGATATTCTTCTAATTTTAATCTGTGTACAGTATTCTACAATATTTCTTTACTGGGCATTTAGGTCATTCCCCACTTGTACTATTAAAACATTACTGAACATTCTTTTGTGAACTAATTTTATTCTGTTTTTAGTTTATTTTGCTTATTCTAACTTTATTCTTATAAGAAAGAAATAATGAGTCAATATATTTTTAAATTGTTTATATATTAGTGTTTTTCAATCCTGGCTGCACATTGAGATTATTTTGAGGAGCTTTCAAAAAATATTGGCAGAGTTTCTCTTGCTTTTTAAAGTTCCCCAGGTGATTCAGGTGTACAGTCAAAGCAGAGGCTGATATGTATGTTACCAAATTGACATCCTTAATCTTAATACTAATTCACATTCCTCCAGCATTATAAACAATTGTTCACTCTGTCCAACACTCTATTGTCCTTATTTGAATCTTTGTCAAATGGGTGACAATGGTATCTCATTATCACCTTAATTTACATTTTTGATTTCTAGTGAGAGTGAACATTTTTCAAATATACTACCCATTTATAATTTTCCTTTTATGAATTGGCTTTTAATATTTTCTGCCCATTTTTTCAATTGCAATATTCAAGTTTTATTACTGTAAATAATCATCCATGAGAATTAAATAATTATTTTGCCAAATAGAGCAAATTTGTCATTTAGCTTTTAATTTTGTTGATGTAGATTATATAAAGATGTAAAATCACTAATCTATTTTTATAGTTTTCTATTATTCTTATCCTCATTTAAACTAAACGTCAACTGATGTCACTATACTCCTTAAAACTAAGATAAAACCACACATTGAATTCATTTTCTTAGTCACCTCAGGCTCCAGTTTCCACTGAATTAGTTCAATTTAATGATCATCTTACCATCTCACTCGGGCTACTGTTGTTCTGAACTATATTTACCCAGACCAAGTACCCAGCCTCTTTCTTCAATTTATTACAAATTATTCACACATGGTAATTTTATGTACAAATTTGGGGAAAACCATGTGACTAAATTCAATGTTAGATGTTCCTCTTCTTAAAACCCTCTTGGCTTTTTGATGGATTACATCTCCTATGTGGATCTAACTCTTTGCTCTCCTCTAATCCACAGATCTTTTTCTACAAACACCAAATTAATATTAATGCAGAATGGCTTAAATACTTCTTTTGTTGTCTTAGACCTGACTAAGTCCTACAACTTTGTTTTGGTCAGAGTGGACTACCTACTGTAACAAACACTTCCCAAATCTCAGTGGCTTAAGGCAACAGGTTTTTTTAGCTATGATCAGTACTATGGTAGAGGTAAAAGGGAAGCTAAGTTCAATTGTTTGGGAACCCTGAATTCTTCCATCTTGTGTTTCTACTATCTTCTTTGCTTTCAAACCGCAGAGGTCAAAAGAGAGAAAGAGAGCTTAGGAAAGGCATAAATGCTCTTAACTGCTTTGGTCTTAAAATAACATACATCACTAACACACATATTCAATTAACAGGAAATAGTGATATGGCCCTGTCTAGATACAGTGGGGTCTGGATATGTGGTCTAAGTGTGCTCAAGTAAAAGAAGAGACATGAACATTGGTAGACAGTAGCAAATCTCACAGGCATATTAAAGCATTTTCCTAAATAAGTAGGGTTTCCTCTAGAAATAAATTCTCATCTCAGATGTTAAGAAAACTAATTGTTTGTATGCTGCATTGAAAGACATTCAACACTCTGAGATCAGAAAAATATTCAACAATATTTTATCTATTTACTTCATGATTTCATTATCTGTATTTAAATACTTATACTCCTGGAATATATTTTGGAGTGCAATATGGATAAAACTTTATTCCAAAATGCTCACCAATTAACCAATACTATTTAATGGTTAATATTAACACTCGACATGCTATCTTCATCATACAGAGAGAGAGAGAGTTTCTTAGCTATCACTTCTATTTCTATATCTATATTACCCCTGGACAAACTATAGTTGACTCTTGAACAGTGTGGGAGTTAATCCAAGTATAATTTATCAAAAGCCCTCCATAATTAGGGTTCCTCCGCATCTGTGGGTTCAACCAACTACTGACAGTGTAGTATTGCAGTATTTCCTCTTGAAAAGTATATGTATATAAAGTGGACCCATACAGTTCAAACCCACAGAGTTCAAGGGTCTACTGTACAATTGTTATTACTATAGCTTTATAATTTAATATATACCATTAAAACAACCTTTTATCATACTCATAAAATTTTCCCTCCTCTGCTTATTTTTCATATATAGTTTATATAGATCAAATTTTCTCTCTGGAGTCATATTCCTTCTGCCTGAAGAACTTCTTTTAATATTTCTTGTAGCACAGATCAGCTGGTTATAAATTCTCTCCACTTTTATATGTTTGGCCTTTATTCTCCTTCATTTTTTAATGCATTTGCTTTTGTTATTTTGGGGGGATTATTTTGTTGTTTTCTTTAGTTGAAATTGTGATTGAAGATATTTATAGATTCACTTGCAGTTATAATAAGTAATACAGAGAGAACCATTGTACACAATGCCCAGTTTCCCCCAATGGTAACATTTTGCAAACTATAGTATACTATCACACCAGGATATTGACATGAATACAATGCACTGATCTTATTCAGATTGCCTCAGTTTTACTTGTACTCATTTGGGTGTGTGTGAGTGTATGCATTAAGGCCTATACAATTTTATCAGTTGTGTAGGTTTGTGGATTTCTTTTCCATTTTTGAGAAGTATTTTTTCTGGATACAACTGACTTCAAAAAAAAAAATCTCTTTAAAGATGTCACTCCATTTTCTCCTGGCTTGTCTGGTTTCTGATTAGAAGTCAGCTAATACTCTTATATTTTTCCTCCATATATAGTGTGTCTTTCTTTCTCTGTCTGCCTTGAAGTTATCCTTAATGCTTGATTTGTAGCAATTTGACCAAGTTTACATGGCTAGTAAATAGATGAAAAAAGATTTAAACTCATGTCTAATTTACAACCAAAACTCTGAGTTCTTTGCACCACATGAAACTGGATAGGCTTTATGCCATTATTTGTAAACATTAACAGCGAAAAAAAAAAAATCTAACTCTAAATAATTATTCATATTGTTCATCCATATAAAGCACAATTCAGCAAATTTTAAGAAATACTCAGATTAGAAGCAAAGATTTAGTTGGTTCATCAAAATCTGAGATTAAGGAAACTGTGGTCTGGAGGAATGACCTGAGAAAAGGGACTGTCACAGGCTAAATAATGACTCCCAAAGATACCAAGGTCCTAATTTCTGGAACCTAAGGTTGTTAATTTATTACAGCACCAGAGACTCTGCAGATATGACTAAGTTAAGGATCTTGATATATGGAGATTATTTTGCATTATCTGGATGAGCCATAAATGCAATTACAAGTGTTCTTATAAATGAGAGGCAGGGATATTTGAATACAGAGGAGAAGGCAATCTGACAAGAGCGGGGAAGGATTTGAAGATGCTATACTGCTGACCTTAAAGATTGAGGAAGGGACCATGAGCCAAGGAATACAGCCTTAGAATTTAGAAAAGTTAAGGAAACTCTACAGGAAGAGTTATTTAGGTGCAAAGCCAGGTGAAGAATCCATGCTATATTTTCAGTCATGTAACCTCCCTGAATACTGTATTAAGCTCATTAGTTTGTATTCAGTTGTGCCCAGATAAGTTATATAAAGACAAAATAGAATTAATATAATCACATATAAATATAATTAATGGACATAATTAGCTAAGGATAATTTTATTTTAAAATAATTATATAAAATGGTAATAAGGCATATGAAAATAAATCTTCCAAATAAATATCAACATAATATCTTTTATATAATATACAAAACAAATTATTCTTGGATTTTTACAAGTTCTTTTATTCATTCATTGTGGCAGAAGCAACTCACTGTCCAAAAAAACATATTGCTTCCCATTCTTTAGTGTAGAGTTGTTAGCAGGGAAATAGCTGCCCAGCAAGGGACTGTATTTCTCAGTTGCCCTTACAGTCAAGTGTGTCCTTGTGACTGAGTTCTAACTAATGGAATATAAGAGGAAGGTATCACTTCCAGGCCCAGCTCATTAAAAACAAGGCATATTCTCCTCCATGCTTTTCTCCTTCTCCCAGCGGGATAGATGATCATCAGTAGTTCTGGATACCTTCAGTGAGAGATGGTGGAGCTACAAGTTAGAGGGAACCCGAGTCCATAAATTGTCACTAATTGATAGTTATACATGTTTTCACGTATATGAGCAAGAAGGAATTTTGTTTTGAGCCATTATATATATTTGTTATGATTTGTTTGTTATTCTTACCCTAACAATACACTCACCACTTATTTATTTATTCAACAAATACTGAGTAAATACTATGGACCACATATGCCTCTGGATCTTGAGGACAAGTCAATAAACAAAGGCTTTTCCCTCATGGAGCTTACATCTACCGTCAGAAAAACAAACAAGTGGATCAATCAATTTCAGGTAAAGACTACAAAAAATTATAGTGGGATATAGGTACAGAGAAAAATGTAGTATATTTAAACAGGATGGTCAGGAAAGTTTCTCCAGAGGTGACAATTAAATAAGGGCTGAAATAAATGACAGAGAGAGCATATGAATATTATCAAAAGGGTATTTCAGTAGGAGGGAAGCAGTAAGGCAAAGGCCCTGAGGTAGGAATGAGCTTGGTGTGCTCATACAACATCATACAACAATGAAACCAATATGGTGGAGCTCCAGGAGTAAGGGGGAGAATTAGATCACCAAAAGAAAGATGATGTAGGATCTAGTGGGATTCTCATCCCAAGTGTATTTGGAAGCAGGAAGTCAAGAGGGAAAGGAAGAAAGTGATATGAAATGCTATACTTTTTAAACACCTCACTCTGGCTATACTGTGGAGAATACCCTGTGTGGGATTAAGAGTTTAGGTAGGAAACAAATGAAATAGCACACACAAAAGTAACAATGGATTAATCTGTGGTAGCACGTATTCAGATTGTGAGTGTAGAAAAAAATGAGAGATTGAAGAAGTGAGGTATAAAAGAAAGATATAAATAAAGGATGATTCCAAGGTTTTTGCCTACAGTAACTGGATATTATGGTGGTGCCATTTCAGAGTTGGGGAAAACTATTGGAAGAGAATGTTTGGGGAAAGAAATCAATAGTTTGATTTTGGATTTGTTAATATTGTAATGCCAATTAAAGATCAGTCATTTGTAGATCTCCAGTGAGCAGTTGGATATATTAATCTGGCATTCAAGAGACAGATGAGAGCTGGAAACACTAATTTTGGAGTCATCAGCATGAGAGCTATGGGTTTTAACTAAGGACATAGCATCCCTTGGGGAATTTGGAAAATTTGTGGAGGAGTTTTAGGCCCTCTCACAATTTAGAAGGTGCTTCTAAAATTTAGCAGGTGGGGCCAAAATTGCCAGACTTTTTTTTTCGGTACGCGGGCCTCTCACTGTTGTGGCCTCTCCCGTTGCGGAGCACAGGCTCCGGACGCGCAGGCTCAGTGGCCATGGCTCACGGGCCCAGCCACTCCACAGCATGTGGGATATTCCTGGACCGGGGCACGAACCCATATCCCCTGCATCGGCAGGCGGACTCTCAACCACTGCGCCACCAGGGAAGCCCAATTGCCAGACTTTTAAATGTCATGTATGTAGAAAACCTGTTTATAATGATTTGTTCCTAGATCCTAACTACTGATATAATTACATAAACACAAAAGTATATCATATGATTTGTATGATTTTACTACATAAACTCACACATATACAGTCAACTAATATTTGATAATGGAGGCAAGGATATAGAATGGGGAAAAGACAATCTCTTTAATAAATGGTGCTGGGAAAACTGGTTATTTACATTCAAAAGAATGAAACTGGAAGTCTATATTACACCACTCACAAAATTAATTCAAAATGGATTAGAGACTTAAATTTAAGACCTAGAGGATCTCCTAGAAGAAAACATAAGGAAAAAACTCCTTGACACTTGGCTTGACAAGAATTTTATGGATATGACACCCAAACCACAAGCAATAAAAGCAAAAAGAAACAAGTGAGAATACATCAGACTAAAAGTCTTCTTCACAGAAAAGCAAGCAATTAACAAAATGAAAAGGCAACATATGGAATAGGAGAAAATATTTGTAAACCACATGTCTAATAAGGTGTTAATATCCAAAATATATAAAGAATTCATACAATTCAACAGCAACAAAAACAAATAATTTGATTTAAAAAATGGGTGGAATACTGAAATACACATTTTTTTCAAAGAAGATACTCAAATAGCCAACAGGGACATGAAAAGGTATTCAGCATCACTAATCATCAGGGAAATGCAAATCAAAACCACAATAAGATATCACCACACACCTGTGAGAATAGCTATTATCAAAAGGGTAAGAGATAAGGGCTGAAGAGAATATGGAGAAACAGAACCCTGTATACAATCGGTGGTAATATAAATTAGTGCAGCCACTATGGAAAACTGTATGGAGGTCCCTCAAAATACTAAAAACAAAACTATCATATGATCCAGCAATGCCACTTTTGGATATATATCTAAAGAAAATGAAATCCCACTACCTCAAAGAAACATCTGAACCCCTATGTTCATTTCAGCATTATTTACAAAAACAAAGAAATAGAAACAACCCAAGTGGCCATCGATGATGAACAGATAAAGAAAATGTGGTGTATATACAATGGAATATTATTCAACCATAAAAAAGGAAATCCTACCTTTTGTGACAACATGGATGAACCTGTCATGCTAAGTGAAATGAGCGAGACAAAGACAGTTATTGTATGAACTCACTTATATGTGAAACCAAAAAAAAAAAAAAAAACCCACAACAACAACAACCTAATAGGAATAGAGAATAGATTGGTGGTTGCCTGGGGGTCAGAGGGATGGGGAGAGTGAAGGTGGTCAGAGGGTACAAACTTCCAGTTATGTCCTGGGGTTGTAATGTTCAGCATGGTGACTGTATTTAACAATACTATATTGTATCGTATATTTGAGAGTTGCTAAAAGTAGATTTGAAAAGTTCTCACCACACACCAAAAAAATGTAATGATGTGAGGTGACGGATGTGTTAACTAACCCTATTGTGACAAGCATTTTGCAAGACAGATAAAGTCACTACATTGTACATCTTAAAAAGAACGTGTAATTTTATGACTATTTTTATGTTTGGTTACTTATACAGAGTTCATATTTGAAAGAGAAAACATGTAATTGGTTGGGACAACAGGTTAACTGTGGAAATCCACATATTTGGAGCCTACCCAGCAGGTAATTGGGACACTGGTGTGGACTCCACCCTGTGGTAGTCAACACAACAAGGCCCCATTAGAGCTGTGGTCACCTTCCAAGCCAGTGATAAGTACAGCCTCTTTAAACCTGTAAGTCACAGCCTGAACATCACCAACTTACCCAAATTTCAGGGTAGCCAATTACCCAAATTGTAGGTCATGATCCTCCAAATAAACCAACAGCCTCAGTAGCATAATTCAGTAAACACAAATGTAGAAAATGACAGGAAATTACACTAGTAATACTGGGCTGTTTTACATAATTTGCAAACTTACTGAGTGCCTCATGGGAGTAAACCCCAAAAAAGGAGAGCCCTGATCTTCTAATGGCCAGGCTGCAACCTCCTGGGGAGGAGTGCCAAACCCTCCTTCCTGCTCTGAAGCAGGATTTCAAGCATGTTTAGACTCTGATGAAGCATCAGTCATTCCGTTTAACAAAGAGGAAAGCCTGGTCACAAACCCAGAGCATATAATGATTTTAATTCAAAATTCATAATTGGCTCCCTGTAGCCTAGAGGATCAACTCCACACTTTTTTATTGTGTCTCAGTTTGAAACAAGTATCTGGGTACAATTTGGTTCTTTGGAGTAAGCCCAAGATGCACAAATGATGAAATGAAAAAAGTGAGACAGGGAATGGAGAAAATTCTATAAAGGATGTGTTAACAAGTAGGTTAGCTCTGAAGGTACCTGGGGCTCAGTTCCACCACAGACTCTCTGTGTGTGGACCACATCTTAAAGCTGTATAGGCACTGGGGCATTTAGTCATTGTCTACCCGCCCCATTTGCTGAGAGTGCTCCAACACGTAGTAACACCCTTCCCAATCTGTACTGCTTGAAAGGGAGCCATGTTCCCTGGTTGTATAGACAAAGATCTCAGGCACAAAAGAGAGAAGCAGATACTTCTGTGATGGAAAGGCATCAGTGTTCCAGACACTGTCTCATCCTTCAGCTGCAGGTCAACTCAGGAAGGCTGAGGGAAGATGGGTGGGGCATTCATGAGTTTGCTTCACATGGCATAGCAGACCCTTGTGGTTTGGCATGGAACTCAGCAAACTTATCTCTGCCTATTTGATCCTATAATTCACCCACACCAAACTGTCTGCAGTTTCTTGAATGGACTACACCTTTCCAAAATTCCAAATCCCCAATTGTACAATCTGCATTTGATCCTATAATTCACCCACACCAAACTGTCTGCAGTTTCTTGAATGGACTACACCTTTCCAAAATTCCAAATCCCCAATTGTACAATCTGCTTCTCTTCTCTCTCTGCCCACTGCAGCTGGTTCATATTTTATGAGGGTGCTTATCTATCATTATGCAACAATAACAATTTACATACTGAGTCTATCACAGAGAGTGGCATAGAAGGAGCACTCATATGTTTGTTGAATAAAGACAAAAAGAACAGAACAATCCCTTGGATGGTGGTGAGATTGCTGACAGAACAAATAAACACACTTAGCCTGGGATCACGTAGAATAATCCCATCTGCAAGGGAGGCAGAGAAAGTACTTTGCCAGTGTATTGAAACACAGCGTTCCAATACTTCTGGACAACACTGTGACAGGTAGACAAACTAAATCCTTAAATATGGCTAAGAGAAACATGGGTGAAGCTTTTTGAGCTCAAGTTTGGGGTCTGCCCTGAGTCTGAGGTTCTTAGAAGGACCCAAATGATATGTTGCTTTTATTTTATGCCTAAGAGATATTGCTAAATACCTACCAAACTGGATGTATTCTCCACCAGTAGATTTGGAGAGAGCTCCAGGGAGCCCCACTGCTCCTGCTACCAGGCAAAGTTATCACTTCTGCCTCCATAAACATACAATGGATTTTCCCCCCCTAATTCAATGGAGAGACTCAAATGTTCAGATTGAAATGCTACAGAGACAGGATGTTGTGTGAGATTTGTATGGTGGCTCATGAACCTAATACCTTGCTTCTAAATCTAGGAAGCAGAGTTTCTTTGAGCTCATCTGAGTCTTATAAAATGGCCTGATCTCTTTAGGCTGGTGCTAGGTCTTGGCAGGATACTCATCTGGGCACCAATAGTTGTCACAGGACTCTTCTATTTCCCTGGGACCTATTCAGAAGGCATGCCGTAAATCTGTAGCAATAAGATATACCGATACTGGAGTTTTGTGAGGGTAAAGACAGATTTTAGAATTGATGTATCTTAAATACACCTTTAGCAGAAGTGAAAGCAAGCTGTCAAAGCCAGTCTTTTTAGCCAATAAACTGGAATTTTTTTTAATTTTCTATTTGGAACTAAAACATCCTTTTGCCACATAGGCAGCAGCATGTTCACAAGTTGGTGATTTGGGGTCAGGGTCCTGAGCTATGCATTGGAGGTGTGTCTCCAAGGTTTCTTTGAGCAAACAGAAGAACAGAACCTGTACTTTTTTTGCAATGGTACATATGAAACAAGAGCTGCCTAATGATTCTGTGAAACACTTTGCTGAAAATAAACTCCCTATACTAAGTGCTCAAAAGCAAAACATAGCCAATGAAGGTGACAAGGACTTCTATAGATGACACTGAAGAACCAGGCCAAGATCTTCACACAAAATTAACTCTTTTATTCAGAGACAGCCTAGCTCGGAATGTAAAAGAGGAACAAATGACCCGATGCTTGTGCTAAACAAATGATAGAACACAATAAAAAAAATCAACACAAATGATTGCTTTTCCGGCTATGGAATGTTTGAGAGTTATAGTACAGAAGACCAACAGAGAAAATTGTTTTACCAATATGCCTCTTAACAGTCAAGTGAATGTTAATCCTCCTCATTTATAGAGTCTCATAAATACATATGACCGAAAAGAACAGAATGTGTTAATGACTAAACTCTGACTCATTTCTCTCACTCTGTACATGGAGTCTGTTGCCAAAATCTATCATTTCTTAAATGTCTCCTATAATTATAACTTTCCTATTTACTATCTATGTGGTTTACAACACACATACACGATGTCCGTGGAGTCACAACAGCACCTGGACACCATTTCACAGAATAATAAAACTGGCCCAGGCTTCCCTGGTGGCGCAGTGGTTGAGAGTCCGCCTGCCGATGCAGGGAACACGGGTTCGTGCCCCAGTCTGGGAAGATCCCACATGCCGCGGAGCAGCTGGGCCCGTGAGCCATGGCCGCTGAGCCTGCGCGTCCGGAGCCTGTGCTCCGCAACGGGAGAGGCCACAACAGTGAGAGGCCCGCATACCGAAAAAAAAAAAAAAATTCGCCGTCAGCAGCATTAGGAAACTGGTTCAATGTGACTCAGATAGTAAAAGGTATAATCTCAATTTCTCATCTGGAAGGTTATCTTTAAGGCACTAACTCTAAAATGGTATGGTTTGATAATTCCACACCCTCCTTTTCTTCATCAGTCTGGCACTGTCTCAGCATTAGACTTGACCATTTCTCACCTAAGCAACTACAATTTCCCCTTTATCTTCTTCATTTTGGCCTCCTACAGTGTCACACTGTACTCTAGACATGAAAATAACTCTCTTAGCTCTTGTGTTCATAGCCAAGATGCTCAGCCTATTTTCTCAAGTCTCCCAACAAAGACTGAATTGTATGTCTGGTGCCACGTCGTTTGGGCCTGGCCACTTCTCCATGGCTTATCATGGGTTCATTCACAGCTTTCCCTCTTCCTGATCTCCCACCCTGAGGTTCCACAAAGCTGTCTTATGTGCAAACATACGCATTTTATTTCACTCCACCTAGCTGCCTACAGCTTCCTCTGCTTCTGTTTTCATTTAAACAACTTTTAAAGTTCCCCTCAGAAAAGCAGTTTTCCCAGCTCCCGACTTGGCATGGCCTAGTCCTGTGTGAAAAGGGAAATGGCACATTAGCACTATCTGCTGCAGACAGCAAACTCCTGCAGGGCAATGACAAAGTTTAATTAGCCGTACTTTGTAGAAAACAGAAAATTAGCGCTCAATATGTGTTAAATAAAGTAAAACAAACATTTTTATTTTTGTTGCCATTTGATATTTTTATGGGTCATGTTTTGAAATCATTTTGCAGAAAATACAAACTGGAACAAATTTCAGGAGGCTTTCACAACAGTTACCTTAAAAATCATCCCCACCCCCAGAAAATGAAGCCTCTGGATATTTGACTTTGATGACTTGACATTTAAGGGAAATTTATGGACAGTCACGTGATTTTTAAAAAGTTCTTATATGTTCTTTCCATTTTGCACTGTGGGTCTGTGGGTCACAAAGTACAAAGAAATCTTCCAAAGTAAAAGTAAAGGTACACGATTTTTATTTTTTGGCCACCATTGTATCTCTGGCACCTCACTGACTTAGCATAAGCCCACAATGAATATTAAATTGAACTTTAATAAAAAATGCATTTTTTATTTCTAAGTCATGAGCAGGATATGAGTCTTAATTGCATAATTTCAATTCTGTGCATGATACATTTCACGGTGAGGGAGGGCGGCTGCTAATTTGAAGGTGTTTGGCCCAGGCAACAAGGCTCAGCCCTGCCTAAGAGTTCATGAACCTCCTGGAAACAGAATTGAAGGCCCTAGTGATTAAAAACTATATCCAGGTCACACAAAAGGTTCCACAGTTGTCTTAGGTACACGCTTCTGATTCATTTCTCATTTCCAATAAGCTTCAAAAGACAAAAATCTCCCATAACGATATCCTTCATGGCTATGTTTTCTTTTCTAATCCCATGGCCATTAGCCTAACCCAAGCCCCTAGCTTTTCACAGAGGATTCACCGTAGCAGACATCACACAGACTTTCCTGATTCTCAGATTTTGCAATTCTGGTACAGTATTTCCTGTAACATAACACATTTTTTTTAAACAAGCATATTCTATCACACTTCCCAAAATTACTGTGTTCCTTGATTTTCCTGTTTATCAACACAGACCCTCGCTATCTGACATTTAATACTTTCTGTAACCCAGCTTAAGAAATCTGGCACCATTCTTGACTTCTCCCTTTCTGTTGCCAACTCCCCTCCTAAATTAAGCTCTAACCTATCACCAAGTCCTATCTGTTTTACTCTCATGTCCAAGATACTAGCATCTCTCTCTCAGACTACAGCAAGCCTGTATAGGTAGTAGCTTGATGATGACAGTGATGATGAGGAGTGATCCACCCAATTTACTGTATACAAAAGAACCAGAACAATCTTATAAAAAATAGGTCATATTTGATGATCTTGCTTAAAAGCCTCCAAAGAAGTCCTATTAATTACCTAAGAACGAAATCCAAATTCTCTACTCTGATCCTCAATGCCCAGCATGATCTGGGTCCTGTCTATCTGTCTAATTCATCCTGAGCCACTTACCCCCTTCCTTACTTGGCTTCAGGCTTTAACTTTCTGTTAGTTTTCAGAACTCATCAATCTCTTTCTGTGTTCCCTGTTCTCTCCTCACCCCCTCACCTACTTGGCTCCTTCTCAACTTTTAGATCTTGGCTTGAAGGTCAACTCCTTGGAGATGTTTTCCCTTACTCCCCCACCTGAAAAATCCTCCCATCTCCAAGATTCACTGTTGTAGCATCTAGCTCATATTTTCTTCATCACATTAGTAGCATTACGACTACCATTACTCACCACAAACTTGCTTCTTATATGTATTTGCTTACTTGTTTGTTCGCTGCACTCAGCTAGAATGTAAGTCCTACAAGGGCAGTATATCACATCTGTCTTGTCTACCACTGACTCACCAGAACTGGATAGAGTCTAGTGCATGGTGCATGCCATCATTTTTTGTGGAACATTCTATCAGTGGTTTTAATTTTATTCAACTAATTATTTGTCTCTACTCCCAGATTCTTGCTCTCCACTGTGTTCATGACAATTGCCTCGTCTTTGCATCAAGGTACACTATTTCCATCTCTGAGATTTCACTCATCCCCTTTGATGCGAATATTCAACCCTTCCAGCTTGGTCTGCCAAAATTCTGATGAAATCATCTTGCCCTCACTGATCTTTTTCTCCTTAGCATTTCTCTATCACTTAAATATTCTCCACAAAATTCTAATTCTTATATATGCAACATTATATACAATACAATACAATATTCTAATTTCTTAATATGAATTGCCATCATTTCCTCAACTAAACTCTGAATACATATGTTTGTATATATATTTACTTATTCCTAGAGTTACTATGTCAAAGAACACAACATTGGTTTAGAATCAATTGATTAGAATCAGATAACTTCATATGTATTAGATATATTTATTAGATATCTTAGATAACTTCATAAGAAGGATCTTAAAGAAAGCTAAGACCCATGTGTATATACTAAAATTCTAAATATCCACCCCAGCAAAGCTTTCATCTTTAACATCTTAACATCTATTTTTTAAAAAATAAATCCATTTCTCTAGTCCAAAAGACACTTTTGTAAGTTTTATAAGAATTGGGTTTTGCTTGGGTGGTGATGACACCTAAGCTTCCCAAAGTATTCCATACTCTAAAAATTGCAGGAACACAGCATACTGGAGACCATATGGAAACAAGTTCTGCAAGAATTCTGTATAGTTAGCATCTGCTTCTGTCATAACTGGTACAGAAACTGAAACTTGGCTTTTGGTTTCTTCTCTCAGGCTAATGCTTCAAGGACAGTTTAATCAAGGAATACTACTAGAAAGTGTTTTGCCAAGATCTTAATAGCTGAGTTATTTTTCAGTACAAACACCTGTAATTCTGAGTATCAGTGCTACTGACTCATGCATCTTTATATAACAAACTCAGAGATCAAGTGTAAGAGTAACTTTTATAAACATTCTTGACCCTCAAAGCCAAAGGAAGATTTAAATTTGGGACCAGGGCTGTTTCTGAAGTTCTGCATAGCCTCAACTTCTCCCATATACCAATTTTGCTCTAGGGGCCACTTATTCTCCCACTCAACAAAAAATTATGGGCAGCCAGCTCTTTGCCAGGTTTTGTTCTGGGTGCTAGAGACATTGAGGTAAAAGACAGGCAAGGTCAGTGTTCTTCAAGGGGCTTTGTAGCATTCCACTGGTAATCTTAGTGCATTCTTTTCTGACTGACAAACGTACTTCAAGATCTCTATTTTTCTCATCCTTTCCCTCTCTCAATGCTGGAAGGCAATACAAAATCTTCTTTTGCCATAATTTACCTCCTAATTCTCTTTTTAATTCTTAATATTTCTTCTAAATTCTCAAAACTTTCTCATCATACTTAATAATACCATGTTTATATATCTAAAATGCCATAAATTATAAGAACACACCACTATTTTATGTACCACTAAGAGCAAAAAAAATACCTTTGATAATTAAATTATGTTACAATACTTTTTATCACTTGCAATTTTTAAAAAGAATTTTTATTGAGGTATATTTGATTTATGATATTATTCACTTTATTCATTATTACTATGATTCATTTTATATTACAGAAAGAGCCCATTTGAATTTATTTAGACAAATGTTTACTAAATCACTGGCATTTATGTAAAAAGAAATATAAACATAATAAATTATTTCTAAAATGTCTTCACATTTAGAATCCAAATTACTGATCAATTCAGAATCATTAAAGTCCATAATTTTCCATATAAAATATCCCTTTGTGCCATCAAGAGCCTTGGTGAAACAGCATTTTTTAATTGTGCCTCATTTCTGTCTTCAGGATTCTCTTGTAAGCTACAGATTATATATCGATATTTATATATCAATTTATTGATATAAATTTGTATGCCCAAATATGAGCAGTAAGAAATACATCACAATTACTGCCTACATGACCGCAGTTGCATGACACCTTTTGATCTCACACGTTAAAATGTACAAAGAAACATGATTCTTAGAAATGATGAAATATATCACACCAAAAATGTAAGCCAATTTTTTTTAAATGTGCATTATAGCTACAAATTTTAAAAGAAAAATACTCCTGATTCTATCCACAAGTATCTTCAAGGGCAATGTTAGTCTCACGCAGATAAGCAGTGAATGTATGGCAAGTCCCAAAACTGTGAAAAACTGCCCAAATGTGATCGTTCTCATCACCTCCTAAGGTAGAAACAAGAAATGTGTTCCCATTCAAAATTACCAGTGTCTGCTGTTTGCTCTGTCTGAGGAAATGTCTTGAAAGTGAAACGAAGATCCAATACTGCCTACAGAATCAGCTTTGCCAAGAACCTTAATTTAGCGCTGTAAAATCCTAGAGCCAGGAGAGAATTTGTAGAATGTCTAGTCGCAATATCCTTCTCTGGCACTGAGGAAACCCAGGCCTGCAGTCACAGAGATAGACACTAGACCTCAAGCTTCCTGAGTCTTGTGCCATAGCTCTTTCTCCCACACACTGCAGCCCTTCTTCTCTGGGAGCCATTCTAGCACTTCCAGAAGAGAAGTAGTACCCCATTCATGCTCCCAATGTGATACTGTTGGGCACTGAAAGGACACACTGCAATACGGTTCTTCTGGGTTTGATTGAAAAGGACTGAAAAATGTCTTTTCAAAACATTCTTAAAGCAGAATTTGAAATGATCTAAGGACCTCTAGGAAAGACAGAGCTGACTAATGGGTAGGAAACACCAATCTGTAACAAAGGTCGGTGAACTCTACTTCTTGGGCAAAACCCCCACCTGCCACCTGTTTTTAAAAATAAAGTTTTGTTGGAACACATTTGTGCCCATTTGTCTCTGTATTGTCTACGGCTGTTTTCAAGCTATAACAATCGTTGAGTAGTTACAATGGAAACCACATGGCCCATAAAGCTGAAACTATTTACTATCTGGCTTTTTACAGAAAAAGTTGTCTATCTCCTTACCTAGAAGATAGGCTTTTAAGGACAGAGGCCAGGAATAATAACAAGCTGCAGCTTCAGGCTCCAGAATAGATTTTATGGGTTGATGGTACAGAAGAAATTATTCTTTTTAAACATCCGTTTAACCAGGGCACTCATTATCCCTACCTCATATTCATACTTCATCATCCCATAGAATAGAACATGAACACACAGAACATACACACAAACACGCATGCACACTTCCAGAAAAAAGAGAGTGGCTTTTGTCCAGTTATCTGCCAGGGCTAACCTTGTTGTCACAATCTAATTAAGTGATACATTTATTTCTTCAGCTATGAAGAATTCTTCAATTACCCTCTTGATTCATTCATGTTTCCCAAAACCCATGTCCAGTGTATTTGAGCCCTGACTCCAAATTTTCAACACTCCCACTCCTGAGTCATCCAAAACAGTAACCTATTCCTCTGTATTACTACTACAATAAAATTCTTATCTGATAGACACTGATAATGTACTGAATACATCCTGCAAGTAGTAAATCTCCATAAACATAATTGGGCTACAGAAGTTCTATTAATAAAAATATTATAAATGAAGATACTTCTTTTATTTTTATCCAAAATTAATGAATATATATGTCTTTTTTAGAATATAATCTTATAGTTATCAGGAGCAGAGACTTTGGAAATAACTGTGCTCTTCACTTAGCACAAAATTATCCACTTATGCTAAACAAATCAAGGGACTGCCTTGATGGTGAAAACTTAACAGGATTCTTTTAGCATTATCCATATAAATAAATCAAGAATTTAGCTCACAAAAGAAGAATCAATGGATTTATTTGTAAATCAATTTATAGATAGTGATTCTAGATAAGCAGTAAAGATTCTTCTTTAGAAAATGTTGTAGAACTTATAAAGTTAGGACTTGGGAAATAGTACAACCCCTAAATTGATGTGGTAATCTACTAGATGGAAAATATACACCCAAATAAATGCCTATTTAAGTGCACAATCTCCTATGGCCTTAATGTGCCACCTGCTAATTTATTACAGGCAGTTCCTACAAGAATAGAAACATCTTGAAATGCAATTCATTAAATGAGTCCCTCAACCATACTTAAAAATATATATATATTGTGAACTCTAATTGACTCTGTAAACTTTCCAACAGAGAGCTTTATGTAGGCTAATAGTGTTGGCCAGAGAACATCCCCAACAATTTTGCCTGGGTAAGTAAACCTAAGAGAGACGTTGGCATTCATCCCCACTGAGGTTCTCCTAAGCCTGCAAGAATACCTTTAAATGCTGGAATTGGTGAAAATACGTCTTTAGATATTCACACTTTCCAATCCCTTCTTCTCCTCCCAACTTGATTTGTAGTATTTTGGTTCATTTGCTCTCAATCCAAAAGAAAATAAAATAAGCTTACTGAGGATTTAGGAGAAAATATAAAAGACCTGGGGATGCTGAGAATACAAGAGAAACAAATATGGCACTGGGACATAGAGTTGCAGAAAAAAGAACAGATTTACTTGAAGAAAGAAAAATAGTATCCAAAAAATAAGAAGCTGGATGGAGTGGGAGAGGAGAAGGCAGGGAACAGAGGAATAGGGGGTAAATACGGCAATCAGACGGAGAACTCCTAGCTTTGAGAGCTTATAAACATTGGAATGATTTAACAACCTCCTTGAGAGAGTTGTGAAATGTTTTGTTCCTGGAAATGTTTAGACAAAATGTAGGTAAACTGATGCAGAGAAGTAATTTAGTTGACATCTCTAGATGTCCTTCCAACTCTGATTCTATGATTTTGTAACTTAAGAATGACTGAGGTAATGCCAAAAAAATAATAAGAACCCAAGCTTATGTTAAGCATACACACAAGATTTATGGTCTGCCTCAGAACTTTTTTCCAGAGTAACACGGAGTGAATTTCAAATGCATAATTCTCTGCCGGCAATCATTTGTTTAAGTGCTAAGAGTGACAGTACAATTGTGTAACAATATTCAATCTATACATGTAACTGCCCTTCTGGCTTTCTTTGTATTCTCAGTCCAATTTTCTTAAACTCCAAATCAGATAAATGTCTCATCAGCTTTCCAGTAGTCTTCCTAAAGATATCACAATTCCTTCAGATTCTACTAGATTATTTCTATATCCTTTTTTGTGTGTGTGTGCGGTACGCAGGCCTCTCACTGTTGTGGTCTCTCCTGTTGTGGAGCACAGGCTCCGGACGCGCAGGCTCAGCGGCCATGGCTCACGGGCCTAGCCGCTCCGCGGCATGTGGGATCTTCCCGGACCGGGGCACGAACCCGTGTTCCCTGCATCGGCAGGCAGACTCTCAACCACTGCGCACCAGGGAAGCCCAATTATTTCTATATTCTTAATGACAGACCCAGCCTCAGTTAAACAAGCTAAAGAATTTTTTTCAAATTTCACAAAATGTTGATCTATTCTAATGCAATTTTATTCTACATTATGAGGTATGCCTTCCTGGGAAGCAGCAGCATACTTATGTTTTCATTTAAATATGATATAATGGGTTTGACTTGGGGGATGTGAGTTAATTCTGCATTTTCTCTCATTTATCTGCGTTTTCAATGGTATTCTATATATTCTCCTTTTGGTCCATCACACACAAAAAATGTTCATGTTAATTTACCACCATGCAAATCAAAGGTAGGCTCTAATAACAATCAAGCTTCATGGTAGCAGCATTCTTCAGAATGCTATCCTTTATTACTCCCTAATGTATAGGCCCATTTTTTTAGGGGTAACATTGTATCTGAAGGCCGACTTTCAATTACATATGGTATTCAAAAGCTGTGCAGTATTCAAACCTGGCTGAAATTTCCAACAAGATTACATTTAGACTACTTCCCACTATCATTTTAAGTGAGGATTTTTTTTTTTACCCACTCTGAATAATACTGAACTACCCAGTCATTATTCCTTTGGCCAACCTCTGCTATTTTCTGTTCCCCTTTTCCTTTTACTCCAGTAATTGCTTGCTTTCAGTTCTTTTTATAGGCCAACCAATTCATCACATGTATTCAGTATTTTCTCATAATTTTCACTCTAAATACTGTTTCTGACATCTCGCCAATATCCTATTGGGTCTCCCTATTTCTGCTTTTATTTAAATGCTAATTATTTCAGTCTTGGGCATTTTGGAAGAATTAATGAGTACATGAGAAAACTGATGTTCCTAAAATTTTAAGATCATTAACCCAGCTAGTTATTAACTCTCAAAAAAGGTCCTTATAGGAAAGAAGGTGATTATTGTTCCTGTAGCATCTTTAATTAAAAAAAAAAAAAGGAACTATTTTCTTTGGTACAACTGGTTTTCACACATAATAGGATTCACAAATTTAAAACAAATTTAGGAAATGTCAAAGAATAATTTTAAGACATTATCTGTCAATGAGCCATTTTATTTTTATACAAGGGAAACTAATAAATAGATTAATTTCTTTAATTACAAACAAAAGCAGGAGAGGAGAGAACAAAACTGTCTGAGAAGAGTAAACCATTTCCCCCCCCCTTGGGTAAGCGACAGCTAGCAAAGAGCCAATCAAGATATTCACAAGGAAACAATTTCACCCATTTACGGATTCTCTGAAAAGCACAGCGAGTTCTGCAGTGAGGCGCAAGCAAGCCCATCCCTGACTAATGGCTCTGGGCCCTTTCTCTTATGAGAATTTCTCAACTCCCCCCAGTTGGATCAAACTCAGCTCCCTAGTCTATCTGGCTGTCAGGGCATCCCTCTGATACAGAACAATGACCTGAAGATTACTTGGGGAAAAGTGGCTTTGTATTAGCATGTAAGTATGTGAATATAAACAGCAAAATTGGACAAAAAGCTGATGGATTTTACTTCTTGTGTCATCTTGATATGACCCCTTTAGTCTTGGAGCACTTTCTTGCATCTGGCACAAGATGTGACGGGATCTCCTTGTACTTTTCTTCCCCCGACCTGGGTCAGCCATTTCTCTAGAGACCTTCATTTCTTTCTCTTGGTGAGTGTATTTAGAAAACAAATTCTGAGCACTAGGTGTGCTCATTGCTATGAGTATTCTTATATCTAGATCTTTCCAGTTCATAGAGCAAGAAAATACACCTATGCTTTCAAATCCAGGTCAACACCACCAGATCAGGTAAAGGTTCACTGTGAAGCTAATGAGCTCCTTCTAATGTTCTATACCTAATTTTGTTATTTCTAATTTTTCTTAAAGAGATTCTCCACAATTGTATAAGCTTCAAGGCTCAAAAAAAGTGTATACCTATATCCTCATACCCTAACAGAGGGCCGCCTTCATATTCTACAATACCATTCTTGTCATCTGCCTTCTTTAACAGTGAAAACCCTGATTCCTAAAAAGATCAATATATAAACTCACCTACTTTATCTTCTAATATACATAAAATAGTTTTGTAATTACAATAGCAATACCTACAGCAAACCTGCTAAGTTTAAGATCTGATTGCCATTCTGCCCTTTGAATACATTCTACAAAGGGTTGTTTAAAGTTATTTGAATTTTTACTGTGTGTAGTTATCAATTTCATAACACATTAGGTTCATTTATATGTGTTTCTATTTAATTTTAGGGATTTTTACTAACTATATAATAATTTAATCTTAGTTTCATTAAATATTTACATGACTCAAAACTCAAAATGATAAAACTAGAGATAGCATTCCTATCCTTAACCTCTCCAATCTGTTCCTACGCATCTTAAGGCCTGCTCTGAAATCTCATATTATCCCTGACTCTTATGGGGAGGAGTAGCCATACTCCCTTAACTTTATCATACTTAACTTGCTTTATTGTCCTTAATATTACCTATCACTACAGGACACAATTTTATTTATTTATTCATTCATTTATTTATTTATTATCTGCTTCTACTAGAATATAAATTCCCTGAGAATACTTTGTCTCATTCACTGCTATACCCCAAGAACCTAGAATAATCCCATGCATAGGTACTCAATACATATTTGTTGCAGGAATTTCACGAATGAGTAACATATTTATTTATACAAATTGGAGCCACCCTATAAAGACTGTTCCAAAACTTGTCTTTTTTACACAATATTTCCTGGAGATTATTCCACATAAATTTTTCCCTTATTTGTGGAAGGCTACATAATATTCCATGGTAAAGCTATAGTGTTATTTAATCTGTCCTCTGTTGAATGGCATCCAGGTTGTTTCTAGTCTTTCACTGCTGCAGACCCTGCTGTAACGAACATCCATTTACTTATAGTTGAGTTCATTTTTATATTTAATATATTTAAAATATTAATCTTCAACAAAAGTCGGTGTATAATAGAGAAGAAAGAAAAATTGAGATCTATTTTACAAGTTAAATATGATTTCAAAGACATTTCCTACTTATGGTAGCTTCAGATTAAGCTGCAGACTTACAGATGATATATATTGGTTTTACGCATTCTCAATGGTATTTGGGTGCAAATGCTTGAGAAGAATAGAATAAAATGATTTCTAAGATCCTATGTAACCCCAGGATTACTCCAGGGTATCCTATGCTCTTTTGGCTCTACAGAATATACCAGATTTATTTTAACCCATTTTTCCCAGATCTTTTAAGATATTAATGTGTAAAATGATAGAAGTCTTTTGAAATAGAGTATTTACATCTACAGATAGTACTAGGGTTCTTTAATTCACTCAGATGTTTACAGCAAAAATAATGACAGTAATGGACCACATACTGAATTTTAAAAAAAAAACTGAGTTCACAATGATTCTGTGAGAAAACAAGAGAAAGAGGACAAGCTGTACATGTGTAAAGTGAAAGTCCAAAATGTGAACAATTTGGAAATCTAGGAGAAAGGTATTCAAGTGTACTTTAAAATTTTTCAAAAATTTTAAAAATCAGGGAAAAGGAAACAAATAATGAAGATGACTCTGAAAGGCAAGGAGCAGGTACATGGTGAGATGCAGAGACATCTACGTCTCTCTCACCCTTCTGTTCCTCAACCTACCTTCCCTCTAAAAAAAATAAGTTGCACTAAACTACCTGTTCTGACAAAAGCAAACGTAATTCCATATACAGTTTGCTATGGATAATGCATTCTCAAGAACTACTTTATTTTAAAATACTAAATGTTACATTTGAGGATTTCCTGGGAAGTGGAAGTGACATTTGAAACTAATACAAAAATAAATGAAAATACTGTAATAGCAAGATATTTTATGTGTCTATTTGATAGGCAAACTGCAACACAATCCTAATTAAATATAGTCTCTTTAGAAATACATACTGATGACAAAGGAGGCAAGAATATACAGTGGAGAAAAGACAGTCTCTTCAATAAGTGGTGCTGGGAAAACTGGACAGCTACATGTAAAAGAATGAAATTAGAACACCCCCTAACACCATACAAAAAATAAACTCAAAATGGATTAGAGACCTAAATGTAAGGCCAGACACCATAAAACTCTTAGAGGAAAACATAGGCAGAACACTCTATGACATCAATCACAGCAAGATCCTTTTTGACCCACCTCCTAGAGAAATGGAAATAACAACAAAAATAAACAAATGGGACCTAATTAAACTTAAAATCTTTTGCACAGCAAAGGAAACCATAAACAAGATGAAAAGACAACCCTCAGAATGGGAGAAAATATTTGCAAAGGAATCAACAGACAAAGGATTAATCTCCAAAATATATAAACAGCTCATTCAGCTCAATATTAAAGAAACAAACAACCCAATCCAAAAATGAGCAGAAGACCTAAATAGACATTTCTCCAAAGAAGACAAACAGATGGCCGAGAAGCACATGAAAAGCTGCTCAACATCACTAATTATTAGAGAAATGCAAATCAAAACTACAATGAGTTATCACCTCACACCAGTTAGAATGGGCATCATCAGAAAATGTACAAACAACAAATGCTGGAGAGGGTGTGGAGAAAAGGGAACACTCTTGCACTGTTCCTGGGAATGTAACTTGATACAGCCACTATGGAGAACAGTATGGAGGTTCCTTAAAGAACTAAAAGTAGAATTACCATATGACCCAGCAATCCCACTACTGGGCATATACCCAGAGAAAACCATAATTCAAAACGACACATGCACCCCAATGTTCATTGCAGCACTATTTACAATAGCCAGGTCACAGAAGCAACCCAAATGCCCATCGACAGACGAATGGATAAAGAAGATGTGGTACATATATACAATGGAATATTACTCGGCCATGAAAAGGAATGAAATTGGGTCATTTGTAGAGACATAGATGGACCTAGAGACTGTCATACAGAGAGAAGTTAAGTCAGAAGGATTAAAACAAATATCGTATATTAACACATATATGTGGAACCTAGAAAATGGTACAGATGAACCGGTTTGCAGAGCAGAAATTGAGACACAGATATAGAGAACAAACATATGGACACCAAGGGGGGAAAGCGGCTGGGGGTGGGGGGGGGTGTGATGAATTGGGCGATTGGGATTGACATGTATACACTGATGTATATAAAATGGATGACTAATAAGAAAATAAATAAATAAATAAACAATAAAAGAATGTGTCTTGGTTTAACAACAACAACAAAAAAGACATACTGAACACACATTACTTTAACATTAGCATTTATCCTAAATCCAAAGGTGATTTAGGTAATGTAACTTAACATACATTTCAGGAAAGTGTCATATTAAACTAAGCAGGGCTGGCCTGTTTATCCTTCATTCCCAGGCTTCTCTCCTCCCTTTTAGAAGATTCCCACATCTTCAGGGGTTCGCCATCCAAAGCATGTGTTATTTATTCATTCACTTTGTTTCTCCTCACTACCGAAATCTTACCTCTGCCTGTATCTGCTCTACTCAACCCTCTGCTTCCTGATTCTTAAGCACTGTACGGAAATTCACCTTCTGTATCCCTTTCCTTCATGGTCCACAGTATTTGCTAGCTAGCATTATAAATCATTCCTGCTTAGCATGCTAATTAGGAGAACAAGTGGACCCCTCCATAAGTATGTGAACTGTAGCCTTCTGACAAAACCACGGCTTTCTAATATCTCAATTACATCAAAGTTATTCCTCAACTTCCTCTGTAAACCTATGGCCCTGTGCACATCTCATACCTCAATTACATCAAAGTTATTCCTCAACTTCCTCTGCAAACCTATGGCCCTGTGCACATCTTTGTAAAACATATTACTTAATAGTGAAATTATTTCTCTAGGTCTTTATCGTATCCCAATCAGACCAAGTTCCTTAAGAGCACAGGTCATATCTTGAACATTTTAGTATCCCTATATATAACCCAACACTTAGCACATTATAAATGCTCAGTAAAAGACTATGTGACTTACTTACCAAATTGAAAACAATTTATTTCTGGAAACACTTTAGCCTGGAAGTAGACAGTGCATTTCAGAGAGAATTCTTTAAGAAAAACCAAACTAATAAGAGGAGTAACAAGCAGGGAGACCAAAGACCAGAGCCTTTTCCAGTTGCCAGAAAAACTCCCTGTTGTTGAAAGCAGGTAGATTCAAAATAGCCTTTTGGTTGAAACAAGGGTAGCCTTATGGGAGAAGTGTGCTTAGTGCCCAACCTTGAGATAATCCAACAAAGAACCCATTTCAAAAGAACAGAATTTGAGCCATTTCTGTTAAGCCTTCACTTTTACCCAGGTGATTCTTGTTACAGTCAGAAAGCCGGGGGGGGGGGGGGGGGGGGGGGGGCGGGGTGGAAACAACTTTACCCAAAACAATTTTCAAGAAAAAGAGTACAATAGATTATATATGACCACAAATCTCCTCCTGGAACTTAAAACCTTAATCTATTTAATATCCTGGTCCTACAAGAAGCAACAGTGCCTCTCAGAAATAAGGAGGAAAGAAGAAATTGTCCTGAGAGGCAAACACAATCACGGAGTTGACATCTATTGTATACTGCAGTAAAGATGAAATTCTAAAACTTTCAACTATGGGAAACAACTTACAATATTATAGTTCTCTAGACCTGACCGATTATAAGAGTGAAAGAAAACTGGGGTGAAGGCAGAGAACCAGAACTCTAAACCCAGCATCTGTATCTCCTGTTCGCCCAAGCAAAGCACTTGACTTACCTGAACCTCCGATTCTTAATCTGAAAACTGAGTACGTTGAACTTGCTGTGATTTTAAGGTTCTTTCGAGGCACATTATTAAATAATTCCATGTTTGATTTGTTTTTTTCTGAGAATAAAAGTAAAATGGGGGTGAAACTGCCCATAAACTGTATTCGTATATATGAGTTTTGAGTGATTCCTTGGCTCCACTGCCCGGAGCTTGCTCTCAAGACCAAAGCTGGGCTCTCATGCTGGGCGTTATTCTCAGGGGGTGGGAGTGCTGGCTGCAGATGGCTCACAGCTGAGTCTCTCTCAAGGAATTAACCTCAGGTGCAGGGTGTTGACTGGTAACAGACACTTCTTCCCAAGGAAAAAGTAGCTACCAATCAATGCAGAGATACAAGGACTCAGCCCTCTTGCCTCAATTTGGGACAACTCTGAAAGACAATCCCAGGTCTAGAGCACCCCAAGGACTCAAATAAAACCCATTACAACCACAGTGCAAATTCTTCCCCAACCCAATCCTGCTTCCCTCACTCCCTTTTAGGTATTGTGTCCAAGAGTATTCCCCAGTGTCCTCCTAACAGCACATCTCCATCTCAAGTCTGTGTCCTGGGGAATCCAAGTGGTCCTAGGAAGCAAATTATAAAACGGAATTTGGGGGAGCTGATAATGAGGATTCCTTCATTGGTGGTAGATAGAATACTTATTCCTGGCATGCTAAAGTGGTACAATTATTAAAACGTTTACCTGTGGTAAACTGAAATGAGACAGTGTGTCAGAAAGCACTGGCAGATACAGTGTCTTAGGTATTTGAGAGAATTAGGGAAAAAATAATTATAAGAACTATAGAATCTGACTTTTGCTGGCTACTACTGATGCACTGTAAAAATTCAAGGATACTCTGAGAGGGATTAATCTCAAATTTAAAACTACCAAAATCAAAGGGCCTCCAGGGAAGCATATAAAGCATATAAAGTAGATGCTTATCTACTGCAGCCAGAGTGCAGAAAAAGCTTAAGATCAGGTTCAACAATGAATTATAAGGAAAGCAAAAGTCCAGAGAAGAGAAACTGAATTCTCAATCACAGCAGGTATGCCACTAAAGATAAAACCCTGAGACTTGGGGCTTCCCTGGTGGCGCAGTGGTTGAGAGTCCGCCTGCCGATGCAAGGGACACGGGTTCGTGCCCCAGTCCAGGAAGATCCCACATGCCGCGAAGCGGCTAGGCCCGTGAGCCATGGCTGCTGAGCCTGCGCATCCGGAGCCTGTGCTCCACAACGGGAGAGGCCACAACAGTGAGAGGCCCGCGTACCGCAAAAAAAAAAAACACCTGAGACTTGGAATGGGGACATCTGGGTTGAGGCACTTGAGAATCTTGACCCCTCAGATCTGTCTAGCCCTGCAGAAGTAGCTTACCCTTCTCAAAGAGAAGACCCACCCTCCTCAGATTCTACCCTACTGACACTCCCGGCTACAAGACTAATAATGAGGGTCAAATCACTACATAACCCAGCCAAGGACATTCTCGGCCTGCTGAGGAAGAACAGGGATGCAGAAGAAGCTGCAGGACCTGGCAAATGTGAGTCGGGAGGAGCCAGGAGAATATGTATGGAGCTGGAGACTGAGGGTGCTGGATCAATGAGTGTGGAGCATGAAGTTAGGTAAGGGAGAATTTATCCATACGAGGACACTATCCAGTGACACAGGAGTTCGTAATCTGGCAGGACCCTGGGATATGGTGCTAAGACACTGTTATCCACATCTTGGATGCCTAGAAAAAACAATGGCCCACACTAAAAGAAAAAGAAATGGGAGAACAGCTGGGCTACTGGAAAAGGGTGCAAAAAGATTAGGAGAGGTAATATGCCAGGGAGGACATTCTAATACAATGGGGGAAAAAAAAAAACTAGTCGCTGACCAGCTGTGCTCCACGGATGCACTTGAAGGACAACACTGTTTCCTAAAGCAATAAGGAATGCGTTGGTGAAAGAAGCACCAGAAATGGTGAGAAGCTTACTGGTAGCTATTCTTTCTAATGCAGGGATAATTGTAGGAGATGCTGGATAGTTACTACTGGATAGTAACCAGAATTTTATAATCCTAAAATAATACAGGACAGGATGCAATTGATGGAATTCAGAGTACGCCACCGCAAAATATGCCAGTCTGGTTTGTGGATTATTTTGAGCAGAAAACAAAGCCCAAAAGACTCAGGAAGAACCTTTGAACTCCACCATAACTGCCTAAAAGAATTTAAGATAGGGCTTCCCTGGTGGCGCAGTGGTTGAGAGTCCGCCTGCCGATGCAGGGGTCACGGGTTCGTGCCCCGGTCTGGGAGGATCCCACATGCCGCGGAGCGGCTAGGCCCGTGAGCCATGGCCGCTGAGCCTGCGCTTCCGGAGCCTGTGCTCCGCAATGGGAGAGGCCACAGCGGTGAGAAGCCCGTGTACCACAAAATAAATAAATAAATAAAAGAATTTAAGATAGAAGGCCTCTTCCAGGAAGGAGCTATCACTAGAGTAAAGTATGGACTAGGTGTGGTAGACAGGGTGGAACCAAGTCCTCTCTGTGTTCCATTGTCTCTAGATGGCCCAGCAAACATTTGTTTACCAAACATTAACTCTTTTCTTCTTCCTGTGAATTACCTCACCTCCCTTTGAAGTCCCAAACCCCTACCTTCTTCTCCTTAGTCAAAATGACATACATAATTCATCTTACCTTACTGTCTTTGGAATTCTTCACGCTTATGTGTATTCCCCTACAAACATAATAGAATTTGATTTTCTCTTGTTAATCTGCCTTATGTTATTTTAATTATTTGACCAGCCACGAGGGGAAGGGGGAGAATATTCCCCCTTCAGAATACTTCAGAAACAAGGGGTATGCACTTATCAAAATGAGGGTCAGGGCTTCCCTGGTGGCGCAGTGGTTGGGAGTCCGCCTGCCGATTCAGGGGACATGGGTTCGTGCCCCGGTCCGGGAAGATCCCACATGCCGCAGAGCGGCTGGACCTGTGAGTCATGGCCGCTGAGCCTGCTCGTCCGGAGGCTGTGCTCCGCAATGGGGGGAAAAAAAAAAATGAGGGGCAAAGTGGAGTTGCGAATTTTATTTTATCTTAAGATGCCAGTGGAGTACTGGCATCTTAGGTGCCAGTACTTTTTAAAAGATTTCCAAATCTCTATTCTGGGATGCAATTAAATTGCTTTAAAATATTTGATCTTTGTAAGAATTTATTTTAAACTTTGTTAGAAGGGACCAAAGCAGTCTTTAGAGTTAATTTTGCCTCACTGATGAAGCAATAAATACTCTTCTGGGTACCCCACCCAACCCCCGCCCCCATGTGGCTGATGGGAATTCCAACAATTTCTGGCCCTCTCTGTGCTCAGGGGATTGTTTTGATTGCTCCCTTTTGGTATTTTTTTTCCCCCTGCTTTGAGAAGTCAGCTGAAGATCCCAGACTCTCAAAGATGTTTGGAGCGCTCTCGCGCGCTCTCTCTCTCTCTCTCTCTCTCTCTCTCTCTCTCTCTCTCTCTCTCTCTCTCTCTCTCTGCAGCTCTCTCCTCTCCAGTATTTTTCCCTAAGAACTCTAACCACATCAGCCCTCCCAAACTCCCAAATCTGTCTCTTTAGCTCAAAATACTTACATGTGAGAACACAAGGCTGTATTAAGGAAATGAAGCATCATGATCAAATTGACCAAGTTTATGCATCAATCCATACAATCTGTGTGAATTTTCTCAAATAATTACAAGTTTGTATGATCCCCTTTCCTAGAAATCCCAGACATTTCTGAAATACAGAACAAGTACACTTCCCAGGAAGTTTTATTAAGATGTTTAATTAGCAGAATATACTATAAAATACATATACCTATAACCATTGAGATTTCTGAGACAATTTCAATGTGCAAAACCCAATATTCTTACACCCCAGATAAACTGCCAATACCTGAGTTCCCAGCATTCTTCCTGTGGCCTCTATATTGCATGCTTTTGTAGTAAACAAAGATGGAATTCCTGGCCAACAAATGTCCCTATTTTCAGAGAACTTGTTGCTGTCCCACAGTTGTGGGTCCTGCAGTCATGTTGGAATCACATACCCTTGTACCCACAGGAGTAGAGTTATACAAGTCAAGATAAGCTCAGAGAATTCTCCACCTACCAAAATTTGGAATGAAACCTAGAGATCCCAGTTAATTTCTTTGATGCCTGAACTGAAATGACCTTTACAATTACCTACAGCTGTTACATGGAAAAGCCAAGAAAGTTGATCTAAAGAGAGAAGAGAGTAAAGATGAGATGCAAAGAGAAACAGATGATTTGGGAGAGAGTAAATGAGGTTATAATAGCCTTACAGTCCTCAGTAATCTCTATGTGTGAGACACATCTGTTTCCTGACATTGAGTTCCAATAAGAAATTATTTTAATAAATTCTCCTTTTTCATTTAAACTATTATAACAGAAAAATTCACCTAGCATGCCTTATGGAATGCAATCAAAGTGCAACTTTATTTATCTCCCCTTGTCCTTTAAACTTCATTCAGTGAAAGAAAATTTTTCTCTTGTCCTTGCATGAAAATTCTTTCTCTAGTAAACCCCATAAGTTTTTGTTCTCATTTAAAGTATAAAATGACCTCCAGTCACTTTAAAATCCAAAAACTGCCTCACTTCTCTAATTATCAAGGCGTAGGTAATAATTCAAACTCAGTTTTCCTCCCAGGCTACTACTGATGGTTAGCAACTTACAAGTGGAAAGGGAGAGAAGCTGAGGGGGTGCATCATCTTTCTTTCTCTACTCACCATGTCTCCTCTGCTAACTGCAGTTTCTGACATCCCCAGGTTTGAATCCAGTTGGGAAAGAGGGCCTGGGGTCACAAGCAGTCACACCGGAAGTGCAGAGATCATCTGGCAATAGGCCCCTCTCAATGACAGATGTACAGATGCTGACCTATTTCATCAGAACCTTTGTGAACTTTCTAGAGGAATACCCTTCTCACCTCATGCTTAATCTGTTGGGCTGCAATACCTGCAGTGTGACAAATACACATATTCTTTTGGTAGTCCTTTCCTCTTTGACCCCCAGATTCCCAGGAATCCAGGTAATTCATACCACAGAAAACTCCCTCTTGGAATACTCAAACTATCTGGGAAGTTCTCTTGGACAGAATTATAAATGGCTTCACCACTTCTGTCTTTCCTGTGAGGTCTATTCTTGGTGCATGGGAAGAACACATTCTTTGCACAGCTGCCACTAGGAGTGGGTTACATTTCAAACAGTCCTCTGTTCTCTTTCTTTGCCCTGCTGCCACCAGCTGACAGCAACAGCCCCTCACCTAGACCAGCAGATACATCTTAGTTTCTGAGTTGTCCTATTGAGGTAGCACTACCCTCACTTCTTTCTCATGGAGGAGTGGAAATCAAGGCAAGAGTTCACAACCCCCTTCTTCCCTAGATCACTTTATGCAGTTGGCCTGGATCATGGTCCCTGAGAGAGGTCCAAGAGTTTAAAAACAAACTGTTCATTTTTTTAAAATTTCAATATAGGACCTTTTCTTTGTGTGTAGCTCCCACTGCATCCTGGTGCCACAGGCAAAAGTTAAATTTTATCATGTATCATTAACATTAGTTGGTTTCTATTACTATCCTTCCCACCCCTGACAAAGAAGCATTAATGAGGCACTCACAGTATTCATGGAAAATGTCTACATTATAGGCTTTATGAACCTGAAGGTAAATCTCACTGTTGAATGACTGTGAATGTTCATGGAATGTAACTATTTGCTGAATCAAGAATTTGAATCACATTAGCTAACAAATGATCTAGCAAACTATTCCACAACCTTATCCATATGTTATCTTGATTTTCTTTACCCTGAGTAAAATAGAAAGTAAATCTTGTGGAATGGTTTAAGGAAAAGATCATTCTTATTTAGAAAATAGAAGTTGTAAAAGTATCAAAAAAATCAAAGGCTGGGATTGTAGAATATGACTGTGGCTTAAATCTATGATTATTAGAACCCACCAGACTATTCATTCATTGAACAAATATTAATTGGGCAGCTAGCATCTGCAATCCATTATGATGGGAGCTAAGTATAAATGCTGAATAAAATGAGCATGGGGCTTCCCTGGTGGTGCAGTGGTTGAGAGTCCGCCTGCCGATGCAGGGGACACGGGTTCATGCCCCGGTCTGGGAAGATCCCACATGCCGCGGAGTGGCTGGGCCCGTGAGCCATGGCCACTGAGCCTGCGCGTCCGGAGCCTGTGCTCCGCAACGGGAGAGGCCACAACAGTGAGAGGCCCGCGTACCGCTAAAAAAAAAAAAAAAATGAGCATGATTCCTGCTCCTTTGAAGCTTACTATCTATATTCACTCTAGTTAAAAACAAGAAAAATAATTCATGAAATTATTTCCTCCAGTACCCTACTTACTTATCAAGAAAGAAAGAAAATTGTGATTAAAGGTAAAATCTGCTTAATTTATGGTGTGCAAATATGCACAGGAAACATGTGCCTTTAGTCAAACATGTGAATCCTTAGAAAGCCATCTGCCATACAAGTTCTTTTCATGGGGCAAACATAAAAGAACTGACCTTTAACAGAGTAAAGGTATAGAAAGGCAAAGAAATATTTTTGCTGTGTATAATATGAAGTTAACAGGAAAAAGAATAAAAATAAGGTAATCACATTTCTGCAGAATTGTTCTCCTCCAATCTGAAGAAACTAACGAAGGATGAAGGTTGTAGCCTGGAACAAGTGCTCAGTGTCCATTGAAGAAAATGCCTGCAAATACACACACACACACACACACACACTTCATACGTAGTACACAGAACAGCTCTCATTCATCAATGCTGCTTTCATTTTGTATACTCAAGGAGGATGAAGGTTGATAGTATAATAATGATGACACATAAGATACTATAGGGTTTATTTTGCTAGCAGAAATCTGACTTTAAATTTTATAAACTACCTTATTCCTCTATTTATGGGTTACTTGGACACTTCATTTATATTTTGCTTTATTAGAGAGATATATAGGATATGGATTCTGAAGAATTATTCCTAAGATTGTCAAGAGACCTACCAGTTGCACCTAAAGTCACCTGATATACCTGGCTTCCACCAGTGCTAATACCTAGGAGCAGTCAGACAAACTCATGAATCATGAATATTTAGAAACCTGCTTTAAAACGCTTTATCAAAAATGAGTGTCGGGCTTCCCTGGTGGCACAGTGGTTGAGAGTCCGCCTGCCGATGCAGGGGACACGGGTTCGTGTCCCGGTCCGGGAAGATCCCACATGCCGCGGAGCGGCTGGGCTCGTGAGCCATGGTTGCTAGGCCTGCGCGTCCGGAGCCTGTGCTCCACAATGGGACAGGCCACAACAGTGAGAGGCCCACGAACCGCAAAAAAAAAAAAAAAAAAATGAGTGTCGGTAACCTGCATTGTTATTTCTGGATATTTTGCATGTACTTTGCCAGGGTCTACTATGATTTAATACTAATTGGTAATTCTTTTCTAGATTTTGGAAACCAGAACAGCCTCTTGAGGAACGATTCCCCATTAGGGTTAATTTATAATCCAGCTCAGGATACTCTTGAGATCAAAAGGAGGAGCTATTACAAGATATGGAAACAACCCAAATACCCATCGACAGATGAATGGATAAAGAAGATGTGGTACATGTATACAATGAAATGGTACTCAGCCATAAAAAAGAATAAAATAATGCCATTTGCAGCAACATGGATGGACCTAGAGATTATCATATTAAGTGAACTAAGTCAAAGAAAGACAAATACCATATGACATCATTTATATGTGGAATCTAAAATATGACACAAATGAACTTATCTATGAAACAGAAACAGACTCACAGACATAGAGAACAGACTTGTGGTTGCCAAGGGGGATGGAGGATAGGGGAGGGATGGATTGGGAGTTTGGGATTCGCAGATGCAAACTATTACATATAGAATGGATAAGCAACAAGGTCCTACTGTATAGCACAGGGAATTATATTCAGTATCCTCTGATAAACCATAATGTAAGCGAATATTAAAAAAGAACGTATATAGATGTATACCTGAATCACTTTGCTGTACAGCAGAAACTAACACAACATTGTAAATCAACTATATTTCAATAAAATCAATTTTTAAAAAAGGAGGAGCACTAATAAATATGCCAAATCAAGAGTTATAAATCAGCAAGCAGCAACTCATGGTCACTCTAGCTGAGTTTTCAATCTCCAAAGGCAGAGTCTAGGATATTTGCTTTTCTTGAATAGAATAATAAAAATGCAACTTCAAAGGAAGCAGAGATGTCGCAATGTAAGGAGATACACAATGTGTGGAGGCTCATGGCTGAGCCGTGTATCTTCAGCTGCTTAAACTGCTAAAGATAGTAGCAATGGAAGAGAGGAAAAAGACTTGATCTGACACCTCACTGCCCACACAGTGTCTACCTCCCCCAGATGGCGACTAACTCATAGGCTCTCTGAGTTAATAACTAGAGTGCTCAGTATGACAGCAACTCATGAACCGTGCAATCCCATAATAGGAACAACCAGACCATGTGGGAGCAAGAGCACATCCAAAAGAGCAAATTTTGCCAACTCACTTATCTAGAAATTGTGATTTTATGGGATTGCTTTGGGGAAACTTAGACTTAGCATAATTTGCCAGTTATTTGTCTTTAAATATATTTCCTGTATTTATATCTATACCACAGAACCTTTTATGTCACCAGGACTCTGACATTAGGATTATTGATGTAACTTAAGGTTATCTCTCTGATCTACCCAGCAGGATCCTAGGTCACCTCTCCTATCCAGAAGGCTATAAATAAATGTAATTTTTTCACTAATGATCTCTCAGAAATTTTTGTGTTATGCCAAGAGTATTTGTCTTTATTATTGGTACAGAAAGGCATGACTGTATTTGAATAAATTACTTTCTGGGAATTATCTTTGCTACTGATACATTATCAAAATTTAAAATCATGAGTTTATAACACATTCTTTCTACCCACTCCTTCGTTTGTTCATTCATTCATTTCTTCAACCAATATTTGTGCCTACTGTGCACTAAGCATTGTGCTCTGTTGTAAGGACACAATGATGGATAAAGCACAGCATGGCTTCTGCCTTTGTAAAGCTTTCCACTTAGTGAGGGAGACAGACCACAAACAAGCAAACAAACCTACAAGTGAAGGCTACGGTCCAAGTCACTAGAAAATAAAAAGGGGATATGTTTAGATAGAATAGTCAAAGAAGGCCCTTGGAGAAAGAAAGTCTTCACTTGCTCCATTCTTTCTTACTATCTTTAGATTCTCTCTCTTGTTTTTTTTTTTTTTTCATTTCTTCAAATTTCTAATCTTAAGTGACATACCCTTATGAATTTGTTTTCTTTCTCATCGTATTTATTTGGTTGCCTTATTTATTTATTCTACACTTTTACTCCCTCTTATCTGTGTATGTGGCCTGTCAGCTAGGAAATCTTATGGAAATTCACCATTTTTCTCTGGTATAAGGAAATTTAAGCCAAAACTTTATTTGTCATTAACCTCATGTTCACAACTTTGTCACATTATACTATTTAAGTATTTTAACAGTATTTAAAATACTGTTTAAGATGTGAAACAAGGGTCAGAGCATATTCTGTGACATTTTATTTGAACTTTCTTGTATGCCCTACATTGTTTTCGCTAGAAAAAATAATTGACTCAGTTAGTGAGGCTACTTGTCCCATGAACATAACTTGGGTTTCTTTTCTTTTCCCTCTCGCTCAAAAGTGTTATGGGAGACTTCTGAACATTGACAAAGCATCTGCAACATCACAAAGAGGCATAAGAAGATATTTCTAATCGTTTTATGTAGCCAATTCAACAAATTCATTAAACTGCATTCAGTGGGGAATACAAGCATAACCTTGTCCCTCCAAGCTCATGGGCCAGCAGAGTGGAGAAATGTGTTTTCATTACTACGTAACACAAATTTGTCCAAGCTTCGTTAGTCTACTGGTAGTAAATGGAGTTCATATTAACAATAATAACTCTAATTTCACTAGTTCTTATCTGATTGCTGAAGCACGGCCTTCGACTCCATGCTGAGGCCCCACTAATATTTCTGGTGTGTGCCAGGTACTCTATTCTGTTCTTCCCAGATGGCACTTGTGTTCTGCAGTTTCTGACAGGCACTGCGATCTCACATCCAGAACGTGGTATCTTCAATGTTTATTTATAACCTACTCTTTTCCTAGTACCCAGCTTTGTTATCAACCTGGCTTACTGTGCCTGTATCATTCTATCCTCAACATACATCCTCTCCTAAGAGGCACCTCAGGCCCTGTGCAGCCGATGTGAGCTCTCAGGTCATCCAATCAACTGGAAATAATTGGCTAAACCCAAGATAGATGGTCTCTGTTTACTTGGACCACAGCACCCCTAGGCCTTTTACAGCTGTGGTCCGGAGTTAAGAGAGAACAGCACAAGGGGGAGTGGGAGAGGGAAGGACTGGGAGTTTGGTATTAACAGATGCAAACTATTATATATAGAACGGATAAACAGCAGAGGGAACTATGTTCAATATCCTGTGATAAACCATAATGGAAAAGAATATGAAAAATAATATATATGTATATAACTGAATCACTTTGCCGTACAGCAAAAATTAACACAACATTGTAAATCAACCAAACTTCAATAAAAGAGAGAGAGAGAGAGTGATGCTCAGCTTCCCCAGCTATCAATCTCATTAAAGGGGTTAAGGTGGAGCCTCCAGGTTTGGTATAAGTTTGTTCCTCAACTAAATGACTGGAATTAATACCAAGCCTACTCTAGATCTTCTACCCCCTTTACCAGAGGTCAAGAGGAAGTCTGTGTAATGAGGCTGACTACATCTCAAGATGGCTTTAACTATCATCTTGACCCTAGATCAGTGGATTCAAGAAGGAACCCCAAAATCTAACCACTTCTATCCCCAAAACTCACACCTTTGCCACAATGTGTGTTGATTCCAACAGGACTAATCACATTATTCCCTTTATTCTCTATAACGTTACCATAAGAATCCAGAATCCCAAGATATCATCCATCACCTGCACCCTAATCTCCACTAGTAGATACAAAACACATCCTCTCTTTCCCCCACTTCCACCCAAACTTCAAAAACTCTTCCACCCTCTCCTCTGAAATTCACCATTCAGCATCATCAAAACCCTCCATCTTAATATTTCTGAATATTTTCTTCATTTTCCACCTTTAACAAAAGGCTGATTATTCCCTTAGAATACTCCTTCCCTTGCAAGCATTTCAAGTGTTGGATTTTTTTTTTTTTTTTTCTCTTTTTCTTCCCACAGTCTTTACAGTATTGAGCTTGGAGATTCTCTGGGCTCTAACTGCCACTTCTACACTATTCTCCCTATGACCTCCATGTTAGTAAATCCAGCACTCACTCTTAGTTTTCATCCCAAGTCACCCCTATTGCAGTGAATAACTTGCATTCCCTCCATGTACTTATTTCACTTGTCATCCGAGACATCATCTTCTCTTGGTTTTCCTCCAGCATCACTAATCACTTCTCCATTTCCTTTGATAATTCTTTTTCTTCTCACTGATTTCTTACTGTAGAAGAGCCCCAAACTCTCTCCTTCTTGGTGACTTCATTAAGTTCCATGGCTATACATTTTATGTATGAGATATATATATATATCCATCTCAGCTCAGACCTCTCTCCTGAATTCTAATCTCATACATTCAATAATCTTCTCAGCAGCTTCACTTGGTTGTCTAATAGATATCTCAAACTTACTATATCCAAAAAGTTACCATATCCAAAATTGAACTGTTAATCTTACCCTCCACACTTGCTCTATCTACAACTTTCCCAAGTGAGGACAATTCCATACTTTCAGTTGCTCAGGTCAAAATTCTTGGAATCATTGTCAATTCATTCCTTTCCTTCACAACCCGTATCCCAAATACCAGCAAGTCCTATTGGCTCTGCCCTCAGAATATAATTAGAATCTGACCACTTCTGAACTCCTTCATTGTTACCATCCTAGTTCCATTCTGTATCATGCCTAGCATGGATTTCTGTTTTTCCCTTTGCTCCCCTCCTGTCTGTTCTCAACACAGCAACCAGAATGATCCCTGCAAAATGTAAATAATATTTGTCATTCCTCAGTTCAGAATCCTCCAATGGTTACGTTTTGTTCTAAGTACAAGCCAGTGTCCCTGAGGGCCTATAGGGCCCTACATAATGTAGCCTCTGCTATCTCTCTCACTTCATCTCCTAGTTTTCTTCCCCTTGTTACAAACTGGGCACACTCAAAACTAGGGTCTTGCACTATCTCTTTCCTTTCCTTAGACGTTCATTCTCCGGAGTGTCACATGGGTGATCCCCTCACTATCTTCATGCTTTTGCTCAAATTATCTCAACAAGGTCTATCTTACATATTCTATTTCAGATTTAACCTGTCCCCCAATACCAGCCAGACTCCTGACTCCCTTTGTCCAGCTCTCATTTTTTCTCTTTTCATAACCTTATCATTTTTTAACATACCATGTAGCTAACTTACTTATGATGTATATTATTCATTATCTGTCCCCCTTCCCATAAGGGCAGGAATTTTTGTTTTGTTCACTGACATATTCCAAGTTCTCAACATAGTGCCTGGCATAAAATACATGCTCAACAAATATCTGTTCAATTGGATTAAATTTGGGACCCAACAAAAGTACTGTAAAATGTGGTCTGTATTTTCAAAAAAGGATAAATAGAATATTCTAGGGAAGAAGATAAAGGAGATTATATTTCTTCTAGAAACACTGAGTAAAGCTTTATGAATAGGTAGAATTAACAAGTCTTGGTGACAGAAAAAATAATTACAAAATATGAGAGAAATGAGATTACAAGGATTCTATTCTTAATGACTTAATGAAGTATAATAGAGACTGCAAGATGAAGATGTATGCAAGATCTCTGATTTGAAAGTATATTTGAGAAATTCATGAAACGTGTTGGAAATGTGTGTTTGTAGCTCAGGAGAGAGGTTTAAACTGGAAATGTATATTTGTGATTTTATGGTTAATGGGTACATCTATGAAGTATATGACCATTAAGTTCAGAATATACAGAGAGAAGCAAATAATAACAGAAGGAAATGTCTTGGAAATATTTAGAGAGGTGAGGGAAATGATGTCATAATGCACTTGAAAAAGAGGAGGAAAAAATGGAAGTAGGAGAAATATAAGAATTGTCAGAGACATAATGTCAGTGTTCCAGATCTTTGGTAAGTCGAATCTGAGCTATAGAAAAGTTCTATACACTTAATAAAGAATAGATCAAGATCATTAGAGTGGAAGACATGAAAGATTGATGAGATCAGAGTGATCAGAGTCATTAACATGAATGCTGAAGTTTGAGAGGACAATGACAGGTCTTGGCTGAAGGGAAACCTATATATTTGCAATGTATTACGGCTACGAGTGCAGAAGATACCAAGCAAAGTGATAGAAAAACGTGGTATATTTCTGTGTAATTACTTAAGCAGATGACACAATAGTAACCAGTTTTTACATTTTTAGTTAATGATCTGACAAATAAGTGGTGGAGCTCTGAAAGGGTTGCAGGGCTCTATAATAAGCCAAGTACATGAGAAAATAATAAATTAGCTACCCATAGAATCATAAGGAGAAATTACCATCCACTGTCCTTAGGTGACAATAGATTCAAAAGTCAGTTTTGTTTCATATGATTTAATATCTTATTATGTGGTGTTTCATTTATGTGAAATAGTTAGACTTCCTTACTGGGACAGCAATAACTGTTACGACGTTACTTGCTATGAAAATAAAACAATAAACTTGACAGTGATCAGTGACTTCCATTACATTCAGAACTTAGGTTCAATTGCTGGCTCAGGACACAGAGGTATACAAGGTCTACAAAAGATGAACAAACATTTTAATATGTTTTAGAAGTCCTAGATTTGTATATGAGTACTTCACTTGCAATTCACTTCTCTATATCTATTTTAAATGAGTAGGTCCTATTCCTGTAAAGATTAAAAGATTAAAGATTTCATCTTTGTTCTCTATAAAAGTCAATGGCCGAGTTTTTTCTTTTTTGTCGTCATAAATCTATTTTCTATTTGATGTCTTGGGGTTCAGCCACATGATTCCTTACACTATGAATGATGATTTTACAGCTGAATCTTGGAACTATCTCTCCAAAAGCACATCTCAACATTAAATATTAAGACATTACATTAAAAAGGTAAGAGACACAGGCAGCAGCAAAGATAATTAAAGTTACAAAGAAAAAACTAGACAGGAAAATAGGTGATCTAAGGATGATTCTGGGTTGTCAAGAATTTTTTAAAATTTATAAGAACAGAAAAATCCAGGTTCCTTTGCACTCATTTCTCTCTTCCTTTACTCTGATGCTCTAATATCGGCTATCAGTCTCAGTCTCTAGCACTCAAGGCAATCCTTAAACTTCAAATGAAGGTATACGGATTTTCTTTAAAACTTTTATCTGTGATTATTTTGCCTTCAGAATAGAGGAAATGGGAGTTTCTAGTTGTCAAGTATATTTATGTAGCAAGTGTTGTGTTTGTGAATATCTTGCCTTGAGAAGAGATGGGAGTTTTGAGTTATCATGTTGATTTTAGTGTTGAATAGATTGCTTTAAGGAGACAGGCATAAGCTTGCATTTGTTAGCAACTGCTAACAATAAAATATGTCCATTTCTAGCAGGGTGGTACTTTATTTCACTAAGAAGTCAAAAGTTAAAGATTTAATAAAAAATAAATCTCCCACTTGTGGTGACTGAAATAGAAAAAGGCACTCAAAGAAGATCACAACCAGTGAGAGGAGCAGAACTTCACCAAAGGGCCAATCCTGTTGTTCTGGAGCTTGTTAGAGAACCAACACAACTCCTTACCTTTGGATGAATTCCAAACTCAAAGAGGAAAGGGTCGTATTTAAATATTGAGAAAATTGGGCGATATTAAATTTGTATAAATCCCTTGGTTGAGGGAGGTTTAAAGAAAAGAGGCTTCTGTGATTGGAACATTCATTGGTGCACCCTCTAAACCCCTTTATCAGGACTGTGACTTACTTTTGGTAGTACACCTCAGAGAGGTCAGCAGTATACGTAGTTCCCTGAGCGTAGATGATGGCAAATGACCACTAAAGAGCGCTGTACTCCCCAAGGGGCATCTATTAGTGCACAAGGCTTGTAAGCAACAGGGACCAACTTCAGAGGTTGTGAAAACTATTCTTATCTTTGGTAAGGCATGTCTGGAGACTCTCTTGGATCAACCCCTGACTCTTATTTATGGACTGGCTTCACGTTCTGATGGTAAAGCCCTTCATTTTCTTAATTTATTCTTGAAACTTAACCAGGTGAAGAGGCAACTCCAACAACAAACTTCTCTCACTAACAAGAATTTTTGTTATTCCCTTCTCTCTACTTTCACTAAAGTTAGAAATCATACTCAAATGAGAATTTAATATTTTTTTCTAATCACAAAATGAAAATGAAGTATTTGTAAATCCACAGGATTAAAGAACACTCTTGAAGGTAGAGGATACAGTGTTTCGTACCTGACGTTATTCCATTACACAGCAGTGTTATTAATCTTTCTTGCTTTTTCACTGAACTTGAGTGATCAGGCATCCTGTCTGTTGCTTCATTATAATGTGTTCTTCAACAGTGAGCCCAAGATAGATGTCAAGCTTCAAGTAGAGGTTCATTTACCTTCATGTACTTTGCAGGGAAAGCCTCTGATGATTATGTAAGATGCCATAAGAATTAATTATCAAATGGATGAATGAATTTTAAAATGAGGTTATACTTCATTGACCAGATTCTTGTTCACCATTCTTCAATTAGGGTGGGTGTATTCCATCTTGGATTAACATTCTTCTTTCTTTTTAATTGATCTCTTGTCATTCGTGAACAAAAAGTCATTTGTTAGTGCAAGAAGCGAAGTTAAACAAGGAACCTACTGATGTTGAAGGATTCTATCTCATAGAAAACATGGCATGCAGAGTGCTTGCACTAGATAGAAAGGGACTGCACATACATATACACACACGAATACACCCTGCTGAAATTATGTTAATCAGGGTTGATATTCAAAATATGTTACAACTAGTACAGTATAGACCCAACAACTAGAAAGAATGAAATGCCTAATCAGAATGAGCACTACATACCCATGGGTATAGCCAGACTTATATATTTTGATTGAATATTAGCTTTGGGAAATATGATTTATTCTCCTTATCTTTAATTCAATTTAAAATTAAAATGTCATTTATAACTGTCAAGCAGGAAATTCTATAATTTTATAATCTTCATTGATAGTTGCAGTGTAAACTAGGAAATACAACCTCAAATGCTAAGGGGCAAGGCAGGAAGTCAAAACCAGGAAGTAAAGCTGGGAGGGAGTGGCAAAGTGTAAAACAGGAGAATGCATTCCCCAACCAAAAATATTCAAATTCAAATATTTATAAAACTTCTGGCTAAAAAAAACAACATGCTCAGATTCTGTCTCATGTTCAGACTTATAAGCATTCCTAAGTCCAATAAATATCTTAAAACGTTATCATATTTTCCAATCTAACCATCTATTTCTGAAATACACTGCACTCCTCATGATGGCCTATGTCTTTATGTCAAGAAAGTAAAATCATTTATAATAAAAATAAATAAAAATCAAAGACAAAAATTTCCCTCATGTATCTCTTAGACTATAAACTGGGAGGTCAGGGACCATCACTTATATCATCCTTACACCTAACATGGTGTTCCTCATTTTATGTTACACAATGCAGAATGAATTTTTTAAAACTTTGTTTATTAGTTCTTTTAACATTTTAAAATAAGAAGGCTATAATTTTTCCAAATGAATAATAAAGTATAAATATAAGACTACTTCCCAAAAGTCGCTATAAATTATGAAGGGCAACAGAAAAGTGTACAACATTGTTACTAAATTATAGGTCAAATTACTCAATACTAATAAAAGCTATATGGAGAAAGAATAAGTATGATCGCAAATACCACCCACAATTTCTTTACCCTATCAAAATATTTTGCCAACTGAGTATAATTCATGAGCATCTTGAAACCTACAAAGTTATCCAGAATTGGCAAACCAACCTATTCATTCATTCAATGGGATTTCATGAGAACCGTAGCAAATTTGTTAGAGCACCATGGAATCAATGCAGAAATTCCTTGTGTATGCTTTGATTCTAAAGGGACTTCAAGAAAATTCTGTCAAGTATTGATGAGGAAACTCACAGTACAAGACTGACCACTGGAATAGAATATAGTACCCAGTTTTCCTTAGGCTTGATACTTCTCCAGCAAACCATGCTCAATGGGGTCATTCCTCAAGATCATGTATACACTGCTCTCTTTGTATCCTCATCCTTGGGGAGGTTGGTTCCAGGACCTCCACAGATACCAAAATTTGCTGATGCTCAAGTCCCTTATATAAAATGGCATAGTATTTGCACATAACTTATGCAATCCTCACAAATACTTTAAATCATCTCTAGATTACTTGTAGTATCTAACACAAGATAAATGCTATGTAAATATTTACCAGAGCATGGCAAATTTAAGTTCTGCTTTTTGGAAAGTTCTGGAATTTTTTTCCCAAATATTTATGATCTACCAGTTGGTTGAACCCATGGTTGCAGAACTAATAGATGCAGAACCTATGCATATGGAGGGCTGACTATATATATATAGAGAGAAAAATACAGTGCATGTTATATATACCAGTTCTCAAATCCCAAAAGTCTAACTATTTCTTCATTTGCCCCCAGTGTCCTATCTGTGTATCTCAAACCTCAATATTTTAATTTTGTTGCTAAAAATTAATTCAAGAATTTGAAGAAAGTAGGCTGGGAGCAATAGATAGAAAAAGGCAAGAGGATTAAGTTATAACACAGTGACATTCATACCTGATGACCACATTCCCAAGGTCACTGGACAAATGATAAAAATAAAATGCAGACACTAATGGGAGTTTCCTCCAAGGCAACAGGAATTAGAACATACCTCATACCAAGAAAATGCATCAAACAACACACTTTGTAAAGCTTGATGGCACAGAATTAGAAAGTATGCCATATACTACTTATAATTCACATTTTTAAAGGTACTTTGAGATAACACTGGTCTATCACACTAACTGATGACAGTTTATTTCTTGCTGCTATGGCAGCATGTATGTGGTGGTAGGTGATTAAAGGCCGGCATCTCCCTGTTTTGACATTTGATGAAGTCTGAAAAAATATTTCTTAAACAGAATTTATAATAGCAACATTAGTCAGGTTTTCAAATCACTTGATTCTCAAGATGATACCACAATTTTTTTATCTTTCCACTGACTACTAATCTCTTAAGGAGAAAAATGTCATGTAATGGGTAAACTTTATGTTTATTTACATTTCTCCTCTTAAATAGCTACCAACTTTTAAATGCCTTGATATAAGAGAAACTATTAATTGCTTCAATAAAAATCTATCTCAAAGATAAACTTTTAGCTAGTGAAATGCAGGGTAAATCAGAGAATAAATATATTTATTCCAAAATATTAACAAAAATCTATTGAGAAGTCCCATTATATCCTGAAATAGGATACGTAGATAGATAGAGATATATCTTCACAGAAATCATTACTCAGATTCATTTCTATTGATGTCAATGAATTCTTGATTAGAAAAAAATCTTCACATACATTCTTCATTCTAAGGTATCAAGAATATGATTCTATCTCTGTCATTTAAACTAAATAATAACATGATAATTCTGGTATAACCAAAGATTTTATAGTCAATCCTAATTAATTTAATCTCTTGAATGTCTGTGGATTGAGTGAGGCAAAGATTTCTACAATCTAGACAAATGCAACATTGAAAGCAATTTTTACATGCAGGCTACCAACTAAACCTTCAAATGAAAATGCAGATAGCCAGCCTTGAATATAGATCGCCTTGTAAGCCCCTAAATGGAGGATCCACTTGAGCAATTCCCTGACTTCTGACCCATGAAAATTGTTAGATTAAAATGAAAGTTGTTGTAAGTTTACCTCAGGAAACAAGAAAAATCTCAAATAAAAATAACTAACCTTACACTTAAAGGAACTAGAGAAAGAAAAACAAACAAAACCCAAAGTTAGTAGAAGGAAAGAAATCATAAAGATTAAAGCAGAAATAAATGAAATAGAGACAAATAATAGAAAAGATCAATGAAAATAAAAGCCAGTTCTTTGAATAGATAAACAAAATTGATAAATTTTTAGCCAGATTCATCAAGAAAAAAAGCGACAAGGCTCAAATCAATAAAATCAGAAAAGAAAAGGGAAAAGTTACAATGAACACCACAGAAATACAAAGGATCCTAAGAGACTACTATGGGGCTTCCCTGGTGGCGCAGTGGTTGAGAGTCCTCCTGCCGATGCAGGGACACGGGTTTGTGCCCCGGTCCAGGAAGATCCCACATGCCGCGGAGCGGCTGGGCCTGTGAGCCATGGTCACTGAGCCTGCGTGTCCGGAGCCTGTGCTCTGCAACAGGAGAGGCCACAGCAGTGAGAGGCCCGCGTAAAAAAAAAAAAAAGACACTACTATGAACAACTATATGCCAATAAAATGGACAACCAAGAAGAAATGGATAAATTCTTAAGAAGGTTCAAGCACCCAAGACTAAACCAGGAAGAAACAGAAAACATGAACAGACCAATTACCAGTAATGAGATTGAACCACTAATTTAAAAACTCTCAACAAACCCAACTCCAGTACCAGATGGCTTCACGGGTGAATTCTACCCCAAACATTCAGAGAAGAGTTCACACCTATCCTTCTAAAACTATTCCCAAAAATTGCAGAGGAAGGAACACTTCTGAAATTGTTCTATGAAGCCAGCACGACCCTGATACTAAAACCAGACAGAGATATCACAAAAAAGAAAATTATAAGCCAATATCACTGATGAACATAGATACAAAAATCCTCAAAAAATATAAGCAAACTGAATCCAACAATACATTAAAAGGATCATCCACCATGACGAAGTGGGATTTATCCCCGGGATGAAAGGATTTTTCAATATCCACACATCAATCAGTGTGTTACAGCACATAAACAAATTGAAGAATAAAAATCATTTGATCATGTCAATAGGTACAGAAAAAGCTTGTGAGAAAATTCAGCATCCATTTATGATAAAAATTAGTAAAGAAGTAACAAGGTCTTTTCAGCTCTGAATTACCTACCTCTGGTTACAAGGATGTCTCTCTGCCTCCTGGTGCAGGGAGGGTACCTTTCACATGAAAGATTATTTTGCGATTTCATACAGGCAGGGTATCTGTCAGAGTGTCCTTGCACTGGCTGTTTCTCAAGTAACTTTAACTCAAATAATTAATATGCCATTTTGGCGTATTTGTGGGCAATCTGCCCTGGGCCTCAAAAGTTCCCTCCTCTGAAATTTCCCTGGAAATTTCACGTATTAAAAGCTGAGCTGCTAGGGGGAAGTAGCCGCAAGGCACAGGGATATTAGCTCGGTGCTTTGTGACAGCCTGGAGGGGTGGGATGGGGAGAGTGGGAGGGAGGGAGACGCAAGAGGGAAGACATATGGGAACATATGTATATGTATAGCTGATTCACTTTGTTATAAAGCAGAAACTAACACACCATTGTAAAGCAATTATACCCCAATAAAGATGTTTAAAAAAAAAAAAAAAGCTGAGCTGGTAGAGCTCTATGATTTCACTGAATCAGTGATCCTAAGTAATTCAGTGATTTCATTGAATCCTAGTCCTAAAAATAGGCCAGTTCAGTTAAATTCATTTCAGGAGGCTCCCAAAGTTAGGCCTACACTACACATGCATTCAGGTATTTAATAAGAGGCATGTCTATGGAAACAAATAAACAAACAATAAAAAGCCAAAGGTTAATGATTGTAGTGGACTATAAACCAGCTTCTGAACCCAGGGAGCAGCTAATCAAGAAAATTCTAGATATCAGTGTCAAAGCATATTTTGTAGTTTGAAATGTCTCTGATGATGTTATCAGATATTCAGGTAAACTTCCTAAGTGACCCATATAGCAACAGGCATGAAGATTATTTAAACATGAGCTGTTCTGGCAATTTCTCTGAAGTTTATATCAAGTCACCTAGCTTCCCTTTGCAGGGCTTCAGGAAAAAGGGTAGTTTTAAGTTCTTAATGATCCCAAATCAAAAAGATATAAGAGGGACTTCCCTGGTTGGCCAGTGGGTAAGACTCCATGCTCCCAATGCAGGAGGCCTGGGTTCGATCCCTGGTCAGAGAACTAGATCCCGCATGCATGTCACAACTAAGAGTCCGCATGCCACAACTAAGAAGTCTTCATGCCGCAACTAAGAAGACTGCATGCCGCAACTCAGAAGCCTGCATACCGCAGCTAAGAGTCTGCATGTCACAACTAAGAAGTCTGCATGCTGCAACTAAGGAGTCCTCACGCTGTAAGTAAAGATCCCATGTGCTGCAACTAAGACCCAGTGCAGCCAAAATTTTAAAAAAGATGGAAGATAATTGGAAACATTAGTTTGGAGAGTCATAGCCAGATATTGAAGGAAACTAGAATAATTCAGGATTTAGTCCAGTTTACAGGAAAATAACAAATCTCAAAGACAATAGAAGCAGAGTCTGATATTCACATGCATGTATTATAGATTCTACTGAAACATAATTTTTCTCTCTGAAATCACTCTCATTTTCTATGAAAGATAGCCAAATTAAGACAAATTTGTTTGCAAGATAAACCTAGATTCAATCAACTTGGCCTGGTTATTTGCATAAGTGCAGCAAAAGTAGCAATTGATCATATAGGCTCTTTTAAATCTTCTTTGCTGGACCAGTTCAAAAGAAATTTCAGACTGAACTTTTATTTATTATTTTTTTATTTTTTGGTTGCGTTGGGTCTTCGTTGCTGTGCATGGGCTTTCTCTAGTTGTGGCAAGCGGGGGCTACTCTCCATTGCGGTGTGCAGGCTTCTCATTGTGGTGGCTTCTCTTGTTGTAGAGCACAGGTTCTAGGCATGTGGGCTTCAGTAGTTGTGGCATGTGGGCTCAATAGTTGTGGCTTGCGGGCTCTAGAGCGCAGGCTCAGTAGTTGTGGCACATGGGCTTAGTTGCTCCATGGCATGTGGGATCTTCCCAGACCAGGGCGCAACCTCATGTCCTCTGCATTGGCAAGCAGATTCTCAACACTGCACCACCAGGGAAGCCCCCAGACTGAACTTTTAAATGTCTCTCAGGGCCAGGAAGATTAGCCAAGTCAAGGACTTGCAATCAGACTTGCCTGCAATACCTATAGATTTGAGTAAATTGCTTTCTTTGCAAGGTCCCCAAAATATCTTGAGGTTCCTGCATCTTCCCGGAAGTGACCTTCCTTACTCACCTGGTAAGGCTGCTGGTAACCATATAAGTAAGGTACTAGGTTGCTTTTCCAAGGGGCTTTATTGGCTTAATAAAGACAACTTTAGTTCCTTAGAGCTATCTGGTCATACATGAGTCTCCATGTGTCTCTCTCAAATATGACACTCCAGTCAAAGCCTTGCTGATATAACCAGTTTCCAATTGTGTCCTGCTAAAAGTGGAACAGATTCTTACTGAACTTATGCAAATAGCCATATTGCCAAGAAAATAAGAATTCTCATTACAAGTTTCAGAATTGTGGAGGGATCAGGTAGAAAGAAAAGATATGGAGATCTTTTCATCTTTGTTTACAAAGGTATACTTTATCAAATTACTCTGAGTCATATTTAGCTTAAGAGGAAAGATTTTCTTATATCTGGAAAACAAGATTAAAGAATCAGCAATTAAAAAAAATAAAAATTACAATCATCCTCATCAGTCTATTTCGTACCATTTCATTAGTTCTTGCTCTCCTTGATCTTTTGTTTTTATGAAGCTATCATTTTCTCCATTAGGTTCTATACATTTTTACCCAGTTCAGTGGTATGATTTGAGAGTTATCAGAAACTTGTATTCTAGAGTACTTGTTCCTTTCCATGAATTTCCCTGAAGATTTAACACATTTGCAGGAAGCTTTTATAAAAGCATCTGAGTAAAACAATAACTGTCTGCAAATGATAAAAGACTTAAAATGCCTATTATTAAAGATCTGATTAATTATAATGGAATTGACAAGGAAATTTCGTTATTTTTGTGACATACTACATTTAAGATAATAACTACAACAGAATTATGATTGATAACATTATACCAGGACATATCCAAATTTTAGGAACTTCATATAATTTATAGAATATTTATATCAACATTTACCCATACAATATAACCTAAGGTTTATCATCACTTATTTGAGAAGGCTCCCATGTAATTTAACATATCAAAATAAGCCTAACTGGTGGCGCAGTGGTTACGAATCCACCTGCCAATTCAGGGGACACGGGTTCGAGCCCTGGTCCAGGACGATCCCATGTGCCACAGAGCAACTAAGCCTGTATGCCACAACTACTGAGCCTGCGTGCCCTAGAGCCCGTGCTTTGAAACAAGAGAAGCCACCGCAATGAGAAGCCTGCTCGAAGAGTAGCCCCAGCTCACCACAACTAGAGAAAGCCCACACGCAGCAACAAAGACCCAACGCAGCCAAAAATAAATAATTTTTTTTAAAAGCCTAATTAACTTAATACCTCTCTTTTATAAGAAGAGAAAAAGAAATCTTTTGAGGTATTCCAAGGGCCCTCAGGAAATCCCCAAAGTTATTTCTAGGTCAATAAGACTTCATTTAGAATTTGATTTGGGGAAATTTTTCAAAAATATAAAAAGCCTTGGATACTTGACTTAACAGAATCACAGATCATTATGAAATAATAATTATCTATTTGACCAAAGTGACAATAAAAAATTTCAAAGGAAATTACAAAAGGTTACAGTGTCATAAGTTAAACTTACCTCTTTTAATATTAAGATGACTCAATTTTAAACAATCAAAGATCTGATGAAGACAGTGTGAAGCACAGTTAGTAAGACTGTGCTTACCCTTGCTTTTTACAGAAAACAAAAACAAAAATATTTTCACAAAAATCTTATCAGGAGCAGACGAATAGTCTACTTGAACTTTATCCTTTTAGCAGATGGAAGAAAATCAAGTTTTTGTTTTATATTCGTATATTACTGATATTAAACCTTATTTTTATAACCTTTGTAATACATTTATTCAATTTCAGCTAGCTTGACAACAAAAGGTAAGATTCTCTCTCTTTCTCTTTCTCTCTCTCCAACTTTTTGTCTGCATTTAGTTTGTCCTTCATAACCAGAAGTTCTAGTTTAGACAAAATTACTCTCATTTTCCTTAACAAAAATATATCTCCATATCCGATACGCTTTTTTAGGCAAAAATGTATCTTACTCTCCTTGCATACAGAGTTGTTTTCCTAATTAATTCTAGTTGTTTTCATTACATACATTAACTAGAATTTTTAACCCTTAAAAACCTTAATTTTTAGTGAATTAAAGAAGTAAACAATTGGGAATTCCCGGTAGTCCAGTGGTTATGACTCCACACTTACAGTGCCGGGCACCGGGCGCCCAGGTTTGATCCTGGTCAAGGAACTAAGATCCCACAAGCCACATGGCACAGCCAAAAATAAAAAGAAGTAAACAATTATGAACTATCTTTTACACCAGCATTCTGTGGATCACCAAATTTATGAATACATTTCATAATTTCTAGAAACATATGCTACTTCATATACAATGTTTCAATAAAGTACAAGACTTGTTTACTAATAATACCAAATTTATTTTTAGTTTCTCTGTAATAGGAAGTCAAACATAGATAAACCAATGTTCATTACTTAAAGTTTCATAATTTTATATTATCTAGAAATTGTCTAGATATTCAATGATTTTCCATCTCTTAACCTAACTTAGCAAAATTTGAAGGGTGGAAGTTACCAAAGAGACTTGGGAAACTATTTAACTAGACATATTATAAAATAATCATTGCTTAAAAGTTCACCTAAAAACTCTTATCTCATTTACATCTATTTAATTCAGTTGTTCTTAACAATTATACATAGATTACTCATGAAAATTTCATGAGACATTAGTCATCGTATTAAGGATTTTTTTCGTACTGACAAATTTTGTAACAGATAACATGAGCTTATTTGACTTTTAGTAAACTTAGTTAGAATAAAAGTATTGTATGTAATGCTGATAACTCTAAAGACATGTCTGTATCAAATAAGCCTAAACTTAAACTAGCTTGCATTTACTAAAGATTAATGCTAGCTCATGTGAACTTGAAAATCATTTGGGTTGGTTTCTGTTATATTTTAATTCATTATAAAATTGTGGTTGTTTTAAAGCCAGTTAAATAGAGCTCTTTTACATATTAATTTTGACAATACCACCCAGAGACAGAAAAATACCATATCTATAATATACATAATATAGACAAATATACGGACACAAACACATAAATAACAGTTGGAATAAATTAAATTTGCTTGCTCAGATGGCTAAAGTTTTTTACTACTTGGGGAGAAGACTTTTAAGATTTATATTTGCCCTTGACAAACAATCTTAAGGAGGCTGTGGTTCAGAATTTGGGCAAGGAAGCCCTTTTAGCAGTTTGTATTTAAAAAGCCTCTTTCCCTCCTTTTTTTTCAGTCTCAGGCAAGTTTTTGTTATCTCCTTAGGTGTTTCCATTTCAAATATATGGTAATATTTACACCTGTATGGGACAGAGAAAGAAAATGTAAGTTTTCTCCTACGAGTTTTGGAATATATTTGTCTAAAATCTTAGCGTAATTACTATTTAAATTTTTTCTTCTTTTTCTTAAGTACAGGACAATTTTGTTTCCAATATCCTGATCTTATAATATCTACAAGTATTTTGAGAGGAACAGATGATTGGTAAAGGGAACAGGGATTGGTAAAGATAGGTTGGTCTTAACTTGCTTCTAGAGCTGCATTTCTGGTTTTACAGAGATTTATAAGACAAAGATAGTTGCTTCTATTAGCTCTTGAATATTGGCTTCTAGCTGACCAACTTCCTGATTATTTCTAAGAGGGCCTGGAGAATTGCTGAGATGGGGCAGTTTTTAAGAAGGGGAAATTACCTTGGATTTTTCCTTCAAGTCTAATTTGTGTCCTTTCATCTTGTTAAGGAGCCCCTAAAACTAGCTGTTTTATACATACATACACATACACGCACACACACAGACACACACACATATCTATATATATAATGTTAATCCACTTTTTAATTTGTTTTAGGATGAAAACTCTCTATAATTTCCCTTCCAAGTATAGCCAACTCAAAGGATCCATCATCTGGCCATTAATGAGTAGGATCTTATATTAATGTCAAATAGCTACTCAAACTAATAAGTCTTTTTATGGATCAACCAAAGACACAGGAGGCATCTCACAAGAGAGCATGCAACCCTCACAAGATCTGAAAAGTTTGCTCCCAGAGTTAGTTTAAGAAAGTAAAAGCCCTTCATTGCTGTAAGTGATAAGAATAGTGTAGTGAAAATGGTGTCTTCAGTTTCCCAAGAGAATGTGTGGAGTCAAGTCAGTTTAGCCAGAATCCCCAATTACCCCTGATGTTTTCCCTTAATAATTTTCCATTCACTTATCCTCACCCTGCTTCTTAAATATAAATCTTCATTTATCCTTGGTGTATTCAGCATTGAGCCCAATCTCCCTCCCCTACTATAAAACCCATTATAGTAGTCTCCCTGAATAGAGTCTGTGTTAATGTTCTTTACCACATGTCATAATAACTTTTTCTTTAACATGTTAGTAGTCTGAATGAATTGGTAAATTTTCATTTCATGTGTTAATTATTGTTTTAATTATATATAATTATATAATATATATAATTATATGTCTGAAAAAGCATTATGTGGTTTTGAAAAAAAACTTCTCAATAACCTCTCAAAGCAGATATTTAGGGAAAATCTGTGGAAGACTTTGAAATGTACCCAAAAAGATTAGTGAGAGTCTTCAATAAAAAGCAAGCACTTTCTAGGACACAATATTCCTAGTTATCTAATTCTATTGGATCTGTGACTTTTGTTGACTTTCTTTTTACAACTCCATAAATTGTAGACAACTGACTGAAATGAAAATGAGTCTTGACAATAGACATGCAGATGAATTCTTCCAATAGAGCACTTCCGCCAACTTGTAGAAAAAGCTAACATTGTACCTATTTGTAAATTCATTAAAACATTCCTGCCTACCTATTTCTGTGTGTTATTTTGAATTCACTTTTGGACCTATTGTAGCATCGTTTGGGTTTCCTCAATAATGAATGAGTAAATAGGGACTTCCCTGGCAGTCCAGTGGTTAAGACTTCGCCTTCCAATGCAGGGGGCGTGGGTTGGATCCCTGGTCAGGGAGCTAAGATCCCACATGTCTCACAGCCAGAAAACAAAAACATAAAACGGAAGCAATATTGTAACAAATTCAATAAAGACTTTAAAATAATGGTCCACATAAAAAAAAAATGAATGAGTGAACAAAATCTTTGACATTTTATATTTGTACAAGAGTCATGATTTTACCTTAAAAAAAATATTCTTTAACGGGTATTACGGTTGACCCTTGAACAACACAGGTTTGAACTGCGCGGGTTCACTCATATGCAGATGTTGTTTCAACAGTAAATACTACCTTACTACACAATCCATGGTAGGTTGAATCCATAGATGTGGAACCACAGACACAGAGGAAGCACATACACAGAGGAACAGCATATAGAGAGGGTCGATATAAATTATATACGGATTTTCGACTGCACGGAAAGTGGGCACCCCTGACTCCCACATTGTTCAAGGATCGACTGTATTATTATTCTCCATTTTACAGATGGAGAAATTGAAGTTCAGAAAAGCTAGATAACTGGTCCACAGTGGCACCACTAATAATCTGACTCATGATTGTGGAAGTCAAAGTGCATACTTTTCCCATACACTATACCTGTATTAATATAAACAAAATCACATGGAGTTTGTGTGCTAGAGCACTTCACAGGACACTGAATCATATGCAGCATGAAAACCCAGCCAACTAATAATTACTACTGATTAGACAATTAGTGACTAGAACTGCTAATTACATTTCAACATTGTTGCTGTATGGTAATAAAAACAAAAATAATAGCTCAGTGAAGCATACACAAAAAAGCATTATACAAACCTAGCCATCAAACGTGCCAGTAAATCATTTCAATTATAACTTTAAGAAGTCTCAGGTATATTTTTCTTCTCTCCACTGATTCCTAGCATTAGCAGAGATCATTAGCTGATTTTGATTGGTTTCATACATAGTAAAAGAAAGGGAAAAGGGGAGAAGGAGGAAAAGAAAGTGGAGAAAGAGGAGGAACAGCAGGTTTCAGCATGTGATAAGCTAAACATTGTTTACTTATGAGATATGAAATTCTGTTTTGCAATTGTGTGACACTGGGCAAGTTTTAATCTCAGTCAGGTTCTTTATATTGTATATAAAATGGGCTTAAGACCACCTACCATTAAGCTATTTAGATAAAATGAGATAGTTACTATAAACTATCTGGCACATAAGACTTCAATACATTTTAATCCCCTTTGCTCAACTCTACCCCTATCCAGATCATTCCATAACCCCCAAAACACAGTGAAGCAGTAAAGAACAAGAATTTAGAATACACTTTACTATTAATTAATGTCCAAGAGTAGACGGTGAACCTAAACGTTCAACAAAACAAGATTTTGTTTCCAATGTATACCTGTAAGATATGAATCATTAATGACAAGTTACATAACAAGTAACTTCAAGACTTACATTTTGAATGTAATGAAAATGTGTTTGCCTTTAAAAAATGTAAGACAAGCAAATGCCATATGACTCAGAAGTTCTGATCTCCATCAAATAGCATCTGAGAGAAAGATTAATAGTGGTAAAAGTGTGACATCCTGAAGGGACAATTTTATGCTATGGTTATCTTTGTACACAGCTGAAGTGACAAGCTAATATATAGTCTTAAATCCATTTAAGATGACAGAATGCTCTGTACTTCCTCACTTAGCTACAGTTTTTTGAGGGGGGAAAGGATGGGTGTTTGTTTTAAATCACACTCCCAATTTAGTTCATGGAGGATAATGGCAAAACATTGAGAAGATTAATTTTTATTTTCCTAGCTTCTTACATCTTCCTCAGTGATCTCATAGCACATCCCCCAACTCTTCCAAAATGTTTCACCTTCATGAATTCTCTGAAATAAAAAAACATGGAAACTAAATATAATAACTCTAAACTTTCTGCAAACAACCCAAAACTCTTCATGCTATATACTAAATATAAAACGTAAATGTAAATATAAAATACTAAGTAAATAATAAAATAAATATTTTATGTTTTTGAGAGGCCAATTCATAAATTGTTAAAAACTGTTATAAAGTAAATGGAGAGTTTTCCATCATACAGAGGGAAAAAGAATTGCCTTAAAGAGAACACAGAAAGAGAGCATAGATGATGCGTCATTCTCTGGATCTCTGGCAATCAATAGAAGGTTAAAAATCACCTTGGACATAGAGATATCAAACATGAAACAGTTTCTTCTGAGCAGAGGTCTATTTCAGGTTTACTGTGATTCAACTGAGTTTGAACACATCACCATGAGGCCACCATAAGACAATCTATAGGTATGTGCCGACAGCATGGCCTATGTCTATCTTTTCAGACATTCTTAATCACCTAGAGAGTAATGAGAATTAGTCATATAGTCCCATCACCATCAAATGCCAAGAACCAAAACTGTCACTCGCACCCCTTTCCTAAGTTACTAAATACCTCGGCAAGTTCACATGGGCACTTAACATGATGCTGATTATACCCATAATGCTTATCATTGAATCAGTTAGTACAGATGAAACTATCCCACCTATACTCAGGCAGAGTTAGTCGCAAAGACAAAACTTACCCCAGTAAATAATTGAGATCAGAGAAATTAAAAGTCCAAGATTTAGAAAATAGCTTGACCTGCCAAGTGTAACTCTCAATTAACAAATGATGAGTCAGTGGGTAATTGAATAATACATCACCCCTTTTGAGGTCCTCCACTTCAACCCCAACTGGTCTAACATCAACTAGTATACTGAAAATCACTCCTGATACTATCTGTAGCTAATGTAGACCCCACAAGTTAAGGGCTGAGTCCTTGGAAGACTGCCCCTACTTAAGATGCCAACCACAAGTTCAAGTGATCCCCAGGTCATACTTACTACTGACAAACTGGCCACAAATCTGGGTTCCATTAGTCTTCTCACATTTGATAATTTGTTAGAACTCAGGAAAGCGCTATACTTACAATTACAGTTTTATTATGATGGATACAACTCAGGAGCTGCCAAATGAAAAGCCACAAAGGACAAGGTCTGAGAGTGTCCCCAGTACAGAGCTTCCATGCTCCCAAACCATGGAATCAGGGCACATCATCCTCCAGGCATACTGAGGTGCTCACCAACCAGGAAGCTCCACTGAACCTCATGTAGAGTTTTTACTGGGGTTTCATTATATCCTTGGCCACATGATTGAAATCAATCTCCAGTCCTATTCCTCAACCCAGAGGTCAGGCTGGCTCAAAGTCCCAACCCTCCAATTACATGACTGCCTATGACCAGCCTCCTTCCTGAAGCTATCAGGGCCACCATGAGTCACCTTATTAACATAAATTCAGGAATGATCCATGGGGATCATGAATAACAAGGACACTCTTATTCTCAGGAAATCCTAAGGATTTACAGTCTCCCTTCCAGAATTCAAGGACAAAGGCCAGCCAAATTCTTTATTATATAACACAGGGACATTATACATGTTGTAATATGAAATGAGCCAAACAAGGCCTGAACGTGGAACTGATGATTGAATAGTGTAGTACAGGGAAAAAAGTGACTTGCTTCTTCTGCACCAGAACCACAGATCAGCTTTAGTACTTAATTAAAACTGTCAGCTCTCTCATTTCTTATCCTGTTTTTAGAAAATAATGGGACTTGCAGCCTGAAAATGAACCACTCCAGGGGTACTGACACCATGTGGGTGGACCTGCATAATCTACAACATTTAGCACTTTCACATTCATATTAGGAGTCTATTTAGCAGTCTAAAAAATTCATGATCATTAGCCAAAAGGGTTTTCTCCCTAAGCATTGATGGGCTTAAACAACACTATTCTCTTAGTGTTACCAAATTTGAAATAGCTGATGCTCACAGCAAACTCTTCCAGATAAATGTACCTATGAAATCTGCAACAAAAAGGTATCAGATCATCTGGTCCCTCACTGTACCTCAGAATGGACAAGATGCCAATCCTTCCAAGCTATAATTTGTCTCACATGTTTTCAATACCTCTTCTGGGGATGAGGTCTATGAAACAGTTTATCCTGTCCAGCCCTCCAATTCAGATAGCACATAAAACACTGGAGCTGGAATTGGCAAGACTAAAAGCTAAGTGCCAGCTACACCACTCACTTTGAAAATTTTATTTGACCTCTGTACTTCAGATTTATCATCTGTAAAATGAAGATAATGACAATATCATAATTATATAGTAAGGATAAAATGTGGTAATACGTGTATGACTTTAAGGTACTTTGGAAGATGAAATTGTTAAAACAGGGAGAATCCTGATTTATATTCTGACATCATTTTCATCAGAAAATTATCACTGGCTTTTTTTCTGATACGCTGTCCTTTGGGAACAATGTACAATTACACACACACACACACACACACACTCACCCATGCAGACAGTGATGTCTCTTGACTCTACAAAAGGCTGCTTAGAGACCTAATATGCATAGTCATATTAAGTCATATCCCTACCATTGGGCAAGGGAGGTAAGGATGGAAAATAACCTGACATATTTAAAAAGCCTGCCAAAAGGGATCCAATACTATATAATGCCCAGAGCTTGACCGCGCCTACAGCTCCTTCAGCTTACCTTCCCGCAGAGATGAATGGCTCTCCATACTTAAGTCAGACACTGCCATTTGTGTGTTAAAAATGCCAAATTTGACCCCCAGACTCCTGACAGCTAAAGGGAAACATTCAGAAACACCAAATACCTATATTTAGAGCATTCTCCAAAGATTTCATTCTAAAATTGACAGCCATATGGTTCCAACCCAAAGACTAGATAAGACAGTTCATATTTGACAATGATAGTCAACCAGTGTGTTTTGATCTTCTTTAAGTCATGCCTCTTTCCATGCTTCCTCCCATAACTTCTGTGTGTTCATAACAAAGATAGTTATAAAAGTCTTGGCTTTCTATTATTTGCAAATTATAATCAATAAATATTGAATATGTTTGTTAGGCTATTTTCTAGCACCACATCAGCTCTCACCATTTCAAATTCACCAGAGTCCCTGAATTCCAACTCTCTTTTCATTAAGTTATTCCTAGAACATATGATTTTACCTTCTAATGAAAATGCTGCCACAGATTTGTATAATAATTTCATATCCATAATTTCTATAATTTTTGAATATATATTCGTATTCTAATAGTCATGTTGCATATTTCTTCAGTCCTCAAATAATGTATGCCTGAGTGACCAGCACCACGCTAGGTATCAGAGGCACAGTAGTGAAAAAACATGAATGTGGTACCTGCCCCCAGGAAGCTCACTTTCTGTTGGTGAAGATACACAGTAAAAAAGAAAAAGAAAGCAAAAAAAAGAAAAATAGAAAAAAGTAAGCAACTGATATAAAATAATTTAATTTGAAAGAGGTGCTATGAAGGAAACAAATGGGACTGGGAGAGAGAATAAGGAAGCAGGAAAGCTCTCTTAGAAAGAGAGCCTCAAGGAAGGATTGCATAAGGAGGTGAAGTTTAGGCTGAAGAATAAAGGATAAGGAAGACCTTGCTACTGAAATTAGAATCTGCCAGCAAGAAGGAAGTGCATATATAAGGCTACAAGATAGGAAAGAGCTTGGGATGGTTTAAGAGAAAAAAAAATGTTCGGTGTAGCCAGGGGATAGGGATTGAAAGCAGAGTGATAGACAACAATCTGGAAGGGACAAAGAGTGGTTGGGTGGATAATGAAACTATTTTCAAGCCCTGAGATATGAGATACAGGGATGTAAGAGGGGAAACTGCCTCTATTTACTGCAAGAAAACCAGCACCCTCTGAAGCTAGATTTCAGTTTAGGCAAGGAAGCCAAAGGAATGCTTTGTGACAGACAACATGAGGATGAAGAGGGAATTTGCTGACAAGCAGAAAAGAGTTCTGGAGGCATTGTGGGAGTTTGGGTATAGAGTGGGGGTCAGCTCAGGACTGTGCTGAGCAGTACAGGGAAAAGACTCCAGGTGGTGAGAGATGGCAGGAGAGACTTGTCCTTCTGGTGGTAACTGGGATAAATAGGGATGTGAGGCAAGAGGGATTTGTCCTTACAGTGCTGTTGATGACAGAGAACAACCAATACTGCTATTTACCTCCACAAGGAATCTCCAGAGATACCTGCCCATGAGGCTGTGGACTGTTTCAGTGAGATGGGGTTGGGGACTACAGTTAACTTCTGAAGGCTATTCCACTAACTCATCTAGTGGCAGCTCCCACAATGCATAACAGCTCTCAAAACTACTGAGATGCAGGAGGCAAGAACGTGGGGAGATTCACGTAATCCCAATGTAATGAGATTACGTTGCACAATGTAATGGTGCTCGTGACCAGAGGCTATTTTATGTTTCTTCCTTTCATTGCAGTCCAGCTTTTAAATTATTCCTGTAATTTGATGGTATCATAATACATAAGATAAAAATACATATTTTTGAACTACACAGAGTTCGTCTATTTGCATGCTTTCCAACTGTGGGCCAACAAAGAAATTAATAAATTCAGTGGATTGGAAAAATCTACCACCTAAGAACAATATCAGTGGTTGATTTAAAGGTTGAGAAATGGTTAGGCAATATATTCATAATTGCAAACATCCCTATAGAAACAAAGAAAATACTCTGAAGTTAAGGAGGAAAAATATAGTCAGAAGCCATCACGATTGAGGGAAATGGTAAAGCTGTAGTTTTAGAAATTCCCAGCTCCATTAGGATGAAAAATGTCTTAACAGGGCTTCCCTGGTGGCGCAGTGGTTGAGAGTCCGCCTGCCGATGCAGGGGACACGGGTTCGTGTCCCGGTCCCGGGAAGATTCCACATGCCGCGGAGCGGCTGGGCCCATGAGCCATGGCCGCTGAGCCTGCACGTCTGGAGCCTGTGCTCCGCAACGGGAGAGGCCACAGCAGTGAGAGGCCCACATACCGAAAAAAAAAAAAAAAAAAAAGTCTTAACAGCTTATATATCATTCAACAGTTCCACCATATAGGTCTCCTGAAAAAAGCATTCCATTCCCATTCCCCAGCACTTGTTTTAACATATGTTTCATACATGAAAATCTCTACCCCATGATCAACACTTATCATCAGTTTTCCAAAACTGAAAAATTGCAAAAGTATTTTTTCACCTTTAATTTTGCGTATTTGTCAACTTAGAGAAGCTACCATGATTTTATGTGTATACAGGGAAGTTTAGCCTAGGCAGCTTCTCATAAAACATAAATATAATGTCATTGTACAACTCTTCTATTGGCATGGTGTTTGGCGTTAAAAAGAGAGCTTATATATTAAATACCTAAGTGTGTGTGTATATATATATATATATATATATATATATACATATATATATATATACTTCTATATATTATGTCTTATATCCTTAGGTATTTAATATAAAAGTGCCCTTTTTATGTGTATATATGTATGTATATATATAGAGAGAAAGAGAGACAGAGACAGTGAAACAGAGACAGACAGAGACAGAGACAAAGAGAGTATAAGCACACCACAAATGACTCAAGTTATGAAGTCTTGTCTCTCGGCAAGAGTCCTACTAGGTTAGGCTGCCCTCACTCAGGCTCCTATTTCATCTAATATTCCACAGCACACATTGTGAGGATAGGGGCTAAGGATGCCTTGAACAACTGAGGAAATAATTCTCTGAATGCCTTCCTCAGCAGTACACATTGCTTCTGTCCCATTTTCACTGTAACAACATTATGGAGCAAGATCTTCACAGCAATTACTTGGCTTGCAACTTGGAGGTATGTTCCTCCCCTTCCCCATCCCCCATCCAAAACTCCCATTACCAGGGACTGAAGCAGTCAGCCTGCGCTAGTCCACACTAGAGAAGACCGACCTGTAGCCAAAGAATTGCATACACAACATACAAGGAAAAATGCTACTGCATTCAGCTGCTAAAGCTGAGCACTGGTCAAAAGGTGTTTGCATCATCAAAGAGGGAGAGAATTGAAACTAGGAGGCCCGGGTCCTTGTGGAGAGACTGATAAGCATAATGTGGCTCTAATGCGGCAAGGGGAATCAAGATGCACTCCAGAGTACAGGGCTCTGATAATATGACTTCCTAATTACCTCTGCATGGGTGAGACATTAAACAAGCTGCTTCCACAGAGAAGCCTTCAGCCATAAAAAGAAACGAAATTGAGCTATTTGTAATGAGGTGGATGGACCTAGAGTCTGTCATACAGAGTGAAGTAAGTCAGAAAGAGAAAGACAAATACCGTATGCTAACACATATATATGGAATTTAAGAAAAAAAAATGTCATGAAGAACCTAGGGGTAAGACAGGAATAAAGACGCAGACCTACTGGAGAATGGACTTAAGGAAATGGGGAGGGGGAAGGGTAAGCTGTGACAAAGCGAGAGAGTGGCATGGACATATATACACTACCAAACATAAAATAGATAGCTAGTGGGAAGCAGCCGCATAGCACAGGGAGATCAGCTCAGCTCGGTGCTTTGTGACCACCTAGAGGGGTGGGATAGGGAGGGTGGGAGGGAGGGAGACACAAGAGGGAAGAGATATGAGAACATATGTATATGTATAACTGATTCACTTTGTTATAAAGCAGAAACTAACACACCATTGTAAAGCAATTATACTCCAATAAAGATGTAAAAAAAAAAAAAAATCTAATGGGGAAAGTAACACCTTCTCCCACACCAGGTCAGTTTCTGCTGAAGTGACTGGTGACTAATGGGAATTCTATCCTCTAAGCTGCGTGTAGGGAAAGGGTAGAGAGAAAGAGACCACCATGGCAGCTGAGACAACAATGAGATCAAAAGGTGTAGCTGTGAGAGGAAGCAGAACTGATGCCCTGAAACATGGCTGTAGGCTTGCTGGATAACCACATCACCAACAGGCTGATTGTGCAACAGCCTCTAGAATGTGTGTGCCTCTCTTGAGCCAAGCTTCAGGTCAGCTCAGACTCTATAAGTATTATTAAGTCACATATGGCAACCAACTCTTGAGAAAGTGAAACACTTTAATCACAAAATAAACTGCAGGTGCACAGAGAGAGGAAGAAAACACAAAACTAACCAAGGAATCACTGACAATAATCCTGTTTTTGCAAATGAGAGAAAGCAAAATGATCCAAAACAATGCTGCTTTATGATGATCTGAAATGTTGCCAATACCACCATCCAACAGAGATATAAAATAACTTTCACTTTCAAGAGAGCAATAATTAGATGATGTTGTTGAATTGAGAAGGCCATACTGTCTTAAATATAGTTTTTATTACTCTAAAAGACATTAATGTTGTTAGCAGAAAAATTATAAAGTTCAGATTAGTATGAAAAAAAACATAATGCTACCTCCAGAGGTAACCAGTTATTTATTATTTTGTCATTCCTCTCTTCTCTTTTCTATACATATTTTTACATAGTTGATACACTAAATATGAAACATTATACCCTGCTTTTTCAGTTATTATAATGTTTTCCAACCGACTTTATATTAATATACCTGGTTTACTTGTTACAAATTATTTATTTTAGGTCATATAAAGTGCAATATAGTCTACCATGTAGATGTACTACTTAGTGATAAATTTTAAAAATATGGTTTATGAGGGCTTCCCTGGTGGCGCAGTGGTTGAGAGTCCGCCTGCCGATGCGGGGGGCACGGGTTCGTGCCCCGGTCTGGGAAGATCCCGCATGCCGCGGAGCGGCTGGGCCCGTGAGCCATGGCCGCTGAGCTTGCGCGTCTGGAGCCTGTGCTTCGCAATGGGAGAGGCCGCAACAGTGAGAGGCCCGCATACCGCAAAAAACAAACAAAAAATATATATATAGTTTATGAGCTCTTACTACGTTCAAATAACTGAGCTAAACAAAAAAATCTAATGAGTGGAATTTCTGCCCTCAGCAGAATCAGAAACGGGGAACCCCAGTGACACTACACATAAATGAAGAATTAGAGCTGCAGGGAGCTTCCGCCCTTACATTGTGCCAATCATCATTTTGATTACTGTTTGCAAATGAAAGAAAGCAAAAAGGTCTAAAAACAATTCTTTTGTGATTGCTCCTTCACTCCTCTACAGTCTCCTGGTGTCTATTAAGACCCACTTCAAAATCACATTTCCACAACTCCCCCCATTTCCCTCTCCTCTAGGAAAACTCCATCATTCCCTACTTGTGCTCTCATGGGACTTTAAATAAAACTCTGTAATTTAGCACATTTATTATGTTATTAATTTACTGTAATTGCTTGACCCCTTCAGGAGTCCATGAACTTTGTAGACAGAAATATTTTATATTTCTTTGTTCCTCAGAATCTAGCAATGACTAGTAGAGAGCAAGGGTTCAATCAGTGTATTTCTGAGTGATTGCAACTGAATAAATCTAAAGTGAAACACTTTTTTTCTGATAATTATTAATAAAGATAATAAACATATCTGAAGTCTAAAGTTGTTTTTAAACTATGTTCATGTACATACTTTTATAGAATTCTCAAATCAGTGTTTGAGATGATATCTTTCACTTTCTGAATCGTGCAAAAGATGCATAATAATATTCGTGTTTCCAAAGAATGGAATGCCTATTATTTTTGTGAGTATATCAGCAACTTGGTATTGTGGTGGTTAAAACTACAAATAGAGTCAGGTAATGACAGAAGTCACAGGAGAGACAAATTAAGCTCTAGCTTAAGAGAGGTTTAAGAAGATTTCCCTTTAAGTCAAGAGTACCAAGGAGAATTATAAAATTATTCATCCTCTTTTTCAACTGTCAAACATCCATGTCAATAAATTCTAGGAGACAGCATAGGAGAACAGAGGACAGCTCAAATGGTTTATCCACAATCACAAAACAAATCAGAAAGGAAGTGGTAATCCATGATTATACAACATTTCCTCGCAAGGATTTGGGACATCTTGAGATTATTTGAAAAGCTTTTTAATCCTTAGGGGGTAAAAAATCTGCTCTTAGAGTTAATGGGAAAGATTCCAATACTGTTTCTTGATTCTCTTTTTCTCTTTTTTCTAACTTTATTTCATATTCTTTCCTATGTATTTTAAATTTATAGAACACAGAAAAAAATTTTTAAATAAACTGCCATATAGTATAAATGCATATTTTATAAATAACATTAGAATGTTGGAAAATTAAAATAAAATATACATTCAATATGTATGACATACTGTGCAGGAATACATGAGTTTCCTCACAAACAATTCAATTTAAACTTTACTAAATAAACACAATTTGAATTTTGCTCGGTATTGATCCCAAGGGAAGTTAGTTCAAGCTCTTTGGAGGGGAGTTATCCGTTACAGCAATCACCACTCCAGAGAACCAAAGAAGCAATTGAATCAGAAAAACTATTTGCAAATGGCCAAATTGAATGGACTCTAACACAGAGAAAGTATAAGCCCTATTTTTTTTTTTTTTTTCTGCAAATATACAGTGGTTTCTCTTTAGCCAGACAAAGCTGTGTTGTTAGGAAAAATCCATTCAAAGGCCTGGAAAATGTCTTTCTAGAAACACCCTTTCATTCACTAGCCCTGGCAAAGGACAAACATCCCTGGATAGCCTGGAGCTGAGATCATTCTTTCAAGCCACCTGATCTCCTTAGGCAGCCTCCTGTTGGGGATATTATGAAGACTCCCAATCTGGCCAGAGTCACACTTTCAGGGTTCGATATAGATACAGCTCTCCCAGGGAACACTGATTGCCCTAGAGCAATCATTAAAGTGTGGGGGCATTTGGGCACGGCAGTTGGAAAACAGGTGCTAATTGCTGATTAGACAGCCCTGGCTTGGTTTAAGCACAGAAGGTTACAGCTCTACTGTGACATTTCACATAGCAGAGAGTATAAACCAACAAACAACTCACCTGTATTTTATTAGGACTGCAGCCATTCTGATTGTCCACTTGGAACCAAAGCTAAAAAATATAGCAATCTGATATAAAGCATTCATATTTACACACCATTTCCATCACTTTTTAAAAATTAAAAATATTTTCTTGGCCCTTATGAAGCTTTTAATGGACCTTAAAAAATTTATCTCAAATAATAACTATGAATTTTCAGGAATGCCTCATTTAACTCTGTTTGGAAAACTTTATTCAATTATTCTCCAATTCTGTAAGCCCCAGAAAGAAAAATACAGCATTATTCCTGTTTTCGTTTATAAAAATGTTTTATTAAATACACACAAGAAAGATTTATAAGTATATATTTTTAAATTAATAATGAAATGAACACTGTATACCCTCCACCCAGCTTAGAAATAAAACACTACAAATATCTTTGAAGGCCCTTGTGTAGCCGTTCCCAGACCCAACCCTTTTATTCTTTGCCATTTTTAAAGTAAGTACCAACCTGAATTATGTATTTATCTTTCCCTTACTAATCTTTATAGTTTTACTATACAATTATGGATCTCTAAATAACATAGTAAGTTTGGTATTTTACATATTGCAACAATTCTACATGTATTCTTTTGTGTTTTTTTTAGCTCAATGTTAAGAGATTCATTCATGTTGATACTTATAGCTGTAATTAACTCATTTTAACTGTGCTATATTATCCCACCATATGATTATACTAATATATTTATCCGTTATGGTATTGACAACATTCAGGTTATTTTCAGTTTTTTGCTATAATAAGCAATGATACTTTGAACTTCCTTCTTCTTGACACTGGCAATAAATTTTCAAGGATACATAACTAGAAGTAAAATTTCTAAGACATAGAATACCTGTCTTTTTTTTTTTTTTTTTTTTGCGGTATGCGGGCCTCTCACTGTTGTGGCCTCTCCCGTTGTTGAGCACAGGCTCCGGACGCGCAGGCTCAGCGGCCATGGCTCACAGGCCTAGCCGCTCCGCGGCATGTGGGACCTTCCTGAACCGGGGCACGAACCCGTGTCCCCTGCATCGGCAGGCGGAGTCTCAACCTCTGCGCCACCAGGGAAGCCCACCTGTCTCTTTTTGTGTATTGATTTCATATGATATGTTTATGACTTAAGTGGAGTTGTTTTAATCCACTTGTTTATGACAAAGACCACAAAAATGTTTTTTAAAAAAATCATTTTATTGAGGTATAATTCACATAGAATAAAATGCACACACCATTTTATAAGTTTTGACATATGAATACACCCATGGAACCATCACCAAAATCAAGATAATGAACATACCTTTCACCCCCAAAAGTTTCCTCATGACCTTTTGTAATACATCCCCCCTCCTGCCTACCACCCCACTCCCAGGCAACCACTAGTCTGCTTTTGGTCTATAGATTAGTTTGCATTTTCTACGAGTTTTAATAAATGGAGTAATAGAATGTGTACTCTTTTAGTCTGGCTTTTTTTCCTTCCAATTCTGAGATATAATTGACACACAGCACTGTATAAGTTTAAGGTGTATAGCAAAATGATTTCACTTATATACATCATGAAATAATTACTACAGTAAGTTTAGTGAACATCCATCAATTCATATAGATACAAAATAAAAGAAGTTTTTCCTTGTGATGAGGACTCAGGATTTACTCTCTTAACAACCTTCATGTACATAACACAGAGCAGTGCTAATTATATTTATCATGTTGTACATTACATCCCTAGTACTTACTTATAAGTGGAAGTACCTTTTGACTAACTTCATAAAGTTATGCCTTCCCAACCCCCCAACTCTGGTAACCACAAATCGGATCTCTTTTTCTATAAGTTTGTTTCTTTGTTTCTTCATTTTTGAAGTATAATTGACCTACAGAACCATGTTACTTCCTGGTGCACAACACAGTAATTCATTACTTCTATACATTTCAAAATCTACTTACCATCCGTCACCGTACAAAGATACTACTTTATTAATGACTACATTCCCCACACTGTACGTTTCATACCCGTGACCCATTTATTTTGCAGCTGGAAGTTTGTACCTCTTAATCTCCCTCACTTCTTTCTCTCATCCCTCTCTTCCCACCCCTCTGGCAACCACCTGTTTGTTCTCATGTCTATGACTCTGTTCCTCTTACGTTTGTTCATTTGTTTTGTTTTTTAGATTCCACATACAAGTGAAATCATATGGTATTTGTCTTTCTCTGTCTGATTTATTTCACTTAGCATAATACCCTCTAGGTCCATCTACGCTGTCGCAAATGGCAAGATTGCAAATGGCAAGATTTCATGGTTTTATATGGCTCAGTAATATTCCACTGTATGTATCTTCTTTATCCATCCATCTATCAATGGACACTTACATTGCTTCCATTATCTTGGCTATTGTAAACAATGCTGCAATGAACATAGGGGTGCATATATATTTTTGAATTAGGATTTTCATATTCTTTGGATAAATATCCAGAAGGGGGTTAGCTAGATCATATGGTCATTCAGTTGCAGCTGGAACTCAGCTCATGGTGGTTTACACCAACTCTCCTGAGAACCAATCTTCTAGAAAAAGTACAGCTCAACTGGAATTGGACTTTATTTCTGTCATTTCCTTTGCCTGGAACAATAGTGTAACTAATTTATTTTTTGTTAGTAGTACATTATTTCTTTATTGGCTTATTAAGAGACGTTATTGGCTTGTGAAATCATAATTCCCACATTGAATCTGTAACCAAGCAGGACCCTATGGGCCCTTGCCAGGACAGACCCTCCCCAATATCCTCTGTTTTAGCTCCTCTCTGAAGTACCCAGGTAACTGTCTTATGCACATTTCCCGAGTTAACAGATGCTAAAACCCCACCAAATGGAAGACATTAACCACTTGATGACTATGACCTTGGGCACGTCACCCCCAGACCTACTGGAGCCTGAGGATTGATAATGTTAACTCCTGTGATACCACCCTGTTGCCTCACCATCAACCAATCAGAGAATTGTGCATGAGCTGATCAAACACCCTGCAACTCCCCTCCCTCCCTTAAAAAGCATTTCCTGAATCCCATCAGGGAGTTTTGAGCTCCCCTGGACTCCTTCTGGCACCTTACAAGAAACACCGCACTTTCCTTCACCACAACCCAGTGTCAGTAGATTGGCTTTACTGCACGTGGGTGAGCAGACCCAAGTTTGGTTTGGTTACAAACCTGTTTTTTTTGTTTTGTTTTGTTTTGAATTTTATTTTATTTATTTTTTTATACAGCAGGTTCTTATTAGTTATCTATTTTATACATATTAGTGTATATATGTCAATCCCAATCTCCCAATAAACTGTTTTGGCAAAGATAATCTCAGTCTCTGAGCATAATACGCTGCCCTACAAAACAAAATGCTCTTCAACTTTATTGAATAATGCCAAACGCTGTCACAAATGCTTGACATTTCTACCAGCAATGTTTATAAAAGGTTTTATTTTTCTACATCTTCATCGACACTTGACAGTAATAGACATTTTAACTTTTGCCAGTCTGGCATTTGAACTCATTGTGGGTTACCGTTTGCACTCAAGATTGATCAAAGTTTTATTTATTTTATTGGTCATAAAGTGGTTCATCTTCTTTGAAATGTCTTTTAATATGCTTCTGCCTATTTGATCTTGTGTTATTTGATGTATTATAATCTGAATTTATTTCATGTTTGTTAATTACCATATCAATTTTTTTTTTTTTTTTTTTTTTTGCGGTATGTGGGCCTCTCACTGCTGTGGCCTCTCCCGTCGCGGAGCACAGGCTCCGGACGCGCAGGCTCAGCGGCCATGGCTCACGGGCCCAGCCGCTCCGCGGCATGTGGGAACTTCCCGGGCCCAGACTTCCCGCGGCATGTGGGAACTTCCCGTGTCCCCTGCATCGGCAGGCGGACTCTCAACCACTGCCCCACCAGGGAAGCCCCATATCAATTTTTTACTAGAAAAATATTCTTTTGTTAGTTTTATGTGTCAGAAGTACCTTCTCAGTCAGTGGCTTTTTCCCCCTTTTTTTGATTCTTTCCTTTTATAAAATTCTTAACTTTAAGTTAAATAAATTTACTAATGACTTTGTGGCTTGTGCTGTTCCCGTCTTTTAAAAATTCTTCTAAATTCTGAGGTCATAAAAGTACTCTAGGGGCTTCCCTGGTGGCGCTAGTGGTTGAGAACCTGCTTGCCAATGCAGGGAACACGGGTTCGAGCCCTGGTCTGGGAAGATCCCACATGCCGCGGAGCGACTGGGCCCGTGAGCCACAACTACTGAGCCTGCGCGTCTGGAGCCTGTGCTCTGCAACAAGAGAGGCAGAGACAGTGAAAGGCCCGTGCACCGCGCACCGCGATGAAGAGTGGACCCCGCTCACCGCAACTAGAGAAAGCCCTCGCACAGAAACGACGACCCAACACTGCCAAAAATAAATAAATTAATTAAAAAAAAAAAAAGTACTCTACTATATGTTCTACAAATATCTCAGCTTTTCCTTTCTTATTCAAGTATGCTTCCTTCTGGAATTTCTCTTCTGCATTATATAACTTATAGATCCAACTTTATATTTTTCACATAGGTAATTAATCCCAGCACCATTTATTAGACAATCCATCCTTTACCCACTGATCAACATGCCCCCTCCACCATAAGTCAAATTTTCATATACACAGGAACCAGTTCTGAACTCTTTATTTGGATTTACTGTTCAATTTGTCTTTGTGTGAGTAAATATAGTACTACCTCATTGACTACAGGTTTTAATGTCTTGATTTATGGTAGAAAAAAGCCCCTATGTTATTCTTCATCTATTTTAGCCCATCTTAGCCCTTTACTATTCTGTAATTATTTTAGAATGAGATTTTCAAGTTCTATGAAACCTTTTGTGATTTTGATTCAAGCTGTATTAAGTCTATAGATCAACTGGGGATGAATAATAATGTTCCCTTCATAAACATGGCATATCTCTACATTTATTTTGATATTTATTACTACATTTAAAGGATTTTCTATATCTTTCCACATAAAAGCTTTGTACATCTCTTGTTAGATTTCTTCTTAGGTTATCTTACATCTTTTGTTCCTATTTTAAATAGTAACTGATTTTAAATGATATTTCTATTTCTTCCTGGTGTATGAAATTAATCTTTTATGTTTATTTTGCACCTAGAAATTTTGCTAGAATCTTATTTATTATTCTAATTTTCTAAGTATAATTTTATTTTTTCATGAGACAATCACAACACTTTTAAATGATACTATTTTTGTTTCTTTTCTTCTAACACTTAAAACCTGTATTTTTTTCTCTTGACTTTCTTCATTATTTAGGATTTCCAGTACAATGTTGTGTGAAGATGGTAGTAAGAGCCCTTGCCTTGATCTTAAATTTAAAGGAAAGTATTTTAATATTTCATTATTATATACAAACTTTTCTTTAATATTTTCCTTAATCAAATTCTCTTGGAAGTTTCCTCTATACCTAATATCATAGGAGCTATTAGTACAGTGTATTATAAATTTTATTGTACACTTTCTTCACATATTGAGAAACTGTTTCCTCCTTAAATCTATTTATATAATAGAAATAGACTTTCTAATATTAAACCAACCTTATTTCTGGGCTAAACCTAAACTGATCATCATGAATTATCTTCTTTACACAATGCTGGATACAGTTTGCTAGTAAGTTATCCAGGATTTTTGCATCTTTGTTCATGCCTGAGATTAGCCTGTGATTTTTTTTCCTCCTGTATCTCTTTTCTGGTATGTATCAAGGTCGTATTAACCTTATAAAAAGAGTCAGAAAGTGTTGCCTCTTTTATTATCCTCTGGAAAAGTTTGTATAAGATTGGAATGAATTGTTTTATGAATGTTTGATGGAATTTGCCTACAAAATCATTTGAGTCTGAAGTTTTCTTTGTGGGAAGGTTTTAAATAATTGATTTTATCTTATTGATAGTTACAGGACAACGTTTTACCTATTTGAGTCAATTTTGGTGGCTTTTCTTGAAAAAAAAGATTTTTCTAAAAATTTTTCATTACATAAATTATAAAGTTCTTTAAAACATTGTCTTTTCATCTTTTTCATCTTTATTGCATCCATACTTATATCCTCTTTTTCATTCCTGGCATTTGTGTCTTCTTCATTTTGCTAAATGGAGTTTGCCAAAGGTTTGTCATAACTTTTAAGCTTTTCAAACTACCAACTGTGGATTTCTTGGATCTTTTCCATTGTATTTTTGTTTTCTTTTCATTCATTTTGGCTCTGTATTCGTGATTTATGCTTGAGTTGGTCTACTTTATTTTTTTAATTGAAGTACAGTTGACTTACAATGTTTCAGATGTACAGCAAAGTGATTCAGTTTTTTATATATATACATATACATGTATATACATATATATATGACCTATAATGGAAAAGATTCTGGAAAAGAATATATATACGTGTAAATAGAATATATATGTGTATATACATTCTATATATACACATATATATAAAAGAATATATAAATTCTTTTCCAGAAGCTTTTCCATTATTGGTTATTACAAGATATTGACTATAGTTCCCTGTGTTATAAAGTAGGTGCTTGTTGGTTATCTATTTTATATATGGTAGTGTGTATCTGTAAATCCCAAATTCCCAATTTATCCCTCCCCCTCATCTTTCCCCTTTGATAACTGTAAGCTTGTTTTCTATATCTGTGAGTCTATTTCTGTTTTGTAAATAAGTTCATTTGTATCATTTTTTTAGATTCCACATATGAGTGATATCATATATTTGTCTTTCTCTATCTGACTTACTTCACTTATATGATAATCTCTAGGTCCATCCATGTTGCTACAAATGGCATTATTTCATTCTTTTTATGACTGAGTAGTATTCCATTATATATATATATATATATATATATATATATACAACTATATATATATACCACATCTTCTTTATCCATTCCTCTGTCAATGGACATTTAGGTTCCTTCCATGTCTTGGCTATTATAAATAGCGCTGTATGAACATTGGGGTGCATGTATCATTTTGAATTAGAGCTTTCTTCTTTTCTGGATATATGCCCAGGAGTGGGATTGCTGGATCATATGGTAACTCTATTTTTAGCTTTTTAAAACCTCCATACTGTTCTCCATAGTGGCTGCACCAATTTACATTCCCACCAACAGTGTAGGAGGGTCACCTTTTCTCCACACCCTCTTGTTCTACTTTTCTTTAACTGCTTCTTTTATACATTTTCTAATTTCTTCAGTTTAATTTCCAACCTTTCCTAATACAAGCATGTAAGGTAATAAATTGACCTAGAATTATTGCTTTAACATTTACTTTTTTGTTGATATAAAATTCAATAGAATAAAATTCACAAATCTTTAATCTTCATTTTGATGTTTTGACAATTGTATATGTCCATGTGATATGATTCATATCGAGATCCAGAACATGTTCATCACTCTAGAGTATTCCACGATGCTCCCTTTCATCAGTCTTCCTCCCAAAGGCACCCTATATTCTGATATCTTTCACTATAGATTAGTTTTGCCTGTTCTTGAACTTCATATAAAAAGAATATTATAGTATATATTCTCTTGTGTCCATACTGTTGCATGTATTCTCTTGTGTCCATATTGTTGCATGTAGGTTGTTCCTTTTTATTGCTGAGTAGTATTCTGCAATATGAGTATATCACAACTTGTTTATTTATTCTTCTGTTGATACATACTCAGGTTGTTTCTGGTTTAGGGCTCTTATAAATAATATTTTTTGTATAATGTCTCTATTTTTTTTCATTTTAAAAAAGGAGTTTATAATCTTGGCATTTACTGTAAGAAATTTTTATATTTTCTGGACACAGTTCTTTGTCAGATATTTCCACAGTCACTGGCTTGAATTTTTATTTCTGAATGATGTATTTTAATTAGCAAAGTATTCAATTTCCAGGAAGTCTAGTTTGATTTATCTTCTTTTTGATTTAGTGTTTTTTCCAGTTCATCAAAATATCTTTGACCACCTCCAAAGACATGAATATATATACTTCTATTTTTTTCTTCTGGAAGCTTAATGATTCTAACTTTCATGTTTACGTATATGATCCATCTTAATTTGTGCAAGGAATGAGATATAAGTCAAAGTTTTAACCAGTCCATTGAAATTTTTATTTGATTACATTTAATTTCTAAAAATTTTAGTTTTTTATTTTTAATCTGCTTAATGAGTTTCATAATATCTTCATTAGTATTTTTGATATACTTGTTTTTCAAAGGTTATTTTTTTCTTCTGTGGCTGTTAATTCCAATAACTGAATTATCTGAAGTCTCATTCTTGTCATTTGCTTCTTCTAGCGTTTACTCTTTGGCTTTAAGGGGTATTGTGGTTTGTGATTTTTTTTTTTTTCTTTTTAAAATCTGAGCTAGACTTTTCTTTGGGGGAATTCTTGGAGCCTGGATTGAAAGTGTGTTCCTTGTTCCTATTCTTATTTCTGCCAGGTCCTCAGGAGCACTCCTAATCAAGTATCGTCCAAACTAAAGCTTTAGATGAAGGTTTTTGTTCACAAATGAATAGTGTGAACTTTAACTTTAAACCCACTGGGAAAAGGACTTGGGTTACAAATTTTCTTCTTTGTATACTATCATGGTTGAGATAAGAGATTATCATTCTTGTCTCCCTCGGTGGGTGAAGTTTTCCTTTCACTGAGGATATAGTTTTGGGGGGTCCCACGTTTGGGCAAGAGTTTCCTTTTAGATTTCCCAATGTGTGCAGGCTAGTCTTTACATTCTTTTTCCCAACATTTTTAAGATTATAAAGGGAGTCTTCAGGGTCATTATTAATTAATAGTTGCCCCAAGATAACCAGCCATTTTGTGCTTGCTTAACTTTCTGGATTCCAGGTTATATTCTGTTTTTAGCATCTGAATATTTTTTCTTACTTTCTTGTTAGTTTGATAGCACATTTAAAATAAAGCTAATATTTTTCAATGTCTTATTTTACTTTGAAGTAAAAAGTTCGTCGAGGATTTCTACTCCACTATACTGTCAGAAATTGAAAACCCATATTTTCTTTCAAACTGTTTACAGTCTCATCAGCTATCAATGATGCAATTCATATAGTTGGCAACAACAAGAGTAAAAGACAAAATTAGAGGTATACTGCACTGATTAATAGTTCACTAATTTTGATCTAAATATCTTAACTTCTAATTATCATGAAGAGTATTTTTTAAAATAAAGGATCATTTTCTGCAGTCAGTATATCCAAAGATAATTCAAAAATGGCAAATGTACCAGCTGACTAAGCAGGAGAGAAACCAAGTCAAACAAGCAAAAGAACCAGACAATAATCGTACTGGTGCATACTTGCTGAATGACAGTCTGAGTACATGAAGTATCACTGTGGACCAGAGCGCCCAGAGAGTTCTGTTGATTAAAATCTTTAACACTGCATTTGATGCTTAAAGTAGCATAGAAATGAACAGAGACCCTTTAATATTTTAAGGCCATGGCCTCTTACCAACCTCAATGCAAGGATTTGTTAGAAAGCCACTGCATTTGTAAACTTAATGCCCACTACCAGAAAAGAAATGGAATCAAATATCCTCTAGAAATAAGCAAAAACTTGGTCAGTTTAGGATTATAGATTGGTGGCAGGGATGTCTCAAAGGAAGAACTTTGGTAGAACTAATGCTTCAGAGTATCTCACTGAAACAAGCCATTGACAATCAAATGGTTCAAACATTTTAAATTAGCCCACTTACATTTATTTAAAAAGTATTATCGAGTTCTCACCAGTTCTCATGTGGTAGCAATAATGTCAACACTGCCTGCAGACTTCTCTTCATCTTTCTTTTTTTTTTTACCTGAATCCTGTTGAATAGTATGTGTTTTCCAGAATTCAGTGACTTAGAACATTCTATTTCAACTAAATGATCATAAAACAGAAATATAAACATACTTAGCCACACATTTTTACCTTTCTTTTAGTAAAACCTCTAAGCAAATATATTTTCTTTATACTTACTACTTAATCTTTTCTATTTTCCTCCCTCAACTTAATAAATTATCTTTCTCATCAATACTATTCACATTTAGCTCACCTTTGAACTCTGTTTTGTAGACTGCCTTTTTGCTGCATATTTCTCTTTGGAAAGTTCTGCTTCTTGATGTTTTAATGGGGGTAGTATTGTGTAATGGGCAGGTCCCTCTCCCACTTGGGTGTGATCTCCTATCCAAGAAAGGTCTATGAATGAACAGCTTATAAATTCTGCTTTAGACCTCAGGAAAAATACTGAAAAGACACTCTATTCCTTTGATCTATGTTCTGCTGACCTTCTGAATGCTAGGACCACTAGGACCAAGATTAGGAGGTAAGCCTAAAGGAAATGTGCCAAAGAGATCTTTTATATCAAGCAGGAAGAAACACTCTTGGTTCATATATACATCTTCTCAATTCACCAGGACCAGGGGAGTCTTCTCGGTCTTGAGTCAAAGCCCTGTAGCAATATGTCTCCACTGGGGGACTAGGAAAGTGGAAGGGAGAAGGGCACTCCCCATGCATCCACTCCCCTCCAACTCCAGAGATTCTGACTATGTAAAGCATTCTGGCGAATAAAGGTGAAAGAAGAAACACAAATGAATAATAACTTTTCCCAAAGCCTCCTTTTTACATCCCATGTGAAACTGAAAAGGAGGTAGAAGACTGACTGAGAATTTGTAGCTCCAAGGTCCAAGCCATCTCTCATTCCTTCATACACAGGCGGTGTATGAAAAGATGATTCATGGCAAGAAAAAAAAATAAAACTATCTTCACTGAGTTATTACACACATAAGCAGTTATTCAATACATATTTTAATTCACAGTTTTGCATTTATTTTTGCTTACATAGAGTATGTTGGGTGACTCAGACAATTAATATTCTAATTTTAAATGTTTTCTTAATGTGTTGCATCAAAAAACAAAGAAGACTCATCTTACTGTGCTCTAAGATGGTCTCAAAAGAAACTATCCTCAATTCTTTCTAATCTTCAACCAGCTCACTGTTTACAATCAATTAACTTTTAACTCCCATGAAACAGTTAGCACCAAGATCACTTTCAGGGATATACACATCACACTCAGGCAATCCTCATTGCTCCCTTTGTGCTATATACCTCATTTCACTAACAGGACAGAAGTTTGGGGAGTTGCCACATTCCAACAGGAACCTGACCAGGGTTAATGAGGCTTTTTCACGGTAGCCCAAATTCCACTGTACCACTGGACCTCATCATCATGCTGAGAAGCCAACACTAATTATAACCATGCTGCTATCCTTGAAACTGCAATATAAAGAATCAAGACTGAGCACAGGACAGCTATCAGTGGACTCAAGTGCCACCTATAGGCTATACCTCTATTTAGTTCTTTGCCTAGGACAAAATTAAAGGCAATATACCAAGAGAGGTGGTAAATCACACGGCTCACCAGAAACTAAAGTTGATTCTTATGCTTGGGCTCTCCTAAAGTTTAACTTTAATTCAGTGGTCCATAATTACTCCACAAAGGGCATAATTTAAAATATAACAGAGACCAAAGTTTTTATATTATTATCAGAGGAAGTGAATTATTTATCTACTCTATAGTATTGTGGTGATATTACAAGCTGGTATGTTTAAAAGATGATAAAATATTAAGAAGCTAGTATATTGGCGTTAGTATTCTTTCCTTCTTGTGCTTTTTAACTTGCTTAGATCATTAACATTTGATGGTTAATATAAAGTATCTTATTACACTATGTCTACATAGTAGTCAATGAGGTGCTTAGAGAGCATTAGAGAAAATTTGTCTGTATAATAATTACCTAAAATTATCATATTCATTAAGTACCTACTTTGAAATGGGCACTGTGATAATAAAAAAAATCTATGCTGGGAGCCTTGCATTATGCAGTTTGGCTATCTAACTGAATTGAAATCACTTGCATTATAAAATTTGCCTACATTAATTGAAATTAAATGATTAAAATTAAATAACTAAGAAATATTTGCTTAGCTTCTACTATATCCTCAACACTGAGCTAGTTAGGAGCAAAACAAGGAAATGAAAAGGATTTTTCCCTATTATCAGATTGTTAGCAATATAATTGGGGAGAGGAAACATATACAGATGAAAATATAAAGGAAAGTTTCAGGGAGTAGGTGTTATAAGAATTGAAAAACATAAGAGATAGTAGAAGAACTAGGAATTTAACTGAGCCTAGAATAAATAAATTGAAGTGGAGAATAGGGGAAAATGGAAAAAGAGGTATGGTAGTATGAATGCATAAGGTATATGTTCTCAAAAAATATTTATGGTCAAAACCATATTTCTTTAACATCTGCTCTGTGATAGAACTTCTATATACTTCTTCAGTTCTCATAATAACACTGTGAGTTGGCTACTATTATTATCCTTATTTTATAGATGAGGATATTGAGGTTGAGAGAGGTTGAGTAATTTGATCAAAGTCATTGAACTAAGTAGTAAAATTGGGATTCAAACCCAACACTTTATCATTCCAAAGGGGCTATTCTGAACCACTATGGCAGTAATAAATAAACCATCTATCTTTAAAGGATACAGTGTATGGCATGAAATAAATTTAGGAAGTATAACATCCAGGAGACAGATGGCATATTCAAATTGGGTTGCTGAAGTTGAGTTTGATGCAGAGAATATTTACAAAGGTGTGTACAAGGTGTAGAGAAGCCACAAGAATAAGACAGGATCCCAGCACTTGCAAAACTATTCCCACCCTTCAGCCTGAAAGGTGGAGTGGAGAGTGGGAGTTACCAAACCCCAAAAGGACAGAGACTTGTGGAGAGGGATGCCAGATAAGATGCATGACTTTTAGTAGAAAGGAGGAATCTGGGGGAATAAATTCCCTGACTTCATTCTCCTTCCTTCCCATTTCCTACCAGGATTCCCATTTCCTACCAGGGTTCCCATTGATGTAGTTCATGCAGATCAGCCGCCAGGGCCACAGATAGTTGAAGAGGGGTGGAGAATGGATCTGGAGAAGCAAATGGAAGAGAGAAGGCACAAGAATGTTCTGTGAGGTTCTTGAGTGTTAGGCTAAATTATTTAGACTTTGTTCTGTTGAGGATAAAGGATCAATAAATGTCCAGGGGTGAGGGAATTGCATATGAAAGAACTGCTCTGTGAACACTACCTTTTCATTAATGTGGATAGAATGAAAAGCTGGCAGCAAGAACACTTCTCAGAAAAGCCTTTGCAGAAAGTTCTGGTAGGAGACTTTATAAGCTTAAGAGTGAGTAGTGGTCACACAAGAGAAAGGAAGAGGCTTAGTGAGCTATGATATTTAAAAGGAATGGACCTCCAGTCGCACAGATCATATGGTCCATTGATGAGAGAGTCTCCCCTCTGTTTTCTATTTTGTCCCTTGTTGGATTTATTTTAATGGATTCCTGCCTTTTGGTCCATCAGCAAAGCCCTTGGGTAACTGATGTCATTCATTACAAGAGTAATATATGCTGAAGGGCTAAGACAGTAGATCTCAGCAGTGATGACCTTACTTGAGTTGTTGAGGGGGAGCAGGGAGAAAAATGAAAAGAGAACACATGCCAAAAGATTACAACGTGCCATTGGCAATGCTCAGCAATTTTACATTTAAATTTCCCACTACAACTGGGAGTGGATATTAGTATCATTTTACAAAAAAAGAAATTTGTTGAAGTTCACATAGACAATAATAATCATTATAAATAACAACTATAATAATATGTTATACACAAGACTTTAGGGTATGTAAATGTTAATGAAATCTGAGTCTGTATCCTTGTTTTATTTTATGTTGCGACTTAGTAAACCTGATTGAAACAACCTCAGTATCACACTTCATGACTCATTTTAAAATACATTTTTCAAAATATATTAATTTGATTTCTAAAATAATCAATTTGGTAAGGTAATATAAACAAAAGAGGTCCAAGAGATAGATAGTGTCTTTCCCACAAATGGAGTATGTCAGAGCCAGTATCAAACTTTGCATCTTGTATGTTCTTTTTTTAAATTCTTAACATTATGTCATGGTCTCTTGATTTAATACATTATGTGAATATGTGCATTTTATGCACGATGAAGTTAAAAAGGGATAAAAGCCTCAAAACCAAAGTTGTGGGTGAATACCTATAAAAGCAGCATAGTTTCATAGATATTTCCTAAATACACATAAAAAAATAAGAGACTAATGGTGGAAGTTGAAGTTAAGAGAGAGAAAGTGAAAGGTTCATTTCAGGACTATAGCTTTTACTAGTTTCCACACCTCTCACTGATGCCACCAAAGTGAAGAGATTCCTGGAATGGCAAGTAAAACAAGAGAAAATTGAGTGGGCTCAAACCAAGTAATCTGAAGTGCTATTCATTCAAAGTTCCATCTTTTGGGAAGAACAACCATGTTAAGAAATGAATCGAAAGGAATAACACTTGAATAGAACACCTAAGTAATATTTTCAGCTCAAATTCAGAAAAATGCAGCCTGTGTCAGAGAAATTTTTGTTTGTAGAGATAGAAACACCATAATCCAAAGAGATCAAAGCCTGTTCAGGAGAATCTAAAAGTTGGAAGTTTTGAACTTTTCTATGTATCTAAGTAAGTTTGTCCTTTAATTGAGAGCTATCACCATTAAACAATGGCATTTTTTTCTTCGCTTTCATAAATTATCTGTGTAATTATTTTTAAATAATACATCAGAAACCAACAAAATTAAGTAATGCCTCATGTAGGTCCCTGCCTCTATTTCTAGCTGCTTAGGGATGTATCAAATTATCCTTGCTTTTTTATTCAAGAGTTCAGGGCACTCATTCCTGTGTTCAGAACATTCAGAAACAGTTAAACAAAATAAGTTATTCCTAGTAATCCAATAGTAGCTGCTAGATGCAGCCCAGAAAGTAAAACTTCAAGCCCATACAACTGGAAGAATGGCTTAGGTAGCAAAGAATGGTTAGGTAACAAATGATACTAAAAAGCAATTGCCAGGAAAGCAAATTAATATTGATTCTCAGCAATTCAAAGTTGACAGCTTTTCCTCTAAGAAACAGAAGCACCAGGAGAGAAAGGGAGTTTTCCCAACACCAGAAAATAAAAGAAGTTCTCAAGGTTTTCACCAAAAAATGCAATTTCTGGCTTATGTTCTTTAAAATTCCCAGGTAATGTCCATATGGTGAGTCTATAGAGACAGAAATTCAGGCACAGAACTACACTCCCAGCCTTATCAAAGACTCTGATGTACACAGGTAACACGGAAACTGAAGAGCTGCCTAATTTCAAAGAATCCTGTGAGACTAGACAACAGACATGTCAGGAATAAGCAGTATGGACTCAATATGTATATATTACTATACATCTGACAACATTTTAAAATAAAGTTATATGTGGTATTGGATTTTAACTCAAAATGTAAAGTAAATATACTGATGAATAGATGGTTGAATAAATAAATGGGAGAGAACAGGCAAATCATCCTTACAGAATTCCAAATAATATATATAAAGATACTCCCCTGTCCAGGAAGTAGTTTAACTCTCCCTCCCCACAGATGAGCTGGACTTAGTGATTTGCTTCCAAAAGATAGGTTAAGGAACAGGAAAAACAGTAACTTTGTAGTAGAGAAATCTAGCAATCATAAAATCTAAGTATGAACACAAGGACTTCTACTTCTAGCCAAATTAAGCAATGAGGGCCAGAGCTACCCGACTGGCAGAAATCAATTAAACTGCCAGACAGAATAATTGAAACAATGGCTTTCAAAACTCAGGTAGCAAGCAAAAACTGTCAGTGATCCCAAGAGACATGAAACAAATTATGAAACACCACAGTTGCCCATCTTACTACCTATAGATAATTTACAGACCACAGTACAGAGACAGTGAACCTAGGCCAAGGTTCACAGAGACCACTAGGTCTCCCTGAGTTGTGGGGATAAATATGGAAGTCTGGGGAGACAAAACTGGCTAAAAATCATAGCCACAGTATCTAAGAAGAGAGGACTTCACAGAGAGTATTGGAGCTCTTCAGAGGGTTACCTTAAAATCTTCAGCTATGTACTGACCAATACATACATGTGATAGATCTACCTGAGGAAAGAACCAACAAAAAAGAATTTGAGAGATAAATCTAGGGAACTCACATAGAATTTTCTGTTTCCATCCAAGAAAAAACTAATTACACTGACCAAATTAAAGGTCTATGAGAGAAAAAATAGTTTTCTTTATATCTGGATCCCACTAGCAGTCTTGATGTCAATATGTCACTTAATACATGTAAATTGTGAATAGAAAAAGAAAGCTGTTAAAGGGAATTCTCCTAGGGAATTAAAATTTTACTGTTTTACCTTATAGGTTTCTGCAATATTTGACTTTCTAAAATAAATAAGTGATATTTCCTTGCTAATTAGGAAGAGGAATCATTATAGATTGAATATAATGAAATAAAATTGAAAACAGAAAAATCTGGGAGCCTAGAATGGATTCAAGAGTTAAACAACAGGCTTTGAAAAACCACTTTCTTTCTTCAAGCATCATAATCTCATATTAAAGGGCCCTTAACTAGAGCCAGGGACACAGTTGCTCAGCCATATTCAAGAGGCTAAACTATATCCAGCACAACTATCAGCTAGAAACCAAAGGTTAGAACCTGGTTCTGTGAGAGTGAAATTCAGCTTTGCCATGACAGCACTTTGGAGAAATACATCAAAATTCTGGGCAAGAGGCAACTGAAGATCAGAACTCCATTATTAGTTGGAAAGCAGTGACGTAGAATACAGAGAATCCAGAATCACAGCATGGAAAACACAGAAGGTGAAGTAAATGTCTTTGGAACAAGACTCCATTCTGGCTAGAGCAGTCAGAAGCAACTTCTCTTAGAAAAAGTAGAGGTCCACATATAAAAGTCTATGGGAATCCATTTATCCAGTGAGCTACTTTAAATGTTACACTAATCAGCAATACTATATACTATTACCCAGTGTGATATTCTGAACTAAGCTGAGAATTGATGCAGTAGCGCATACTTTTCATGCCCAGATTTACTCAGAGGCATCATGTTTAAAACATCAATAAAAATTACTCACTAAGAACCAGCTTCAGAAGGATGCAACAGGATAACGATTTTCTCCCATTATAAACCACATTGATAAGGAATTACCTTGTCTAGATGTACTAAATGTCATCACCTCTAGATAATTTGTATACAATAAAATGATAAAGTAAAATATTTTCATTTTTAATGGGGTACATATATTGAAATTCTGATTGAAATATTAGTGTTTATTAAAATATTAGTGTTTCACATATGCTAGAAATTCTGAAATCTTATTAAATCAAGGCTAACTATGCTTACAATGTCTCACCCAGTCAGGTTTAAACTAGTAATGCAGAGAGATAAAAAACAAAGAACAGGAGTTCTTGTATTGGGGATTTGAAAATTAAGTCAGTAAGTTGGATATTTAAGCACATAAAAGAATAATCAATGACCTGAAAATTTCAATAACATGTATGAAGAGAAAAGTAAAAGCATTCCATTGACTTTTTATCAAATATCAGAAAAATAAATATATTTGTGGGACTGATAAATGGATGAGAGTCACTTGTTTAGAAAAGCTAAAATTAAATTCCTGATAACAGAAATTGCCACTTATCATTTGGAAGTGATCCTATGTCTTGTCATGGGAAGACTGGAGACTGGACTCCCAGAGAACAGTTTGTTTCCTGGACCTAGAGGTGGGAACACTGTCTGGGTGCAGTGAATCTAACGTGTCAAAATTAAAAGAAGGTACCAATCCAAAATCATGCAAGAGAGAAATGATTCAAAAGGCAGGAAGGGAACCCAGAAAGCCCCCTAAATCAGAGGAAACCAAAGGCAGATATGAAAGATCATGCACAGTAACAAGCCTCAGAGCCCAAGCTGCTGAGAGCACATGCAAAGCGTTGAGGTACACATGATGTGGGACAGGGGGCCTGAACAATCAGTAGAATGGTTAGGTAGGGTTCTCTCTGGATATCTACTAGTGTGTGATGAAATGTGGTGCTTTCTGTACGACAGGTATGGATGTGGGAAGTGGCTTCAGGAGGACTTACACACATTTACCAAATGCTTAAAGAGAATTCTTGGACTGTTTTTCCAGGAATCAAGGGAAAGAAGGAACTCTCCAGCTGTTACCACAACCTGGCACAGGCTAGATTTGAAATAGCACATAACATACACAGTAACAGAGAATTGTGTTCTCTGTAGAGCACAGAACCAACATTTCATATAAGATATATGGTCTGATAAGGTCTTTTAATTACTAGAGCTATTTATACCAAATTTTCTTTCTTTTTATTCTGAGGATAAATGGACATTTATTTCTAACACGCACTGATTATATGCAAATACAAGTGAGTCATGGCCCATTGCTGAAAAGCACAATTTCTGGAAGTAATGCATGCTAATTACAGTACTTATTGAAAATCACTATTTTGACAACTATAATTTTGCCACCACCTTTCCAAATCCTAAACTGAAAAGTATCTTGTAGCAAACATATTTTAACTAAAATATACTTTTTAAGGCTGCTAAAAATCTCTGAGGCTGAGTCCTCTTTTATGAACCATGTTGATTGATCGGGCAAACAAAATGAATCATAGCAAGGGATACCATATGACACTTTCAAAATATTCTGTTGAATAGTGCAACTGCCCAGTAATTGTTTTATTTTTAAGATTATTACTTCCCCATGGTGCATTCAATAATTAATAACAAACTTCTATAAAACAATACCCAATTAATATTTATTGAGGGCAAACTATATACCAGGCATTGTGCTAAGCAGTTTACATGCAACTATCCATTTTCCCTTCTTTCTATCTTTCTTTCTTTCTTTCTTTCTTTCTTTCTATCTATCTATCTGCTTTTCTATCTTTCTATCATCTATCTAATCTGCTTACATAGCTACTAGACCAACTATATAATTGTGTTCTAAATTCTACTCCTTTCAACTAACATTATGGTATGAGCAATTTGAAAAGAACCAAAAATATAAATTAGAGGAAATAATCTAGCTCTATATAAGTTAACAGACATAAATTCACTAATAAAGACAAAGCTCAAACAACTTAAAATGCTCAACTATGGCCAAGCTTACTTGATGATAATTATGTGATAATAAACTATAACTCATAATCAATTTCAAAGTGAAAGGTTTGTGAAAAGACTTGTAGTAGTCATGACATTTTACAAAATACAAGTAAACATTTCCATTGTTTATCTTCAAACAGAATACTATAAAATAATCCTGAGGAAATGTAGGTACTTTGCATTGTTATAATTAAGGATTTATTCTAACACCAAATGGGAAAACCATTATTACTATACATAAGGAACTAATTATGTAAAAATTGGGGGGGGGGAAATATTTGTTGAATGGGGTATGCTCTTTAGCTATTGTTCCAACCGAAAACTCCCCAAAACTCAGTGATTTAAAACAATGAACATTAATTATTGTTTATAAATCTATGGGCCAGTGAGGGGGTTCTACTGAACTGAGCTGGACTCAGCTGATCATGGCTGGCCTTGTTTTTTATATCTGTAGGCAGCTAGTATGTTGGCTGGGAACTGGTGCTCTAGGAAGGCCTCAATCACACTTCAATTATTGGCTATAGGCTGGACAAAAGGGCTGTGAGGATAACGTGTCTTTAGCATCTAGCAGGATAGCTTGGGCTTCTTCACATGGCATGGACAAAGATTCAAGAAAAAGAGCAAAACCACCAGGCCTCTTGAGGCCTCAGAACTGACACAGTATCACTTCCAATGTCTTTGGCCAAAACGAGTCACAAGGCCAGCCCAGATTCAAAAACACTCCCTCTCTTGATGAGTGGAGCTTCAAGGTCACATTGCAACGGCTGTGGATCAGGGGTGGGTAAAGTATTTTGCTCTGTTTCTAATCTATTTTATCACATGGTGGATGAAAAGGAAAAGAAGGTTGTTGATTCCCCATGTGTAATGTTAACATAGATCATATAGGGGTGTATAACACAGCACTTTTCTCTGAGAACTGCCCACCCCAACTATAGAGGTATCCTGTAAATAGCAAGGACTTTTCTTTGATGAAGGGAACATGGCCTTCTAGACAGAAATAATAGAATAGGAGGACATATAACTCAAGATGGGGCAATCAAATAAGTACTCAATAATTGAACTGGGTGATTTACAGACTAGTATTTGAGATTAATAGCTGAGCCCTAGATAAGGGAATCCTGTGTTGAGATTCACAAACCTGGTCTAGACTTCATCTTTCATAATATCTAATTATTAGTATTTCCTTAGATTGTGTGGAATAAACCTAGACCATTCCATTCAATTCCCTTTCTTGAACAACCATGCTTATATTGATTTATATTACCTAGAACCAAAGTAGCTTTAAAAAAAGAGAAACATGGTGTTGAATAAGCTTCTTTTTATTTTTCAATCTTCTCTTTGTTTTTAAATTTTCTCCTAAAGCAAAGCATCTTCACAGACATTAAGAGACAACAAAGACCAAGAAATACCTAGTTTTTTCATCTATTTTTAATATCTTTTATGGGTAGTGGTTTTTTCCCCTGGACACCATAACAGAATTCACTTAAAGCACTGTATTATTAAATAATCACACATATTCCAAGAGTGAGAGCCATGAAATGGGAGAATTTTATAAATGAATGGGACCTTAGTTATTAAAGACAGGAAAATCCTAGTGATTTGCTCAAAATCACATAAGAAATTAGTGAAAGAACTGCATTATATTTCACTGATGTTTCTACTATCCTCATGAAATGAAGTGGTTTTCATAAGACATTGAAGATTCCAACTATTAATTTGGCAACTAAAAATAAACTGTGCTGTGACAACCACTCTACACTTGCATTACATGTAAAATAAACAATAATAATATCTATATATTATAGGGTGTTTTGAGAATTATAAATGAGTTAATACATGTAAAACTGATAGAACAGCAATGGTTTATATAACAAGTACTCAATACATATTAATACTAAGCATTTTCACCTGTTATTTAAATATATTATTTTCAAAAATCAACTGATTATAATTTACATAAAATAAAATTCACCATGTTAAGTAGAAATTTCAGTGAGTTTGGACAAATTTTTATACCTGCATAAACACCACCACAATCAATATAAGCTACACTTCCAACGAGCCAGACTTTTATCATTGTACTTCCCAGCCAATATTTACCCCAGGAAACTATTAACTTGTTTTTTTGTCACTATAGATTAGATACCTGTTCTCTAAGTTTCAGATAAATGGAATGACACAACACTCATTTGTGTCAGACTTCTTTAACTTAGTATTGTTTTTCAGACTCATCCCTTTTTTTTATATGTTAAGTAGTTAACTCTTTCAATTGCTAACTAGTATTACATTATATATATGATCATATCATAATTTAAGCATTCACATATTGATATGTAAGTCCTCCAACTTTGCTCTTTTTCAAATTGTTTTAGCTATTCAAACTCCTTTCTCTTTTCATTTGAATTTTAGAATCAACTTGACATTTTAGCAAAGACAGATGTGGTGGTTTTGATTGGAATTGTGTTGAATCTATACACCAATTTAGGGATAATTGTTATCTTAACAATAGTGCATCATGAACACGGTATATCACTCAATTTATGTAGGTCTTTATAAAATTTCTCTCAGCAATGTTCTTTAGCTTTCATCATACAGGTATTGGATATGTTTAATTTGGTTTTAAGTCTTATACTTATCAGATGTTACTGTAAATGATTTGCATTTAATTTCTAATTGTTCATTGCTAGTATAAAGAAATACCGTTTTATATTGACCTTGTATATTTCAACCTTTCTACAATTACTTGTTAGCTCTAGTAATTTTGTGAATTAAGACAATTTGACTCTATTCTTTCTCATTTGTATGTCTTTTCTATAATATTCTTGCTTTATTATACCAGCTAGGATCCTAGTAAAATAATGAATCACAGTGGCATTACCCATGTTACAGTATAAGCATTCATTATCTCACCTTTAAGTATGATGGCTATTGTGAGTTTTTCATAGTGCTCCTATCAGATTGAGAAAGTTCTCTTCTGTTCCTAGTTCATGAAAAATTTTTATCATAAATGTGTTGCATTTTTTGATGAAAAAGCTCCATGATGTTGGGCTTGGAAATGATTTTTTGGATATAACACTAAAGGCACAAGCAACATAAGCAAAAATAAATAAGTGGGACTACATCAAACTAAATACCTTGTACACAGCAAAAGAAACAACAAAATGAAAAGACAACCTATAAAATGAGAAAAAATATTTGCAAAAACACATATCTGATAAGGTGTTAATATTCAAAATATATAAGGAACTCATACAACTCAATAGGAAAAATATAAACAATCTAATTTAAAACTTGGCAAAGGGTTGGCAAGGATGTGAAAAAAGGTAACCCTTGTGCACTTGCTGGTAAGAATGTAAATTGGTTGCAGCTACTATGAAAAATAATATGGCGGTTCCTTAAAAAATTAAAAATAGAACTACCATATGATTCAGCAATTCCATTTTTGGGTATTTATCCAAGGGAAACAAAAACACTAACTCAAAAAGATATAGGCATCACAATGTTCATTGCAGCACTATTTACAATAGCGAAGACATGGAAGCAACCTAAGTGTCCATTGATGAAAGAATGGCTAAAGAAAACATGGTATGTACAGATATTCCTCAACTCACCATGGGGTTCCATCCCAATAAATCCATTGTAACTTGAAAATACTGTAAGTCAAAATTCATTTAATACCCTTAATCTACTGAACATCATAGCTTAACCAAGCCTAGCTTAAACATGCTCAGAATACTTATGTTAGCCTTTAGTTGGGAAAAATATCTAACAAGCATATTTTATAATAAAATGTTGGTTATCTCATGTATCATATTGAATATTGTACTGAAAGTGAAAAACAGAATGGTTGTGTGGGTAGTGAATGGTTTGTAAGTGTATAATATTTACCCTTTTAATCGATCACAAGGCTGACTGTGAGCTACAGCTTGTTGTCCCTGCCCAGTATCATGAGAGAGTATCATACAACATATCACTTGTTCAGAAAAGATCAAAATTCAGATTTGAATTTTGAATACAGTTTCTACTAAACTAGTATTGCTTTTGCACTATCATAAAGTTGAAAATCAGTAAGTTGAAATAGTAACTTAGGGACCATCTGTATATACAATGGAATACTATTCAGTCATAAAAAAAGAAGGAATTCTTACCATTTACAATAATACAGATGGACCTTGAGGCATTATGCTAAGTGATATAGGCCAGAGAGAGAAAGACCAATACCACATGAGCTCACTTATAAGTAGAATCTAAATTTTAAACAAAGAAAATTATATTCATAGAAACAGAACAGATTGGTGGTTACCAGAGGAGGGTAGGAGGTGGGTGAAATGGGTGAAGGTGGTCAAAAGATACAAACTTTCAGCTATAAAATAGTCATGGAGTTTAGTGTACAGCATGGTGACTCTAGATAATAATACTGTAGTATATATTTGGAAGTAGCTAAGAGTAAATCTTCAAAGTTCTCATCACAAGAAAAAAAAATTGTAACTACATGTGTTGATGGATGTTAGCTAGACTTATTGTGGTGATCAGTTGCAATATATACAAATATTGAATCATTCTGTCTTACACCTGAAACTAGTATAATGTTATAAGTCAATTATATCTCAACAAAAATTAATTACACCTAAAATATTTCATGTATGAAGAAATATCAGAGAAAGAAGATAAGTTAAACATTGCTTATATAATCTAAATCTAAATCAGCTGTATTTCATTATACAGAATAATGTATAAAATTCAGAATTCTCAGTAAAACTAGAATGAATCAGGATGGGGTCTTCTTATGCAAAATTCTGTTCTGTCAGGTCTATTTTCCATTGTTCTCAACCTCATTCACTTACCACATGGGCTGGATTCTGGGAAATTTTAAACTAGGAAAGAAGAGAATTTGGCAGCTATTGCTTGCAGATGCTATACTGAACTGCAATATGTATACAACAGACTCTAACACAGGGATTAGGGGCTCCTACCCTCTATGCAGTCAAAATATCTACATATAACTTTACAGTCGACCCTCTGTATCAGAGAATTCAACCAATCTTGAATAGCATAGTACTGTGGGACTGTCTTTACTGAAAATATATAAGTGGACCCACACAGTTCAAAGCCTTGTTGCTCAAGGGTCAACCGAGGTTGCTTCTCTGTAAACTAAAATAACTGGGAGAGAACTCCCTGGTAAAGGCCACCACGAAAGTTATCATAAAGTTGACATATTTGGTTTCTGAACTTCTTTCCAAATCTGACATTCCCATTTCTTTGATTCGGCTCTGAAAATAGGTAAGTGGAACTATATCAAGGAATCAAGAAGAAATAGTGAAAGACAAAAAACACACACAGAATAATTCCTACTTGCTCACTGGTATAACCAATGTGTTAACTAGGTAGGCTAATTTGAGAAGATGCTATGCCAATATAGAGTATTCTAGACAACACATTTTAATTTTATCTAAGTGAAATGTGCCTTTAGTTACCAAATAAATTCTTTAGTCTTTCTGAACTACACTTAATTTATAAAAATTATTTATGAAGTACCAATACTTTACAAGACTCCTCTAATTACAAATAAAAGTAATATATCAAAGAAATCTGCTTCAAGTTTAGAGAAATCTTTACAATTTAATTACAGAATATTTAATGTTGATTAATACAACACTAAAAAGTAACTTCATAATAGGTTGTATGCAGAAATATGTAATTAAATTAGAGATAGAGAAAATATTTCAGAAAGTTAAATCATATATTAACCTATGGAACGGAGGAGAACAGTATTACAGTGAATAATGGTAAAACCACATTTTTATAGCTAATTAATTCATTTACTGCCCCTCACCTTTCTTTTTAATGCATAAAATTAAATTTTAAAATAATGTAAAAGAAAAGTCAAATACAGATCTGTTATTTTTAATGAGACCTACATGTGCATTTGGTTAAGCAATAAATTCAATTCCCATACTACTGTCTGTAAAACCTTTTATTAGGGCAAGGTCAAAAACAGGGAATTTGGAAATAAGATTCCCCAAATTGTTTCAGTGCTGAATGATATCACTGTTGGACAAATTTGATCCAGTTTGCAAGATTAAAGTTGTCTTGACTGATAAAGACGTAAGCCCCTTTTTGTTCAATATTGATGATAGGCTATTCTAAAAACAATAGAGAAATTATGATCTTTTTTAAAATCAGGTTTTTTTTTCAAGTTATTAAAAACAGCTCTTCATCTTCAATGGGTGAATTTAATATTTCAACAAGCAATATTTAAAAAGCTTAAGTAATGAATAAATTTCACATTAAGTTTCTTTGCAATAATTACTGAAAATGCTACAAACACCACTACGACGTAAAGCTCATTTTTTATGTTTTATGGTACTGAAAAATAGCAGCTAATGACTTATATTGATGAAAAATAATTTTGGACAGAAGACTGTTTTTTATATAGACTGGTTTTTAAAACTCTCCCACATCCTCATCCAAAATATATGCACAGAAATTCACAATGATCAATAAGTCTTTTAGTTTCAACGCTGTGGTATTAGATTAGTTTAGTCTTATGTGAGGTCAATTTCCTTTCCAAACATTTTCAATTAATGTCTATGTACTCCGATAAATATAGAACTCTGGAGAAATATTTAGATAAATTAAATTTAGCAGAGATCTGACTAAAATCATAAGCCACTCCTACCAACATAATCACTTCCACAATGACCTGGAAACTGGTTCCATATTTCAGCATATAGCCCTTGAACCTTTCCCATAACTATGTGTAGCATATTCCAAAATGTCTAAACTCAGCCTAATCTGATACAGTGTTGTGATACTCAAGAGCTGAAACACTTGAACAAAACATATATGCCAGTAAGCAAAGTTAAACCAAGTAAAGCGTTCATAGAAACAAGGGTTATCTAGTTAACTACTTCCACCTGGGATTGTAAGAGGGAAAAATGAGAAAATATGAATCCAGGATATTACTATTCCATTCCACTTTTTAATAACATATTCATCAGGTAGCACAACTTCCTCTGGCATTTTGAAAAATAGGTCTATTAACAGCAACATGTGAATTTTTCCTCCTCCCGATGAATATTTTGAAAAGTTTTGTCATTACACTAATGGAAAATACCTTTCAATAATCAGAGAAAAAATGGCTTTTGCAATGACGAATTGCTTAAAGCAAAACTAAAGTGTTTGTATATTATTTATTAAACCTGACAAATATTGGGCAACTTGAATATGTCAATACAAAGTACACCCTCTAATTTTAAATTTTATTTTATGGCTAGAAGGAGGAAGTTTTAGATGAAATAATGCCACTGTAACAATGAGACTACCAATTTGATAAAAGTACAATTCGGCCGGGGTTTAAGTTTAAGTACAAGCTTTTTATAAGCACCAGTTTTGAGAGTATAATTATGTGTAATTTACATTAAATTGATTCACAACTGTGTATATGTTGATCATGTGCCAAATTCCTAAAAATATCTAAAATTTATTTTATTTGTAATCTATCCACAGATGTTACAAATTGAATTATTATATAAGTATTAATTTTCAGTGTTTTTGAAAGCACAACAAAAGTAGCATTTTTATTTAGGTACTAATTAACCAGAAAGAAAAGTTAGATGTTTTCAAAAGCCACTTCATCAAAATAAAATATTGCTGTTACCTTGCTACCAAGAGTCAATTTGTATTGTCTCAAATGGCTTTTCCTTTCCTAAGCAATTCTCCCTTTCCTACCTCTTAGAAATCATTCAATGAATAAAAGGACAATATTGTAAATATACATAGTATTATTATTTTTTAAATTTCCCTTGGGTATTATCTTAACCATCTTACTGAAGAACTACAGAAACAATAAATAATAGTTCTCTAATGACAATAACTTATTTACTTCTAGTTTCCATAAGCCTACTTATTACTGGACTGAAAGTTGGTATAGGGTGATATAAGAATTACCAATTTCCACAATTTTCCTAGTGATAAGAATGCTAATAAGCTAACTTTTACTATTCAACTTAAAGAGCAATATTATTTCTCTACATCTAAAGGAAAATGTACAAGATATGTTAACTGTGCTTTTTCATTTTCGCGGTGTTGGAAGACTTATTATCAATAAGTCATGATGACAAGGACTGAGAATAGATTCTGCCTTTAAGATCTTCAAAAGCTACTAGGGAAATTAAATAAGTACACAGACAAATAAATTATAAAGCAAAATAAGAAATGAGAGACATGAGTACGTGCTACAGAAATTCAGATATGAAAAATGCTTTCTGTCTGAGGGGAAAGGAAGGGAAAATCAGGAGACCCTTATCGCAGATATCAGTTTGCAGATAGCCTTAGTACAAGGAAAGAAGGGAAGAATCTAAAAATTAAAGTTAAAGATAGCCAAGTATATACCAAAAAAAAAAAAACAGAAAGAAAACTTCATTGGTATACATTCAAGTTATTTAAAAGTTTTTTATGGCCTTTTTTGTGTTTAGGAAACCACAATTTAAAATGCCCATTTTCTCCCTACTCAATAAGGACCAAAAAACATATTTTTTCACTTATTTATCTCTTACAAAGCTATACCTTGCATATAGTAGTTGCTCAATAAATAATTGCTAAACTAATGAAATACCTACAGTGAACATACTTCATGGAATACTTATTTAATGGCATAAATAAATGGTATAATCTGTACCAAGAAACTGGATACTTCTATCATAGACATCAGTTTTTCTATGCTAGGCAAATAAATTAGTTGTCAAATGCTTTATAATACTGTATTCCTAGTTTTTCAACATATAAAAATTCCATGGATTTATTAAGCAAACTGGATGTTCAATAGCTCAGGCATTGTACATTTTATGTTGCACAGTGTTTTATAAAGTGTCAACTTTGTCCCAAGCAGGTAAATAGACAACTAAGCTCATTTTAAAACAGACTTCCATGTCTCTGTGTGCAACATGTGTCACAAATGAAGAAGAGTTGTGGGTATGAGAAGTAAAAGAATGTTAACATTAAAACATAAAGAGCAGTAGCAATCAGTTCAAGAGCTGTAAGAGAGATTATAAGAAATTTAACCTCAATCACATTTACTAATCCCATAAAAAATAAAGTCTACCAAATCATCCCTTAAGACAGTCTCTGTACTATTTCTCAACAAGAGTAAATAAAACTTTCATGGTGGATGCTATTTTTATTTTGAAACATTTGCAATTTCCCACTTGTTCAATACCTCAAGCACAACAAATGGGATACCCATTATTAATCTAAATAATAAGAAAAGAACTATAATATTTTACTAACAGTAAACTTTCGTATGAAATACCCCATTTAAATGGCATGTCCTTTTTCATTTTTATTATTTAAATCACATTTTTTCCCTTAAACTTTAGAATTATTTGAGAGGTTACAGTTAAGAAGAATAACCATTTCTGTATTTTCCTCCAGGATCAAATGACTCAAACAGACTTCCTTTTCAGGGAGAATTGAAGACTAGGTAACATAACTGAGTCTGCCACTGAAACAAATGTTTTAATGTAGGCTAAAACATTAAAAACATTATTTAAAATATATTAATAACTGGCAAAAAAAAAAGAAGTTTGAAAGGTTTCACCATTTTCCCCACTCCTCCCCAAATAAACCTGACTATGAACGGGAAACAAGAACACTGAATGCAAATATTCCACAGGGGCATTTGTCATACATGGTTGGCCTTGAAACCTGCTTATCAATGACATAATGTTCAGGGGATCCAAGATAAAAAGTAGGCCCTGCCCAAGATGCAGATGTCTAATTCAAGAGAGGATCTTATCATTAATTTATCCAACAAAGAATTACTGACTGGCTTCTCTTTGGCATCCCTCTATGCTCTGAAAATATAGCCGTAAGAAACATAATCAAAACCCCCACCAACAAGGAGATTGTATCAATAGAGATAAGTCTAATATGTTTAAAAATATATTTTAAAATATTAAGTGTAAAATATTCAAACATAAAAAATAAGAAAATAATTTAAATATTAAGAATAAAAGGCAGAACTGACACTGTAAATAAGAAGTTATTAAAAATGACCAAATAGAACTTATAAAAATAAAAAATATATTAAATGAAAATTTTTAATTGATGGCTGAATTAAATAGTTGATTATACATTATATGTATATACATAATGCTGTCTCTATATATCACCATTTTTGTGTGTTGTGTGTATAATGTACAAAGAAATGAAGATATAAAAAATAATTTAAGAATAATGAACAGAGAAAAAAGGTTCTGGAACATAAGAGTTCAAGAATGAGATAAAAACTAGAATGTAAAAAGATAATTTTTGAAAAAAAAAAATACTGAGATTTTTCCAAAACTTTTGAAGGATACTATACTGCTGATTCAGGACACCCAGTGAATCTGGAGCAGAATAAACAAAAACAAATCCATACTATTACTTAACATAGTGAAAAACCTCAGAGCACCAAAGACAAAGAGAAGAATTTAAGAACAGTGAGGAAAAAATTTTTGAAAAGACGGATTCCCTACATAGGAATAACAACAAGACTAAAAGCTGGCTCCTCAATACCAGGAATGAAACCCAGATAATAAATAAATATGCTAAGGGAAAATAACTGTCAACATAGAATTATATTCCCAGAGAAAATAACTTCCAAGCACTAGGGTAAAATATAGGCATTTTTTGAACACACAAAAACTTAAGAGTTTGCCATTAATAGAACCAAGAAATTCTAAAATGTTCAAGCAGAAGGAAAGTAATCCAAAATGGACATCTGAAATGCATGAAGTACTGAAAACAAGATAAATTTGTAGATTAATCTAAACAAACATTGACCATATAAAACAATGTTGTCATGTGGGATGAAAAACAAATGGGATAGAAATAAAAGTCACATGTGAAAGGAGAGAAGTGTGATAACTTTCTAAGTGTGTTAACCTCTAAGATCTTCAAATTAAGGAAGAGTGTAAAACTGCTAGTTGCCTTTTGATTTTGAAATATTAAGTATAGTGTTAAAATGTCTAGGATAGCTATAAATAAAAAGCACAGGCAGGGCTTCCCTGGTGGCGCAGTGGTTGAGAGTCCGCCTGCCGATGCAGGGGACACGGGTTCGTGCCCCGGTCTGGGAGGATCCCACATGCCGCGGAGTGGCTGGGCCCGTGAGCCATGGCCGCTGAGCCTGCGCGTCCGGAGCCTGTGCTCCGCGGCGGGAGAGGCCACAGCAGTGAGAGGCCCGCGTACCGCAAAAAAAAAAAAAAAAAGCACAGGCAGTATATAGCTTCTAAGTAAACAGAGGTTTAAAAAGATAAGAAAAAAAAACAAAATTAAGTAAAAAAAATATAGAAAAGCAAAGAAAACATACAAAAAGTGGAATGAATAGAAAGCATGAAATAAGACAGAAGAAACAAATCCAAAATAAAAGTGACAACAATAAATGTAAATGGAGAAAATGTTCCATTTATAGAAAAACTTATCAGACTGAAGTAAAAAAAAAAATACAACTATTGTCATTCATTTAAAACATAATGATAAAGAAAGAAAAATAAAAAATATATATCAAGCAAATGTTAATCAAATAAACTTTGTATGGTTTTATCAATATCAGAAAATATAGACTTTATGGCAAAAAAACATTTCTAGAGATGATGTAGATGAGGAAGATTTAGCATTTCTAGACTTGGATGCATCCAAGGTAGCTCCAAAATATATGAAGCAAACTGACAGAAATTTTAAATAAGGAATTGAAAAATCACCCATTATGATTATATTTTCATACACATTTCTCTTTAATTTATAAACCAAGCAAAACAATAAAAATCAGTAAGTGAGAGAACAAAACATAATTTTCAAATTTGAACTAATGGCACACAATAAATGAAAAATACACATTCTTTTCAAGGATGCCTAGAACGTTATAAAAATTGACCACTGGGTAATGAAGCAAGTCTCAAGAAACTGGAAAGATTTATGTTATAAAGACAAGCTTTATTTCCACCTGTTTATAAGAAAGTTAATTTTAAAATCATATAAATCAAAGATAACACTCTTCTAAAATTTTATGAATCACAGAAAAATTATAATTTAAAATAGCAGATATTTTACCACGGAGTTTTAATGAAAGTACTACATAAAAAAATTTATAGGATGCAGCTATCATGGAGATGCACAAAAATGCACAGTTTCAAACACATATTAGGAAAGAAGAGACTGAAAATTACACATTAGGCACCCACTTTAGGAGATTAACAGATAACTAACAAAGAAAGCCCAAAGAGAATAAGAAGAAATTAAATGATAAGTGTAAGAGGAAAACCTAACAAAAAACAATATATATAATAGAAAAGATAAATAAAATGAATAACTGATTCTTTGAAATCTATAATAAATTTGACAAACTTCTGTCAAAATGTACCATAATGAAAAGGAAATAAGGCACAAATAAACATTAGGAATGAAAAAGAAAAATCCACATAATTATGAATGCAGCAGATACTAAACAGATAATAAAAGAATATTATGACTACTTTATCTCCATAAGCATAAAAATGTAGATGAAACTGACAAGTTGCTGGAAAAGTTTCTTTTTTTCAAAATTTACTCAAAAATAAATAGAAAACACCAAAATCCTATAAACATTAAGGAAAATGAACTAATCATTTAGTTCATTAGATAACTCTCATGTTCCTATAAATGCTCTACTTGACCAGAAATGCAGTGTATTAAGTCAGCCAGTCCCCAAATGTCAAGCCAACACTGGGCCTTCCCACCCTAAACAGGACTGACTCTGTGGCCCAGCCAATCAGATATTTTCTTCCACCTCATTTTGCAATTCTCTAGAAGGAGTCAGTCTGTTTCATGAAGTGGTAAATGTTTGTATCACCTAATTTGTTTTCTTTAACCATTTTTTTTTAATCAAGAAAAGCCTTGAAAACCAAAACAAGAATGACAGAGAATAGATGATATGAACAATGACTGACTACTCATCAAAAAATAATGAGGAACCAAAGACAATGGAATAATACCTTTATAGTACTGGAAGAAATAAAAACTGTCAACCCAGAACTTTATCCTTTAATGAGGGTAAAATGAAGACATTTAAAACAATTCATCACCAGCAGACCTGTACTATAAGAAACGATAAAGAAATTCCTTAAAAGAAAAAGTAAACTTCAAGGAGAAAAATATTACTAAAAATTAAGAAGGAAATTTCTCAGTACATAATATTAGTTCTTAATAGTAACATTCCTAAATATATATATGCACCTAAGTAAGCTTCAAAATACTCAAAGCAATACCTGTCAAAACTAAGGGAAAAAACAGACAAATCCATAATCATAGTTACATTTTTTAACACCTATCTCTTTGCAATTGATAAAAGAACTAAACAAAATAAATCAATACAGATATAGAAGACGTGAACACTCGCAACCAACTGCAATATGTTTTCAAGAAACAGAACAGGTTGTACAATGAGAAGGACATTATCAAATAAGTATTTTTAAGAAAATGCCCAGGGCTTCCCCGGTGGCGCAGTGGTTGAGTCCGCCTGCCGATGCAGGGGACATGGGTTCGTGTCCCGGTCCGGGAAGATCCCACATGCCATGGAGCGGCTGGGCCCGTGAGCCATGGCCGCTGAGCCTGTGCTCCACAACGGGAGAGGCCACAGCAGTGAGAGGCCCAGGTACCACAAAAAAAAAAAAAAAAGAAGAAGAAAATGCCCAGAATTTAAAAACATGAGTTTCTAAATTGATAAGGCCTATCATTTGTCCAACATAATGGGTGCAAAAACATCCACACAAGTCATGTCATCATGAAACTTCAAAACCCTGCAAAGGCATATGTCCAAAAGTTCTCAGAGACAAAGCAAAGAGCAAATAAAACCAAAACAAACATTGCATCAGGAATCTATTTAAATGCACAGTTTCAGACATAATGGAGTAACTAGTATTGGATTTAACCATCTTGCTATAAACAATGTAAAATTAAACAAAATATATGAAGTCACTCTTTTCAGGGTTTGAGCAATAGTCATATAAATCAATAATCCTTGAGAGAAGGGAAAAACGTAAGGTAAATCACATTCTCCCCAGGGGCACTTTCCATACATGCTACAGAGAAGTGGAGCCCAAACAGAGCAGGGATCTTACTGGGAAAAAAGATTGGAGCTCATTGTTGCTGCAACAAATTACCATAAACTCAGTGCCTTAGAACAATACCCATTTATTATGTCATAGTTTCCACGGATCAGAAATCTGGGAACAGTGTGGATCTTAGCCAATTCTCTGCTTAGGATATCACAAGGCCAAAATCAAGATACTGACAAGAGCAGGGTTCTTTTCTACAGACACTCGAAAGAATGACCCTCCTAGCTCATTTAGGTTGTTGGTAGAAATGAGTTTCTTAAAGTTAAAGAACTAAGGTCCCTATTTCCTTGATGGCTGTCAGCCAGGAGCTTCTTCAAGCTCCTTAAAATCATCTGCATTCCCGATCACATTGTGCCTTCCAGCTTAAAGGTCTGCAAGGGTATGTCAAGTACCTTTCATACTCAACTCCTTCTCAAGTACCTTTCATACTCAACTCCTTCTGACTTCCCCTTCTGTCACATCTGACTAAATAGATATTTATATTATGTATAACCATCTTCAAATAAGATACTGGTGAACTATACCCCATTTTCACTGAAGAAGAAGCAAGAAATACTGGTGAAGAGAAGCTATATTATAATTAAAATAGCATAAGCATTAGCCATGGGTCTAAGGTCTGTATACTAGAAGTGTATTTGGTAGTAGCAGAAAACTCATGTATACACTGTGGGCTGCAAGTAATCAAGGGATAAGCAAGAAAAACATTTAATTATCTTACCCAAGGAAAAAATCCAGAGATAGACAGTTTTGCATGATGTCATCAAATACCCAGGCTCCTTCTATCTTTATGTCCTACTATCCTTTCAAAGACTTGCTTCTCCCATCATAACTGCAAAATAGCTGCTGAAGCCTCAGGAATTAAGCCTAGGTTCACTGCAAAAATAAGAGGGAAGTGGAAGACATCAGATGCATACGTTCCTTTTATCAATAAGCACTTTCCAAAACCCCCAACAAGAGTTCTGCTTACATCTCATTAATACAAAATGTGTCGTATGCCCACTCTAGCTGCAGTAGAGATGGAGATCAGATATTAAGCTGTATAAGACTTGCATGGAGGGAGAGAAGGGGAGAGGCAATTAGGAACATGTCATTTGTTTTTCTGCCAAATGTGTCTGCTACAGGTACAACACTTTCATTTTTACTTTGGGTAGTTTAACATCCCAAGCCTTAATCTCCACATATGGAAAATATCGAGCTCGGGAGAAGATGGCGGAAGAGTAAGATGCGGAGATCACCTTCCACCCCACAGATATACCAGAAATACTACACGTGGAACAACTCCTACAGAACACCTACTGAACGCTGGCAGAAGACCTCAGACCTCCCAAAAGGCAATAAACCCCCCAAATACCTAGGTAGGGCAAAAGAATAAAAAGAGACAAAAGGATAGGGACGGGACCTGCACCAGTGGGAGGGAGCTGTGAAGGAGGAAAGGTTTCCGCACACTAGGAGCCCCTTCGCGGGTGGAGACTGCGGGTGGCGGAGGGGGAAAGCTTCGGAGCCGCAGGAGAGCACAGCAACAGGGGTGCGGAGGGCAGAGCGGAGAGATTCCCGCACAGAAGTTCAGGGCCGACCGGCACTCAACAGCCCGAGAGGCTTGTCTGCTCACCCGCCGGGGCAGGCAGGCCTGGGAGTTGAGGCTCCGGTTTCGGTCGGAGCACCAGGAGAGGACTGGGGTTGGCGGCGTGAACACAGCCTGCAGGGGGTTAGTGCGCCACGGCTGGCCGGGAGGGAGTCCGGGGAAAAGTCTGGAGCTGCCGAAGAGGCTAGAGACTTTTTCTTCCCTCTTTGTTTCCTGGTGCGCGAGGAGAGGGGATTAAGAGCGCTGCTTAAAGGAGCTCCAGAGACAGGCGCAAGCCGCGGCTAAAAGCGCGGACCCCAGAGACGGGCGTGACACGCTAAGGCTTCTGCTTCCACCACCAAAAAGCCTGTGTGCGAGCACAGGTTACTATCCACACCTCCTTTCCGGGGAGCCTGTCCAGCCAGCCACTGCCAGGGTCCCAGGATCCAGGGACAACTTCCCCAGGAGAACGCACGGCGCGCCTCAGGCTGGTGCAACATCACGCTGGCCTCTGCCACCGCAGGCTCGCCACGCACTCCGTGCCCCTCCCTCCCCCCAGCCTGAGTGAGCCAGAGTCCCCGAAGCAGCTGCTCCTTTAACCCCGTCCTGTCTGAGCGAAGAACAAACGCACTCCGGGGCCTACACGCAGAGGCGGGGCCAATTCCAAAGCTGAGCCCCTGGGAGCTGTGAGAACAAAGAGAAAGGGAAATCTCTCCCAGCAGCCTCAGAAGCAGTGGATTAAATCTCCACAATCAACTTGATGTACCCTGCATCTGTGGAATACATGAATAGACAATGAATCATCCCAAATTGAGGAAGTGAACTTTGAGAGCAAGATTTATGATTTTTTTCCCTGTTCCTCTTTTAGTGAGTGTGTATGTGTATGCTTCTGTGTGAGATTTTGTCTGTATAGCTTTGCTTCCACCATTTGTCCTAGGGTTCTATCCTTCCTTTTTTTGTTCTTGTTTTTTTTTTTAATTTTTTTTGCTTAATAATTATTCTTATTTTAATAACTTTATTTTATTTTACTTTATCTTCTTCCTTTCTTGTTTTCTTTCTTTCCTTCGTTCCCTCCTTTAGACAACAAATCAACCCAAATTGAGGAGGTGGACTTTGAGAGCAAGATTTATGATTTTTTTCCCCTCTTCTTTTTGTGAGTGTGTATGTATATGCTTCTGTGTGAGATTTTGTCTGTATACCTTTGCTTCCACCATTGGTCCTAGGGTTCTATCCGTCTGTTTTTTTTTTTTTTTCTTCTTAATAATTGTTTTTTTATTTTAATAACTTTATTATATTTTATCTTATTTTATTTTACTTTATCTTCTTTCTTTCTTTTTTGCCTTCCTTCCCTCCTTCCTTCCTTCCTCCCTCCCTCCCTTTCTTTCTTTCTTTCTTTCTTTCTTTCTTTCTTTCTTTCTTTCTTTCTTTCTTCTTCTACTAATTCTTTCTTTCTACTTTTTCTCCCTTTTATTCTGAGCCATGTGGATAAAAGGCTCTTGGTGCTCCAGCCAGGAGTCAGTGCTGTGCCTCTGAGGTGGGAGAGCCAACTTCAGGACACTGGTCCACAAGACACCTCCCAACTCCACAAAATATCAAATGGTGAAAATCTGTCAGAGATCTCCATCTCAACACCAGCACCCAGCTTCACTCAACAACCAGCAAGCTACAGTGCTGGACACCCTATACCAAACAACTAGCATCACAGGAGCACAAACCCACCCATTAGCAGAGAGGCTGCCTAAAATCATAATAAGTCCACAGACACCTCAAAACATACCACCAGATGTGGACCTGCACACCAGAAAGACAAGATCCAGCCTCAACCACCAGAACACAGGCACTAGTACCCTCCACCAGGAAGCCTACCCAACCCACTGAGCCAACCTTAGCCATTGGAGACAGACACCCAAAACAACGGGAACTACAAACCTGCAGCCTGCAAAAAGGAGACCCCAAACACAGTAAGGTAAGCAAAATAAGAATTCAGAAACACACACTGCAGATGAAAGAGCAAGATAAAACCCACCAGACCTAACAAATGAAGAGGAAATAGGCAGTCTACCGGAAAAAGAATTCAGAATAATGATAGTAAAGATGATCCAAAATCTTGGAAATAGAATGTACAAAATGCAAGAAACATTTAACAAGGACCTAGAAAAACTAAAGATGAAACAAACAACAATGAACAACACAATAAATAAAATTAAAAATACTCTAGATGGGATCAATAGCAGAATAACTGAGGCAGAAGAACGGATAAGTGACCTGGAAATAACTACTGCAGAGCAGAATAAAGAAAAAAGAATGAAAAGAACTGAGGACAGTCTCAGAGACCTCTGGGACAACATTAAACACACCAACATTCGAATTATAGGGGTCCCAGAAGAAGAAGAGAAAAAGAAAGGGACTGAGAAAATATTCAAGAGGTTATAGTTGAAAACTTCCCTAATATGGGAAAGGAAATAGTTAGTCCAGGAAGCACAGAGAGTCCCATACAGGATAATTCCAAAGAGAAATACTCCAAGACACATATTAATCAAACTGTCAAAAATTAAATACAAAGAAAACATATTAAAAGCAGCAAGGGAAAAACAACAAATAACACACAAGGGAATCCCCATAAAGTTAACAGCTGATCTTTCAGCAGAAACTCTGCAAGCCAGAAGGGACTGGCAGGACATATTTAAAGTGATGAAGGAGAAAAACCTGCAACCAAGATTACTCTACCCAGCAAGGATCTCATTCAGATTTGATGGAGAAATTAAAACCTTTACACACAAGCGAAAGCTGAGAGAGTTCAGCACCACCAAACCAGCTTTACAACAACTGCTAAAGGAACTTCTCTAGACACGAAACACAAGAGAAGGAAAAGACCTACAATAATGAACCAAAAACAATTAAGAAAATGGGAATAGGAACTTACATATCAATAATTACCTTAAATGTAAATGGACTAAATGCTCCCACCAAAAGACACAGATTGGCTGAATGGATACAAAAACAAGACTCATATATTTGCTGTCTACAAGAGCCCCACTTCAGACCTAAAGACACATACAGACTGAAAGTAAGGGGATGGAAAAAGATATTCCATGCAAATGGAAACCAAAAGAAAGCTGGAGTAGCAATTCTCATATCAGACAGAATAGACTTTAAAATAAAGACTATTAGAAGAGACAAAAAAGGACACTACATAATGATCAAGGGATCGATCCAAGAAGAAGATATAACAATTGTAAATATTTATGCACCCAACATAGGAGGACCTCAATACATAAAGCAAATACTAACAGCCGTAAAAGGAGAAATCAGCAGTAACACATTCATAGTAGGGGACTTTAACACCCCACTTTCACCAATGGACAGATCATCCAAAATGAAAATAAATAAGGAAACACAAGCTTTAAATGATACACTAAACAAGATGGACTTAATTGATATTTATAGGACATTCCATTGAAAAACAACAAAATACACATTTTCTCAAGTGCTCATGGAACATTCTCCAGGATAGATCATATCTTGGGTCACAAGTCAAGCCTTGGTAAATTTAAGAAAATTGAAATTGTTTCAAGTATCTTTTCCGACCACAACGCTATGAGACTAGATATCAATTACAGGAAAAGATCTGTAAAAAATACAAACACACGGAGGCTAAACAATACACTACTTAATAATGAAGTGATCACTGAAGAAATCAAAGAGGAAATCAAAAAATACCTAGAAACAAATGACAATGGAGACACGACGACCCAAAATCTATGGAATGCAGCAAAAGCAGTTCTAAGAGGGAAGTTTATAGCAATACAATCCTACCTTAAGAAACAGGAAACATCTCAAATAAACAACCTAACCTTGCACCTAAAGCAATTAGAGAAAGAAGAACAGAAAAAAAACAAAGTTAGCAGAAGGAAAGAAATCATAAAAATCAGATCAGAAATAAATGAGAAAGAAATGAGGGAAATGATAGCAAAGATCAATAAAACTAAAAGCTGGTTCTTTGAGAAGATAAAAAAAATTGATAAACCATTAGCCAGACTCATCAAGAAAAAAAGGGAGACGACTCAAGTCAACAGAATTAGAAATGAAAAAGGAGAAGTAACAACTGACACTGCAGAAATACAAAAGATCATGGGAAATTACTACAAGCAACTCTATGCCAATAAAATGGACAACCTGGAAGAAATGGACAAATTCTTAGAAATGCACAACCTGCCAAGACTGAATCAGGAAGAAATAGAAAATATGAACAGACCAATCACAAGCACTGAAATTGAAACTGTGATTAAAAATCTTCCAACAAACAAAAGCCCAGGACCAGATGGCTTCACAGGTGAATTCTATCAAACATTTAGAGAAGAGCTAACACCTGTCCTTCTCAAACTCTTCCAAAATATAGCAGAGGGAGGAACAGTCCCAAACTCATTCTACAAGGCCACCATCACCCTGATACCAAAACCAGACAAGGATGTCACAAAGAAAGAAAACTACAGGCAATATCACTGATAAACATAGATGCAAAAATCCTCAACAAAATACTAGCAAACAGAATCCAACAGCACATTAAAAGGATTATACATCATGATCAAGTGGGGTTTATTCCAGGAATGCAAGGATTCTTCAATATACGCAAATCAATCAATGTGATACACCATATTAACAAATTGAAGGAGAAAAACCATATGATCATCTCAATAGATGCAGAGAAAGCTTTTGACAAAATTCAACACCCATTTATGATAAAAACCCTGCAGAAAGTAGGCATAGAGGGAACTCTCCTCAACATAATAAAGGCCATATATGACACACCCACAGCCAACATTGTCCTCAATGGTGAAAAACTGAAAGCATTTTGTAGTGGGATAACTGAGGACATGGAAAGGAGACGTCACTCATGAGCCCCCCCCACCCCAACAAACTGGGGGCTGTCGAATAAGCCAGAAATGTAAACAGTCCTGATTGCTTTGAGCCCCCCACCCCGGCAAACCACGGGCATGCGAATAAGCCAGAGTTGTGAACAGTTCTGAATGCTTCGAGCGCCCCCGCAGCAAACCGGGGGCCTGCAAAAGAAGCATTGAGTGCTTTGGGCACTGATCCATGAGATGTCCTCAGTATAATCAGAGTGGTGGGAACGCAAGGAAATGTCCTTGTGCTATTTCAGTATAATCAAAATAATGGTGGGAACTTTATGCTGTTCTTACGCTCAAGGACGAAGCACGGCAGGTGCTCATGAAAGCCAATTATTGCTTGTACAATTAATAAAATCATAGGTTGCTGCTTTGGCACTTCTAAAATGTTAAGAAAACAAGTCTTAAAGTGTAAATCTAGATAATGCTTTAATAAAAGTTACCACAGCAAGACAGACGGCGCTGTTTTGCCTGAGCGAGCGGCAGCCCTCTACTGCTGTGCTTTGGCACAATTCATCTCGTGTGATGAGCTTACTTTCAGCCCTGTCCTAAGAAACTACAACATTTGGCGCCCGAACAGGGACCTGAAGGTAAGTAATCGCGTGATCGCGGGACCGAAGGGGAAATTGGTCCGCTCAAAGTAAGCGAAACCTTCGGCAACAGTAGAGTAACTGTAATGGGGAATTCCCATTCAGTAGAATTTCAATATAGTAAACTCCTGAAACAGTTATTATGGAGTTCAGGAGTAAAAGTGAAACAGGAATCTTTTGATAAATTGTTTGCGTTGGTACGTAAACATTGTTACTGGTTTCAACCTACTGGTCATAACCAGTTAAATTTAAAAGTTTAAAAACAGGTTATGCGAGCCTTAAGAAGAGCTCATCAGCATGGAGACCCTATATCTGTCCGTGTTTGGTCTCTTTGTAAATTAATTTCCCTTGCCCTGGAACCATTACAATCTGAAATGGAAAGTGACAATGGGGCACGTCCTCAGCGTCCAAATTCTGCTCCCGATCATTCTGCTGCTTTTCGTACTTTGTTTCGTGAGTCTCCTATAGAGGACCTTCCTCCGCCCCCTCCTCCCCTTGTGTCTGAGACAGGAGAGGATTTTTCAGACTCCAATGATGAAGGGGCTTTTTCTGATGATGATAAAGGTTAGGAGCAGGTTAGCAAACAAAATGAAATGCCACTTTCTCAACAAAATGAGATTTCTGATATACTTTCAAAGTTAAAAAATTTAGTAACTAAACTGGGAGAAAATAAAAGCAATACTACTACTCCTTCATATCAGGAGCCATGTCCTTCGGCTCCTCCTTTAGAATTAGCAGCTTATCCTGTTGGAGCCTCTCATCAGTTTTGCTTTCCTCTAAAACCTGAATCTAATAAAATATTGTTGGAAGAAGAGATGAATAAACAAGAAAAGCAATATTCTGAATCCTTTTTTGCTTTCCCTATTGTTAGACAAGCTATTTCTGCTAATGATCAATTTCCAAATGGATATGTAAATATTGATTATAACCATCATGATATAAAAATTTTTTAAATGTTAAAAGAAGCCATTAATGCGTATGGAACGCATTCTAATTATGTTCGGGGACTTTTATCTGGTTATGCTACTGAAGACATGTTGAGAAATTAATGTGTTTTCGGAAACATACCTAGATAAAAGACCTTAAAATAGTCACCGTGAACTTTCTCCCCAGGCTGAACAAGAACTTAAATGGATAGAAAAACATACATGATGCATAATTGGATCGAATTGAATCTCTCGATCATTTACAACTTATTGTATTTCATACTCCTCATTCTCCTACTGGTTTACTACAACAACAAGATAATCTCATACAATGGATATTTTTAGCTCATAAAGCTCAAAAAATATTGCAATCTATGTACAAAAAATAGCTGATATTATTATTAAAGGTAGGTTACGATTAAGGCAACTATGTGGTCAGGACCCACATGAACTTATAGTCCCTTTTTCAAACAAAGAAATACAAACTCTTTTTCAACTAGAGGATAACTGGCAAATTACCTGTGCTCATTATATAGGTAAAATACATAATCATTATCCTTCTGATAAACGTTTACAGTTTTTGAAAAAGACTAATTGGATTTTGAAAAAAATAGTTCAATCAGATCCTGTTACAGAACCAACTTTTTTTACTGATGCCAATAAAACGGGAAGAGCAGGATATACTAACAGTCATGATTATAAGGTGTTACGATCTCCATATGTTTCAGTTCAAAAAGCAGAACTATTTGCTGTAATACTATTGTTACAAGATTATCTAATTGCTCTTAATATAATTACAGACTCTCAGTATGTGGAATTTGCAGTTAAAAATATTAAAACCGCTTTTATCCCAGATAAAGGATCAGAACTGCATTTTTTATTTTTGCAAATACAACATATAATTAGACTACGTACTGCACCACTTTATATTACTCATATTCGTGCTCATACTCATTTACCCGGTCCATTGGCAGATGGATATGATTTTATTGGTACTTTAGTGGGTACTATATAATTAGCTACAGCAGAACATCATAGATATCATACTAATGCCAAAGGATTGAAAAATAAATTTAATCTTACATGGAAACAAGCAAAAACTATTCTCCGTACATGCCCGCAATGTGCTGCTATTAATCAACCTTGTTTAAATATTGGAGTTAACCCTAAAGGCTTATCTGCTAATACTATCTGGCAAATGGATGTAACTCAATATCCTGGTTTTGGGAAGTTAAAATATATTCATCATTCTGTAGATACCTACTCTCATTTCTCATGGGCAACTCCATTATCTTCTGAAAGCTGATGCTGTTATAACTCACTTATTAGAAGCTTTTGCTGTTATGGGAATTCCCGACAGCATAAAAACTGATAATGCTTCTGCATATCATTCTCAAAAATGTCAGACTTTTTTTGCCACACATAATATACAACATGTTACAGGTATCCCAGGAAACAGTACGGGACAAGCGGTTATTGAACGACAAAACCGCACTTTAAAAAAAAATGCTTATAAAACAAAAAGGGGGAGATGAGGTACAAAGTCTTGCTTTATTTACTCTTAATTTTTTGAATCATGGAGAAGATGATCTTAATGCAGCTGACAGACATTGGACAAAAACAAGTACACAACAACTTAGACAGCCTGTTTTTATATTAAATGAAAATACTAACACTTGGGAACCTGGCGAGGTTCTTCGTTGGGGCCGAGGATATGCTTTTGTTTCTGCAGGAGCTGAATCCTATTGGGTGCCGGCTAAGAAGATAAAGCTTCGGGATGGCAACTAAGCATAGCCTTGATGTGACGGGAATGACGAAGGGATGTGCGGAGATGGATTTGAGCAAGAGAGCATTCCGTGTGCCATTGGATCAAACAAAGAAGGCGTCTCGATTGACTTGGGGGCAAATGAAAAAGTTTGCAGGTACTGCTGAAAATCTTGTCATTTCACAGGGTAAACCCCTCACTAGCACCAATCTTTTTGTAGCTATGTTGGCAATGTTGTCTGCACAGGTAATAAGCATATCAGCCAATGAGATAAATTGTACTAACCATACTTATTGGACTTATATTCCTAACCCTCCTCTTAATATGGGGGTTACCTGGTGGGATGCCCCAATTCTTGTATATGTAAATGAGTCTGGATGGTTGCCTGGTCCTTTTGATGATAGAGGCCCTTTGAAGCCAGAAGAAAAAGGAAGGATAATAGAAAATTACACTGTGGGTGTTAATGGACCTCCTATTTGTATGGGAAAGGGAGATCATTGCCTTAAAATAAATTATCAGACATGGTTAAGTGTTGTCAAAAATGAAAGCAGATATCATGGGTTATATCTTTTGAGTGCTTATAGTTTTAAAAGTTTTAATTCCACTCTTAATGAAAATGTTTCTGCACCTTATTTGCCTCCATGCCAGGTGCCTCTTGTGGATCGATTATCGGATTGGGTCCATTGGACTCGATGCCGAGGAGAAATGGCTCGGGTTCCTGTTAATACTTCTTGGGGAAGCGTCATTGATTGGAGCCCTTTTGGCTCCGCCCGAGGAAAAAAGGGTTTGAAGGATTTATACTGGCATAAAAAAGATAACACTATTTATAGCGATACTATTAATGATACCATAGTATGGCATGCTGGAGGGTTTTCTCCTCCTGGTCCTCATTTAAATGGATATCCTATCCAAAAGGACTTATGGAAACTTATGACAGCTCTGAGAAAGATTAATGCCTGGGTAGGACATATGGTTAATAAATCTGAAAATCATAGTTTGATTTTTCATAAAGATGTTACTCGGTATACTCGTAGTTGTGTGAAATTACCTTATATATTGTTAAAGGGACCAGCTGTATGGAATGAGACTCAAGGTATTATAATGTGTAAAAATTGCTCTCTGTATACCTGTATTAACTCTAGTATATCTTTTAACATATCTACTGAAAGTTTGTATATCTTACGAGCTCGGACAGGTCTTTGGCTTCCTGTCAATCTTGGAAGGGAATGGCAAGAATCTCTTCCTATAGCTGTTTTGCAATATTTAGTTGATGCATTAAAAAGAAGTAAAAGATTTGTAGGAATGTTGATTGCAGCTGTCATGGGTATTATAGCCATAACAGCTACTGCTGCAGTTGCTAGAGTTGCTTTAGAACAATCTATTCAGACCGTTGACTGTATAACTGACTGGCATAAAAATTCTGGAATGCTTTGGTCCTATCAACGACAAATTGATTCGGAAATATATTCGGAAATAGCAGACTTACAGCAAGCTGTGGTTATGTTGGGGGACCAACTTGTAAATTTACAAAGACAAATGAAGCTACGTTGTGACTGGAATCAAAGTGCCTTTTGTGTCACTTCAGTTCCATATAATCAGTCTGCATTCCCCTGGACAACAATAAAAAAGCATTTATTACATCACATAAGTTTGACAGAAGAAATTGTAAATTTACAAGGAAAAATTCAACAAACTTTCCAGAAGAAATTACAACGACTTAATTCGCAAAAAGTATGGACTGGAATTATTCAAGGACTTAATAATCTAAATCCCATGTCTAAATTACATGCTTTATTTGGTTCTACTGCAGGATTGTTAACGCTCATTATAATAATAATCATATGTTTAATTGTAGTTCCACGACGAGTGAAAGCTACCCGCTATGCAACATCACAACAAGCTGCTGTGTTTTCCTTGATGCTGCACAAGCTGCAAAATAATTCCATGTAGTTTAGTACCGAGAGTAATGCTGCCGTGTTCTCCTTGATGCTACAAAAATTGTAAAACAAAAAGGGGGAAATGTAGTGGGATAACTGAGGACATGGAAAGGAGATGTGACCCATGAGCCCCCCCCCCCAGCAAACTGGGGGCTGGCGAATAAGCCAGAAATGCAAACAGTCCTGATTGCTTTGAGCCCCCCCAGCAAACCGGGGGCATGCGAATAAACCAGAGTTGTGAACAGTTCTGAATGCTTCGAGCGCCCCCCTGGCAAACCGGGGGCCTGCAAAAGAAGCATTGAGTGCTTTGGGCACTGATCCATGAGATGTCCTCAGTATAATCAGAGTGGTGGGAATGCAAGGAAATGTCCTTGTGCTACTTCAGTATAATCAAAATAATGGTGGGAACTTTATGCTGTTCTTGTGCTCAAGGACGAAGCAAGGCAGATGCTCACGAAAGCCAATTATTGCTTGTACAATTAATAAAATCATAGGTTGCTGCTTTGGCACTTCTAAAATGTTAAGAAAACAAGTCTTAAAGTGTAAATCTAGATAATGCTTTAATAAAAGTTACCACAGCAAGACAGACGGCGTTGTTTTGCCTGAGCGAGCGGCAGCCCTCTACTGCTGTGCTTTGGCACAATTCATCTCGTGTGATGAGCTTACTTTCGGCCCTGTCCTAAAAAACTACAACACATTTCCACTAAGATCAGGAAAAAGACAAGGTTCCCCACTCTCACCACTCTTTTTCAACATAGTTTTGGACGTTTTAGCCACAGCAATCAGAGAAGAAAAGGAAATAAAAGGAATCCAAATCAGAAAAGAAGAAGTAAAGCTGTCACTGTTTGCAGATGACATGATACTATACATAGAGAATCCTAAAGATGCTACCAGAAAACTACTAGAGCTAATCAATGAATTTGGTAAAGTAGCAGGATACAAAATTAATGCACAGAAATCTCTGGCATTCCTATACACTAATGATGAAAAATCTGAAAGTGAAATCAAGAAAACACTCCCATTTACCATTACAGCAAAAAAAATAAAATATCTAGGAATAAACCTACCTAAGGAGACAAAAGACCTGTATGCAGAAAATTATAAGATACTGATGAAAGAAATTAAAGATGATACACATAGATGGAGAGATATACCATGTTTTTGGATTGGAAGAATCAACATTGTGAAATGACTCTACTACCCAAAGCAATCTACAGATTCAATGCAATCCCTATCAAACTACCAATGGCATTTTTCACAGAAGTAGAACAAAAAATTTCACAGTTTGTGTGGAAACACAAAAGACCCAGAATAGCCAAAGCAAGCTTGACATAGAAAAACGGAGCTGGAGGAATCAGGCTCCCTGACTTCAGACTATACTACAAAGGTACAGTAATCAAGACAGTATGGTACTGGCACAAAATCAGAAAGATAGATCAATGGAACAGGATAGAAAGCCCAGAGATAAACCCACACACATTTGGTCACCTTATCTTTGATAAAGAAGGCAGGAATGTACAGTGGAGAAAGGACAGCCTCTTCAATAAGTGGTGCTGGGAAAACTGGACAGGTACATGTAAAAGTATGAGATTAGAACACTCCCTAATACCACACACAAAAATAAGCTCAAAATGGATTAAAGATCTAAATGTATGGCCAGAAACTATCAAACTCTTAGAGGAAAACATAGGCAGAACACTCTATGACATAAATCACAGCAAGATCCTTTTTGACCCACCTCCTAGAGAAGTGGAAATAAAAACAAAAATAAACAAATGGGACCTAGTGAAACTTCAAAGCTTTTGCACAGCAAAGGGAACCATAAACAAGACCAAAAGACAACCCTCAGGATGGGAGACAATATTTGCAAATGAAGCAACTGACAAAGGATTAATCTCCAAAATTTATAAGCAGCTCATGCAGCTCAATAACAAAAAAACAAACAACCCAATCCAAAAATGGGCAGAAGACCTAAACAGACATTTCTCCAAGGAAGATATACAGACTGCCAACAAACACATGAAAGAATGCTCAACATCATTAATCATTAGAGAAATGCAAATCAAAACTACAATGAGATATCATCTCCCACCAGTCAGAATGGCCATCATCAAAAAATCTAGAAACAATAAATGCTGGAGAGGGTGTGGAGAAAAGGGAACACTCTTGCACTGCTGGTGGGAATGTGAATTGGTACAGCCACTATGGAGAACAGTATGGAGGTTCCTTAGAAAACTACAAATAGAACTACCATATGACCCAGCAATCCCACTACTGGGCATATACCCTGGGAAAACAATAATTCAAAAAGAGTCATATACCAAAATGTTCATTGCAGCTCTATTTACAATAGCCCGGAGATGGAAATAACCTAAGTGTCCATCATCGGATGAATGGATAAAGAAGATGTGGCACATATATACAATGGAATATTACTCAGCCATAAAAAGAAACAAAATTGAGTTATTTGTAGTGAGGTGGATGGACCTAGAGTCTGTCATACAGAGTGAAGTAAGTCAGAAAGAGAAAGACAAATACCGTATGCTAACACATATATATGGAATTTAAGGGAAAAAAATGTCATGAAGAACCTAGGGGTAAGACCGGAATAAAGACACAGACCTACTAGAGAATGGACTTGAGGCTATGGGGAGGGGGAAGGGTAAGCTGTGACAAAGCGAGAGAGTGGCATGGACATATGTACGGTATCAAACGTAAAACGGATAGCTAGTGGGAAGCAGCCGCATAGCACAGGGAGATCAGCTCGGTGCTTTGTGACCACCTAGAGGGGTGGGATAGGGAGGGTGGGAGGGAGACGCAAGAGCTAAGAGATATGGGAACATATATATATGTATAACTGATTCAATTTTTTATAAAGCAGAAACTAACACACCACTGTAAAGCAATTATACTCCAATAAAGATGTTTAAAAATAAGCTTATCTTTATCAGCTTTGAACTGTAGAAGACATTAATTTATTCTTTCCCAGAGAAAAGGAAATATGTGCTGGTGGATAAACAGTTGTTATCCACCAACTACATTGCTATAGAGTATCATATTACTACAATGATTAACAGTAATTAAGTTATTTGAGAAAATGACTGACTGCAGTGATTTGTTCTAAAATCAGCCTAGACCTAAGTTGTTAATTATTTCCACTATGCCTAACAGCAATTCCAAAGGCTCTAACTTCAATCAGAGAGCATAATGTAATGAACTTGCCAAAGAGGCACTTTTACGATGTATATTAAATGCGATGAAAATGTGAGAGTTGGAAACTTAAAAAAATTAACACAGGGAACACTGCAAGATAAGGGTCCCACACTATTGGTAATTTTCACATTACACATTTGTCAGATTGAAGGAATGAAATAAGTATTGCTTACCTATGCAGTAATTGAGGAACTTTATACGAATGCATATATCTGTAAAGGGCACAAAACTCAATAAAAAACATTATTGAGTATTATTGTGAGACAAGTTATAATTAGAAACATTAAAAGCGCACTTATTACAAAAACTGATGGATGAGTGCTAAGTTCTAGACTTTTTTAAAGAGCTGTCATCAAATCCATTTTACTTCCAGGCTTCTAATAAGCCCAGAAATCGCATAGATAGGCAGTAGGCTCAATGGAAAAGCACAGGATTTGGAGTCATAGAACATTGGAAATTCTAGTCTGGCTCTACCATTTACTTACTGTGTTAGGCAAGTTATCTAGCCTCTCAGACCCTCAGTTCCTTCAAGCATACACAATAGGAATAATAACAGTACCGACCCCCATAGGATTGTCATTCAGACTGAATGAAATAATACACATGTGAAGTACTTAACACAATGCTTGCCAACAGATCTCAGTAAATGGTACCTGCCTTATTGTTGGGCTATTTTCAAATTGCAGAAACACACTGTTGCGCCAAGTCAGAATGACAACTAGACTTTCGAGATCCACTTTATATTCTGAAACACTGAAATATTTAAATACAAGTGCTCAAATAGACAACTATGTTTATCATTTAAACTCATTAAGAAAAAATATTATTTCTTATACTTTGTAGTCCGATAGCAGGACACTTTGCACCAATTAAGTGCTTAGTAAATTTTGGTGAGTTTTTTCCAAACAAATCATAGTTCATCGACTCTCTATAAGCAAATATTCCTCCACAGTTTTATAAACTTTGTAAGAGGAAAATATGCATAGGAAAATATGCAAGAACATATTTTACAGTTATCTTAGGAATTTACTGGAAATTCAGTTGTGCAAAGATAGATTGGGAATTCTACAAGTCTATCTGTTCAAGTCTCAGTACACAGTTTAGATATTATAAAACATTCTTGATTTCTCCATTTTCTTCACCCTCACATGCAATCAGTTACAAGCTCATGAACATCTCAGACTCTACCCACTGCTCTCCAGTTCCACTGCCACTTCCCATGTCAGGAGCCATAACTTCTCACCCAGATTTCTATAGCAGCCTCTTACCTAGTCTTCCCTCCTGGCCTTCTCTCTCTCATAACAATTTTATATGTGGCAGCTGGTGTAATCTTTCTAAAATGCATGTCACTTCTCTCCCTAAAACCCTGATTTAATACCAGGGCAACTATTTCCCTCAGATAAAATTCCAAAGCATTAGCATTGCATTAACATTGCATATAAAGTCCTCATGGTGAGCTGCTCTGTACTTATGTCTTCAAACACATCTATGGCCACTCACCCATCCCCACTCCCTGTTCCAAATACAAATCACACTCCAGTTGGAATAAACTGCTTCAATTCCTCAAACACACCATTCTTTCTAACATACTCATTTTCTTCCATCTTGAGCACTCTTTTTCTACTTCTTCAGCTGGTTAACGGCTACTCATCCTTTAGGTCTAGGCTTAGAAGTCACGTCTTTTTACAAAATCTCTCCAGAGCCCCTAAGTTTGGATTAGGTCCTCTCTTATAAGTGATTATAGCAATATATGTTTCTTTATTTAACCATTTATTCACTCAAGAAACATTTGTTGAGTGCCTACTACTTACAAGCTCTGTTCACGACACTGGGATTCAGTAATAAAGCCCAAATTCTCCAAGAACTCATATCATAATGGAGTAGGCAGAAATTTTTTAAATAAGCAACATTTATCAGATGGTCATAAGTGGCTTGGAGAAAAACGAAATTAGAATAAGAGGAATAAGATGTGCCAAATTGAGGTGTGATATTTTCTGACAGGATGTCAAGGAAAGCTTTAGAGAGAAGATAACATTTGAACAGAGACCTGAAAGAGATGAGGGAGTGAGCACGGTGAATTCTGAGGAAAAGGAGCTGCAGGCAACGGGAAGAGCACGTGGTATGACCCTCGGGTAGTGAACAGCTTGGCTGCATGCCTTATTTGAGGAACAGCAAGGAAGCTAGTGAGACTGGAACAGAGTAAGGAAGGGAAAAGAAAGGAGGTCAGAGAGATAACAGGGAAAGGCAGATCATTTCAGACTTCGGTGGCATTGTAAGACCTTTAGATACTTCACCACACGAAATAGAAAGCCAAAAGACAGCTTGAGGAAAGCATAAAATGGGGACCCATCTGGTATGAGTAGAGCACAGCATCAGCAGTAGAAACCAGGAGACCTGTTAGATTATTGCCATATACATGATGAGAGCTGATGGTGACTCCACGTAGCAAGGAGTGGTCAGTTTCAGTGGTCAGAGGTACTTTGAAGATAGGACCAATAGCACTTACTGACAGATGGGATGTGAGAGATGAAAATCAAAGGCGTCTCCAAGTTTTTTGATCTGAGCAACTAGATGGATGGAATTCCCATTACTGAAATGAGGACTGTTGCAAAAGAAGGTGGAAGCATGAGAAAGGCATAGAAAGTAAAGTGGGGTACTTAACAGTCATTCAAGTAATGACATCAAGTAAGTAGCTGTATAAACAAATCTGCAGTTTGGTGGGGAATTCAGGATATAGACATTCATTAGTGAGTCATCAGCAATCCTATACGAGACCACCTAGGAAAGGAGGGGAAATAGAAAAGAGATGAAGCCCAGGGACTGAGCCCTCATTTGGGAAGATGTGGAGAAACTAGTGAAAGAGACTGAAAAGACATGACTGGTGAAATAAATATAAAGAGAGCATGAAACTCTGAAAGCTAAATGAAAAAAGTGTTCTAAGCAGGAGTGATCACTGTCTCGACTAAAGTTTACAGGTCAAGTAAAGTAAGATTAAGAAATTATCATTTAATTTGGTAACATGGAGGTCATTGGTGATATTTATACGAGGTATTTTGACGGAAATGTAGGGTGAAAACGTAACTATGTAAGGTCTGGGAAAGAACAGAAGGAGAGAAAACAGAGTCATTGATTATTGGCCAATTTTTCTGAGGAATTTTTCTATAAAGAGGCCCAGAGACAAGTAGCATGGCTAGAAGAAAACATGGGTTCAAGGGAAGGTTTATTTTTGAGTTAGGGGTTTGTGTGCTAATAGGAATAAATGAATGAATATTCTGTAGCAAGAGGATCATTTATAATATTTATCAAAGGGCACGCTAACATTGAACATTTGTGATATGGCAAAAATACAAGAATATCCTGTGATCAACTTTCAGGTACAAAGGTTTTATCTGTGAAGCAATAATAGTAAAACAAACAACAATAAAGAGACCAGACTTATAAGTAGTTTCAAACATTGGTACCTGTTTTTTTATCATGAGGATTAAATAGTTCATTTTCAAATATTAAGGCAATATATTCATAGATTTCACTTCTGCTACAATTCTCTTTAAAACAGAATGAAGAATAGAATCTGTATACTACTCTCTTTTGTCTTCCATAGTGAATTTTTTTTATTATCTACACCAAAGACTTGGGGAGAGAAAAAGATCAATGGACAAGAGAATATAAATATGAATATTCATTTACCTTTGGTTTTATAATGCTCTGTCCTTCCAAAGGATTTCTTAGTGATTAGCTTAAATTTTTGATATGAAGATCAGTACAAATGTTTTTGTGAGAACCCACAATGCTGTTCCTTCCAGGAATAAGGGGAAGGAACTATAAGGGTATCTGTCGGGGACTGGTAATAACTCAGCATGTAGAACAATAGAATGACAACCATAACCCCAACAATGATTACCAGTTACCAAAGAGCTGGTATCTGTTCCCTGTCATGCTTGGTGCTTTCCAAGCATTGTCTACTTTTCACAAAAATCTCTGACTCAAAATTATTATCCTCATATAAAAGATGAGGGAACTGACACTCAGAATATATAATTTGACGAATCCTTCCAATTTAGTAAGCTATAGAGCTAGAGAATCAAACTCAGGACTGATGGCTTCCAGAACATACCTCTTTCCAACATGCCAGCTGCTTCTCTACTACCAATGTCCTGCAATTTAGTAGGTTAAATCTATGTATAATTTTTAAAGAGCTCTCTCTCTCTCTTTATATTTTACCCTACTATCCATATTCTCCTAAAAAATGATTCTATCATTACCGCAGATAAATATTAAACAAATATACCAACCCCTAATAATAAGTATCTGTCCTTCTAGGTTTCCATTGCCTTGAAAAGTACAGACTAAAGGCAATTCTGCCTCACACTTGACCCAAACAAAACTGTGATGCCTATAAAGGGTATATAAGTAAGAATTCTTATTAGTATGCTATGTACCCTTTGCTTAACTATTCTGAATTTTTCTTTCTTACATAATTGCATGTAAATGTAATGCTAAACATTAACAAGCGTCACATTGCTGTGACAATAAAAGATATTTTTTGATTCAGTAACAATGAGAGAAGTTGCAAAATGGGAAAAGGAAGCTCTGAGTGGAGTCTTTTATAGGCATATAAAATTAAAATGACAGAGCCCTTTATAATCCTGCCAAAATGTAAATTCTTGAGTATATGATAGACTAAAAGCTTCGTCTTTTTAAAACTGACAAAATACATCAGATTTTAATTGACAGTAGAGTGATAATGGAAAGGAGATGTGGCTTAATTGGAGTTCTCTCCCTGAAAAGACAGAGCTTTGTAGTGTCATTTTAATTATTTCTAGCCATTAATCCTGCCGTCATCTACTACTTTCTCCATATATTACACCAGGAAGCACTCCCTGCTGTAAATGCTATGATATTTAAAAAGCAACTGCCCACTGAAAACAAAAAGGCCCAGACTAGATTCATTGCCATAGCAAACTGCTCTGGAATAACATAAACTGACTTTTACATCATGAATGTTCAGGATGGAGAACATGGCTAATTTCATTATTAACAATAAACACTCTTGTTCAGACGCCCGTTTAATCTAATCATGACTCATCTGTTGCGTTAATTATTTAAGTAGTTAATTAGTTAATGTGATACTTAAGTTTCCCTTTAGTATGAGTCTTTGATTATCACTACACCGCTTTTACACAGCTGGATAAACACAACACTAAAAACACACTACATTAATGGCCACTGGTAGCAATTGTAACTGACAGTCTTCCCCAAAATGTGAAGTACTATAAAAGGAAGGCATGGTCTTAAGCCTTCTATGAACCATTCATTTCAGGTATAAGTCACAGTCATTACTTTTTTTTTAAATTTTGCTTCTTCAAGAACCCACTGACTCAATATATTCCTTTTTATAATAGATCCTTTTTAAAAATTTTACTACACATAACTACAAAGGCTGTATAATATTTTGATGCCCACTGACCTGAGTAAGTAATTGACACACACTGAAGTCCCTGCATTTATCTATTTGTAGTATTCCCATTTTACCCACCCATTTTCTGAGGCTTTAATTTAAATTTAATTTACAAACAGTTAAAATTATATGTTTAGCCATTTTTAAAGGTAAATGTATCCAATTAGTATTTTACTTCCAATCATAATTTCTAAGTATCATGCTATGTAATTAAAATCAATAAATGAACCATTACAGTCTAGCCCAGAAATATGCCAAAAAGTGTATTCTATGGGGAGTTGAATATAGCCTCAAATTTGTAATTATCTTAATTTTTCAAGTTCTCTCTCATTCCTCCAGTTCTTTTTATAGACATTTACAGATTACAACTCTCTGATATTAAATTAAAAATTAATTTTTATTGAGTTGCATAGAGTTGACTGATTTTCCCAAGTGCTTTCAAAGCAAAAAATGTATTCCACTGTATTCCTTTGTAACAGATTACCAAATGTAAGTTGTTGATAGTCACTGGAGATCCTTTTAAGATTAGAAGTTATGTAACATTGAATTAAAAATGCAATGCCAGAACCTATCCACATAGGACTATCTTCAAATAGTAATGTTTTCTAAGAACTCTACTTTTAGGATAAAAATATTAGGAATTTATTTTAATAGCTAACTTCCAAGATAGCTGCTTGTATAACTACAAATTCAACCTAGGTTCCTATACGTATGGTCTCTAGAATAAGAACAGATGTCTAGACATGAACCTTACATGAACTCTATGCCTAGATGTGGAAAAATCTTCACTGGAAGCAAACTTGAGTTATACTCAAAGAATTAAGGCACAAAAGTGAAATCATCTTACAGAAATTTCCAACGACCAAGACTAAAGACAAGGAGGATATTTCTGGCCAACCAATCACAAACAGAGAATAGAGTGGTAATTAGGAGTATGTGTTCTGGAATCTAAGCACCTGAGTTCAAAGTCTGAACCACCACTTGTCGGTGACACCACTTGTCAACTTAGTAAGAAAATAAACTTCCCTCTGCAGCAATTTTTTCATCTGTGAAAGAGGATAATAATTATCTCTACTTTATAGGATTGGTGTGAGAATTAAATGGGATAATAAATGTACAGCACCTACAAGAGTTATTAGCATATAACAGATTTTCAATAAATGTTAGATATTTATAATAATTATTATTATACACTTTTCCTTTACTCAATCCATTCTGCATGTACTCTGACTACTTTGACCTAGTATGTGGGTGTGGTACATTGCTGGGCTATATATAATTCTTAGCATTTATACTTCTGGAAATATTAACCCATAACACATTATGATACTTTTTTTTTACATTCCAAAAGTAGCTTGTGAACACTGGAAATAAAAATAAATAAAAGAATTTCCCAGGGACTTCCCTGGTGCCACAGTGGTTAAGAATCCGCCTGCCAATGCAGGGGACACAGGTTCAAGCCCTAGTCCGGGAAGATCCCACATGCCGCGGAGCAACTAAGCTTGTGTGCCACAACTATTGAGCCTGCGAGCCACAACTACTGAGCCTGCGTGCCATAACTACTGAAGCCTGCATGCCTAGAGCCCATGCTCTGCAACAATAGAAGTCACTGCAATGAGAAGCCCGTGCACCGCTCACCGCAACTAGAGAAAGCCCGCATGCGCAACAACGAAGACCCAATGCAGCCAAAAATAAATTAAAAAAAAAAAAGAATTTCCCATCCTCTGTCTCCACTGCTATTCCTCATATGTAACCAATATAATAAGAGTTTGGTGTACATCCTTCCAAAACATTTTTCTAGGCTCTTTGTTATCTTTAAATATCTTTTCTAGGCTATGGTTTGTTCTACAAATAAGGAACGACTTAGATTATGGGAATGTTAGATTATATGTGCTGGGCATAGTTTATATTCTCATGGCTTGACTTTTTCTAATCTCCAGTCATTTTTTTTTTCATCTCTTCACTGAAACACAGATAAAATAGTCTAATTGATTATGAGAGGAGGTTGATTGGAATGGGTATATGGAGAAAGGCAGGAAAAAAGTAAGACTGTATGACGTATATATAATATGGATGTATATTATATATATATACATAGAGAGGCAAACTAATACCAGAAATTTTATAAGTAGATGATGTGCCTGTGAAGGGAACATAAATTCATAATCACTCCAACACACTTCATCAGACATTTAATAAACACTCAACGGTTCTGTTAGTACCAGGACAATGAAAAGAAAATAGAGCAGCAAGCAGGAACCACTCCCATGAAATGAAATTACCAGCATAAACTTGATGATTAAAAGATGAAGCACTGCAGCACAAAGCTGCATAAAATAGATTATTGTGTGGCTTGGAAAATTCATTGTAAGAAAGCGAGATGGAAGTTGGGTACTTGAATTGACAATCACTTGTATGATTTCAAATATCTCTGACAAAAGAGACTGAACCCCAAGAACACCCTCTAAATATCCGAAGCTACAAGTGCTTACAGAACGAAAAGAAACTTCAGAGTTTGCCTTTATTTTAGCAAAGGGGAAAAAATTACATTTGAAGCTCAAAGTAGTTTTCATTTTAAATGAAATTCACTAAATATGTATATAAACTATATAAATATTTGATCTCAGTGAAATGCAGTATCTATGAACTATTTTAATTAGTTATATAACATAGTATTCGTTCTAGAGAAATGAAATTAATCTTACTTTTCTTTCTCTCCCTTTAAGGTTTAGTTCAAATATGTGCCTTCATAATCCTCAGAACCCTGTGGTTCTAATTTAACTCAGGAAGAGAAATCTTTTGAGAAGGTATACCAGCATTTCTTAAAGTTAAAAAGGGGTTTTAAATATTGGATTCACATATAGTTTCATGAATTTTGACAGTTAAAACAAATGATTGAAAAGCATTTCTCAGTGTCAGCAAGTCTTTTTTTAGAGGCTTTGATAAATTAGTTGAACTAAACAGTTTTAAAGTGGTATGAAATGTGGAATTTTACCACATCTCTTCTAAGATTTCTCTTTATGCTGTACTTTAAGCTGACTTCCCCAAACTTTGAAAGTTAGTAGGATAAACACAAATAGTATTAAATCTGTTCGTTTCAAAAATCACGTGACCTCCACAAACCCTTATATAGCCAGGTTTTGAAAAAAAAAAGCAAATTGATTATCCTTCAACACACAATGTCTTTCAGTCCGTTGGTATTATATAATAAATTTAGGCATTGCTGCATTTAATGAAATAAATCTTAGTAATTGACAAGATCAAGGCCAAAATGTTTCATGCTTTGTTACTAAAAAGCAACTAAGATGAAAATCGTTTATTGGCTATTCAGGATAATCTAAACAAAACAAGGAACACTAATTTTCAAAGCACTGAATCTGCTCAGACATCAGGCTCTCTCCTGCCATTACAGTACCATCTCCTACTACATTCCTCCCTGCCTCTTACCTTAGAATTGCCCCAAGATGCCACAGTGGATCAGATGATCCAATGGTCCACTGGTCCACTGGGTACGATTTGCCTCTGCCGTGCTGTTCCCCTGAATTTCACGTTAGAGAAATAGCACAGTTTCTTTCTTCACTTTTGCTTACTGTGCTTGTTCTTGAAGGCTCAGCTGAAAGTGCTATCTCCTCCATGAAGCCACCCTCAACTACAAATTGGCATTTGCCATTGGCACTTGCCATCTGCCTCTACAAGGATTAAATCATGTGCTGCTGCAGCTGCTGACTTTCAACACCCCCTGTAAGGGGCTCAGGTGGAGCTCAGAGCAGAAATGAGGTGCTCTGTGCTCTGGCAAAAACTGGCAGAACACGTCTTCAGATAGTTAGATAATTTCAGGAGGAGCCAATTTTTATGAGCCCAATTCTTGTATCTCCTCGTATCTAGAAAAGCCCTAAAATCCTTCATGGTGACGACTGCTCCTCGTGACTAGCAGAAACCTTCTGCAAAAAAAAATGTGCTCGATTGCATGTACTCCCTCTTCACCAAACATATATACTGACCTTCCCCCCCTACATCTTTGGAGCAGTTTCTCAGAGCTATCTGAACTGTTGTCTCCCGAGATGCAGTCCTCATTTTGCCCCCAATAAAACTTAACTCGCTACTCTCGCATTGTACATTTTTTTAAGTCGACACCTCCCAAATTTCCTTGGTGCCTCCTAGCCCTGAGCATAAAACCTCATTCATTTCTTCCTCTGTGAAGCCACAGCACTTTGCTCATGACGCTTTTCAGGCACCCCAAGGATTTCTTTGCACAAAGACCTGCAGAAAAATATTTTTTATCCCTTCAAGGATAAAAAGGGAATAAAGACTGGTCATGACGTATCACCCGTTTATCTGCTTTGAGATGCACAAAATTTGAGTGGAGGTGAGTTACTGATTGTACAGGTAAGTGGCACAGGAAGAAGAAAACTAACATTTCTTCAGCATGAACTTTGTGCCAGGATAGCTATTTTATGACTGTTGACAACTTTAACTCTAAAAATAACACTTTATGTTAGGTATCATTATACAGCTGAACCTTGAACAACTGGGGGAGGGGATGGATTTAGGCAGACCCACCATCCATGCAGTGGAGAATCCCCATTTAATTTACTGTAGTCCTCTGTATACACAGGTTCCTCACTACATGCAGATTCCTCCATATCTGTAGCTTCCTCCTTATCCAGCAGTTTCATATCTGTGAATTCAACCAACCGTGTATGGTATTGTATTTACTACTGAAAATAAATCTGCCTATAAGTGGACCCACGCACCTTCAAACCCCTGTTGTTTAAGGATCAACTCTGCACATTTTTCTGATTTGAAAACTGGAACTCAGAGAGTCACTTGCCTAACCTAGTAGTAAATCTGGGTTGCTAATCAAAAGAGTTAAAGTGTAAATCAGCTTATTGAAGGTTGATAGGCAGCATGGCATAGCAATTAAAAGCATACGTGATTTTTGAAAGCAAATAAATTTAGGCTTGAATCCCAATTCTGCCAATTATGAGCCAAGAAACCTTAGACAAGATCTATATCGCACTCAGCCTCAGCTGCTCCAAGTGCACTATGGGGACAATAGTGGTATCAGCCTCCCAGAGATTGTGTGTAGTGTGTTAAACTCCCATGAGACTACTAGCACAACGCAGTTATATAATGTCCAGTCCATCCTCTTGAAATTATACCATTTCCTTCTTGTAAAACTTCTTTCAAAGGAGAAGCTGCTATACTAAAGTGTGATTTACTGTTTAAGTATGAGGAATTTTAAAGGATTGTGGTCTCTAAAGTTATAAAGAGAGGCCTTATTTCTTAGCAATTCTGGGCCCATAACCTCCTTCTCACTTCTTAAACTAAATGTGCAAACTTCTCCCTGAATTCAAATTACGGTTGGTGAAAGCAGGATGGAAAATAAGACATGTACATCCCTAAGAAACAGAGCAGGGGATGAATTTATTTGAACTAATTTTATGGTGGTTTTCAAAGCTTTAATTTCATGTTGACTTTAGTCCTTTGCTTGTAATAAGGAGGATTCCTCGCGAATCCAGAAGTTCACACTTTAAGAACTACATTTACTGTAGGCAGGTTGAAACATACAGCAGCCCAGTAAAGAGTGGCTGGGCTTCAGATACAGTTACCTTACAATGTCTCTATCTCCTAGGACAGTAAATAAGAGGACACGTTAGAGACTGCCACCCTGCCACAGGATTAATGTACAACCAAGGAAACAACAAAGTTTAATCCAAGTGATGAAAATGTGCTTGTGCCACCAATTCATAACCATTAAACGTTCATTTTGAAGCCTGGATGCTACTGAGAGCTGCTGAATGATGACCTTTCATCAGCTCATCACTCTGATCCTATATGACTTCAAGAAAATCCTATAACTATACTGCTCCCCAGTTTCCCTCTCTTCTATTCCACAAAGATCTTGTAGGTAATAATGAGATCGCCTAGGTTGTGTCTTAGCTTCTTTTTACAAGCCATAAAACTGCTTTACTATTGTTAAAAGATAAATTGAGACATCTTAAATTTTCAGAATTTATTTGAGCAAGAATTGATTTTAATTGGTCAGTGCCAAACTGGTAGTGGTTAGGAACAAACAGGAGCTGGGGAAAACTTTTATAGAGAAAAGATGGCAGCAAAGTAAGGATATTATTAATTGGCGATAGCTTAGCACCTAGTTGGCTATTTGAGATTGGTTGTCCTTAGGTTTTGATTTCACAACGTTGAGGTATTTACATTCTTAGATTTTGGTTTGCTGAGGTAAATGCCATGGCATTAGAGCCACTTCAGTCTAATGGCCTCCTTGTTTAATTAATTGAACATTATTTAAAATATGCTTGCATTTTCTAGTTATATTAGATAAGACCCAAATTAATTTTAACAAAATAAAAATTTACAGGTGTCATAATAAATTAAAAACAGTACTTCTAAGAAGTAGGAAAAAATATGTCATACTTAGGGAAGTACACAATAAAGAAGGACTGAACTTAAAATGTCTTGGCTCTTTCTTTATAATATTAAAAGAAATATTTTATGGAAAAGATAGTCAGTTGGATTTATTCACTTTTGTATCTATTTAATCATGGTCAGAGTCTCTCTTTCACTTTCCACTCTTAAGCAACCATTTTTCCAAGCTCCATTTGAAACATAAACCACAACTGTGCTAGAACTTTTCCCGTACAATTATCTGCTTTACCCAAGTTTAAGTTATTCAACAGCTATCATATTAATTATGTCTATCTGTTACATTATTCCCACAAGTCCCATAGACATTCTTTGAAATGGAGCATTCATTTTGTATTTGTACATATTTCATTATCTTCCAGAACATTTCATTAAGAAAAGCAATCATAAGGATTGACTTTCATGATAAAAATCTTTATATTCACAGTCCTTCCTTTATGCTTGTTTAGTCATACTCATTTTCATAATGCTCTGTGATGGAGAATAGGAAAACTGCTGCTTATCTAGATTGCCAATATTCTGCTACCTCTGCCACATTTTTCTCTCACTTAAAGCTACAGCGAGGTTAATACATATAACTGTTTTAAAATACAATTATTTAGTTATTTAAAGCACAGAATTAAATCATATAGAAATCTAAAATGACCAGTTGAGCCTATTTTTGGGCGTATTTTAGACACATGATGCTTCCTGTATATTTCTTCAATGGCAGAAATGGCAAAAAATAATACATATTTAAATTATATGTGATATATAATGTATGATATTATATGTGTGCATGTGTGTGTGTATATATATATATATATAAATGTATTTATTTATATACTCATATGCTCTTAAATGCTTAAATCAAGCTTACTTGAAGCGAAAAGATGGAAGACGTTTCAGTCAACCAGTATTCTTTCACTTAACGCTTAGAGTTTGCCAAGCATTTTTCCAGGCTCCAAGCAAAAGGGTTACAAAGTTGAAGAAGATGCAATACAATGACAAAGATATGCCCAGAGTATTTGGCAAAACAAAGTGAAAATTCTTTTAGCCAAAGGAGGAAGAGAAGTTTTCTATGGCTCTCAAACTGAGACTTAAAGTTTAAATAAGAGCTGGACCAAAAATCTGGGAGACACATTTAAGGCAAGGAACTATAAAAGTATCCATTGTTCTGAGACTCAATGCTGTCAATAGTAATTTGGTAAAATCAAATTCAGTGGGATGGTGGAGGCAGAAATCAGAATGTAGAAAAGTGCTTGAACAGTGAGGAAAAGAAGACAACAAATGATGACTACTGCTGCTGTAAGAAGTTTGGCTATGAAAAGACAATGAAGACAAAAGAATTAGAAGTTCTGTGTTTGTCTGCTGAAGATGTGTATTACTAGGGTATTCTTCTATGCTAAGGTGAAAGAACCAGAAGAGGAACAAAGGCTAAAAACCTTGTTAATTGATAAAGTTCCCAAGGATTTAAAAAACAAAAAAAGAATAGGAGGGGATTGAATAATTTGCTTTAAGGGGCAAAGAATAGTCCTCTTTTCATTAGGAGGGAAGAAATCACAGTAAATGTCAATAAAAAACTTATGTAAAGAAAGAAAGTTAAGGTACTCAACAGATGATTTTGTGTTCTAAAAAGAGGCAAAGTTGTCTCCTGAGACAGAAGGGAGTTTGGATGCTTAAGGAGTGTTGTGACAAGGTATAGATAAGAAACCAAGGTATAGATAATGAAAGATTGTCAACCAGCACTAGGGACCTAAAGCCACTGAGGAAGTAAACCATGAATTCACAGGGGCACTAACTTTCATATTTGGGTGATTTCCTCAAGTTAATTTATAGCTCAGCATGTGATAAATAGGGTGGATGCTTTGAAAACTTGGGAGGTTTAATGTTAAGCCTATGGTAATACAGTGGTTGAACTCATTATGGAGACATGGGTGGATGGAAAATCAGTAAAGTCATAATGAAATAATGACTGGAAAACAAAAAGTTTGACACTTGGAGATCTTGATAGGATTGGTGATAGAGCTGAAAAGACAGAGTTCATGATGAAAGTTTGGTGTGTTGTAATAGAAGACTTCAGAGGTGATAGGACATGAATGCTACGGGCTGTGCTGTGTTCATATGTTGAAGTCATAGCCCCTACCACCTTAAAATATGACTATATTTGGAGATAAGTTCTTCAAAGAGATAATTAAGTTAAAATGGGGCCATAGGTGGGGGGTTGGCTAATGTAATATGACCGCCACGCTTATAAGAAAAGTTGATTAGGACACACTCATGCACAGAGGAAGACCATGGGAAAACACAGGGAGAAGATTGTCATTTACAAGCTAAGGAGAGAGGACTCAAAAGACACCAATCCTGCCAACACCTTGATCTTTGACTTCTTGCTTCCATAACTGTAAGAAAATTAATTTCTGTTGTTTAAGCCACCCACTCTGTGGCACTTTATTATGGCAGCCCCAGCAAACTATTACAATGAGCAACAGGGACTCCCACAGCAGTGATGAGGACGTTACCCCAAAAGACCCTCCATATCTCCTGCCACCATAAGCAAGATCAAAGACATTTACAAAAGCAGGCATGTTAGAAAAAGGGTGTATCAGCTGGAAATTCTAACCATTAATTAAATGAAGTAAACATGTGTTTTAGGCTAAATATATGCAAATTAAATGTGTTAATATAACTTTGGGTTTGAGTGTTATTTTTTGTCTCTATATCCATCTCGGTTATAAGGCTAGAAGCTCCTTGAGAGCAAGGACTAGGTGTTACTATCTTGGTATTTCTGATGTCTTCATAGTGCCTGCACATAGAAAGTGCTTTGCAAAATTAGTTAAGGTAAACTAAAAGATATAGTCCTTGGAATATCAAAGACAGTGTGCTTTATTTTGCTATATAATCTCAGAAATAACACATGCAACAATACATGCTAAAGTGCTTATATGTATAAAGTTTATTATCTATGTTCCTCTTGGCAGCAAGTATAGGCAACAGAGGTTGTAAATATATAATTTGATATTATAAATTATAATAAAAGAAATTTTAAAAGATAAGTTGGTTATGATTACCATAAAGACAAAGTGTGTATTTCTTCATCCCTTTTAATGGTAAACAGAGCAAGAAAGACAGAATGGTGAAGTGGTACTTTCATTGTTGCCATGTTTCTAGGCACCCTGGATAGTGTGCCAAAGTAACAAGAGGTCAGGTGCTAGTAAAGACACATAGCATAAAACCACAGTAGAACTGTTCATTAGCTAGAGTGCTTGGAAAGTGTGTAGCTTTCTGAAAGACCATATAAAATACCTTTGATCTCACAATTTATGGCCAAAAAGTCCTTGATCATATTAACACTTTTGCTTTTAGACTGTGTTTCACTGTAATCATGATGGATTTTCTTAAGATGTACCTTTTATGTTCAGGTACAAATAACATAAGATATGATTAATGCTTGGCACTAAATTGGATTTTTTTTCATACGTGGGAAAACACTCATAAGGCAGACAGCAGCCACATTAACATTCACAAGAGAGTGGGTTTTTCAAGGAATCAGCATAAAATAAAATATTGAAAATCTAGTGCAGTGTCAAGTTCATATGGGCAAATGAGAAAGTAGCTGTCTCAGCCTAAGTCTCATGGCTTTAAAAGTTTACTGCTGCTATTTGGGATAAAGTCTGAATATTAGAACTGTATTGAAGAGCCATGAGCACTAGATGAGAGGCAAGGTCCCTGGAGACCCTTGAATCTCACTCTGAAACACTCATTTAACATTGAATCCCTGTATTTACAGTTAAGGTGCCCCCAATGAACTGTCTGCTTCCTAGTAATTCTATCAAACCACTGAACTAATCAAAAACAAGAAAACAAACACCTACAGGGTGTTTTCCTTCCTAAAATTGATTCAAACTTAAATACAGGAAGAATAAATAAAGTTATTTTGGAAATGGAGGTTGCAGAAATTTTTATATGGTCATGGGATGTCAGCATTAGAAGACATTTTAAAAGGCATTTCGACCCCACCCTCATCCAAAGATCAAACAACTCTTCTGAGACAGGGATTCTCAAACTTAGGTTGTCTCAGAATTAACTGGAGGGTTTCTTAAAACACAGATCGCTGCACCCCACCCCCAGAGTTTTTGATTTACTATGTCTGAAACGGGACTGGAGAACTTGCATTTCAAACAAGTTCCCAGGTGACACTGAAGGTTCTGGTCTGGGGGATCACACTTGGAGAACTTCATGGTTTTTAGTCTTTGATCATCGTTAGTGGTAACAAATCACTAACTCAATTCCACAAACCAGTAACCCACTGTCTGCTCTCTGACTGGCATTGTGCTAGAGTGTACAAATGTAGAAAATAATTACTGATCTTGAAGAGATTTAGTTTAGTGGGAGAAACAGATATATAGAGCATTTCAATATAATATTAAATAACAAGCTAGACATAGACACAGGGTGTTATGAGAGTATAAAGGAGTGCCATCTTCCCAAACTTCGGTTCAGGGATGCCTTCCTAAGGCATGTCAAATGAACATGGCCTTGAAAGGGGGATGTTGAGTAAGGAACTTCAGTCTGAGGGAACAGGAAAATAAAGGTACAGAAATATGAAATAGCCAGGTATAGGAATTGTAGGCAACAGGGGTTTCAAAGATACAATTTGTATGACAAATTATAATTTAAAAAAATTTTAATGAGTTGGCTACCCTAACCATAAAGGACCTGTATGCATTTTCTTAATTCTTTTTTTTTTTTTTTTTTTTGCGATACACGGGCCTCTCACTGCTGTGACCTCTCCCGTTGCGGAGCATAGGCTCCGGACGCGCAGGCTCAGCGGCCATGGCTCACGGGCCCAGCCGCTCCGCGGCATGTGGGATCTTCCCAGACCGGGGCATGAACCCGTGTCCCCTGCATCGGCAGGCGGACTCTCAACCACTGCACCACCAGGGAAGCCCTTAATTCTTTTTAATAATATTTAAAATATCAATTATAACGGAAGGTTCTACATACGTCTATTAGTTAATACTAATAAAACACATGACTATTAGAGATCTCATTAGAAAAATTATCTGATTATGAGAATAAACATACTATGCATAAAGAGCACCTACTGTATGAATGTCCCAATGGCCTAGACAATTCCTTTCTACTTAAAGGGACAGGAGTGTTGTTTATATGTTGCTTTCCCAAAGAAAGGCAAAAGCATTTCACCTTCTTTTCAAATGAAAACAAAAAGAAAGGTGGCTTCCCATAGGCACTTTTAATAAGACATACAATTGACCCTTGAACAAGGAGGGGGTTAATCCGAGTATAATAATATATAGTTGGCCTTCAGTATCCATGTTTCCTCCACATCCTCTGATTCAACCAACCAGGGATCATGTGGTACTGTAGTATTTACTATTGAAAAATATCCACATGTAAGTGGACCCAGGCAGTTCAGACCCATGTTGTTCAAGGGTCAACTATACTTATAGTTGAGTCAGCCTGCAGGGGCCCTTAGAAGTCTAGTAATGACGGGTCAGTTATACTCTTTGTCAAAACTTTTAGAAGGGAAGTAGACCACGGTACCCTACCATCCTCAGCGCCCTTTCATCAGGCCGCCTCCTGCCCTGCTGGAACCCTAGGGGAAGGCAAAAGGGCCTTTTCACCTAGGAATTTCAGTGCCACGGTGGAATTTGTTGTGACAGAGAATGATAAAAGAACAGAGAACTATTAAATGAGTCAGAAGTTCTCAGGGCCTGAGGGAAGCCAGCAGTCAACCCAATTCATACTCAAATTGAGAATGATGGTATGACAAGGGGAGAACTCGTAAAGCGCATACAATGTTGAGTAAAAGATTCTAGACACTATTGCATTTATACAAAGATCAAAAATAAGCATAACCAAATTATAGAGATAAATGTCAGAGTAATGTGTTACCTTTGGGGAAGAAAAAAAGATTGTGATTGAGAGGGAGCAGAGGGAAGCTCATGGGGTGTGGCAACATTCTATTCTTTCACATGGGTGGTGGCTGCATGAGTATTACCTTTTGACAGTTCATTGAGCTGCAAATTTGTTTTTTATACTTTTTCTATATGTGGGTCGTATTCATAATAAGAGTTTCAAAAAACTAAAAAACAACTTGTGTAAACTTCCATTCCTCTTACTTGGTCAGAAGCTTTGCTCCTAAATATACATAAGACCTTCAATCCTCACAACTCACATAAACACAGGCCACAGTGCATATTATATTTGGGGTAAATGATCTGTTTTCCAAGTGAAACAGAAAGCTGTTGTTTTAATTCAGATAAGGGATGATTAGGGACAGAACTGAAGCAGAGAGGTGGGAATAGTGAAATAGGATAAATTCAAGAGAACTTGCAAAATAGCCCTAACAGGACTTAGTGACTAATTAAAAAGAGGTTAGAGTAAAAGTTGCAAATAACTGCAAAATTTCTGACTTGAGTGACCATGGGCTGGTGATGTTTTTAACCAGTAGAGAAAATCTGGGATGCCATTTCTCCTCTCTAGGCTATATTATCTGCTAAGCTAGAGATGTGCATAAACATAAATATCTCCTTTAACAAGGAAAGATTCCATTTCTGTGTTTTCCTGCCTTAACTGAAAAAAAATTTTTTGACTGTTGTCTATACAGAACTTGAAAATGCTTTACCAGTGACTAAGGAGCACTGAAAGAAATTTTTCTTTGTTTTGTTTTTTACCTTCACGTTTTACAGATTGATGTGCTGACACTAAGACATCAGACTAATTTAAATATAAAACTAAGGTAAAACCGATTAGACTTGGCCATCAAATGAATAAGGAGAAGAAAAGGAGGCAATGACAAATAGTGGCACTAAGATTAGATGTGAAGTCCTTCTCCCTAAAAATGTTGTTCTGCCTGATTGGTGGCGGAAGTTCCATTATTAAAGATCCATCCATGCTTAAGAATTTTCTTCTCCCTGATGTTTTCTTTGAAATTTCAAATTTTCATGAGAGTGATGTGACGAGTCTATCATATGAATGTTATCTTTCATTGGCAAGTTGGAATGACTATACACAAACATTTGTGGAAATTAAAATTAATTTAAATATATATTTAGCACAATGCCAGAGATATAGCAAGTGCTAACTACTGTCTCTGGCACCGAGGTCAAAAAGTAGCAGTTACAATGATTTTATAAGCTTAAACTCCTTGAATTTATGGCCAGGATTGTTTGAGTGACTTCTCCTCTGAAGAAATTAAAGAGTGAACAACTGCCATCCTTTTGAGTTTATTTGAGCTATATCAAAAGCTGGGAACACCAATTATCTGTTCTAAGCTCCCACTCATAAAAATATGCAGTAAACCCTTAGCTAATTACAAATAACTATTTAGAAGTCACACTGGGCTGATATAATGATAACAGCTAAATAAACACCAAAGTAGTTTGTACACTGGCAAACAAATATATTGCCAAAATCTCTGCAGGATTTTTGATTCCTACAGAGACAGACTAAACTATACAGCAAAATTTTGGAGAGTAAAACATGATTCTAAAACTGCTACACAGTTGAATTATCTGGGAAGCTTTTCACAATCCCAGTGTCAAGTAACAGCTAATACCAATTAAGTCAGAATGTCTGGGGTAGAAGCTAAGCATCAATAGTTTTTAAGACACCCAATTGATTCCAATGTGCTGCAAACTTTGGGAGCCACTGGAGTAAGGTTACAGTTTTATATCCAACATAACTGTTTAAAAAGCATTAGAAGATGTTCATTACAAGTTTAATTTGTGAAGGGAATGGGAATAATTCTTTGATCCCTTTCTCCCACTAGTCTACGATCACCATTCTCCCTAGCCTATTCCCTTAACAATCCAACATTACCCACCTTTGGAGAGGAGAAGAGAAGTGAGAAAGTTCTTAAAAATATTAAAATTTGCAGTCATTCAGCATTAGAAGATTTGAGTATTACAATTCTGATTCTCATTATCTCAACCGTGTATCACCCACTTTGTGTTCAACACTCTGGTTGAATATCGGTACCATCTCCACTTGCCTCTGATTAAGGTCAAGATAAGAGGCTCTAGGGCAGCAGTCCCCAACTTTATGGCACCAGGGACCAGTTTCATGGAAGACAATTTTTCCACAGATGGGGGGTTGGGGGGCATGAGGGTGGTGATTGTTCAGGTGGTAATGCGAGTGATAGGGAGTGGCAGATGAGGCTTCACTCACTCGCCCGCCGCTCACCTCCTGCTCTACGGCCCAGTTCCTAAGCAGCCCGGGGGTTGGGGACCCCTGCTCCAGGGCACTAATGGCTCCCTGCAAGCTCAGCCTAGACTCTGAGAAGTGAGAGAGACATGATTCATAGTAAGTATAAGGAGTCATTCCTTCCTTCCTCCTACATCTCAAGGGTCTAACTCCCTCTTCAGTCAATCCCTTTCTCAGGATCAAAAGCCCCACTTCGGATTTCTGCTGTCTTCGTTGTGTCATGGAGCTCTTTATTAGGGGTTCTCCACAATTTTGGGTGTCTTTATTCTAGGAACTCCAACAGATTCTCACAGTGAAGAAACTAGAAAGCTCCCTGTGTGGCTCCAACAGCGTGAGACAAAGAGTAATCATTGTGAAATATGCGCCAAACTAACTCCATAACCAAGGCCTACCATCCAGGGGAAAAGATATTTCCATAGCCTTTTACAAGCTGGAAGAAGAGAATTCCTCCCACTCCATCCCCCTTTGGTATTCCTGCCTTCCCAAAGAGAAAAAAAAAAGTCAACAATGGTTGGGAATTCAGTGAAATACATTGGGAATACTGCATCCAAGGAAGGCAGTAGAGAAGAGGGGTAGTGGAAATCCATACCAGTGGAGAAACAATTGTGAAGATCACAGCCCTGAGACACAGGTCCACTAAAACATTGAGATTTAACCAGAACACTATGGAGCACACTTTCTCCCCAACAGCTTACTATAACACAGGGCTCCAGTATAGTAACAGTGGATTACAACTTAGAGAGCTGCAGGACAGATTCCCCATGAGGAGAAGTACTTAGGAAAGCCCAAAGTCAAGAGGGGATAAAAAACAAGGATGGTAGAGGAACTTGAATTCTCTGGCATCTATAGCTACAGAAACATTAAACAAAGACAAAATTCTAGCCATATTAACGTATGTCCTCTTACTAAAGGCCTATTTACCTCAGCCCCTATTGCCCTATCCAACAAGTCTGGCTTTCAAAAAAGATTACACAGCATGACAAAAGATGAGAGAAAACACAAAGAAAATCAACAGACTCAGATGTGACAGAATTGTTGAAATTACCAGCAAGGGAATTTAAAATAACTATGATTAATATGTTAAGGGCACTGTCGTTATAAGTAGACAACATGCAAGAACAGATAGGAAATATAAGAAGTAAGATGAATACTCTAAGAAACAAAAACAATGTTAGAAATCAAAAACAACTTGGCAGATATAAATAATCCCTTTGAGGAACTAATCAGTAGAATCAGTATGGCTGAGGAAAGGATCAGTGAGCTTGAGGAACTTTCAAGATGATGGAGAAGTAAGACGTGGAGATCACTTTCCTCCCCACAAATACATCAAAAATACATTTACATGTGGAACAACTCCTACAGAGCACCTACTGAATTCTGACAGAGGAATTCAGACTTCTCCAAAGGCAAGAAACTCCCCAGTGCCTGGGTAGGGCAAAAGAAAAAAGAAAAAACAGAGACAAAAGAATAGGGACAGGACCTGCACCTCTGGGAGGGAGCTGTGAAGGAGGAAAAGTTTTCACACACTAGGAAGCCCCTTCACTGGTGGAGACTGCAGGCGGCGGAGGCGGGGAAGCTTCAGAGCCACAGAGGAGAGCGCAGCCACAGGGGTGCGGAGGGCAAAGCGGAAAGATTCCCGCACAGAGGATCACTGCCGACCAGCGCTCACCAGCCTGAGAAGCTTGTTTGCTCACCTGCTGGGGCGAGTGGGGGCTGGGAGCTGAGGCTCGGGCTTTGGAGGTCACATCCCAGGGAGAGGACTGGGGTTGGCTGAGTGAACACAGCCTGAAGGGGGTCAGTGTGCCACAGCTAGCTGGGAGGGAGTCTGGGAAAAAGTCTGGAACTGTCTAAGAGGCAAGGGACCATTGTTTCAGGGTACATGAGGAGTGGAGAGTCAGAGCACTGCCTAAAGGAGCTCCAGAGATGGGCACGAGCCACGGCTATCAGTGCAGACACCAGAGACTGGCATGAGATGCTAAGGCTACTGCTGCAGCCACTAAGAATCCTGTGTGCAAGTACAGGTCACTATCCACACCTCCCCTCCTAGGAGCCTTTGCAGCTTGCCACTGCCAAGGTCCCATGATCCAGGAACAAGTTCCCCGGGAGAACACAGGGCGTGCCTCAGGCTGGTGCAACGTCACGCGGGCCTCTGCTACCGCAGGCTCACACTGCATTCCGTACCCCTCCCTCCCCCCTCCTGAGTGAGCCTGACTCCCCTAATCAGCTGCTACTTTAACCCTGTCCTGTCTGGGGGGACAACAGACACCCTCAGGCAACCTACACACAGAGGTGGGGTCAAATCCAAAGCTGAAACCCAGGAGCTGTGCGACCAAAGAAGAGAAATGGAAATCTCTCCCAACAGCATAAGGAACAACAGATTAAAATCTGAACAATCACCTTGATGTACCCTGCATCTGTGGAATACCTGAATAGACAACAAATCATCCCAAAATTGAGGTGGTGGACTTTGGGAACAACTGTAGACTTGGGGTTTGATTTCTGAATATAGTCTGTTTCTAGTTTTATGTTTATTTTAGCTTAGTATTTAGAGCTTATTATCATTGGTAGATTTGTTTATTGATTTGGTGCTCTTTTTTTTTCCCTTTTTCTCTTTTTGTGAGTGTGTATGTGTATGGTCTTTGTGTGAGTTTGTCTATATAGCTTTGCTTTTACCATTTGTTCTAGGGTTCTGTCTGTCCCTTTTTTTTTTTCTTAGTATAGTTTCTAGCACTTGTTATCATTGGTGGATTTGTTTTTTGGTTTGGTTGTTCTCTTCTTTCTTTTGTTTTTTTAATTTTTAATTTATTTTTTAAAATATTTTTTAATTTTTAATTTTTTAATTTAATTTTTAATTTAATTTTTTTATTTTTTTAATTTACTTTTTTTATTTTTAATAATTTTTTTACTTTTTATTTAAATAACTTTATATTATTTTATTTTTCTTTCTTTCTTTCTTTTTCTCCCTTTTCTTCAGATCCCAGTGGCTGACAGGGTCTTGGTGCTCCAGCCTGCTGTCAGGCCTCAGCCTCTGGGGTGGGAGAGCCGAGTTCAGGACATTGGGCCACCAGAGACCTCCCGGCCCCACTTAATAATAAATGGCAAAAGCTCTCACAGAGATCTCCATAACAATGCTAAGACACAGCTCCACACAACAACCAGCAAGTTACAGTGCTCGACACCCTATGCCAAATAACTAGAAAGACAGGAATACAACCCCATTCATTAGCAGAGAAGTTGCCTAAAATCATAAGGTCACAGACACTCCAAAACACATGACCAGACATGGTCCTGCTCACCAGAAAGATAATATCCAGCCTCAACCACCAGAACACAGGCACCATTCCCCTCCACCAGGAAGCCTACACAACCCACTGAACCAACATTACCCACGGGAGGCAGACACCAAAAACAACTGAAACTATGAACCAGCAGTCTGCAAAAAGGAGACCCCAAACACAGTAAGTTCAGCAAAATGAAAAGACAGAGAAATATGCAGCAGATGACAGAGCAAGGTAAAAACCCACCAGACCAAACAAATGAAGACAACATAGGCAGCCTACCGAAAAAAGAATTCAGAGTAATGAGAGTAAAGATGATTCAAAACCTTGGAAATAGAATGGAGAAAAAACAAGAAACGTTTAACAGGACCTAGAAGAACTAAAGAGCAAGCAAACAATGATGAACAACACAATGAATGAAATTTAAAATTCTCTAGAAGGAATCAATAGCAGAATAACTGAGGCAAAAGAATGCATAAGTGACCTGGAAGACAAAATAGTGGAAATAACTACCACAAAGAAGAATAAAGAAAAAAGAATGAAAAGAATTGAGCACAGTCACAGAGAACTCTAGGACAAAATTAAATGCACCAACATTTGAATTATAGGGGTCCCAGAAGAAGAAGAGAAAAAGAAAGGGACTGAGAAAATATTTGAAGAGATTATAGTTGAAAACTTCCCTAATATGGGAAAGGAAATAGTCAATCAAGTTCAGTAAGCACATGGAGTCCCATACATGATAAAACCAAGGAGAAACACGCCAAGAAACATATTAATCAAACTATCAAAAATTAAATACAAAAAAAATATTAAAAGCAGCAAGGGAAAAGCAACAAATAACATACAAGGGAATCCCCATAAGATTACCAGCTGATCTTTCAGCAGAAACTCTGTAAGCCAGAAGGGAGTGGCAGGACATATTTAAAGTGATGAAAGGGAAAAACCTACAACCAAGATTACTCTACCCAGCAAGGATCTCATTCAGATTCAATGCAAAAATTAAAACCTTTAAAAGCAAAAGATAAGAGAATTCAGCACCAACAAACGAGCTTTACAACAATGCTAAAGGATCTTCGCTAGGCAGGAAACACAAGAGAAGGAAAAGACCTACAATAACAAATCCAAAACAATTAAGAATATGGTAATAGGAACATATATATCAATAACTACCTTAAATGTACATGGACTAACTGCTCCAACCAAAACACATAGACTGGCTGAATGGATAAAAAAACAAGACCCGTATATCTGCTGTCTACAAGAAATGCACTTCAGACCTAGGGACACATACAGACTGAAAGTGAGGGGATGGAAAAAGATATTCCATGCAAACGGAAATCAAAAGAAAGCTGGAGTAGCAATTCTCATATCAGACAAAACAGACTTTAAAATAAAGACTATTACAAGAGACAAAGAAGGATACTACATATTGATCAAGGGGTCAATTCAAGAAGAAGATTTAACAATTGTAAGTATTTATGCACCCAACATAGGAGCACCTCAATACATAAAGCAAATGCTAACAGCCATAAAAGGGGAAATCGACAGTTACACAATAATATTAGGACACTTTAACACCCCACTTTCACCAATGGACAGGTAATCCAAAATGAAAATAAATAAGGAAACACAAGCTTTAAATGACACATTAGACAAGATGTGCTTAACTGATATTTATAGGACATTCCAACCAAAAACAACAGAATACACTTTCTTCTCAAGTGCTCATGGAACATTCTCCAGGATAGATCATATCTAGGGTCACAAATCAAGCTTGGTAAATTGAAGAAAATTGAAATCATATCAAGTATCTTTCTGACCACAGCACTATGAGACTAGATATCAATTACAGGAAAAAATCTATAAAAAATACAACCACATGCAGGCTAAACAATACGTTACTAAATAACCAACAGATTAATGAAGAAACCAAAGAGGAAATCAAAAAATATCTACAAATATATGACAATGAAAATACGACGACCCAAAACCTTTGGGATGCAGCAAAAGCAGTTCTAAGAGGGAAGTTTATAGCAATACAGTATTACCTCAAGAAACAAAAAACATCTCAAATAAACAACCTAACCTTACACCTAAAGCAATTAGAGAAAGAAGAACAAAAAATCCTCAGTTAGCAGAAGGAAAGAAATCATAAAAATCAGATCAGAAATAAATGAAAAAGAAATGAAGGAAACAATAGCAAAGATTAATAAAACTAAAAGCTGGTTCTTTGAGAAGATAAACAAAATTGAAAAACCATTAGCCAGACTCATCAAGATAAAAAGGGAGAAGACTCAAATCAATAGAATTAGAAATGAAAAAGGAGAAGTAACTGACACTGCAGAAATAAAAAGGATCAAGAGAGATTACTATAAGCAGCTATATGCCAATAAAATGGACAGCCTGGAAGAAATGGACAAATTCTTAGAAAAGCACAACCTTCTAAGACTGAACCAAGAAGTAATAGAAAATATAAACAGATCAATCACAAGCACTGAAATTGAAACTATGATTAAAAATCTTCCAACAAACAAAAGCCCAGGACCGATGGCTTCATGGGTGAATTCTATCAAACATTTAGAGAAGAGCTAACACCTATCCTTCTCAAAGTCTTCCAAAATATAGCAGAGAGAGGAACACTCCCACACTCATTCTACACGGCCACCATCACCCTGATACCAAAACCAGACAAAGATGTCACAAAAAAAGAAAACTATATGCCAATATCACTGATGAACATAGATACAAATATCCTTAACAAAATACTAGCAAATAGAATCCAACAGCACATTACAGGGATCATAAACCATGGGGGTTTATTCCCGGAATGCAAGGATTCTTCAATATACGCAAATCAATCAATGTGATACACCATATTAACAAACTGAAGGATAAAAACCAAATGATCATCTCAATAGATGCAGAGAAAGCTTTGGACAAAAGTCAACACCCATTTATGACAAAAACCCTCCAGAAAGTAGGCACAGAGGGAACTTACCTCAACATAATAAAGGCAATATATGACAAACCTACAGCCAGCATCGTTCTCAATGGTGAAAAACTGAAACCATTTCCACTAAGATCAGGAACAAGACAAGGCTGCCCACTCTTACCACTATTATTCAACATAGTTTTGTAAGGTTTAGCCACAGGAATCAGAGGAGAAAAACAAATAAGTGGAATCCAAATTGGAAAAGAAGAGGTAAAAGTGTCACTGTTTGCAGATGACATGATACTATACATACAGAATCCTAAAGATGCAACCAGAAAACTACTAGAGCTAATCAATGAATTCGGTAAAGTAGCAGGATACAAAATTAATGCACAGAAATCTCCAGCATTCCTATACACTAATGATGAAAAATCTGAAAGCAAAATTAAGAAAACACTCCCATTTACCACTGCAAAAAAAAGAATACAATACCTAGGAAAAAATCTACCTAAGGAGACAAAAGACCTGTATGCAGAAAACTATAAGACACTGATGAAAGAAATTAAAGATGATACAAACAGATGGAGAGATATACCATGTTCTTGAATCAGAAGAATCAACATTGTGAAAATGACTATACTCCCCAAAGTAATCTACAGATTCAATGCAATCCCTATCATCTACCAATGGCATTTTTCACTGAACTAGAACAAAAAATTTCACAATTTGTATGCAAACACAAAAGACCCAGAAGAGCCAATGCAAGCTTGAGAAAGAAAAACGGAGCTGGAGGAATCAGGCTCCCTGACTTCAGACTATACTACAAAGGTACAGTAATCAAGACAGTATGGTACTGGCACAAAAACAGAAGTACTAAACAGGATAGAAAGCCCAGAGATAAACCCAGGCACATATGGTCACCTTATCTTTGATAAATGAGGGAAGAATATACAATGGAGAAAAGACAGCCTCTTCAGTAAGTGGTTCTGGGAAAACTGGACAGCTACATGTAAAAGAATGAAATTAGAACACTCCCTAACACCATACACAAAAATAAACTCAAAATGGATTAAGGACCTAAATGTAAGGCCAGGCACTGTAAAACTCTTATAGGAAAACATAGGCAGAACACTCTATGACATAAATCATAACAAGATCTTTTTTGACCCATCTCCTAGAGAAATGGAAATAAAAACAAAAATATACAATGGGACCTAAGGAAACTTAAAAGCTTTTGCACAAAAAAGGAAACCATAAACAAGACAAAAAGACAACCCTCAGAATGGGAGAAAATATTTTCAAACAAACTGACAAAGGATTAATTTCCAAAATTTACAAGCAGCTCATGCAGCTCAATATTAAAAAAAAAAAAAAAAAACTCAATTAAAAATGGGCAGAAGACCTAAATAGACATTTCTCCAAAAAAGATATACAGATTGCCAACAAACACATGAAAGGATGGTCAACACCACTAGTCATTAGAGAAATGCAAATCAAAACTACAATGAGGTATCACCTCACACCAGTCAGAGTGGCCATCATCAAAAATCTACAAACAATAAATGCTGCAGCGGGTGTGGAAAAAAGGGAACCCTCTTGCACTGTTGGTGGGAATGTAAATTCATACAGCCACTATGGAGAACACTATGCAGGTTCCTTAAAAGGCTTAAAATAGAACTACCTTATGACCCAGCAATCCCACTACTGGGCATATACCCTGAGAAAACCATAATTCAGAAAGAGTCATGTACCACAATGTTCATTGCAGCTCTATTTACAATAGCCAGGACATGGAAGCAACCTAATTGTCCATTGACAGATGAATGGATAAAGAAGATGTGGCACAAACATAGAGTAGAATATTACTGAGCCATAAAAAGAAACGAAACTGAGTTATTTGTAGTGAGGTGGATGGACCTAGAGTCTGTCATACAGAGTGAAGTAAGTCAGAAAGAGAAAAACAAATACCGTATGCTAACACACATATATAGATTCTAAAAAAAAGAAAATGGTTCTGAAGAACCTAGAGGCAGGACAGGAATAAAGACACAGACATAGAGAATGGACTTGAGGACACGGGGGAAGGGTAAGCTGGGACGAAGAGAGTGGCATGGACGTATATACACTACCAAATGTAAAATAGATAGCTAGTGGGAAGCAGCCACATAACATAGGGAGATCAGCTCGGTACTTTGTGACCACCTAGAGGGCTGGGATAAGGAGGGTGGGAGGGTGACGCAAGCTGGAGGAGAAATTATGATAAATGCATATGTATACCTGATTCACTTTGTCATACAGCAGAAACTAACAGAACATTGTAAAGCATTATAGTACAATAAATGTTAAAAAAAATCAGTGAGCTTACAGATAGATTAATACAAGCTTCCCAAACTGAAATGTAAGAGGAAAAATGAACTAAAAAACAACAAAGCAGAGCATTTAAGAACTGTGGGACAATGTCAAAAGGTGTGACATGTACCTTTAATATAATTGGAATACCAGAAGTGAGAAAAGGAGAAAAAAGATAACTGGGAAAAAAAATAATAAACTCTAAGTATTTGGAAATTAAATAATACAAATAACTCGAGTTAAAGAAGCCTCAAAAAGTGTTGAAATATACTTTAACAAAAGGAAAATAAAATACATATATTAGAAAATAGGAAGGTATAAAATCAATAACCTAAGCCCCCACTTTAGAAAACTAGAGAGAGAAGAGGAACTTAAGCCTAAAGTAAGCAGAAGAAAATAATAATAATTTAAAAAGCAGAAAGCAATGATATTGCAGACTTGAAAATAAAAGAGAAAAATCAATGAAACCAAAAGGCACACTTTGAAAAGATCAATTAATTGATAAACATCTCTACTCAGACTAACCAGGAAAAAGAAAAAAGAAAAGACACAAATTACCAATATCACAAATGAAAGAGAGGTCATCAACACTGACTGTATGGAAATTAAATACATAACAAAGGTCCAGTATGAATAACTCTATGCCTACAAATGTGATGACTTAAATGAAATAGACTATATATGGATGGTAGCATATTTAAATGGATGCAGAAATTCGTCAAAGCTCATCAAAATTTGTACTTAAAATGTGCACATTTTATTGCATGTAAAGTGTACTGAAATAAAATAGATTTTTTAAAAGACAAATTTCATGAATTTGAAATTTGAAGAATTTCCTTCACCTCTGAATCCCATTTCTTCTTGTTTTGAGTGGAAATATTAGAGGCAGTATATAAGAAAGTACCTCACAGGATAACATTTCACATTTAGGGCTCAGTGAAAGTGAGTTTCCTTTTCTGTTCCCTGAATAAAAGTTATCACTTAAAATATAAGAATTTTAAAACTAAAATTCCTGCAACAACATTAACTTAATCACAAAACATTTTATATTACACACCTTAATCTTTAGCACAGATTTTACAAATAAAATGGCTGACTTCAAAGATAACTTCTTCACCTCCCTAATCCAATTCACCCTTGAAGACTATATTTAGGAATTATTTCATCTAGGAAGCCTTCTCTCACCAGTACCACTCCTCAACTTTTTCCCGCCAGGAGAGTGTAGGTGTCTCTCCTTCTGCTTCCATGCTGATACCTCTCCATATCAATAACGTTAGCCTGTTACCACCTGTCTGTTACCTAACAGAGTCTAAGATGGAGACTATTGCCTAAGTAATTTATCACAGGTTGCTCACAGAAAAAGGGGAGAACACATAATTGTGCAGGGGAAAAACCCAGGAGAGAATTTGGTCTTGGGTCTCAGCTAGCACCTAGCTTCGGTCCAACCCCTGGGGAACCCCAGAGTATTAATTGCATCACAGGGTTGATCCCATCCTAAGGCAAGGGACCATCCTTTTCCCCCTCAACAACCCACACCCTCCTGCCTTCCAGTCAAGATCACTACCCCTGGCCTGTCCTGAGAAAGGGCATAACCTCTGTGATAAGATGGCAATTCTTAGAAGAAAGAGGCAGCTGTTAGCCATTAGCAGCCATACTCACAGCAACTGGGGGAGAGTGTACCAAACCAGCAAAGGGAATCTATGCTGGACATCAAAAGTAACCATTACACCACATACCATTTATCACACTCCAGTAAATGTTTAAAATACTGTGCTAGAACATGAGCTCTTAAATCAAAGTGCCTGTAGATTTGAATCCTACATATAGTTATGCATCTTTGTGCGAACAACTTAACTTTTCTAAATGTCAGTTCCCATATCTATAAATAGGGATAATAATAGCAATATCTATAGCATACTGTTGTCATGAGAATTAAATGAAATAATACATGTAAAGTGCTCAGAAATAATATATGTAATATATGAAATATATATGTAAAGTGTTCCAGTGCCTGGAACATAAGAACTTAATACATGTTAGTTGTTATTGTTTTTACTGCTGCTGCTGTTGTTGCTGTTACTATGTTATTATTTTAGTTATCAGATTAAGGGCCTATATTCCTCACTAGCTAATCAATCAGATGAGAAAAATAAAAACAAACTCTGACATACAAGAACTCACCTAAGACTAACAGCTAGATCTAGGTGCTATTACACGATGGCCTGGCATTCACAGCTAAACTGTGGCATTCTTTCCTTGAAATTAACCTCACAGAGCAATGACATCAGATAAGGTAGCTCTGTGACTGTAATAAAGTAAGATGAAAATGACCATTCCATGATCTTGTCAGAACAGAGAGCAAACAAGATCACAGTGTGAACAACAAAAATTACCAAACATCCTCATCTCCAGGCTAACATGACTAACAAATGCTTCTTTGCCAATTATAGGCTTAGCCTCACATTATTCTTCCTGCCGTCTGGATAAGATTTATTTAAAAATCCAATTATATAATCACCCTGCTCCCAGACAGCACCCAATTCATAGCGAACCCCACTTCCTTGAAACTTCCTCAAAAAATAACCTGACACAAGCACAAAGCCTATAATAAATCCTTCTTAACCCTCTTCTATTGTGAAGTCCCATGCTTCTCCATAGTTTATGATCTCCCCTATTGCAATACACCAATAAATTAACCTTCATTTGACTACAGATATATTTCTGATGGTCTTTGGTCAGAAGGCTTTGACACAGAGATTATTCACTCCTGTACTCTCAGTGCCTAAGTTGTTGTAGGCATTTCATAAGAGTTTTTTGAATGAAGAAATTAACCCCAGATACAAGTTAGTTCCAAAGATCCTGATTGTGTTTAATAGCTGATGCCGGTGCTTTTCACATTTGTAGTCGGTACAATAACTGAAGATACACAGATACCTACTAAGCATAGGACAAAAATGTTAGGTGAAATTGAGATACACATCTAAATATCATAGTTTTAAGCATCTTGCCATCAATAGCAGTAATGAAGAACAATAAATCAAAGGCTCAAATACAACTCTAAAATGACAAACTGGTGAATAGTACAGATTCTGCAATGACAGATGCTACTACAAATCAAAGAACCATAATCATCTTATGTGCATTGTGTAAAGAGGGCTGTCCCAGGTTGTCACGGTACTCTTGGAAATCAAGTTTGGACTATTGCCATCTTGGTGCAATGCCCTATTTTGGTGTACACTTGTATGTAGAGAAGAGAAAACTGACATAATGAAATTCCAGTAGTAACTTAAACTGGCAGCCAATCCAGCTGATAGAAAATAATTTGATAGATTGAAACAGTGTAAATGATCCACAGAACACAGATATTTTTGTGATAGTTGGAAGAAACTCTCATACACACATTAAATAATGAGGCTCTGTATCATTTCTAGGAGAAATAAAAAATCTCATCATCTACCTTTATACTAATCTTTAAAGCTGATTGTCACTTTTTTCCCTTCAAGTCTTTAGTATAAGGTAAAATGTGATCTACATTATAGTTTGATCCCCACTAAATCTGACTCTATGAGATGGTCTCATTGATGACATTATTTTTAAAATAAATTATTCGTTATAGGTAGAAATGAGAATTATTGCCATTTTTAATTGATGTCAATATTCTAATATAAGCCCACGTATATATTCAGAATAATATTTTCTTGGAGGAATATATGGAGTAATGATATAACACCTAATTTATACTTTAATCTAAGCTGTTATGTTTTTGACATGAATTCTGCACATTGTAATTTGGGGCATGGCAATTTTACACTAGGAATACACGATTTTTTCTATTTAAAAATTACTAAAGAGAGGTTATCACAGAGAAGAAAACTGAAATCACCCATAAGTTCAACAAACATGCCCATAGTTAACAGTTTGATGATAGTCTCTCTCACTTTTCCTTCCTCATTTTTCTTTACTATATTACCTAAAATAGTATCTACTATAAATGCCATTTGTAAACTTATTTTTTACTTAATAAAATCATATAAATGTCTTTATCTCAATAAAGGCATTTCTACACCATTACTTTAATATATGTACCCCCTTCATATTAAGACACTTTAGCTTCCAATTTTTAATTTAAAAACAGGATAGTATAGCTGATTCACTTTGTTATACAGCAGAAACTAACACATTGTAAAGCAATTATAATCCAAATAAGATGTAAAAAAATAAAATTTAATTTAAAAAATTTTTAAATGATAGGATTCCAGAATGAACAATTTTTGTAAATCAATATCTCATATTCTCCTTATAGAAATCATCCAAAACCAACAAGGAGAATTTTTAATGCAAACATTCTTTCCATTGAAGACTGAATAATCTCCAGTTTCTAAACTATATGTAAGGATCATCTAAAGTAGCTAAGGTTAAGAGAGTGGACAGTGAAGAATCTTGGTATAAAATTCAGAGTGGAATTTCCTTAATGGAGAACATACCTAAAAGTGCTCTCAAAATGCATTTGTAAAAGTTAGAGGTACAAATTGATGTTCAAAAACTGTATCTCCTGATATATAGGGAGTGCAGAACTGGGTATAAATAGGTTAGTAACTGAATTTCTCCTCCACTGTACTTGCTTCATTAAAGTAGAATAAACAGGCTACTAAAAAAAAAGAAAAGAAAAAGCTGTAGTTAAATGAAGCAGACTGCTCTTTGGCAACAGAAAGGAAGAGAACTTTTGCATTGTGAACAAAAGTAAAACTGGAACACTATCTTGACCTCCATCTGGCCCTCTCAGGGAATTTCTTGCAAAAAGCTAATGCAGGAAAAAAAACATTCATTCAATGATAAAACACAAGGAACTATAACAGTATCAAAAACATATACTATAGATTTTTATTCTTGACCGAGATGGAGTAACAGGGACCAGATTTATTTTCTCACCTTAAATAATCAGAAAACCATATAAAATACAGAAAAAATTGGTTTTTCAAGACATTGCACAACAAGCAACAAAGGGCAGTGATCCCTGAAAGACAGGAAACAAGTAAGATGAGCCCTGTGATTTACTGCCCAGTTTACTGTGCTGAGAGTTTTCAAGCACAGAGGAAAGAAACCCAGAAAGCTAAGGAGACAGAGTTGGGGTTCAAGGATACCAAGGCAGCTAGAGTTCACGAAACAGAGTACTTGAGGGCACATAGCCTCACAGCAAAAGAATTCTAGAGATCTGTGTATATGTATAAGGAAATTACCAAGGCTGAGGAAGAAGTCCATGGAAGGATTAGAGGTAACACTGCCAAGCTCACAGAATCTAATAACAGTGTTTGTTCATACCAACCAGATGGAAAGTCTCAAGATTCATGGTGCATAGTGTAGACTATACAAAATCTTCTTGTCTCAATAGTGGAGAATAATTAGCCCTAGAACAAACATTGTTCTACTATCTAAAAAAGCTTCCAACATAACAAAGCTTAAAATCAAGGCCTAAAAGGATGAAATCCACAATGTGAATTTCAAAAGTTATCAGACATGAAAAGGAGGAAAACATGAGCTGTAATGAAGAGAACAAAAAAGTCAACCCAGAACTGACACGTGTATAAGAATTAGTAGACAATGACATTAACACACTTATTATAATTGTATTCCACATGTTCAAAAAATAGAAACATGTAAGATATAAAAAAGGTCCAAATCAAACTAATAGAATTGAAAAGTACAATGTCTGAGAAGAAAAATACAATGGAAGGGAATTGCAGCCCTGGCAACCATGGATCTGTTTACTATCCACAGTTTTGTCTACTCTGGAATGTCATATAAATGGAATCATTCACTATGTAGCCTTTTTGAGTCTGGCTTTTCTCACTTGGAATAACACTTTCAAGATTCATTAGTATTCTTAGACTTATCAGTAGTTCATTCTTTTTACTGCTGAGTTATATTCAATCGTACAAATGTACCTAAATTTTGTGTACAAAACTCATCAGCTGAAGGATATTTAGGTTGTTTACAGTTCATACAATTATGAATGAAATTACCATAAACATTTATACAGATATTTTTGTGTAAACCTCTATGCAGACCTTCATTTCTGTTAGATAAATACCTAGGAATGGAGTTGCTGGATCATGTAGTATGTGTATGTCTAACTTTATAAGAAACTGCCAAATTGTCTTCCAAAGTAGATATACTATTTTATATTCACAACAATAATGAAAGATAGTTCTACTGCATATATATATATATACATATATATATATTTGTGTGTGTGTGTCTGTGTGTGGTACACGGGCCTCTCACTGCTGTGGTCCCTCCTGTTGCGGAGCACAGGCTACGGACGCGCAGGCTCAGCTGCCATGGCTCACGGGCCCAGCCACTCCGCGGCATGTGGGATCTTCCCGGACCGGGGCACAAACCCGTGTCCCCTGCATCGGCAGGCAGACTCTCAACCACTGTGCCACCAGGGAAGCCCCTGTTCTGCATATTAATCAGAATTTTTTGGTGTTAGTTATTGTAATAGGTATGTAGTGGTTACCCCTTGAGGATTTAATCTGCATTTCCCTAAAGCAAAATGATTTTGAATATGCCGAAATGATGTTGAGTAATGACGTTGAAAATCTTTCATGTGCTTGTTTGACATTCCTATCTCTTTGATCAAGTGTCTGTTCAAATCTTTTACTCATTTTAATTCAGTTTTTTGTTTTTTTTTTATTTTGGGCTGTGAGAGTTCTTTATTATACTTATTAAAAATATTTTATCAGATCTATGTTTTACAAATATTTTCTCCAAATCTGTTTCTATTCATTTTTGTAACATTTTATATCACAGAGGAAAAGTGGTTTTTTTTTAATTTTGATAAAGCCCAATTTATCAATATTTCTTTTTGTAGTTTATGGTTTTTGAGTCCTGCTTTAAAAAACTTTATCTCACCACATGCCAAGAGGCTTTATTCTACATTACCTTCCGGAAATTTTATAATTTTATCTTGTACATATACTTCTATTATTCATTTTGAGATAATTTTTCTATATGGAGTGAGGTACTTGTCATTGTTCATTGTTCTCCATATGGATGTCTAAATAGCTGAGCATTATATGTTAAAAACTATCATTACTCTATTGACTTGTCTTGACATCTTTATAGAAAATCAATCAACCATAAGGGCAAGTCTGTTTCTATATTCTCTATTCTGATTCATTAATCTATGTGTCTACCCTTGAAAAAGTACCACACTGACTTCATGATTGTCACTTTATAATAAAAATTGAAATCAGGTAACATCAGTCTTCCATCTTTGCTTCCATTCAAAAATTTGGATGTTCTAAGTTCTTTGCTTTCCATATAAAAATTAAAATCAGCTGGTCAATTTTTACACTCTCCCCACCAAAAAAGAGCTTGCTGGAATTCTAATTAGAACTTCATTGAATCTATAGGTGGATTTTTGAGGAAGTAGATATTTTAAGAACACTGAGTCTTCTACTCCATGAAAATGGTTTAACTTTCCATGAAAATAAGTCTCCTCTGACTTACATAGTTGGAGTCAATGCTTTATAGCTTTCAGAAGAGACTTTTTTTTACGTATTTTGTTAGAATCATTCTTATTTTTCATGTTTTTAGTATTAGTGAAAATACCATATTTCAATTTCAATTTCCAAATGTTCATTCCTAGTATATAGAACTAGAATTAATTTTTACATTATCTTTGCATGACTTTACCTTGATAGACCCATTATTGTTTTATCAGTTTTTTTTTGTATAAACTGGTGTTTTCTAAGTAGTTAATCATGTCATCACCAAATAGAGATGCTTTTATTTTTTCTTTCCATTATGCATGACTTTTTTTTCCCCCTGCTTTCATGCACTAAGGTCTATACTATAATGTTGAATAGGTGTGGTGAGAGTGAACTTTTTTTTTAATCATCTTTATTGGAGTATAATTGCTTTACAATGTTGTGTTAGTTTCTAATGTATAACAAAGCTAATCAGCTATATGTATACATATATCCCTATATTCCCTCCCTCTTGTGTCTCCCTCCCACCTTCCCTATCTCACACCTCTATGTGGTCACAAAGAACCGTGCTGATCTCCCTGTGCGATGCAGTTGCTTCCCTAGCTATCTATTTTACATTTGGGAGTGTATATATGCCAATGCTATTTTCTCACTTCGTCCCAGCTTACCCTTCCCCTCCCTCTGTCCTAAAGTACATTCTCTACATCTGCATCCTTATTCCTGTCCTACCCATAGGTTTGTCAGACCACATTTTTTGTAGATTCCATATACATGTGTAAGCATATGGTATTTGTTTTTCTCTTTCTGACTTACTTCATTCTGTATGACAGACACTAGGTCCAGCCACCTCATTACAAATAACTCAATTTCGTTTCTTTGTATGGCTGAGTAATATTCCACTGTATGTATGTGCCACATCTTCTTTATCCATTCATCAGCCAATGGACACTTAGGTTGCTTCCATGTCCTGGCTAATGTAAATAGTGCTGCAATGAACATTGTGACTCTTTTTGAATTATGGTTTTCTCAAGGTATATGTACAGTAGTGGGATTCCTGGGTCATATGGTAGTTTTATTTTTAGATTTTTAAGGAACCTCCATACTGTTCTCCATAGTACTTGTATGAATTTACATTCCCACCAACAGTGCAAGAGGGTTCCATTTTCCCCACACCCTCTTCAGCATTGTTTGTAGATTTTTTTTTTTTTTTTTTTTTAGGTACGCAGGCCTCTCACTGTTGTGGCCTCTCCCGCTGCAGAGCACAGGCTCTGGACGCGCAGGCTCAGCAGCCATGGCTCATGGGCCCGGCCACTCCATGGCATGTGGGATCTTCCCGTACTGGGGCATGAACCCGCGTCCCCAGCATCGGCAGGTGGACCCCCAACTACTGTGCCACCAGGGAAGCCCTGTAGATTTGTTGATGATGGCCATTCTGAGCAGTGTGAGGTGATATTTCATTGTGGTTTTGATTTGCATTTATCTAATGATTAGTGATGTTGAGCATCCTTTCATGTGTTTGTTGGCAATCTGTATATCTTCATGGAGAAATGTCTATTTAGGTCTTCTGCCCATTTGGATTGAGTTGTTTGTTTTTTTAATATTGAGGTGCAAAAGATGCTTGTATATTTTGGAGATTAATTCTATGTCAGTTGCTTTGCTGGCAAATACTTTCTCCCATTCGTAGGGTTGTCTTTTCGTCTTCTTTATGGTTTCCTTTGCTGTGCAAAAGATTTTAAGTTTCATTAGGTCCCATTTGTATATTTTTGTTTTTATTTCCATTTCTCTAGGAGGTGGGTCAAAAAGGATCTTGCTGTGATTTATGTCATAGAGTGTTCTTCTGATGTTTTCCTCTGAGAGTTTTATACTGTCTGGCCTTACATTTAGGTGTTTAACGTATTTTGAGTTTATTGTTGTGTATGGTGTTATGGGATGTTCTAATTTCATTCTTTTATATGTAGCTGTCCACTTTTCTCAGAACCACTTATTGAAGAAATTATCTTTTCTCCATTGTATATTCTTTCCTTCTTTATCAAAGATAAGGTGACCATATGTCCATGGGTTTATCTCTGGGCTTTCTTTCCTGTACCATTGATCTATACTTCTGTTTTGGGGCCAGTATCTTACTGTTTTGTTTACTGTAGCTTTGTAGTACAGTCTGAAGTCAAGGACCCTGATTCCTCCAGCTCCATTTTTCTTTTTCAAGAATACTTTGGCTGTTCAGGGTCTTTTGTGTTTCCATACAAATTGTGAAATTTTTTGTTCTACTTCTGTGAAAAATACCATTGGTAGTTTGATAGGGATTGCACTGAATCTGTAGATTGCTTTGGGTAGTAGAGTCATTTTCACAATGTTGATTCTTCCAATCAAAGAACATGGTATATCTCTCCATCTGTTCCTATCATCTTTAATTTTTTTCACCAGTGTCTTATAGTTTTCTGCATACAGGTCTTTTGTGTCCTTAGGTATGTTTATTCCTAGATATTTTATTCTTTTTGTTGCAGTGGTAAATGGAAGTGTTTCCTTCATTTCTCTTTCAGATTTTTCATCATTAGTATATAGGAATGCAAGGGATTTTTGTGCACTAATTTTGTATCCTGCTACTTTACCGAATTCATTGATTAGCTCTAGTAGTTTTCTGGTAGCACCTTTGGGATTCTCTATGTATAGTATCACGTCATCTGCAAACAGTGATAGTTTTACTTCTTCTTTTCTGATTTGTATTCCTTTAATTCTTTTTCTTCTCTGATTGCTGTGGCTAAAACTTCCAAAACTATGTTGAATAAAGGCAATGAGGGTGGGCAACCTTGTCTTGTTCCTGATCTTAGAGGAAATGGTTTCAGTTTTTCAACATTGACAATGATGCTGGCTGTGGGTTTGTCATATATGGCCTTTATGATGTTGAAGCAGGTTCCCTCTATACCCACTTTCTGTAGACTTTTTATCATAAACCGGTGTTGAATATTTTCAAAAGCCTTTTCTGCATCTATTGAGATGATCATATGGATTTTATTCTTCAGCTTGGTAATATGGTGAATCACATTGATTGGTGTATATTGAAGAATCCTTGTGCTCCTGAGATAAACCCCACTTGATCATGGTGTGTGATCCTTTTAATGTGCTTTTGGATTCTGTTTGCTAGTATTTTGTTGAGGATTTTTGCATCTACGTTCATCAGTGATATTGGCCTGTAGTTTCCTTTTTTTGTAACATAATTTTCTGGTTTTGGTATCAGGGTGATGGTGGCCTCGTAGAATGAGTTTGGGAGTGTTCCTCCCCCTGCTATATTCTGGAAGAGTTTGAGAAGGACAGGTGTTAGCTCTTCTCTAAATGTTTGACAGAATGTACCTGTGAAGCCACAGGGTCCTGGGCTTTTGTTTGTTGGAAGATTTTTAACCACATTCTCAATTTCTGTGCTTGTGATTGGTCTGTTTATATTTTCTCTTTCTACCTGGTTCAGTCTCGGAAGGTTGTGCTTTTCTAAGAATTTGTCCATTTCTTCCAGGTTGTCCATTTTATTGGCATAGAATTGCTTGTAGTCATCTCTCATGATCCTTTGTATTTCTGCAGTGTCAGTTGTTACTTCTCCTTCTTCATTTCTAATGCTGTTGATTTGAGTCTTTTCCCTTTTTTTCTTGATTAGTCTGGCTAATGGTTTATCAATTTTGTTTATCTTCTCAAAGAACCAGCTTTTAGTTTTATTGATCTTGCTATTGTTTTCTTCATTTCTTTTTCATTTATTTTTGATCTAATCTTTATGATTTCTTTCCTTCTAAATTTGGGGGTTTTTGTTCTTCTTTCTCTAATTGCTTTAGGTGTAAGGTTAGGTTATTTATTTAAGATGTTTCTTGTTTCTTGAGGTCGGATTGTATTGTTATATACTTCCCTCTTAGAATTGCTTTTGCTGCATCCCATAGGTTTTGATCATCGTGTTTTCATTGTCATTTGTTTCTAGGTATTTTTTTGTTTCTTCTTTGATTTCTTCAATGATCTCCTGGTTATTTAGTAACGTATTGTTTATCCTCCATATGTTTTTATTTTTACAGTTACCTTCCTGTAATTGATATCTAGTCTCATAACGTTGTGGTCCGAAAAGATGCTTGATACAATTTCAGTTTTCTTAAACTTACCAAGGCTTGATTTGTGACCCAAGATATGACCTATCCTTGAGAATGTTTCAAGAGCACTTGAGAAGAAAGTGTATTCTGTTGTTTTTGGATGGAATGTCCTATAAATATCAGTTAAGCCCATCTGGTCTAATGTGTCATTTAAAGCTTGTGTTTCCTTACTTATTTTCATTTTGGATGATCTGTCCATTGGTGAAAGTGGAGTGTTAAAGTCCCCTACTATGATTGTGTTACTGTTGATTTCCCCTTTAATGACTGTTAGCCTTTGCCTTCTGTGTTGAGGTGCTCCTATGTTGGGTGCATAAATATTTACAACTGTTATATCTTCTTCTTGGATTGATCACTTGATCCATATGTAGTGTCCTTCTTTGTCCCTTGTAATAATCTTTATTTTAAAGTCTGTTTTGTCTGATTTGAGAATTGCTACTCCAGCTTTCTTCTGATTTCCATTTGCATGGAATATCTTTTTCCATCCCGTCACTTTCAGTCTGTATGTGTTCCTAGGTCTGAAGTGGGTCTCTTGTAGACAGCATATATACATGTCTTGTATTTGTATCCATTCAGCCAGTCTAAGTCTTTTGGTTCGAGCATTTAATCCATTTACATTTAAGGTAATTATCAATATATATGTTCCTATTATCAAATTGTTTTTGTTTTGTTTTTGTAGGTCTTTTCCTTCTCTTGTGTTTCCTGCCTAGAGAAGTTCCTTTAGCATTTGTTGTAAAGCTGGTTTGGTGGTGCTGAATTCTCTTAACTTTTGCTTGACTGCAAAGGTTTTAATTTCTCCATCAAATCTGAATGAGATCATTGCTGGTTAGAGTAATCTTGGTTGTAGTTTTTTCCCTTTCATCACTTTAAATATGTCCTGCCACTCCCTTCTGGCTTCCAGAGTTTCTGCTGAAAGATCAGCTGTTAACCATATGGGGATTCCCTTGTATGTTACTGTTTGCTTTTCCCTTGCTGCTTTTACTATTTTTTCTTTGTATTTAATTTTTGACAGTTTGATTAATATGTGTCTTGGCGTATTTCTCTTTGGAATTATCCTGTATGGGACTCTCTGTGCTTCCTGGACTTGACTATTTCTTTTCCCATATTAGGGAAGTTTTCAACTATAATCTCTTCAAATATTTTCTCAGACCCTTTCTTTTTTTCTTACTCTTCTGGGACCCTTATAATTCGAATGTTGGTGCATTTAATGGGGTCCCAGTCGTCTCTGAGACTGTCCTCAATTCTTTTCATTCTTTTATCTTTGTTCTGCTCTGTGGGAGTTATTTCCACTATTTTATCTTCCAGGTCACTGATCCGTTCTTCTGCCTTAGTTATTCTGCTATTGATTCCTTCTACAGAATTTTTAATTTCATTTATTTTGTTGTTCATCATCGTTTGCTTGCTCTTTAGTTCTAGGTCCTTGTTAAACATTTCTTGTATTTTCTCCATTCTATTTCCAAGATTTTGGATCTTCTTTACTATCATTACTCTGAATTCTTTTTCGGGTAGACTGCCTATTTTCTCTTCATTTTTTTGGTCTGCTTGGTTTTTACCTTGCTCCATCATCTGCTACATATTTCTCTGTCTTCTCATTTTGTTTAACTTACTGTGTTTGGTGTCTCCTTTTCGCAGGCTACAGGTTCATAGTTCCCGTTGTTTTTGGTGTCTGCCCCCAGTGGGTGAGGTTGTTTCAGTGGCTTGTGTAGGCTTCCTAGTGGAGGGGAATGGTGTCTGTGTTCTGGTGTGTGGGGATGGATCTTGTCTTTCTGGTGGGCAGAGCTGAGCCTGGTGGTGTGTTTTGGGGTGTCTGTGAACTTAGTATGATTTTAGACAGCCTCGTTGGTAATGGGTGGTGTTGTGTTCCCGTCTTGCTAGTTCTTTGGCATGGGGCATCCAGCACTGGAACTTTCTGGCCATTGAGGCGAGTTGGGTCTTAGCATTGAGACGGAGATCTCTGGGAGAGCTCTCGCCGACTGATATTACACGCGGCCAGCAGGTTTCTGTTGGTCCAATATCCTGAACTCGGCTCTCCCACATCAGAGCCTCAGGCCTGACACTAGGCTGGAGCACCAAGACCCTGTCTGCCACAAGGTCTTATCACCCTCTTGGACATCAGCACAAGGTGGCAATCAGCTGTATTCTTTATTTATCCCTCTGATTTTTCTGGAACCTTCCCTTCAAGGAGAAATCTCTGGGCTCTGTGGGAACTCTGAGTGGTGACCATCAGGTAAATCGAGACCAGACCAAGTTCAACCAAAGTTGTGATACTTATTTCCCTTGTCGGAGTCTACATGGTATTAAGAGGCACCATGAGAGGAGTATATTAGTAGCTACCATGTCTTAGGTCCTGTGGATTACCTTTTCCTTCAGTGGTATCACCTTCTGGCAGGTCCTGAGGAGACCAGCTTCCATCAGTGTGGACTCGACTCCAGGCTGTCCTGAGACCCAGGCCATCAGCATGGACTCAGCCCTGAGTGTCCCAGAAGCCAAAGCCCCAGGGGGTCCTGAGGAGACAGGGCTCCTGTCAGCTGTGTGTGGAGCTAAGTCTGCTGGCAAAACCAAAAAAGGATTTTTAAGACGTAAGGAGAGGGGCTTCCCTGGTGGCGCAGTGGTAGAGAGTCCACCTGCCGATGCAGGGGACACAGGTTCGTGCCCCGGTCTGGGAAGATCCCACATGCTGTGGAGCGGCTGGGCCCGTGAGCCATGGCCACTGAGCCTGCGCGTTTGGAGCCTGTGCTCTGCAACGGGAGAGGCCACACAACAGTGAGAGGCCCACGTACGGCAAAAAAAAAAAAAAAAGGTAAGGAGAGTGTGGGGTCAGTGTATTGATACAAAGGCTAATAATAATTATAATCATAGCAAACATTTTCTAAATAGATAATATGCTAAAAACTTCCATGCATCACCTAGATTCCCCAGAATAGAACTGGTAAACACATTTCATTATCCTCATTTTACTATTGAGGAAATGAGCCTAACTGAGAAAATATTTTCTCTGAAAGACTCAGAGAAAATTGGTCTGTCAGTGGTTTTTGACTGAGGGTGGTTTTGTGCCACCCCTACCCCCCCAGGGCACATTTGACAATGTCTGCAAACATTTCATCACAACTGAGGGGTTAGGGGCACATGTTGCTGACATGTTGTAGGAGTAGGCTGTAGATGTTACTAAACGTCCTAAAATGCACAGAACATTCCCCTCAACTGAGAATTATCTGGCCCCAAATGACAATAAGTATCCCTAATGTAAATTATTCTGAGAAAGAATGGAAGAAATATGTGGTAAAAATGTATAAGAGCCTCAATGGCTGAATCTAGCCATGATACACTGTTACCCTATGGGTCATTCATAAATGTACTGCTCAAAGGGGGAAACTGGCAACCAATAGCCAGAAAAAGATCTGAGACAATATCATGCATTAATTTCAAGTGGCAAGATAAAGACAAGGCAATAGATGGAGAGAGATGTCAGTATAGAGGGTACTTGAAAGAACGGAAGACTAGAATAAGGAAAATGTAATTCTGAGGATACAAACAGTTAAAAAAATCAAATTCATGAATGTTGGCCAAATGAGATCACCACACTTTAAAATAGAGAAAAAGATGTCGTATTGAGAGAGTAATATTGAGGGAATTCATGCTTGATCCTTTCTACTTCTTCAGCGAAAAAAGATTCTAGAATTCTGCAAAAATAAATGAAGAAAAGATTAGGTGGAGCCTAAAGGAGAAAAATGGAAATCAGGAACATTTACTGTAGGTAAAAGGAAAAGGAACAATTTTAGAATGAGTAAATTCTGATAAGCCAAACTTTGAGGGTTTAGTTGAGTATAAGTAGTTTAAGAATATGTTAAAAAAGGAGTTGTAGGATTTTTGCTATTACCATTTGGAGTAAAAAAGAACACACTTAACCTCATACCATAAACAACTAATAGGTGGGGAAAATATGTGAAATAATTGTTTTCAGACACTGCATAATAAACAATGCTGACATATGATCCTAAGAGTACAAAAACAAATGAGTGAGCCTCAAAATCACTTTGGCTCTCTGTGTAGTGGAACATTCTTGATCCTGAAGCTGGGAAGAGAATCCTAAGCAGAGCACAGAAAGTTTGTGACTTTGAGGAAACAAAGATTAGAGTTTGGGGAGTACTAGTTGTGCAAGTGTATATGTTTAGGAATTGCTCGGAAAGGGAGCAAGGGATTTGGGGACGGTAGAACTGTTCTATACCTCAACTGTGGAAATAGTTACATGAAAGTTGATTTTTAAAAGCAAGAGAGAGTTCAATTGTGTTTAAAAATTAGAGGATGGCTCTGCCAATACAATCAGGATTCTACTAAAAGTTTCATCATGCATCCTCATTGTCAAGAATAGAAGCTACATCTAAGATGTTCAAGACATTTTAAAGAAGCATGGGTGGGGAGAGAGTGGTAAAGACAAGCAGACATGTGCATATCGATGAAAGTACACAGTATCACCTATGAGGTGCTCTTGCCAAACAATCAATAAATAAAATTAACTCAATCTGACAAAGTCTCTAGATCTAATTAGCCATTGGTAGAAAATGCAATGGACAGAGAAGTCCCTTGATCAGACACCATGAGGACCCAGAGCAACATCCTAAGTGTGGGAAACTCTCCAAGACAAAACACACAACTTTTAGAACTAAAGCAGGAAATAAATTAACAGACAATTCAAAGATGTATTAGGGAATCAAAATTATCAACTTTGGATCCCAATTTGGACAAATAAATTGTAAAAAAAAAAAAAAGTCCCCTCTAAGACAATTAGTGAAATGCGAAACCTATTTGATGATATTAAGGAATTATTGTTAATTATTTAGTTGTGAAAATAGTATTTCAGCTAAGTTTAAAATATTATTTATTTTAAAAAGATAGATACTTAAATATTTACACATGAAATTATGTGATGCCTGAAATTTGATTAAGTATAAAGTTAGAGGGAAAAATGATGACCACCACAGCTCCAGGAAATAGGCTCTATGGAAGAGTGTGGCAGATCCAGCTAGCCGCCTGGCCAATATCTATTAACCCTTTTCTTTAGTATTTTAATCAGAACAGACAAGGTTATGTTGCAGTAACAGATCTGAAATCTCAGCTTAACAAAAGCTCATTTCTTGGTGATGCCATATGTCCCATATGGGTTGGCAAAGGGGACCAGGCTGATGAAGACTCTGCCCTCTTGTAAGCTACTGTCTGAAACACAGAGCCTCTAGATGACCCCAGCACCTGAGACAAGACTGAAAAAACTTAAGTGGACTTTTGACTTCCTCGTTTAGAAGTGACATACAACACTTTGCTCACATTTCATTAGCCAGGACTGGTCACATTGCCTCATACAATCACAAGGAGGCTGAGAAGTGCAGGCTTCAGTGTACCAAGGAGGGCAGAAGAATCAGCTATGGTAAGCACTGGTAACATTTATAACATTTACCAATAGAATCACTATTTTTTCTGACTAGGAATGTGTCAGCTTTAAATTTCCAGACTTCCAGGCTTCTAGGATTGGCCACGTGACATGAATCTGGCAAATGAGATGTAAGTGGAAGTTTTCACCAGTAAAGCTTGATAAAGAAAGTGGACTCCACATGTTTCCTTTGCCCTGCACACCCTCCTATTCTTCCAACTAGGACATAGGCACAATGCCTGCAGACACTGAACCATGAGGACAAGAGCCATGTACTAAACATGGTGGAACAGGAGCTAGGAGGAGCTCTAACTCCTTTTTTAAAACATCTTTTTTGGAATATAATTGCCTTACATTGTTGTGTTTCTGCTGTATGATAAAGTGAATCAGTTATACGTATACATATATCCCTATATCCCCTCCCTCTTGTGTCTCCCTCCCACCTTCCCTATACCACCCCTCTAGGTGGTCACAAAGCACCGAGCTGGTCTCCCTGTGCTATGCGGCTGGGACAACGTTACTCCTTGATGACTTTTTGAATAGCCAAAATATCCCTGAACTGATCACCTTCAAACTACTTTACAGACTTTTTGCTATAGATTGACAGATAGATACATACATAGATAGATAATAGATAGATATAAATATTGATTGATAGATGATACATACATATATATATTCATACATACATACATACGTAGATACCTAGATAGATCCAGACTTTTGCTATGTTTGGTCAAATTCAATCTTATATAATGCAAAGTTTCTTCTAGGTTCAAGAGAGGATATAAGAGAACAAAAGATTCTCACTGATTTCTCTTTTAATAAAATAATTGAGCAACTCTAGTGGAAAAAATGAATAATCACAATTGAAGAAGAAATTAATAACACAAATATATGGAGGAAGATAACTCTATGGTCATTTGGGGGCAAGGTCTCCAACACCTGATGAAGGGAGGGGTATAGGATGCACAGAATATTCTTCTTCCTGAGGGAATGATAGGACAATGGAGGCAGGCAGGTCATGGGAGTGTCACAAAGAGAACGCTTACACAGAGTTACTGTAACATTTCACTAACCACAGAAAGGTAGCAGGTTTTCATCACACTCTGGGCTGGTGAATGATGGCCTTGCATACGGGGCCCTCAGGGTACATAGCCTATTGACTAATGGGTATCCTGTTCAATATCTTCTCTGGTTTATCACCCTGATCAAGGCTGAGAGATGCTTATCAAGCTAAACAGATTGATTGCTGACCCTCCCAATATGAGTGCAATTTTCATATGTAATATTTATATATTCTGAACACAGGTAACTCAGATTCTCATCAATATTCAGTGATCTTGGGAAAATAATAGCCCTTACAAGGCAACTTAGTGGAGAGAGGAAGCCCAGAACACAACAATCTCAGGCTTTTTCCTTCATCCTCCCTTGACAATTAAAAACAACGAGGAACACATAAATTAACTTCAAAAGAAGACCCAGCTGTTTCTACATACTAGCAACAAACAAGTAGAAATAGAAATCAAGAAAATAATTCTCTTTATAACAGCATCAAAAACAATAAAATATTGAGTAATACATTTAACAATGGAAATGTAAGACAGTGAAATGACATCTTTAACTACAAGAAGTTAAAGATGATCTAAATAAATGGAGAGACATTCCATGTTTATGTTGGAGATTTACTACTGGTAATATGTCAATTCTCCTCAAACTGATCTATAGATTCAATGCTATCTCTATCAAATTCCAAGTAGGCTTGTTTGTAGAAAGTTACAAGCAGACCCTAAAATTTATATGAAAATGCAAAGGACTTAGAATAGCCAAAAAAAATTTTAAATAGAACAAAGTTGGAAGATTTAACCTACCCAATTTCAAATCTTATGATGAAGTCATCATTCAATTATAAATTAGATTTCATCAAAATTAAAAACACTTCAAAAGACAACAGGAAATTGAAATAATGAGCTACAGATTAGAATAAAATATTTGTATATCATATATCTAAAAAAGAACTTTAGATATCCAGGATATCTAAAGAACTCTTAACAACTTAAAAGAAAACAAATTATAAGTTACAAACAATGTAATTTTAAAATGGTCAATATATTTCACCAAAGAAGATTATATTAACAACTAGACATTTATCCAAATAAGATATATAAATGAAAAATAAACACATGAGAAGATGTCCAACATTATTAGACATTAGGGAAATGGAAACTGAAACCACAAAAAGAAGGCTATAATAAAAATACTGACAATTCTAAGTATTGGCAAGGATATTGGAGAAACTGTAACACTCCTAACATTTGGTTGGATGTAGAATGAAACATGGCAAAATGGTAACATTTGTCAGATTCTTGAAAAATTAATCATATATCTACCATAAAATGCAGTAATTCTACTACAAGATATATACCCAAGAGAAATGAAAATACATGTCCACACAGACTTGTACGTGAATGATCATAGAAGTATTATAAAAAATAACCAAAAACTGGAAATAATCCAAATGTCAATCAATAAGTGAATAGATGAAAGGAATGTCAAGTATCTATACAATGGAATACTATTCATCATTAAAAAGGAAAAAACTATGAATACATACTACAATATGAATGAATCTCAAAAATATTATTCTAATTGAAAGAAGCCAGACACAAAAAACTTCATATCGCATGGTAATATTTGTATGAAATTTCTTGAAAGGCAAATCTATGTAAAGAGAAAGTACATCAGTGATTGCTCAGGGCTGGGAACTGACTACAAACAAGCACAGGGAACTTTTCGTAGTATAGAAATATTCTAAAACTGGATTGTGATGATGATTACACAGCTCTAATGAATATACCAAAACTTATTGTCTTGCATACTTAGAGTGGATAAATTTTATGGTATGTAAACTATATCTCAATAAAGCCATTTTAAAAGAAGAATAAGGAGGAGGAGGCAGAAAAGGAGGAGAAAACATCAAGGGAAGACATATTGAAAGTTTGTGTGGAGTAGAACAAAATTTATTTTGTGTTGTCCCAGTTTTGAAGAATTAGAACTAATGAACAAAAGTGTACAAAGGTAGATTTGATTTCATATAAGGAAAATTTTGCTTGTCACCCTCTTCAAAGAAAAACAGCCTGTATTATAAGATTGTTCTTCATCTCTGGAAGGTTAGTGCTCTCTGTAAAGAATATTATAAAATCAAGTTGGGAACAAAATTGAAGTAAACTATCACTATGACGCCTCCCAAAGTTATGATTTTATGTATCCAAACTTAATAAATAATGTACACACAATTCTTGATTTTCATATCCTAAAATTGATATATATTTATATAAAAACTGATTTTAAATGGAACTTCCTATGCTTCAATGGATTGTCATAAATCTGGCTGCTTCCCTGCCTTAATCCACCTTGACTTCAAACTAAACTGATCCCTTTTTAGAACAAGCTTGGCAATTCAGGTTTTATAGGTAAGGGAAGAAATTCCTCCACTGCTAAGTCATGAATGATGGTGATAGCCCATGGATCTTAAAAAGGGAAATCAGTTAAATAATTGATCTATAGCTATCCTTTCTATGAATTTCAAGGGAGAGTGAATTAATACTCATGAAGTAAATTTCTAGAGCACCTAGTATAAGAAAGTTCAGTTCTAAACATTGCAAGGGCCTCTCAAGAATCTCACAGCCTAGTGAAAAACAAAATATACAATTATAATACAGAACAAATATGATTTTTTAAATGAGATTAAAAGTTACAATTAAAATTTTAGGAGTTTAGCAGAAGAATCCTATCAATGAAAAGAAATAAAAGATCTAAGCAGCTCCAAAGTGAAGGAAATATTTTCAAATGTTTGTCCAATGAATGTGGATAAAATTCAGACTTACCAAGATAAAAATCAAAGTCCTCTAATCTCAAAATAAATGAAGGAAACAATAGGAAACATCAATAAAATTAAAAGTGGTTCTTTGAGAGAATATACAAAATTGATAAACATTAGCCAGACTCAACAAGAAAAAAGGAAGAAGACTCAAATCAATAGAATTAGAAACGAAAAAGGAGAAGCAACAACTGACACTGCAGAAATAAAAAAGATCTTGAGAGATTGCTACAAGCAACTCTAGGCTAATAAAATGGACAATCTGGAAGAAACGGACAAATTCATAAAAAAGCACAACCTTCCAAGACCAAACCAGGTAGAAATAGAAAATATAAACAGACCAAACACAGGCACAGAAATTGAGAATGTGATTAAAAATCTTCCAACAAACAAGCCCAGGACCCTGTGGCTTCACAGGTACATTCTATCAAACGTTTACAGAAGAGCTAACACCTATCCTTCTCAAATTCTTCCAGAATATAGCAGGGGGAGGAACACTCCCAAACTCATTCTACGAGGCCACCACCACCCTGATACCAAAAACAGAGAAAGATGTCACAAAGAAAAGAAACTACAGGCCAATGTCATCGATGAAAATAGATGCAAAAATCCTCAACAAAATATTAGCAAACAGAAACCAACAGCATATTAAAAGGATCATACATCATGATCAAGTGGGGTTTATCCCAGGAATGCAAGGATTCTTCGATATACACAAATCAATCAATGTGATACACCATATTAACAAATTGAAGGAGTAAAACCATATGATCATCTCAATAGATGCAGAAAAAGCTTTTGACAAAATTCAACACTCGTTTATGATAAAAACCCTCCAAGAGTAGGCATAGGGGAACTTACCTCAACATAATAAAGGCACTGTATGACAATCCCACACCCAGCATTGTTCTCAGTGGTGAAAAACTGAAACCATTTCCTCTAAGATCAGGAACAAGACAAGGTTGCCCACTCTCACCACTATTATTCAACATAGTTTCGGAAGTTTTAGCCACAGCAGTCAGAGAAAAAAAAGAAATAAAAGGAATCCAAATTGGAAAAGAAGAAGTAAAGCTGTCACTGTTTGCAGATGACATGATACTATACATACAGAATCCTAAAGATGCTACCAGAAAAATACTAGAGCTAATAAATGAATTTGATAAAGTAGCAGGATACAAAATTAATGCACATAAAGCTTTCCCATTCCTATACACTAATGATGAAAAATCTGAAAGAGAAATGAAGGAAACACTCCCATTTACAACTGCAACAAAAAGAATACAATACCTAGGAATAAATCTACCTAAGGACACAAAAGACCTGTATGCAGAAAACTATAGGACACTGATGAAAGAAATTAAAGATGATACAAATAGATGGAGAGATATATGATGTTCTTGGATCAGAAGAATCAACATTGTGAAAATGACTATACTCCCCAAAGCAATCTACAGATTCAATGCAATCCCTATCAAACTACCAATGACATTTTTTGCAGAAGTAGAACAAAATAATGTCACAATTTGTATGGAAACACAAAAGACCCTGAATAGCCAAAGCAATTTTGAGAAAGAAAAATGGAGCTGGACGAATCAGGCTCCCTGACTTCAGACTATATTACAAAGCTAAAGTAATCAAGACAGTATGGTACTGGCATAAAAACAGAAATATAGATCAATGGAACAGGATAGAAAGCCCAGAGATAAACCCACGCACATATGGTCACCATATTTTTGATAAAGGAAGCAAGAATATACAATGGAGAAAAGACAGCCTCTTCAATAAGTGGTTCTGGTAAAACTGGACAGCTACATGTAAAAAATGAAATTAGAACACTCCTTACACCATACACAAAAATAAACTCAAAATGTATTAAAGACCTAAATGTAAGACCGAACACTGTAAAACTCTTAGAGGAAAACATAGGCAGAACACTCTATGACATAAATCACAACAAGATCCTTTTTGACCCACCTCCTAGAGAAATGGAAATAAAACCAAAACTAAACAAATGGGACCTAATGAAACTTCAAAGCTTTTGCACAGCAAAGGAAACCATAAACAAGACCAAAAGACAACCCTCAGAATGGGAGAAAATATTCTCAAACAAAGCAACTGACAAAGGATTAATCTCCAAAATTTACAAGCAGCTCCTGCAGCTCAGTAGCAAAAAACAAAAACAAAAACAAAAACCCAATCCAAAAATGGGCCGAAGACCTAAACAGACATTTCTCCAAAGAAGATATACAGATTGCCAACAAACACATGAAAGGATGCTCAACATCACTAATCATTAGAGAAATGCAAATCAAAACTACACACCGGTCAGAATGGCCATCATCAAAATATCTACAAACAATAAATGCTGGAGAGGATGTGGAGAAAAGGGAACCCTCTTGCACTGTTGGTGGGAATGTAAATTGATACAGCCACTATGGAGAACAGTATGGAGGTTTCTTAAAAAACTAAAAATAGAACTACCATATGACCCAGCAAGCCCACTACTGGGCGTATACCCTGAGAAAACCATAATTCGAAAAGTGTCATGTAGCACAATGTTCATTGCAGCTCTATTTACAATAGCCAGGACATGGAAGCAACCTAAGTGTCCATCGACAGATTAATGAATAAAGAAGTTGTGGCACATATATACAATGGAATATTACTCAGCCATAAAAAGTAACAAAATTGAGTGATTTGCAGTGAGGTGGATCGACCTAGAGTCTGTCATATAGAGTGAAGTAACTCAGAAAGACAAAAACAAGTACCGTATGCTAACACATATATATACGGAATCTAAAAAAAAAAAATTGTCATGAAGAACCTAGGGGCAGGATGGGAATAAAGACGCAGACCTACTAGAGGATGGACTTGAGGACACGGGGAGTGGGAAGGGTAAGCTGGGACAAAGTGAGAGAGTGGCATGGACATATATACACTACCAAATGTAAAATAGATAGCTAGTGGGAAGCAGCCACATAGCACAGGGAGATCAGCTCGGTGCTTTGTGACCACCTAGAGGGGTGAGATAGGGAGGGTGGGAGGGAGACACAAGAGGGAGGAGATATGGGGATATATGTATATGTATAGCTGATTCACTTTGTTATAAAGCAGAAACTAACCACCACTGTAAAGCAATTATACTCTAATAAACATGTAAAAACAAAAAAAAAAGTTCTCTAAACTCACAGAACATTTATAATTAGAAGTTACACCATGAAATATTTAGTCGTTTCAAGTTCAAGTTAGAAGAAATGATTTTTGATTGAGTTTCTGGAACATAAACCACTCTGCTTTCTGGTGGGAAACATAAATGACTATATAAGTTGAATATAAAATTCATGAACATCTGGAAGCCTGCTAAATGCAGACAGAATGTCACATAAAACAAGAAATCAAAGAACTTCTTTCTGGCTCAAATGTCTTTCGGAGGGAGAAATCACTTTCCCTGGCACAAGGGTGCTGGCATAATTGACAAAATGTTGAGATGGCACATTTCACCATATGTGCTTCTTTGGATCTAATCAAGCCCCATGAATACTGGAGTCACAAACTCTACTTTTGGTCTAGGGCAGTATATGATAGACTTTTAAATCAGTGGCATTAAAAGAGGTAGTGCAGAAGTTTAAATACAGCAAACAGAGAGAAAACTGCCTTAGCCAATCGGGATGAAGTAAATTCGTGATAAAAAAACTCAAATCTAAGTGCATTAGGGGGCAGGTGCCCAACAGGCTGAGAGAAATATCAACTCCATTACAACAATGCTCAAACCACATCCAGTCTGTAGACCTGTTTTAATTGTCCAAGAAAGAGTTTTCTCACCTAAATGTAAGCCAACATTTAAAACTGGGACATCTCCTGGAGAAATACTTATTTCTGCTTTCTCTTAGAAATAGGAAGATCCAATAATTCCTCCACAGCTACAGCCTGCTGGTGCACATAACAACTTTCCCTTTTTTTGGAGGAGGGGGACATGTGCTCTCCAGTTCACACCCTCCCCCACCCCATTTATCACTACCACTTCACAATGAACACATGTATCCAGCACTGTGTTACTCTTTCTTTTCAACTACCTGGTCCTTGTGGGCATTTGAGATCATATTCCCTGCATCAGAAAAGCTGTCATAAGTCACAAGTCACCATTTTTATTCTGCTTTTGATGACCCAAATCTTTCTTGTCACTGAACGCCTGAAGCTCAGTGAAAGTCTTTCCCAGCTCACTGTACCCTATCACACCCACTACTCCTCCTGCATCTCTATATCTGTTAGAGTTTGAGGATAAGAATCACTCTTGTGTCTGCAGTCTCCCTGAGTTGAAACATAGACTAGGGAGTCAGGGAAACAAATATAAAAATTCAACTTTATTATTGATAACACTGAAGAACATGGTTTGGATCAGTGACCAAATGGACTTCCAACACATTCACCTTCACCTTTGAACTTAACTCCATCCAAAATGGTGGACCTCTCTGCCTCAGGGACACAATCTGCCCTGATAAACTCTAATGTGTGCTTCAGGCTGCCTCCAAAAGAAGGAAAACCCAGCCTCCAAAAGAAGGAAAACCCAGAAGGAGGAAAACTGGTCCTGCTCAGTACCTTTTCCCTAATTCATCACTTCCACGGGTCACCACTTGAACCTTGGTTAGCAGTAAGGGTGTGGGGAAAGAAACGATCCCTTATTTTCCCTCCTGGGGATTAGAATACATATTATTTCCCCTTTATAGAAATAAAAGGAGTAGGGAATAAGCATCTCACACATGTATATACATTCCTCCGTTTTCTGTTCTTTTCACCTATTTGGTTTAACAATCAAGGAAATGATGGATGAGGGGTTTGCCTCATCCCTCAGGGAAGGAGATGAGCTTCAGGACAGTCCTCTCCCTTGTCCATAATACCAACAGTTGCTCTGCTGTGGCCAATTTGGCTTTCCCTCATGAGGAATATAAATCGAGTAAGAATACTACATTCAGTAAACATTCCTAAGTCCTATTGTACCTTAGGCTAAAATGTACTCCCTATTTTGTTTCCCATTCTAACTTGGGTCCAGTTCCACTGTCCATCATAGCACACTAGAGGTTCCACAATGAAATCAAGTAGAAGAATCACTATTCTCCAATAATACAGTGCCAATAACATAAAGATGACCCAAATTTGAATGTAAATACTCTCTCATTGTGAAGTTCTCAGGAAGAAATTAAGGCCTCAGTGTTGTCATCCCACTTTTAACTAAAATCAATCAATCAATAAAAAATATTAGAATCAATTTTCCTCAAGAGCTTCCTGTATTCTCTAGAAACGGCCTGACTAGTTGAGTTGTAGTTTGAGTTGTATTCCGCGGGAATGAATATGATCCCTTCAAGACATCAAAAGTTAAATTCTTTTGCCCATGAGCCCCAGTACTAAGAAAGTACAAAGACTTAATAGGACATATAAAATTATTAGAATGCTGGTTTAAAAACAACCTAATCCTAGCTCCAAAGTGATTATCCCAGGAAAGTAATTCAAAAATAGTGTTCCCAGAAACCAGTAAGAAGTGGTCCCGAAGATGCTCAGTGCTATCTGAGGAAAGCAGAGTAAATGCAGAAAAATTTAATTTCTGTTACGCCAGACTCCCAGCTCGTCTGTCACTTGTCCATGGTCCAAAACCAGTGAATTGTGAAGTTTGCCATAAGGAGATTAATTACTTTTAACAAGGATGGAGGGGAGGGGTATCCACTTTTGCATTCTCTATCCTTAATCAGAGAGTGAGGGAAACTTCTGGCAAAGCTTTGAAATTTGCAGTGGTCACAGACCCAGTCACCAGGTCTTACTGAAGTTCTTTCAATCCCATTCAGTATATCAAAAACTTTGTAATTTCAGTTACCTTTGAGTCTCAATTTTCTGCCCTCACCCCCATCCCAGGGCTGCATTTAAGGATGTCCAGCAGGCAGACCTGTTCCACAGGGACTATTGCCACTTGCTCTGCAATGTCCTAGGCCTTTGAGACTTGCCGGGTAAGGAAGCTTTCCATATTACTCCAACTCAGTTTCTGCTGGAGAATCACCATCCACAGGCCCTCTCTTTCCTCACCTTTTGAAGAGTCTAGACTTCAAACAACACCTTTTACTGCTACGTATTTTTCTGCAGCAGGGAGGAAGGCTCTAATGCTTTTCTTTCTATCTGCTTTTCTCCTATTCCCAGGAGGCTCAAACTAGCTTAGCCTGCTTCTTAAATTGATTCTTCTCCTTCTCTACCACATGTATGGCCATTCACAAGATCTGAGTATCTGCTTTGCTTTTCATTTGTCTCTATTATTCAGCCCAATTATCTGCTTTTCTGACATAATTTTCTCCAGCTTTTGTCTTGTAAGGTATCCTGTCATGAGAGAAATATAATCAGTGAGTTCTGGTGCTGCCATGAACATCCCCTGTTCAAACAAATCTTGTCCACCCTCACTTCCTCAGTTAAATCATTCTAATCACTGTCTCATCATACAGGTGTCCAAACTAGCCTGGATTAGATCTATTATTATCTTTCCTTTTCAAGGTATATTAGCTCTCAGGTACTTTCCCTTCAACCCCTTATTTAATAAGTTTATTTCCCTTGGGAGAAAGGCAACATCTTTACCCCCACGTACAATAATCATCATCTTCTCAGTACTTCTCTTTTTTTATTTTAGGCTGATTTTTCAGTAATTCCCTTTCAAATCTGTCCAAGTATTCTTTTCCCATATGGTTAGTTCTCATTAAGGACTCCCTATTAAAAACTTTAAGAGGACATCTTTCAAGAGTTTGTTGGATCTGGGATCCCTTAGTGTAATAATTTTAATACACTCTCAGTGATCCTGTTACTGTGCTACAGCTATATTTCTTTAGGCCCCAATCGTCCTATCTAATCCCAGAATGACTGAAAAAATTCTCTCTTTTATAGTTCTACTTTCAAGAACAATTAAATTGGAGCTTACTTTTTTCAATTTGTCATATCTAGCTAGTCAGACCTCTGAGATTTCAATCATACTTCTAAGAATACATCTCTCTCCCTCCAATTTAATTTGCCTGTTCTGCTTTATTTTTCCTTTTTTCCATTCTTCCCAAAATTCCTGTTCTAATAATAAAACGAAAGCATACTTTTAAACCAAGACATTCTTCTTGAATTCCAAATGAAGACATTCCAGAAAGAGAGTATATAAGGTACACATTATTTGAATTTCCTCTTTAGGCTTAGGATTCACAATAATTTTGTTGCTTTTTTGCACTATTCCCTGTATAGTAAGAGTATCCATCTTTTTTGTTCTTTAGTAAATTTCTCCAGTCTTCTAAGGGTAAAACCAGGATCTAGGTCTATGAAATAAAAACTATTGTCAGGGTTGTTATAATTAGCATTTTCAGAGCCCATATGAGTCCACGAAGTGAGATGGGAGTAGACAATTCTCAGTGCACAATCCACGTGAGTCTAAGCATTTAGCTCCTCCACAGTTCTTTGCCTTGGTGATGAATGCAGTTCACATAAATAGGAATGGAATTTGGGGCAGCTTATCAAGCACTACATTTGTATTCCAGGCATAAAACTCATACTCGTTATTTGTAGCCAACATGGACTTAGCTGCCTTTGCAAACCATCTACAGACCTGACTGAGAAATACACTAAAAGCAGCACAATTATTCCACCCACCAATGCCTATTAAGCATGTATGCTGAAGGTCTGCCTGTTTTGATGCAAGCCTTAACAAAGAGTAAAATTTCCCCTTTTCTTGGATAGGAATAAACAATGGACCTGAGATGGTTGGAATGTTACCCTTCTGTTCAATCAGCTTAGCGATAAGTACTTGAGAAGATTTATGGGTTCGTTTATACCCATTTTTGGAAACATCAGAATGAAAGTGAATGTTGCAGAGAAAGATATACTGGTCGTTCACAACCCTCTAATATTCAAGTGACAGATGATTTCCACCCAATGAGCCAGACAAATTATCCCTTTGTAAAAATAAATTCCATATCTTATAAGGATGATCTTAAAATAAGAATTTTTTATCGAATGACGTCTTAAGAAAGTGAAAATATTAGCTATACATTGGGGAAAAAAACATTTTCAAACGTAAAACTCAAATACTAGTGTCAAAAATACATATTTAAACTCAAACACGATACTCTGTAATAGCCTATATGGGAGAAGAATCTAAAGAAGAGTGGATATATGTATAACTGATTCACTTTGCTGTACACCTGAAACTAACACTACATTGTAAATCAACTATACTCCAATAAAAATTTAAAGAAACTCAAACAAAACAAAAAGAAAAGTGAAAATATCCCCATGAGCAAAAAGCAGACAAAGGACATGAATAGGGATTCCATAGAAGAGGAAACACATATGGTCAGTGAACTGAAGAGTTGCCCAATCTCATTAATAATCACAGATTGCAAATCTAAGCCAGAGTAAGGTATCATTTTGTATCTACTCAGTAAGCAAAAATCAAGAAATCTAAAAAAACAATTATTAGAGAGTATGGGAGTCAGTAAGATTTCTTATGGAGTAATGTCAGCAACACAGCAGAATAGGAGGACCCAGCACACATCCTACCATAGGAACAAATATTTGGCAGGTATCCCATGGACAAAAGTGCCTTTATGGGAGCTTTGCGACCCAAATAAGAGGTTGTGAAACCCTGATGGAGCCCACAACTAAAGAGGGTCACCTGAAGAAGACAGGGCCACACACAGGCAACAGACCCAGTGACTCTGGCCCTAGCCAGAGACCAGAAACAGGCCCACCCTGCCACAGACTCGGCTCTAGCCTCACTTGCCCACAGTCCTACTACCAGTCCCTTCTTTCAAGGGACCTAGGAGGAACCACACCCATCTGTACCACTGGTAACAAGCCTGCTGGCTGGCCTAGGACCCAACTGCTGTCCCTGAAGCAGCTCTGTGACCTGGCTCCAGCCCTGCTCTACTGTGGTCCAGAGGCCAGCCTGCCCACACAAGGACCAACCCAGTGACCCAACACGTGTACACTTAGGAACCCAGTAGAAGCCACACCCACCTGGCCTGCCAAATACAGAGTCATATTTTTTTAAATATGAACATTTACACACTATAAATCCAGAAATTTTACTTCTCTGAATATAACCAATGAAGATCTTGTAAATATATAGAAGGTAAGAGATCAAGAATTTTCACAGGGTCTTCCCTGGTGGTGCACTGGTTGAGAGTCCACCTGCCAATGCAGGGGACACGGGTTCGTGCCCCGGTCTGGGAAGATCCCACATGCCGCGGAGTGGCTAGGCCCATGAGCCATGGCCGCTGAGCCTGCACGTCCAGAGCCTGTGCTCCGCAACGGGAGAGCCCACAACAGTGAGAGGCCCGCGTACCGCAAAAAAAAAAAATTTTCACAGCAGAATTGTTCATTATATTAAAAAACACAAACACATTAAATGTTCATAACAGGTGAATATCTAAGTTATGGTAAATCACAGTGAAATATTATGCAGTAGTGAGAACAGGTGACCTCCAACTCATGTGAAAATAAAAATATTAGAATAATACTGAGAGACGGGGGAAGATGGCGGAAGAGTAAGACGTGGAGATCGCCTTCCTCCTCACGGATACACCAGAAATACATCTACACGTGGAACAACTCCTACAGAACACCTACTGAAGGCTGGCAGCAGACCTCAGAGCCCCCAAAAGGCAAGAAACTCCCCACGTACCTGGGTAGGGCAAAAGAAAAAAGAAAAAACAGAGACAAAAGAATAAGGACGGCACCTGCACCAGTGGGAGGGAGCTGTGAAGGAGGAGAAGTTTCCACACACTAGGAAGCCCCTCCGCGGGCGGAGACTGCGGGAGGCGGAGGGGGGAGCTTCGGGACCGCGGAGTGGTGCACAGCGACGGGTGCGGAGGGCAAAGCGGGGAGATTCCTGCACAGACGATCCGTGCCGACCGGCACTCACCAACCCGAGAGGCTTGTCTGCTCACCCGCCGGGGCGGGCGGGGCTGCGAGCTGAGGCTCGGGTTTCGGTTTTGGACGGAGCTCAGGGAGAGGACTGGGGTTGGCGGCTTGAGCATAGCCTGAAGGGGTTGGTGCGCCACGACTAGGCGGGAGGGAGTTCGGGGAAAAGCCTGCACCGGCCGAAGAGGCAAGAGACTTTTTCTTCCCTCTTTGTTTCCTGGTGCGCGAGGAGAGGGGTTTAAGAGCGCTGCTTAAAGGATCTCCAGAGACGGGCGCGAGCCGCGGCTAAAAGCGCGAACCCCAGAGACGGGCGCGAGCCGCGGCTAAAAGCGCGGACCCCAGAGACGGGCGCGAGCCGCAGCGGGAAGCGCGAGCCCCAGAGACGGGCGCGAGCCGCGGCTGAAACCGCGGACCCCAGAGACGGGCGGGAGACGCTGGGGCTGCTGCTGCCGCCACCAGGGGGGCTGTGTGCGAGCACAGGTCACTCTCTGCGCCCCTCTTCCGCGGAGCCTGTGCAGGCTGCCACTGCCAGGTTCCCGGGATCCAGGGACAACTTCCCCGGGAGTACGCACGGCGGGTCTCAGGCTGGTGCAGCGTCACGCCGCCTCTGCCGCCGCAGGCCCGCCCCGGACGCAGTGCCCCTCCTTCCCCCATCCCCCAACCCCCGGCCTGAGTGAGCCGGAGCTCCCGAATCAGCGGCTCCTTTAACCCCGTCCTGTCTGAGCAAAAAAACAGACGCCCTCCAGCGATCTGGGCGCAGGGGCAGGGCCGGGTACAAAGCTGAGCTCCTGTGAGCTGTGAGAGCAGGGAGGAGAGGGGGAGGTCTCTCCCGGCAGCCGCGGAGGCGGCGGATTGAAGCTCCACAATCAACTTGATGTGCCCTGCATTGTGGAATACCTGAATAGACAGGGAGTGATCCCAAATTGAAGAGGGGGAATTTAGGAGCGAGATCTGTGATTTTTTTCCCTTTTCCTCTTTTTGTGAATGTGTGTGTGTATGCTTCTGTGTGAGATCTTGTCTGTATACTCTTGCTTCCACCATTTGTCGGGCTCTATCCGTCCATGGTTTTTTTTTTAAAAAAAATTTTTTTTTCTTAATAATTAATTTTAATTGTAATAACTTTATTGAACTCTACGTTCGTTCTTTCTTTCATTCTTTCCTTCCCTCCTTTAGACAGCGAATCACCCCAGGTTGAGGGGGTGGTCTCTGGGTGCAGGATTTATGATTTTTCCCCCTTTGCCTCTCTTTGTGAACGTGTATGTGTATGCTTCTGTGTAAGATTTTCTCTGTATAGCTTTGCTTCCAACATTTGTCCTAGGGCTCTATCCGTCCGTGGTTTTTTTTTTAAAAAAAATTTTTTTTTTCTTAATAATTAATTTTAATTGTAATAACTTTATTGTACTTTACCTTCGTTCTTTCTTTCTTTCTTTCCTTCCTTCCTTCCCTCCTTTAGACAGCGAATCACCCCAGGTTGAGGAGGTGGTCTCTGGGAGCAGGATTTATGATTTTTCCCCCTTTGCCTCTCATTGTGAACGTGTATGTGTATGCTTCTGTGTAACATTTTCTCTGTATAGCTTTGCTTCCAACATTTGTCCTAGGGCTCTATCCGTCCATGGTTTTTTTTAAAAAAAATTTTTTTTTCTTAATAATTAATTTTAATTGTAATAACTTTATTGTACTTTACCTTCGTTCTTTCTTTCTTTCCTTCCTTCCTTCCCTCCTTTAGACAGCGAATCACCCCAGGTTGAGGAGGTGGTCTCTGGGAGCAGGATTTATGATTTTTCCCCCTTTGCCTCTCTTTGTGAACGCGTATGTGTACGCTTCTGTGTAAGATTTTCTCTGTATAGCTTTGTTTCCAACATTTGTCCTAGGGTTCTATCCGTTCTTTTTTTTTTTTTTTCTTTCTAAATATTTTTTAGTACAATAACTATATTATACTTTATTTTATTTTTACTGTATCTTCTTTCTTTCTGTCTTTTTTCCTTCTTTCTCTCCTTCCTTCCTCCCTTCCTCCCTCCCTCCCTCCCTCCTTTCTTTCCTTCTTTGCTTCTTTCTTCCTTCCTTCCTTTCCTCCTTTCCTTCTTTCTTTCCTCATACTTCTACTAATTCTCTCTACATTTTCTCCTTCTTTCCCTCCTTCCTTCCTTCCCCCCTCCCTCCCTTTCTTTCCTTCTTTGCTTCTTTCTTCCTTCCTTCCTTTCCTCCTTTCCTTCTTTCTTTCCTCATACTTCTAATTCTCTCTACATTTTCTCCTTCTTTCCCTCCTTCCTTCCTTCCTTCCTCCCTCCCTCCCTCCTTTCCTTCTTTGCTTCTTTCTTCCTTCCTTCCTTTCCTCCTCTCCTTCTCTTTCCTCAAACTTCTACTAATTCTCTCTACATTTTCTCCTTCTTTCCCTCCTTCTTTCCTTCCTTCCTCCCTCCCTCCCTCCTTCCCTCCTTTCTTTCCTTCTTTGCTTCTTTCTTCCTTCCTTCCTTTCCTCCTTTCCCTCTTTCTTTCCTCATACTTCTACTAATTCTCTCTACATTTTCTCCTTCTTTCCCTCCTTCCTTCCTTCCTCCCTCCCTCCCTCCTTTCTTTCCTTCTTTGCTTCTTTCTTCCTTCCTTCCTTTCCTCCTTTCCTTCTTTCTTTCCTCATACTTCTAATAATTCTCTCTACTTTTCCTCCCTTTTATTCTGAGCCGTGTGGATGAAAGGCTCTTGGTGCTCCAGCCCAGGAGACAGGGCTCTGCCTCTGAGGTAGGAGAGCCAACTTCAGGACACTGGTCAACAAGAGACCTCCCAGCTCCACATAATATTAAACGGTGGAAATCTCCCAGAGACCTCCATCTTAACACCAGCACCCAGCTTCACTCAACGACCAGCAAGCCACAGTGCTGGACAACCTATGCCAAACAACTAGCAAAACAGGAACACAACCCCACCCATTAGCAGAGAGGCTGCCTAAAATCATAACAACGCCACAGACACCCCAAAACACACCACCAGACGTGAACCTGCCCACTAGAGAGACAAGATCCAGCCTCATCCAGCACAACACAGGCACTAGTCCCCTCCACCAGGAAGCCTACACAACCCGCTGAAACAACCTTAGCCACTGGAGACAGACATCAAAAACAACGGGAACTACGAACGTGCAGCCTGCAAAAAGGAGACCCCAAACACAGTAAGATAAGCAAAATGAGAAGACAGAAAAACACACAGCAGATGAAGGAGCAAGATAAAAACCCACCAGACCTAACAAATGAAGAGGAAATAGGCAATCTACCTGAAAAAGAATTCAGAATAATGATAGTAAGGATGATCCGAAATCTTGGAAGTAGAATGGACAAAATGCAAGAAACAGTTAACAAGGACCTACAAGAACTAAAGATGAAACAAGCAACGATGAACAACGCAATAAATGAAATTAAAAGTACTCTAGATAGGATCAATAGCAGAATAACTGAGGCAGAAGAACGGATAAGTGACCTGGAAGATAAAGTAGTGGAAATAACTACTGCAGAGCAGAATAAAGAAAAAAGAATGAAAAGAACTGAGGACAGTCTCAGAGAGCTCTGGGACAACATTAAACGCACCAACATTCGAATTATAGGGGTTCCAGAAGAAGAAGAAAAAAAGAAAGGGACTGAGAAAATATTTGAAGAGATTATAGTTGAAAACTTCCCTAATATGGGAAAGGAAATAGTTAATCAAGTCCAGGAAGCACAGAGAGTCCCATACAGGATAAATACAAGGAGAAATACGCCAAGACACATATTAATCAAACTATCAAAAATTAAATACAAAGAAAGCATATTAAAAGCAGCAAGGGAAAAACAACAAATAACACACAAGGGAATCCCCATAAGGTTAACAGCTGATCTCTCAGCAGAAACCCTACAAGCCAGAAGGGAGTGGCAGGACATACTGAAAGTGATGAAGGAGAAAAACCTGCAACCAAGATTACCCAGCAAGGATCTCATTCACATTTGATGGAGAAATTAAAACCTTTACAGACAAGCAAAAGCTGAGAGAGTTCAGCACCACCAAACCAGCTTTACAACAAATGCTAAAGGAACTTCTCTAGACACGAAACACAAGAGAAGGAAACGACCTATAGTAGCGAACCCAAAACAATATAGAAAATGGGAATAGGAACATACATATCGATAATTACCTTAAATGTAAATGGACTAAATGCTCCCACCAAAAGACACAGATTGGCTGAATGGATACAAAAACAAGACCCTTATATATGCTGTCTACAAGAGACCCACCTCAGACCTAGAGACACATACAGACTGAAAGTAAGGGGATGGAAAAAGATATTCCATGCAAATGGAAACCAAAAGAAAGCTGGAGTAGCAATTCTCATATCAGACAAAATAGACTTTAAAATAAGGACTATTAAAAGGGATAAAGAAGGACACTACATAATGATCAAGGGATCGATCCAAGAAGAAGATATAACAATTGTAAATATTTATGCACCCAACATAGGAGCACCTCAATACATAAGGCAAATACTAACAGCCATAAAAGGGGAAATTGACAGTAACACATTCATAGTAGGGGACTTTAACACCCCACTTTCACCCATGGACAGATCATCCAAAATGAAAATAAATAAGGAAACACAAGCTTTAAATGATACATTAAACAAGATGGACTTAATTGATATTTATAGGACACTCCATCCAAAAACAACAGAATACACATTTTTCTCAAGTGCTCATGGAACATTCTCCAGGATAGATCATATCTTGGGTCACAAATCAAGCCTTGGTAAATTTAAGAAAATTGAAATTGTATCAAGTATCTTTTCTGACCACAACGCCATGAGACTAGATATCAATTACAGGAAAAGATCTGTAAAATATACAAACACATGGAGGCTAAACAATACACTACTTAATAATGAAGTGATCACTGAAGAAATCAAAGAGGAAATAAAAAAATACCTAGAAACAAATGACAATGGAGACACAACGACCCAAAACCTATGGGATGCAGCAAAAGCAGTTCTAAGGGGGAAGTTTATAGCAATACAAGCCCACCTTAAGAAGCAGGAAACATCTCGAATAAACAACCTAACCTTGCACCTCAAGCAATTAGAGAAAGAAGAACAAAAAAGCCCCAAAGCTAGCAGAAGGAAAGAAATCATAAAAATCAGATCAGAAATAAATGAAAAAGAAATGAAGGAAACGATAGCAAAGATCAATAAAACTAAAAGCTGGTTCTTTGAGAAGATAAACAAAATAGATAAACCACTAGCCAGACTCATCAAGAAAAAAAGGGAGAAGACTCAAATCAATAGAATTAGAAATGAGAAAGGAGAAATAACAACTGACACTGCAGAAATAAAAAAAATCATGAGAGATTACTACAAGCAACTCTATGCCAATAAAATGGACAATCTGGAAGAAATGGACAAATTCTTAGAAATGCACAACCTGCCAAGACTGAATCAGGAAGAAATAGAAAATATGAACAGACCAATCACAAGCACTGAAATTGAAACTGTGATTAAAAATCTTCCAACAAACAAAAGCCCAGGACCAGATGGCTTCACAGGTGAATCCTATCAAACGTTTAGAGAAGAGCTAACACCTATCCTTCTCGAACTCTTCCAAAATATAGCAGAGGGAGGAACACTCCCAAATTCCTTCTACGAGGCCACCATCACCTTGATACCAAAACCAGACAAGGATGTCACAAAGAAAGAAAACTACAGGCCAATATCACTGATGAACATAAATGCAAAAATCCTCAACAAAATACTAGCAAACAGAATCCAACAGCACATTAAAAGGATCATACACCATGATCAAGTGGGGTTTATTCTAGGAATGCAAGGATTCTTCAATATACGCAAATCTATCAATGTGATAAACCATATTAACAAATTGAAGGAGAAAAACCATATGATCATTTCAATAGATGCAGAGAAAGCTTTTGACAAAATTCAACACCCATTTATGATAAAAACCCTCCAGAAAGTAGGCATAGAGGGAACTTTCCTCAACATAATAAAGGCCATATATGACAAGCCCACAGCAAACATCATCCTCAATGGTGAAAAACTGAAAGCATTTCCACTAAGATCAGGAACAAGACAAGGTTGCCCACTCTCACCACTCTTATTCAACATAGTTTTGGAAGTTTTAGCCACAGCAATCAGAGAAGAAAAGGAAATAAAAGGAATCCAAATCGGAAAAGAAGAAGTAAAGCTGTCACTGTTTGCAGATGACATGATACTATACATAGAGAATCCTAAAGATGCTACCAGAAAACTACTAGAGCTAATCAATGAATTTGGTAAAGTAGCAGGATACAAAATTAATGCACAGAAATCTCTGGCATTCCTATATACTAATGATGAAAAATCTGAAAGTGAAATCAAGAAAACACTCCCATTTACCATTGCAACAAAAAGAATAAAATATCTAGGAATAAACCTACCTAAGGATACGAAAGACCTGTATGCAGAAAATTATAAGACACTGATGAAAGAAATTAAAGATGATACATATAGATGGAGAGATATACCATGTTCTTGGATGGGAAGAATCAACATTGTGAAAATGACTCTACTACCCAACGCAATCTACAGATTCAATGCAATCCCTATCAAACTACCACTGGCATTTTTCACAGAACTAGAACAAAAAATTTCGCAATTTGTATGGAAACACAAAAGACCCCGAATAGCCAAAGCAATCTTGAGAACGAAAAAAGGAGCTGGAGGAATCAGGCTCCCTGACTTCAGACTATACTACAAAGCAACAGTAATCAAGACAGTATGGTACTGGCACAAAAACAGAAAGATAGATCAGTGGAACAGGATAGAAAGCCCAGAGATAAACCCACGCACATATGGACACCTTATCTTTGATAAAGGAGGCAGGAATGTACAGTGGAGAAAGGACAGCCTCTTCAATAAATGGTGCTGGGAAAACTGGACAGGTACATGTAAAAGTTAGATCACTCCCTAACACCATACACAAAAATAAGCTCAAAATGGATTAAAGACCTAAATGTAAGGCCAGAAACTATCAAACTCTTAGAGGAAAACATAGGCAGAACACTCTATGACATAAATCACAGCAAGATCCTTTCTGACCCACCTCCTAGAGTAATGGAAATAAAAACAAAAATAAACAAATGGGACCTAATGAAACTTCAAAGCTTTTGCACAGCAATGGAAACCATAATCAAGACCAAAAGACAACCCTCAGAATGGGAGAAAACATTTGCAAATGAAGCAACTGACAAAGGATTAATCTCCAAAATTTACAAGCAGCTCATGCAGCTCAATAACAAAAAAACAAACAACCCCATCCAAAAATGGGCAGAAGACCTAAACAGACATTTCTCCAAAGAAGATATACAGAATGCCAACAAACACATGAAAGAATGCCCAACATCATTAATCATTAGAGAAATGCAAATCAAAACTACAATGAGATATCATCTCACACCAGTCAGAATGGCCATCATCAAAAAATCTAGAAACAATAAATGCTGGAGAGGGTGTGGAGAAAAGGGGACACTCTTGCACTGCTGGTGGGAATGTGAATTGGTTCAGCCACTATGGAGAACAGTATGGAGGTTCCTTAAAAAACTACAAATAGAATTACCATATGACCCAGCAATCCCACTACTGGGCATATACCCTGAGAAAACCAAAATTCAAAAAGAGTCATGTACCAAAATGTTCATTGCAGCTCTATTTACAGTAGCCCGGAGATGGAAAGAACCTAAGCGCCCATCATTGGACGAATGGATAAAGAAGATGTGGCACATATACACAATGGAATATTACTCAGCCTTAAAAAGAAATGAAATTGAGTTATTTGTAATGAGATGGATAGACCTAGAGTCTGTCATACAGAGTGAAGTAAGTCAGAAAGAAAAAGACAAAATACCGTATGCTAACACATATATATGGAATTTAAGGAAAAAAATGTCATGAAGAACCTAGGGATAAGACAGGAATAGAGGCGCAGACCTACTGGAGAACGGACTTGAGGATATGGGGAGGGGGAAGGGTGAGTTTTGACAGGGCGAGAGAGAGTCATGGACATATACACACTAACAAACGTAGTAAGGTAGATAGCTAGGGGGAAGCAGCCGCAAGGCACAGGGATATTAGCTCGGGGCTTTGGGACAGCCTGGAGGGGTCGGATGGGGAGAGTGGGAGGGAGGGAGACGCAAGAGGGAAGACACATGGGAGCATATGTATATGTATAGCTGATTCACTTTGTTATAAAGCAGAAGCTGACACACTATTGTAAAGCAATTATACCTCAATAAAGATGTTAAAAAAAAAAAAAAAAAAAGAATAATACTAAGTGAAATGAGTCCCAGAGAACTATAGATGGCATACTTTCAAGAGGACAAGGCTCTGGAAAAAAAATTTTAATACGAAAATTAAGCAATATATTGTTTAGGCATATATGGTAAATATAAGCCTAGGAAAGTGGTTATATCAAGAGGAGAAAAAGACAGGATTAGGGATTAATAAAAAACATACAGAAGTTATGGTTAATGTTCTAATTTTCACATCAGATGGTCGTTTTATGTATGTTAATTTATTATAAATAACTAAACTAATTATAAAGCAAATAAAAGTGGGCCATGATAAGTCAATAATAAAAGTGTGGCATGCACTAAGGATTCTGAGTAACTCAACTTTGTATATCTAAAATACAGTAAAGGAAATATATACCTATGTATGTACATGTAATATTTATATGCACTAATAAATTATTTACAACAGCAGATATCTTTTGCTTTCACTTGTAATTTTCTGAATACTGGAAATGAGATATTCTAATTATGTAAAATTTGATTCTTAATAGGCTTTCAGTTAACATTGTACAGTATTCAACAGTATGTTAGCAACAGAGAAACTCTATAATTGCCAATTATGTTCCACAATACAATTTTTTTAATTGAAGTATAGTTGATTTACAATATTGTGCTAGTTTCAGGTGTACAGGAAAGTGATTCATATATATATATATATATATATATATATATGTATATATATATATATATATATATATATATTCTTTTTCAGACTCTTTTCCCTTATAGGTTATAACAAAATATTGGGTATAGTCCCCTGTGCTATACAGTAGGTCCTTGTTGGTTATCTATTTTATATATAGTAGTGTGTATGTGTTAATCCCAAACTCCTAATTTATCCCTCCTCCCCCTTTCCCCTTTGGTAACCATAAGTTTGTTTTCTATGTCTGTGGGTCTATTTCTGTTCTATATATAAGTTCATTTGTATCATTTTTTTTAGGTTCCACATATAAGTGATATCATATGATATTTGTCTTTCTCTGACTTACTTCACTTAGTATGGTAATCTCTAGGTCCATCCATGTTGCTGTAAATGGTATTATTTCATTCTTTTTTATGGCTGAGTAATATTCCTTTGTATATATATATGCCACATCTTCTTTATCCATGTATCTGTCAACGGACATTTAGGTTACTTCCATGTCTTGGCTATTGTAAACAGTGCTGCAACGAACATAGGGGTGCATGTATCTTTTCAAATTATGGTTTATTCTGGATATATGCCCGGGAGTGGGACTGCAGGATCATATGGTAGCTCTATTTTTAGTTTTTTAAAGAACCTTACTACACATATTCAACCAGGAAATAAAAATGATACCACTGGAAATTCCAGAAGAAACACATGTGATATCAGCTGAAACAATCAAGGTATTAAATGAATCATTGAAAAGATGTAGCATACTATACTTCCCTCACTCCCAAGAAATCCTACTGAATTCCTATCTGCAAACCTTGAAAGGAACACATTTAAAATATAGTTAAATTTTTTTTGTTATGCTGTAGCTCTGTATCACTGGTTTTAAAAAAAAAAAAAGAAAGAAACCACTCCCCAAAATCTTGATCCTAGAAAAATTAAAACTTCACAAGTATTACATAGAAGTAGGACAACTTTAAAAGACAAATTTTGGAGTTTCACTACCAGTAATGGAAAACCAGATAATCTGGACTAGTTTTCTTGCTGAAATAAAATGGAAACTTTGGACAAAATTAAACAAAATCTGTGTAATAGCATCAAAGAACTCATAAGGCAGTGAAGACCTATGGGGACAGATCTCAGAAGAGAAGAAAACCCAGATTGGGTTTCTTGGATTTTGAGAGCTGCTTGTGTCCCAAGGATGTTTGCCCATCTTAACAGAAAAGTCTGAGATGCTGAGCAAAACTTTCGCTACATTCATGAGGCTAAGAGGACAAAAATTGGAAATCAAGGATCAACCAAGGGCAGAGAGGGGAGGGTCATCTGGCACACCATCCAGACCTTGGGCTGGGACTGAAAAGTCTGACATCCTAGGAATAGTTAGGAATTACAAATAAAACAATTTTCATACAGAGTGAAGGCCAGCTTTTAATTATTTCAACCCTGATTGTATAAACATGACCTGGAATTTCTAGTGTCCCTAACTACAGGCCAAACGCAAATATAAATTCTCTCTTATAGAAGATAAAATTATCCTAATCCTTAAATTATATCCATAATTTTTGGTACATAATATCCAGAACTTAATGAAAATTATCAGGCAAAACAGGCGGTACTATGTGTCTAAAACAACTTTAGACAACATGGTATGTCTAAAATGCAGGAGAAACAATATATTATAGAAATAGTCACAAAGGGGATCCTGAAGCAAGTGCATTAAGATAAATAGGTCTATATAATTAAGTAAATAGAATAGAGCAAATAATTAAAACCGTAACAAAAATAAAGCAAATAGAAATCTGGAATCAGTATACTGGCTCCAACAATACTAAATATGGCTATAGAGAGAACTAGTGACCTAGAAGAAGGGTACGAACAAAATATCCAAGCTATGATCTGGGGGGAGAAAAGATGGAAGACACAGAAACAAATGTGTAAATAGCAAATGGTATACAGTGGAAAGGTTTTACATACATGTATTTGGGGGGCAGAAGGAGAAAGAGAAAACAAAATAGAAACAATATTTGTAGATTTGAAGATATATTGACTGAGAGGTGTCCAAAACTGATAAAAAAAAATATTGTAACAGATTAGAAAAGCACTATGAACACTAAGCAGGATAATTACAAAGGAAATCACATGTGGGCACATACTAGTAAATCTGCTGAAACCTACAAGCAGTGAGAAAATCTTAAAAATAGCCAGAGAAAAAAAGAATATACAGTCTTTTCAAGTACATAACATTATTGACCCAAACTGACCACTGATAAGTAGCACTTGGTCAATTGTTTTGCTGCCTTGATAAAGGTCAGAGTGTAAATACCCCTCTATCGGTTGTAGATATTCACTATGTGAGTCTACTTGACAACACCAGTCAAGAGTCTGATGTTCCCACAGACAAGCCAGGTAAGAATACCATCTTAGTCAGGGTTTGTCTGTGTAACATTTTATAATATGAATGCACAAAAGAAAGCCTAATCTTTGGCTTCTCCCTTATACCTTATTTTCACTTTGTCTCCAGCCAAAGCTTATCCATTTTCACCATTTTGACTATCAAAATCTACTTGGATTATTATAGTATTTCTTTATACTTAATAGCCTTTTGTTGCTTAGTGTAACATCAAGGCCTTTTGAGAATCCCTATATGTTTCTCAAAAAAAAAATCTTTTTTCTGTTTTTTATATTCTTTTCTTCCTTCCCACAAGGAATGACTTAAATACCATCCAAAATGCTACATGGAGTTAACATTTCAGTTGAAGATCAGTGGTGTTAATGGTTGGGAAAGAATCATAGGATAGGAGTGGTAACCCAAGTTCTTTAAGCCAACAACATCATAGAAATGGTACTGAACTAGGAATCAGGAAACCAGGTTCTATTTCTGGCTTTGATCCTAAGGAACTTTAGGCAAGTTTCTTAGCCTTTCCTGGCATATTTTCTTACCTGTTGAAGGATCTCTTCAGTCCCCACAAATACAAATGGTCTATGACATAATGCAAACCAATACATGCTTTTTAGCAAAAATATGTTATATATATTTCAGGATATCTTCCTCCAAACTTTACAGCCAAAGTTATAGCCTTCAATTCTAGAAGGTAAATTTAAAATAGATAGTGACTAAGTGCTAAAGATAGGAGTCAGTGACTATCCTAGTCTCCAACTAATATTTTCTAATGTGGTTGCCTGAACACATAAATAATATACACTTGCTATTTAATGGTACTTCTACTAAGTTTCTAAAGTCTTTGAAATTTATACCTTCAAAGGTAATCATTGCCTTTTTTCTCTCCCTCAGATACTCTGTCAACATGGAAATAAAGGAAAGTTTTGTCTATTAATTCTTCTAAGAACCTATGTCATTTGCATCTTAAAGATTTCATTAAAATTTAATGGGATTAACATGAGAATCAGACATCATGTTATTTTTTAATCTCCTCCTGGTTAGGCCTTTGCACTGTATTAGTGACATCTAATTATTTAAACTAAAAATTCAAAAATGTCTGTATTTGACAGATATTTCCATAGTTATACCATTACACAGACTGCTTGTAAATTGTATGCTTAAACTGAATTGCTTGTAAATTATAATTTCACACAATCTGGGAAAAAATAGAAATATCATTTTGAAAGATTTTCCTCAAAGAGACATCCTTTTATGTAACAGTTCCAGTGTGTCTCCTTGACAACACTGTTGCCAAGAATGTCTCTTTGAAGCAATAAAGAATTTGTGGTAAATGATTGATGTCTATTTTAAAAATAGAAAATTTGAACATGCCATATGTAGTTAAACATGTCACTATAATCATACAACCAAGTATAGGTTGCCAACATACCAGTTAAAGCTATATTAAATGTTGTTTATTTTAAAAAATTAAATTCAACAAATATAAAACTTAAAAAATTAGATTAAATGATAAACTCCAGAATAAGCAGATGTACTAATGTCACAGGTGCTTTAAGAATAATTGATGTAGATGCCAACCCTTTCCAAATGGCGGCAAAATTTTCTTAAACTGAATTTGTCATTCATTGAGGCATTCATTCATTCTTGAGCCATGAACTATACTAAGTGCTGAAGTTTAATTGGTAAAGACCTCTTTGGAAAGTAATAACGGAATAGAGAAAGCAGCATCTACTCTGTGTGGTAAATAGAGAGAATCGATATTCTGTCTTCATCTCACACTTAACATATTAAGACAGAGACACTTCAAAAGGTTACTTAGTCCCTTCTGCCGTAGGGTGAGGCAATCAATCTTCTAGATTATTTCCCAAGAAGCAGTGTTCTATAACCTAATATTTAATCAAATATATGCGGTTGATGTTCCATTTTGGAGTCATGAAAAATAAAACACAGCTGAACTTTCCAATTGTAGGAGGAAACGTAGGAATAATATATTTTGTCTTTAGTTTTTTTTTTTAAGCACATGCATTCTTAATCCACTACAGCTGGATGTTAACACCACAACGACTACCCTTTAGCACACTTTCGCACCACTAAGACTGATCAGCTGAACCAACAAGTACAGTGTGCAATGACCGTCACCCCAAATTAGAAAGTAGAACTTCTGAAGTGCATATAAAATGGGATAAGAGGAGATGACTCTGGCCTAAAATCGCTGCTCTAAAATCACCTCAAACTGTAAACTGGTCAAGATGATGCAGCAACTTCACACTTCATTAACTCTTTCTACTCCAAAGAGATAGATAATGGGTAAAATATAACAAGAGAGGGCTTCCCTGGTGGCGCAGTGGTTGAGAGTCCGCCTGTCGATGCAGGGGACACGGGTTCGTGCCCCGGTCCGGGAAGATCCCACATGCCGCGGAGCGGCTGGGCCCGTGAGCCACGGCCACTGAGCCTGCGCGTCCGGAGCCTGTGCTCCGCAACGGGAGAGGCCACAGCAGTGAGAGGCCCGCCTACCACAAAAAAAAAAAAAATATATAACAAGAGAAAGGATGTGGATTTAAATATGTTAAAGACATATTTATCAACTTAAAAGGAAGCAAAAGTCCGATTAATAAGCAGGAGTCAAAGCAGATTTTCTGTGTCCCAAATCTTGAAGCCAACAATAGATGCTGGGAGTAAGAGGAATTTTTAAAATCCTCCACACAAAAATAAAGTGCTGAATCTCTAGCCCTAACTTTCACCCAATTGTGAGAGAGAGCTATAAAAAATTGCTACCAAATGTTGCCAGGAGCTACAGCTCATGCTGTGCTCTAGGCTTCGTGTAGCTGAACCCAATCTTTCAATGGCTTTTCAATCGACAGCTAAAGAACTTGGTTTGAAATGGAGTCAAAAGAACTGCTCAAGGTAACTGTAAGTCCTCTAAACAAGAAGACTGAGTCCAGAAGGCCATTCATCAGCATCCATGAAACTGTGGCTAATGTGTCAGCTTGAAGGTGGAGTAAAACTGCAGTCTCTCCACAGTTCTTCAAAGTCACCTCTTTATTTAGCTTATATGCTACAATCTTGATTTATACTTACTAACATGTCACTTCCTAGTGTCCTTCAACTGAAACATCAATTAATTTTTCTATTTTCCCCCCAACTGCTGTCTATTATATCACAAGAACTCTATCTTTTTTTAAATAAGTAACACTATTACTTATTATTTTAGTTAAATCACTTCTAAAATGTTTACAGTGTACCTGGCACTCTTTTTACAACTTTATAAATATTCACTTATTTAAGTAATAAGGACCCTAATGTAAGACATAGGCATCACAGGGAACATCCCGGGCATAAGCCAGAGTAGGACACACAAAACAACACCAGGCATTTGGAAAGTGGATGATTGACGGTTTCTCCACGTGTTTGTTAAGCATCTGCTATGTGCCAAGCACCTATCAGGAAGTGGCCAAAACTATTTATCTGCATGGATAAAGAGTTACCACCAGAACCAGAGAGAGAAGGAACTCCAATCTGATGCTAGAACTCTCTACATATTTTTATATTTTCATCTATAATGAACTGAGCATTGTTCTCATTATTGGCTCAGTCATCTTCAAAAAAATCTTGCCAAAGTACTGAGTTCAAGGATCTTTCTAGGGATGGCTGGATAGACAGGGGAGAGCAAGCTATATAGACATAGATATAGATAGAGGTATACAGATGTAGAGACTAGATAGATAGATATAGATATATAGATATATAAAATATAGATTTTTTTATAGAGAGAGATTTTTATACAGAGATGGATGGTTTCAACCTAACCTTTATATCAAGACGCTTACTCATGGGAAAAACAATGCAAGAGACCGTCTTACAGAAGACCGACGAAATTAAGCTTATTTTTGTCTGGTTTGCTTCATGTTATAAAATTTGCATTCCACTTGTAAAACAAGATGTGACTCTAATAACCATGAGAATTCCATGATAGAAGGCATTGTGTGGCAACATGAAAAAATGGTTTAGTTTTATCCTAAGTAACACTGTGCTTTTTAACATTTTATGCTTTTCTGAAGGATGAAATCACAAGTTACATAGAGAATAAATCATTGTCATTAGTTTTACAAGGAAATCTTCAATAGGAATTGTTTTACATAGTAATTTCCCCTTGATCATTAAAATATATTATCAACTAACACAACTCTTCATAAATACGTCCATTTCACAAAGCACTTGAACACAAACCATTTCAAAAATCTTTTCATCAATCTGTACTTAACACAAATAGGAATGAAGTTTTCTTCAGTTCAACTCATTTTGGATAAGTTATATTCTATTTCCGTGCCTAGTTTTTCCCTTCCTCTGTCTATTATGGTTGGCCGGACCTTATATTTTACAACTGCATAGCATATTACAAGATGCTGAGCCTTTAGCAAGTACATTCAGTAAGTGTCTCCATTACATATATGATCTACTAAACAATACTAGTCAGCAGTCGGTCATTATTTCTTATTCGACCATCAGATAACAAGTATTTATTGAGTACATAGTATGTCCCAGGTTATGAAGAGCCATAGATAAACAAAACAGTCATGGCCCCTGCCCTCACTGAGTTTGCAGACTAGCTCTTAGGAGGACCTACGTCCCAAGGTAACTCTGTGATTCATTTCATTGAATTAGTCCATTTCAGCATCAAACAGCTAAAATTCCAAATTGTTTTCCCATAATACATATGCTTCCTTCGAAAACAAAACTACATAATCATTAATGGCAGTTGCTTTCATGGTTTAGGAGAAAACAAGTAATAAACATTACACAACTGCCATATTATTACAAAAATAAATCTTCAAAGTATATATAGAGACCCTGTTGAGGTCTTCTGGAGCCCAGTAATGTTTTTGAAATCTTTTGATTATAATATATCTCCACTGTCATTAAAACTGAGAAATAATTGCCCAAATCTCCTGAGAGTTAAGATGAGTTATCATGACAACTTAATAAAACATGCCATGGTTTGACAAGTTTTACAATAATCCCAAGACTTTGCCATGGTTGTACCTTTTATCTGAAACTAAAAAAATAAATAAATCTTTTCTTCCCTGACAGAAAAGATTTTTTTGCTTGAAGCTACCAGCAGAAACTGAGGGAAAGATGACATTGCATTCACTCCATGGTGTGGCTCTCAGAATACCATAGAAAGATAAGATCAAAACTTGAAGTTTCAATTAGTGACCTTCTTCCTGGTAGAGCCAATGACCTTGTTAGTGTATAGGCTAACTCCTAACAACTAACTCCTTGTTAGTGTATAGGCTGAGGGTACAAAACCCCCAGAAGCACTTGTTCTTGCAGAGTAGCTAAGGGGAACCACACACATTCTAATTCAAAAATCATGGTCAAAAAATACATTGACATTGCTAAAATGATCACTCTCAGTTGTGGAAGAGGATAAAAAGTAAGGAAGACATAGATGTTTAAAGCCTTACAGACTGCCCCTGCCTAAAAAATACAAATTGGCCTTTAGAAATAAATTCAGTTTTGAATACTTGACGTGTGTATTTCCCTTCTAACTTTTAAATCTGAGTGTTCTTCCTAATCATATGTTCATGAACAGTATCAAATTCCTCCAAAGTCTTTTTTTGTTGCTAACAACCTATGCTGTATCTCCCTACTGTTCATGCAACCCTCAGTGTGAGTCATGCCAAAAACAGATGGCATCTCCTCCTATGAAGCAAGCAGTTGGCCGCACAGCAACAAAAGTGCCAATTTCTTAAGTTTGACAGGTACACTTCAGTCTGGTTGCATCTCTGTATCATAGTTTGTTAAGCACGTAACATCTTTTAGGCCATTTTGTCAGATTTCAGCCTGCCCCTCACCTGCAACCAGCACCATCTCATACATACAGAAATATACTTCAAGAATTAAGAAATTCCAGCACTTTTAGTTTCAAAAAGTCATATTCATATAATATTTTATATAAGTTTAACATCAAAATTAATAAAATCCAATATAAGCCAAAGAAACTGTTTCTAAGATTCAAATACAAAGAAATGTCATTTAAAGTTTATTCACTGTTTTCTATCTTGCAAGGTTTTAACCTTGGAAAATACGTTGTCAATTCATTTTCCTCTACTATTCTTTTCTGTATTACCACGAAGTATTTTTTCTTGGGTCAATGTGAAATATCACTGCTCCTAGGGATTATATTTTGAAGTGATCATCAATAGCATTAGTCACAGTCACCAGGACATATTATAGTAGAAAGTTAAAAAGTACTTGATGTACTTTGTCATTTTCTAATACAGCAAGGGCAGCAATTGAAGGTAATCATGTTATAACAAGGTGTATATATAGGACAACAGAACATTCTAATGGAATTAAATTTCCATTTTGTAAAGGCAATATGTGAGATGAGTTGGGATAGATGAATGTTTAGAAACCATAAATAATCCTTTCAAACCATGACAAGTAATTTTACTTGCACACAAATGGATGATTTTTAAATGAACAGAGATTCACTTTTTGGCAAGTACTTTACAAAAGATCTAGTTTACACCATCAAAAACTATTCAATTGAATATAGAAATAAATGGCCTTTACATTTTCCCATCCTAGGAAAGTCTTCCCAATCAATGAGAACACTTTTTATCAAGCAAAGCATCTATATTTCAATTCTCACAATTAACCATTTCCTGTAAGTATACTTTCATATCAAAACCCTAGCCCATGAAGGAAATGCAAAATAGGGAATAGAAAGGCTCAAAGAAGCAATACTACTAGGCACTCTTAATCTCACTCTCTAATCTCCAGTCCCAATTCAGTAGATAGAGAAGGCACTCATCCTCACCAGGAAGAACAATGGCTAGATAACAAAGAAGACAAAGATCATTTGTATTTTGCTTGTTCATCTCTCCCAACCTTCCCACTGTTCCAACACTCAACTTCATTGCCTTCCTTTGTTCTTCATTTATTCCAGACCTACTTATTAAGCACCTAGTATGTGTCAAGGATTTTCCTAAAAAGTGAGGACTCAAATATAACAAAAGCAAACATGGTCTGGGTACCCCTCATGGAATATGATCTAGCAGAGGAGATAGACCAAAACTAATAAACATACAAATTGAGGTGAAATTATTACCATGATTAAGTGCCATGAAGGGAAGAGATGTGGTGTCATATCAGGTCATCACAGGAGGGCTTGCTGTGATCAGGGAGGAAAGGTAAGTTTTCTCTGAGGCATCAAGCTTAAGTGGACATTTGAACTTGTTGGGAGTCGACAAACGTGGAAGGATGGGAGGGAGGACAGATGAAGCATCTCAGGCAGAAGGAACAGTATGTACTGAAGGAGAACAATCAGGGCACAGTTTAGTGAAAAAGCTGGCAGAGCTGGGGAGTGGGATGATGCCTTACTGGGAAGAGGTGGGGTCTGATCATGTAGGGTCTTAAAGTTTATGTTAAGGGTTTGGATCTTTATCCTAAGAGCAATGAGAAGTCATCAAAAGATTTTCAAGCAAGGGGTTGGGGTGGTAATATTTGAAGTGAATACTTTCACTAGAGCATGAGCAACAGAAAGGGGGAAGTGAGTAAAGAGAGAAGAAAAGTAGGGAGGAGGTCATACAGATGCCATTGGAGTGGTTCAGGAAAGAAGACGGTAGCTTCAACAGGACAATGGAAGTAATAATGATCCAGAGGTAGGGATATCTGTGGGAAATATTTAAGAGGAAAAACTTACAAAATTGGGGAATGGATTAAATATAGCATATAAGGGCTATAAGAGGTAGTAAGCTTTCTGGCTTTGGTAATGTGTGGAATGTGGCATTATTTACTGAGAAAGATAACAGGAGGGAAGGACTAGGTTTGATGAGGGATTCAGGAAATAGGAAGAAGGACAATTTAAGAGTTGATCTGGACACAAATTTCAGGTGTCACTGAGGTGAAATTGTCAAGAAGACAACTGGGGAGATGGGTCTGGAGTCTAGGGAAGAGGTCTGGCTGAAACTGCTAATTTGCAAGTCTTCTGCACACTGGTGAGAATTGAGCCTTGAATGTGGATTAGATTTCCCAAGGCAAGAGTCCCGAGGGGGAAAAAGAGAGCCTAGAAACCAGCTTTGAGAAAACTCAACATTTAGTAGGTTGACACATCAGAATCAGCCTGCAAAAGTGACTTTTCTCTCTTTGGCTGCCTTCTTGAAACCATATGACTTAAAAGGCCAAACAGTAGGAGCCTAGGGAAAAGAGTATTTAAGGAATGGTGGAGAGATAATACACAATGAAAGCTAGTGAAAGGTCAAGGAAGATGAGTGTTGACAAATGTCTCCTGGGAAAGGTCATTTTTGAATATGTGACAGCTGTATTGGTGGGGTAATATGGAATCCAAACCAGAGTACACAGAAGGATGAATCGGAGATAAACAAAGAGGCTCTTGAAAAGTCTGCTGTTACTAGCCTTCTGGACTCAAACTTGGGCCAGCCCCTCACAGCCCTGGTCTTCCTGAAGCTACACAGGGCTCTAACAAGGCTCCACCTTCACCGTAGTCCAGAAGTTCTCCACCACAGCACTCAGGAGTCCCAGCAAACCTGCTGATTCAGACTCTCTAGCTGCACACATTTGGCCTTGGTTGATGTGCTGCTAGAATTAGAAGCCAGCTCTAACTTTATGTTGTAATCCAGTGTGCCTCAAATTTTAGGCATTCATATACAACTGCCACCATTACTGTCATGTGTACGTACCTCCTATGCTATCATTTACTTAGAATGTTTCTTTAAATTGGGCCACTTTAAAACATAAATTAATTTATCATTAAAGGATAATATATGCTAAGACCACAGGAAAAACTGTCATTTATCATAAATGTATGGTTACTGTAAATAAATTTTAAAAACAGAGAAAACAAAATGTTAAGTCCTAGCTAGATACTTCAGCTCATTGAAGACTCTGAACCTGACATATAAATGAGCAAAAGGTGAGAGGCGCTGCTTAGCCAGAGAGAGGTTAAAAATATACTCACCCCAAAACATAGTTGAATGTTTTTACTAGATGTTGGGATTATTCCTTGCACAAGTTCGAAAACTGTGGTGTTTTCAGTGTACAAATTCAGAGACATAGAAAAAAAAAAAATGTGACCTTCTGTCCCAGCTTGATTTATACTGTCCTGTCTCATAATTGTCATGAGAACTACTTAGAATCTTCTCCTTGTAAAGTTACTCATAGAATTAATATTTGCCAGAACCTGCAGTTAGTTATCCTTAGGGCCAAATCTAAAGAACTTAACATCATAATAGAAAGTGTCAGTTCATTCAAGAAACATTTAGTGAGCCATGTACTGCCCCAGGTGCTGGGATTCAGGCATGAATAAAACAAAGTCTCTATCATCCAGGAGTTTAATACCAAGAGGGGAGATGCACATGTAAGCAAGTCATAATTTAGAATCAAAAGCACAACAATGAAGTTTAGAAAAGGAAGTGGTTAACTATTTACCTATCTCGGCTGGGTGGGAGGAGGGAGATGGGCAGGTCATCAGGAAAGTCTTTCTGGAAGAGATTCACCTACACACTTCAGACTATCTTTGCTTATTATGTACTGAGAATTTTTAACTGAGTGCCTACAGCTACTGGATCTATTTTTCATAAATTCCTTACTTATTACTTATATGAGGTTTACTTTATTCAAGTTTAAAAAATATTTCACATTAATTAGTAGTTTAATTTTTCTCCTGTGGGAGATGGAGTTTTCAATTATCAAGGAAGCATGACCTGGCTAAAAGAGCACCACATCGCAAGTCAGGAAACCCATGAGCTCAGTTCATCCTACTTGTTATCCCTGTAACCTTGGAAAACCACAATTTCTGAGCTTCAGTTTCTTCTTTCATAAAGTAAGGATAATAAAAGCTGAAATTCTTTGATTTACAGTAGGCTAGAATTTCTATTTCTCTAATTTCTATTTTTCAGTACAAATCACTGTGAAACATAAAAATATTTTAGAGGGATAATTTAATTAAAAGTAAGTTGATTCTAAATTATGAAATGATATCAGACATCCAATATAATGGTACGATATGACATCCAATATAACTGGTTTGAGGAAAGAATTCAACCCAAATTTATTTCAGTTAATTCTGGGGGAGAAATTTCTTTAACTATGACAAGAAATTAAAAATGTATCATTTAACAGTCTTTCTGAAAAGCAAGCTACATAAATAATACATGGACTCTGATTCCATTTATTGTAAAATAAAACAAACTTTTATGACTACATTTGATTCAAAATGCATTGAAAAAGTCCACTAAGCTATATTCCAAACTATTGACAGTGGTTCTATATAAGGAGGTCAGTGGGTAGGAAAGGGAGGATTACATATGGCAAAGGTCAGCTAATGAGGAGGAAGTGAAGATAAAGTGGGCAAGAGATAAAGGCAGTGTTAACTTTTTGTTCTATATAATTCTGTGTTGCTTGAATTTTTATAGTGAGAATTATACATGTCTCATTTAGTTAAAGAAGACACATTGTAAATAATGAGGATTCTGGATTCAAGGAGACAGACTAAGCCTCCACATTTCATTGAAGAAATAACATCATAAACATAGTAAATGGGCTAGAAAGGCATAGATGGCAGAGTAGGAAGACCCTGAGCTCACCTCATCTCATAGGAGCACCTAAATTACAGCTATTTACAGAGCAACTGTTGATGAGAAAGACTGGACAACTAGCAAAAAAGATCTTCTACAGCTAAAGATTTAAAGAAGGAACCACAATCAAGATAGATAGGAGGGGTGGAGTCACGGTATAGTCAAGACCCACACCCCAGGTGGGTGACCCACAAAGGAGAGGCTAATCATAATTGTAGAGCTTCTCCCCAAGGAGCAAGGGGTCTGAGCCCCATATCAGGTTCCCTAACTCAGGGGTCCTGCACCAGGAAGACAAGCCCCCAGAATGTTTAGCTTTGAAGGTCAAAGGGGCTTACTTTTGGGAGAGGCAGAGGGCTGTGGGAAATAGAGGTTCCACTCTTAAAGGGCATGTACAAAATCTCACATGCTCCCAAACCCAGGGAAGAAGCAGTAATTTGAAAGAAGCCTAGGTCAGACCTACCTGCTGATCTTACAGAGCCTCCCAGAGAGGCAAGAGGCCAGTGGAGTTCACAGTGGGGACATAAACACTGGCAGCAGCTATTTTTGGAAGCTTGTTCTACCACAAGGACACTGTTGATGGCAAGAGCCATCTTGGAATCCTTTCCTCTAGCTTATTAATGAAGGGACCTGACCTTGCACACCAGCCTATAGGCACCAGTACTGGGATGCCTCAGGCCAAGCAGCTAGCTGGGCATGGACACAGCCCCACCCACCAGCAGGCTGACTTCCTTAAGACCCCCTGAGCCCACAGCCAACCGAAGACCTGGTTCCGTCCGCCAGAGGGCCTAGGACCTGGCCCCACACACCAGTGTACCAGCACTAGACCCAGGAGCCCCCATTGCCCCATAGCCAGCTGTTGAGACCTGGTCCCACCCACCAGCAGGCCAAAAGCAACTCCTGGATCCCCAGGAACCCACAGCCAGAGACCCCAGGACCCAGCTTGGCCCACCAGTGTGCTGGCAATAGCCCTAGGACCAGCCTTACCCACCAGTGGGAAGGCACCAGCCCAAGGACAATCTGGGACCCAGCCCTACCCACCAGGTGGCCAACACCAGCACCGGGATCCCCAAGTCCTGCAGCCAGAGACACCCAGACTTAACTCCACCCACTACTGGGCAGGCATCAGCCCCAGGACCACCCCAACCCCACAGCCTCCCATGTCAGTACCCAGCCCTTCCCACCAGCAGGCCAACACCAGCTCTAGGACACTTTGGGCCCCTCAGCCACCACCATAGGATCAAGAGCCATCCATGAGCGGGTCAACACCAGCTTCAGAACATCCCAAACCCTACAGCCAGCCAGGTCAGGAACCAGCCCCACCTACCAGGATGATACTAGATCCAGGACACCCAGCCCTGCTATCACCCACCCCAAAAGTAGCTCCCACCACTGGGCCAAAACTAGTCCCACAATCCCCCAGTGATCCACAGCCAGCTGCCTCATGACTCAGCCCCACCCAAGAGTGATGGGCAGCCTCCACCCAAGGCAGGGCCTGGCAATCAACCAAACCAGGGGACAGACACACCTTCCAGACTGCCCACAGTAGTCAGCCTGCCACAACAGAAGGACTCATGCAGCCCACATAGGGAGCACCCCTAGAGCATACATAGCTTTGTTGACCAAAGGGGAGTGTGCTGCTGGGACACATAGGACATCTCCTACAAAAGGCCTCTTCTCCAAGGTCGAGAAACACAAACAACCTACCAAATACATAGAAATAAAAACAGCAAATTAGGCAAAATGAGGTGACAAAGGAATATGTTCCAAATGAAGGAACAAGATAAAAGCCCAGAAGAAGATAAACACACACACACCACACCACACACACACACACACACACACACACACACACACACGAATATTACTAAGCTATTAAAAAAAATAAAATCCTTTCATATGCAATAACATGGATTATCCTAGAGGGTATTATGCTACATGAAATAAGTCAGAGAAAAACAAATACTGTATGATTTCACTTATATGTGGACTCTAAAAAGCAAAACAAATGAACAAACATAACAAAACAAAACAAGAGTTATAGATACAGAGAATAAAGAGGTGGTTGCCAGAAGGTGGGGGTAGAGGAAGAAAAGAAATAGGTGAGGGAGACTAAGAGGTACAAACTTCCAGTTGCAAAATAAACAAGTCACAGGTATGAAATGTACAGTGTGAGGAATAAAATAAATAATTATGTAATATCTTTGTATGGTGATAGATCGTAACTAGACTTATAGTGGTGATCATTTTGAAATATGCAGACATATCAAATTACTCTGTTGTGTGACAGGAACTAACATAGTGTTTTAGGTCAATTATACTTCAAAAACAAATACACATAGAAAAAGAGATCAGATTTGTGGTTACCAGAGGCAGGGGGTGGGGGGAAGGGAGAATTGGAGGAAGGGGGTCAAAAGGTACAACATGATAAATATAGTTAACACTGCTGTATCTTATGTATGAAAGTTGTTGAAGAGAGTAAATCCTAAGAGCTACCATCAAAAAAAAAAAAGTTTTTTTCTATTTCTTTAATTTTGTATCTATATGAGACAAGGGATGTTCACTAAACTTAATGTGATAATTATTTCATGATGTATGTAAGTGAAGTCATTATGTGGTACACTTTAAACTTATACAGTGCTGTATGTCAATTCTATCTCAATAAGAAAATAAAGCAATAGATAGATGCTAAATGAATAGAATAACAATGCGAAGAATGGGGCATGGTTATCACTCAACAAGGATTTCAGCAAATTTCTGGGAGACAAAGTAGATTCAAGTAAGTTGATAGTATAAGTCCAAGTCTGATAACAGAAGAAGACCAAAGTCCCAACTCCAAGACAGTCAGGCAGAGAGAAATAATTCTTTCCTACTCAACCTTTTTTTCTATTCAGGCCTTTAGTGGATTGGATGAGGCCCACCCACATTGGGGAGGGCAATGTGCTTCACTGTCGACAGATTCAAATGCTAATCTCACTTGGAAACACCCTCACAGACACATTTAGAAATAATGTTTTACCAAATATTTGGGCATTTCATGTCCCAGTCAAGTTGACACATAAAATTAACAATCACACTATTTAAGGAATGTCCAGGAAAAGCCCAAAGACAACAGGGGAGACAAAAACAAGGATACCAGAGGAAATTTTAGCCTCTGACACCACAGTCACAGCAAACAGCAAACAGCCTAACTTCTAGCCAGATAAGCATAAAACATTCCACTAAAGACCTTATATACCTAAGTTCTTTTACCCAGTACATCAGGTCTGGCTTTCAACCAAAAATTATAAAGCGCACTAAAAGGCAAAAATAAACAAACAGAAAAACACCATAGCTTGAAGAAATGGAGCAAACATCAGAACCAGAATCAGATATGGCAGAGATTTTGGAATTATCAGACCAGGAATTTAGAATAACTATGATTAATATAGCAGGTTCTAGTGGAAAAAATGGGAAACATGCAAGAACAGGTGGGTAATGTAAGCAGAGATGGAAACACTAAGAAAAGAAAATGACAGAAATAAACAACACTGTAACAGAAATGAAGAATGTCTTTGGATGGGTTCATCAGTAGATTGGACACAGACAAGGAAAAAAATCAGTGAACTTTAAGATATGTCAGCAGAAACTTTCAAACTTGAGTGTAAATTAAAATTAAAAAAAAGAATTTAGAAGATGGAACAGAATGTTCCAGAACTGTGTCACAATTACAAAAGGTGTCACATATGTATAGTAGGAATTTCAGAAGGAAAAGAAAAGGTGAAAGTAACAGAAGAAATAGTTGAAGTGATAATGGCTAAGAATTTTCCAAAACAGGCACCAAACCACATATCCAACTCAGAGAACACCAAGCAGGATAAATACCAAAAAAAAAAAAAATACACCTGGGAATCTCATATTCAAACTGCATACAAACAAAGACAAAAAGAAAATCTTAGAGAAAGGATAACAAACGAAAAAAAATCTAGGAAAATAAAAGCTATACAGACGAATCATAACTTCCAAGCGTAGGAAACTAAAATGTGCATGATTTTGAGAGATTGCTAAGGTATAAGAAAAAAATACTCCACTTGGCCTTGATGTTACATTCGCTCTCAAGTGTCATAGGGTAATGGCATTTGACCCACAGAGAAGGAAATGGAAACATATTAACATAGCCATAACGATGAAAAGACTTTTCACTGATTTTCAGATTCAAGAATTAACCTATAGAAATGAACAAGATTAATTATGGTTACAGTATAAATTGTAAACGTTTTCAATATGAAAAAATGTAAAAGTAGAGGTATAGCTGTCAGAAATTGACAATGGAAAGAGCAATATGTAAAAAAGTTACCAGCACAAAAACATCTGTCTTACAGGGCAGGGATTCAAAGTAGACTATTGAAAGAGAATACATAAAAAATATATGGATGCATAAAACAATAGATAGGTAGATGGATACATAGAGAGATGATAGATAGATAGATAGATAGATATGATTGGAAGTTAGAGGAACTAATAGAATGTTTATAAAAACATTATGATTACTTAGAAGTATGGAAAGAAGAGAAAGGAGCAAAGAGGCAGGAGTTGTACAAGAGAGATAAATTCTTACCCTTAGGAATGTAGATAATGTCAGTAACTATTCTCAGTCATAAATCAAAAAGTAAAGGAAGAATCATATTATTTAGAATTATGGAGGCAATGACTAGGAGAACTAAAAACAAAAACAATTAAAATAAGGTAGTTGCCTCTGGTGAGGACTGGGGATAGCGTAGAGTTAAGGGCAAAAAAACTTATTTATTATGAACTATTCTGCCTTTTTTATTTTTTAACATAAACCATACACTTCTCTGATAAAAGTAAAACTTTAACGACTTTAAAAAGAAAGGTTTAAAATAAAATTTAAACCTTTAATAGCATAAAAATCCTTTCATGAGAAACCCAGTCAAGGTGCTTTTAAATGGACTTCATTCATCTAAGCTAGCAGCATAGAACCCTACCAGAGAGGGTGATGCCTCTAGGTAGTTGGTCTTTTTACTGGAACTTCAGATACCCAGAGAAGGTAAAATAAACTTGACATTTCCCTTAGCACAGTATGTTCACTACTGAAAGAAAAAAAAAAAAAGAAAGAAAAGAAAAGCTGCCTGTAAAGTAGTGAGAGAAGATGTCCCACAGCGAAAACACTTCTCAACAAAGGACACTAAGAGAGGAAAGATTAATACTGGACTTTGCCGATCGGGATGAATAAAAACTAAGGAGGGAAGAAGAAACCTAGAGATATGCAGTATAGGACTGGATTGTGGATTGTGCTACAACTGAAGCAGATATTTGGGCATCAAGAATGGGAACATAATCATCATGCTTTAAGTTCTTAAAACCTGAAGATTGTTATAAATTTATAATTATCAGTGAGTTGTTGTAAGGAGACAAGTTCAAATGCCAAATGTAGTGAGCATTCAGGTTTGCCAACAAAAAGGAAAAGAAAAAAGGATTTAGAGTTCAAGGACCCAGATTCAAGTCCATGCTTTGCAGCTTACTAAGTATGGGACATTGGCAAAATCATGTAACTTTTCCGAAACGTAGTTCCCTTTTCGGTCTGTATCTCTATTGCTATCTTTATTAGGGATAAAAAATAATAACAAGAGTAAGAGCAGCAGTAACAATAGCAACAACAACAACAACCAACCATCCCAACATATCTGCTAGGCCTATTCTCATGATAATATGGTTTCATGGTTAATTTTATATGTCATCTTGACTGGCCACAATGCATCCAGATTAAAAATTATTTGTGGGTGTCTGTAGGACTGTTTCCAGATAAGCTTAGCATTTGAATTGAATAGACTCAGTAAAGTAGATTACCCACCATGGGTGCATTATCCCGTCACTTCAGGGCCTGAATAGAATAAAAGGCAGAGTAAAGACAAATTCGCCCCATTTTTCCTGCCTCATTGATGGAGCTGGAACATCTCATTTCATCTTCTCTGGCCTTCAGACTGGGATTTACGCTATCACCCCCGCTGCTTCTCAGGGCTTTGGACCGAATTACACCACTAGCTGTCCTGGAGACCCAGGAGATTGGCAGATGGCGAATCTTGGGACTTCTCAGCGTCCATAATCACATGAACCAATTCCTCAAAATAAATCTTTTTTCCTACTGGATATGTTTCTCCAGAACCCTGACTAATACATATGAGATATAGACTTAAAACTTTCAAAAGTTATGTAAGTATCAGTTATGATAATTGTCATCTGGGAGCAAGTTCCTTCTTCCCATGCTGCGGTTGACTACCGTGTGTCTATCCCTGCTGGGAGCAGAATAACTGAGGCATGGAGAACAACGAATGGAAGGGGGTCATGACAACAGCAGCTAGCTTGAAATACCACCAGATTAACTAATCAACATCTATTAGTAAATTCTGACCTATTGAATGTAAATCTTGCCTATAATTTGCTGCTTATACCTGCAGGGTACTATGAGAATTACTAAGAAACATAAATGATATAACTAAGCTATCACAATAGCCTAGAAATAGTTGACAAAACATTTTATCATGTGTCCTTGAGGAATTTATAATTTTAGGGATGGGGAGATAATTTTGATTAAAAGAGAAATTTATTGCAGAGAAGGAAGAAATAAATAAGTTGTGAAAAATGTTGTTTTTTTTTTTGTGTGTGAAAAATGTTTTTAACATGGAGTTGGTAACAGGTTTTGCAGAAGAAAAGTTGTAATAGAAACTTTTTGGTTTATATTTATTTAGCAGAAATAAAATATGTTATGCATGATTTCTAGCAAACGTGTACCATTCAGCAAGGCACTGGGAACATAAAAAAGATATAGAAACAAATTATATGCAGAAGATTTATATTCCTGTGTCCTCAAATACTAGGTGAGTCAAGAATACAAGTTTAACTAATTAGGGCAGAAGTTTCAGTGTAATGGTTAAGGATATGCTGCAGGAATGAGTAAGTCCTACAACCTCAGTGGTATAACGTGATAAATGCTTATTTCTCACATGAAGTCTGCTGTGGTTCCAGGTAAATTTCCAAGACACTGTCTTTCCTGTGGTAGCTCAGCAATCAGGCTACTTTCATCTTGTGTCTCCATGACCAACATGCCAGAGAAAAAGAGAGCTGAGGACTCTTGCTTAGACAATCCAATGTTTTGACCCCAAAGCAAATCAAATCACCTCCACTCATAACCCCTTTGTCATAATTAATCATATGACCCTGCCCAACCTAAAGGAAGCTGAGAAGGCCACTTTCCAAGGTGTCTGGAAGAACAAAAGAACAGATATTCATGAATACTAGTAAAGCTTAAATGAACAGGAACCATCCCCTACTATTCTGCTTAGTGACTACTTTCTCCTATTAATGATACTATTATGCAAATGAAGTAAACAGAAATTAGTGGCAAAACACAAGGTCTAACTAGTTCAATTTGGAAGGAAGATCTGGAGAAGAGTCTGGATTAGAGAACCCAATGGATCAAGGGGATCTTGAATAATGAAGATATATTGAACTTTCACTGAGATAACTATGATCAGTGTAGATAAATCAAAAGTTCCTGAACCCATGTTGTATCTCCTCTTTATCACTACCTTGACAGAACTCATTCATGAGTTGTTGACAAGCAAGGAAGCTTATGCTTGGAACACTCACTCAGCACCTTGCTTCCGCCAAGGACAATCTAGGCCACCCAGAGGGAACGAGAAGCCATCACTTAAGAGTCATAAAAGGAAAAAGTAAACAGGACAAAATGAGAAGTTGAAATAGAGGATGATGTTACTTTGTACAAGCAAATTTTCGAGGGCAAGATGATTCACTATACCAAAAAAAATGAGAATAAACAAGAGTTTATAGAATTTTGTCAACTGCATTACTTGCTGTCTGTGACCAGTTGCCTCTAGGCTCCAGCACAAATCTCTCTGGATGACATTTCAAGGAAAAAATTCAAATAATTTAAGTAACTGGACTTGGTTTGTGCTTGTTTGTTTTTGGACATATGGCTAGGAGTTCGCCTCAGTTTGCGTAGCTGATAAAAAAGAGGGTTTGGGGTTTGTGTTGGATATTTTCTGTGCTATGCTTGTAAATGTTGCATTTATGTGCTGATAGCTTTCATGGTAGCTTTTGATTCAAGGTCATTTATTTATACTGACATCAGTAGCATTTTCGGGCTATGGGGGTATACAAAAAATGGTTACAGCTTACACCACTAAATTCCCTTCTAACTCCTAAGGCATAAATGTGTCCCTTTTAGGCTCGGTTTTTAATATCTTTTGCAAAGGAATTCCTTTTTTAAAAGCCCTTTCTTTAAAAGAAAAATCGCGATTTTCATAGAAGTGGGTTTTTTAAGTACAGAGGGCTATTCCGCTCATGTTCAGAAAGCCATTCATTGGCCCCGAGGGAAATTCTGTTATGGAAGGATTGACAAAACTTGACACGATGGAGAGCAACTTAGTGAAACATGAAAAACCATCACAGTCATAGTCCCACTGAAACACCTTTTTTTTTATATTCAGTAGGGAATAGAAGTTACAGATTGATTCCTATCATATTCTGCCTTCTACCCGTTTTATAATTAAGAAATTTACTTGACTTTTAACAGGCCTCAATTCCCTTACCAGTGTTATTAAGACCAATGAATAAGATGTTCTCTGTGGCTGCTTACCGTAGCAAAAATCTAGGTAGCAAAATTCAAGATGTGGGACCGTCAAAAGAAGCATGTGGATTAGTTGCTAACATCCTCCCTTTCTTGTAAGTCAATATAAACTACCACGTCAAGATGAGACCCCTAACTTCTTAGCATGATAATCATGCTTATGGGATCTGGGGAGGCACGATGCTCTTGGGAAGTCTGGTGTCTTGCCTGAGTCTAGTAAATGCCATCGAGGTTGCCCCAGGAAGAAGTAGAAGGAGAGTACTACGAAGCCACCTGGACCCAAGAAAGGTTAAGGTCACTAGAACTTCAGAACATCTGATACTTTCAAGAAACTCTCAATCCTCTCCATCCTTCTGAAGGCAACGCTCAGACCTCAGACAGAGGCAACAATTGAGGTTCCTATCACATCCACTGTGCGTGGTATTTATTCCCTCATTCTACTTTTTTCCTTCTATTTACTATCATCAAACATGACTTTCCAAAGGCTTTCCCGCCCATTTATCCCCCAAACTAGATCCTCTCAGTGGATATCTACAGGTCCTGCCACGCTAGGATTCAAAAAATTCTAAGACACGTAAGTCATCTCCTGTTTATCCTTAAACCCATTCTGGAGGCTCAAGAAGGTTATGACTCTCAATTTAAAAACTGCTGTGACCAACAACTCCAGATCTCTTACTATATTCAGCAAGAGTTCATTAACAAGTAAACTCAAGGCCTGCCAGGTTATTGCTTTTATACAAATGAGCTTATTAACCATCACAGTTAACAATATATTTGGTAGGCACTGAGCATTTCCTTAAGGAAGCTCCTAAATAACCTAATCATCAAAATTAATAGATTTCTATTGAACTGTTTACATGTTATTACTGGTAAATCTCATTAACCAGTCAATGAACATGTTAAATTATCAAAACAAATAACCTGAACTAAACATAACAATTGTATGTTGCATAGACACTCTCTTCATTCTAACTGGGTCCTTTCAGTTAATAAAAATATTTTCAATCCTATGTCTGCTAATCCGTAACAAATTGCTTCTTTATTCTCTATACTGTATTTGCACATTCACAAAATGCCCTCCAGATACTCTTGTTTTTGCTTTATTATTCCTTAAAAAATACACTGGCATTAACTTTGGCATTTTGTTACTTCATTCCTTCAGCCAACATTTATCAAGCACTTCTTTGGGCTGAGCACTGGGTATCTCTTCCCTGAACAACCGTAGTCACCTCCTCACTTGTTCACCCACAGTAACCTTGAATCTTCCAAACTATTTTCCACACTGAAGCCTGAGGCTGAGGCTTCCCAAGGCTCTTAGGACAAGACCAAAATGCTTCTTTTGGCCGCAAGGCTCTTCATGGTCTGGCCTCTACCTGTCTTTCCAGCATCATTTAGAACCACATTTTCCCTCACTCTCTGTACTTCAATCACGACCGTGTTCTTTCAAATCCTCACGCTTGCCAGGTATTCTCCTACCCCCTGGTCTGTGAAGATGTTGCCTGCTTTGCGTCCAACACCCTTCCATCACCCTTCATGAATCAACTGCTAATCATCTTTCAAAATTCAGATCAAGTACCACCTCATTAGCAAACTCTCAGCTGACCTTTCTGAGTGGGTCAATTATCCCTAGTATGTGCTCTCAACACACCCTTTGTCTAAATGATCACATTTGTAATGCCAAATTTATTGCTGTGATAATTTAATGTCTGTCTCCCCTACTAGACTCAGAAGTCCAGAAGTCAAGATCACCATTTTATCTCCACTTAAAAGTGTAATGATGGGCACAAGCAGCTCTCAACAAATATGTATTGAATTAATGAATAAACAATAAATATCAGGACATTTGAAATTTCTGTATGATTAAAGAAAACAAAAACAAAGCTCTGCACAAAATGGCAGACTGGGTATGGTGGAAACCTGTCATTTGTGGCAGCCCAAACACCTCCCGACACCCTCCATTGTAATAGTTCTCCATATTGTTGATCCTCACGTTTCTCAAGATGAATCCAAAATCTCTATTTCCCAGAATCCCATTCTTTTAGCATGTGGACTTATAACTAGTTTCCATCAAACAGATGTACCAATGAGAGACTTGGAAGGCAGATTTGAAGATAATGAGGCACCAGGCTCTTCTGGCAAAAACAATTGCAGAGGCATTTGATATTCCACACCATACATAATGGGTGTTCTGATACTGGATCCTGGCTTTGTTGGTGTTGAGGAACAGGGAGAGGCAGCAGTGGGATTTCTACAAGGCTGAGCTGAGAGGAGTTTGGGCATTTCTCTTAGCTGTGTTACTTCTGACTGTACAGCCTTCACTAAAGATGGTTTACTGACACTCTTAGAAACTGCATGAGCTAATTCCTTTCGGCTTCAGCTAGCCGGAATAGATTCTTTTGTCTAGCCAGAAACCCTAAACTGATACCCCTGAAGAAAATATTTGCAATGTGTCCATAGCAAACAAAAGATTTCCATAAAAAAAGCTCACACAAATCTAATTTATAAGCAACTCAAAAGAATGCACAGAAGCACACTGGCCAATAAACAAATGAAAACATGCTCAGCCTTATGTATGATCAGGGAAATACAAATTAAATAAGTCATGGAATATTGTTTTTTATCTATGAGACTGAGAAATACAAATAAAGATTAAAATATCCATCATAAAAAGGGATACAGAGAAATGGGTGCTTTCATTAATTATCTGGAAGGAGGGAGGGTGTATAGTCATATATTTAAGCATTCTCATTAAGGTACAAACAAGAAAGTTACACACTATAGTCAACATTATTTAAAATTGTTCTGGAAGTTCTAGACAATGTGATAAGACTAGAAAAATGAGTAAGAAGGATCAATGTTGGACACCAATAATTTTGATATGTTTCACTTGCATATGATATAATTTTCTACCTAGAAGAGTCAGGACAATCAAGTATTCTAATTATTTAGTGAGGTAGCCATATATAAGGTAAAAAATACAAAAAACAAAAATCAGCCTTTTTTACAATTCAGAAATAATTAGAAACTATAATGAAAAAACTCCATATCCAAAAGCAATGGAAGTCACTATAACACATAGAAAAGATTGTGAGATAAAAGTATACAAAGCCTCATGAAAAACAATCTATAAAAATGTACTATAGACATTAAGAAGAAAATTTAGATTTATAACACAAAGGCAAAGATATGCTTTTGGATATTTATTGTATCAATGTTCATGTAACCAAAAAATAAAGGAAACAAATGTCCATCTAGAGGAAATACAATTGGCATTGTGATTACAATGAATCCTCTCCAAAAGAAAACAAAAACAAACAAACAAACAAAAAAACCTGTTAAAAAGAATGAAATAGAAACTCAAAGAAACAGAGAGTAGAGTGGTGGTTACCAAGGGCTAGGGAGTGAGGAGTGGGGTAAAATAGGAGATGTTGGTCAAAAGGTACAAACTTCCAATCATGAGAGGAGTAAGTTTTACAGATCTATTGTACAACATGGTGACTATAACTAATAATAAGGTGTTGTATACTTGAAAGTTGCTAAGTAAGTATGTCTAAATGTTCTCACCACAAAAAAGATATGGTAATTATGTGACTTGATGGAGGTGTTAGCTAATACTATAGTGGCAATCATTCTGCAATATATAAGTGTATAAAATCAATGCAGTGTACACCTTAAACTTACATAATGTTATATGTCAATTATATCTGAAGGGGGAAAAAAAAATAAGGTAGTTCTATAAGTATGGCATGAAAACTCACCAGCCAAATTTTGGTTATTTTTTTTAAGATGTAGAACAAAATGTGATCCAGCTTTTTGTTTAAAAAATATGCTTGATTGTATATATAAAAATTACAGACACAGTTCCATAAAGATATTGTATCAGACACCTCTTGTGCACACCTTCAATCATCCCATCACCTACAAGCTCTTCCTATAGCCCCTGCTGCTTCCACACAGGTTTTGACCAGCCTTACACAGGTACAAGGTGACCAGACCTCATTATAGTCCACATCAGGTACACCTTCCTGCCCAAGGGTGAATTCTAAGAAGCATTTCCTATGGCTCCTTAGAATCTCAGGGAGCAAAGGGGACAAGAGAGAAACTTTCACTTTTTGCTTTGCACACTGTGTATGATTTAAATTTACTATCTTTTTAAAAAGCATTCACTTTTTTTTTTAACATCTTTATTGGAGTATAATTGCTTTACAGTGGTGTTAGTTTCTGCTGTATCACAAAGTGAATCAGCTATATGCATACGTATATCCCCACATCTCCTCCCTCTTGCGTCTCCCTCCCACCCTCCTTATGCCACCCCAATAGGTAAGGCACCGAGCTTAAAAAGCATTCACTTTTGTAAATGATGAAAGTGTAGAGAATCAATAGGAAAATTACAAATTCAATAAAAGGTGTGAAATAGAGAAGAATCTAGCCAGATGGATGGCCAGGATGAACAGAAATTTTGTGGAGTTATTTATAAAGACTGAAAACACAAGAGTAGCAGGATTAGCAGAGATGATGAAGTTCAATTTTAAACATAGTGAGTTTGAGACAATAACATCCAGGTAATAATGTAATAGTATGAAGATTAGTTTTCCATGATCTAGCCATATAAAAGGACTTAGTGTATTTAATCATACATAGTCTAGCTGTTAATTCTGTTCAAACAAGATTTGGTCAAAATATGAGTTTTTAAGCAATAAGCAAAGTTAATTACATCATAAGATTTTTGAAGGTAAAATTTATAAAACTAAAAAATACAATTTTTTCTACTTTTACAATTCTGATCTTCTGGAAGGAGGTTTATCATGTAATTCTTAAGCATGATTGTCATTTGATATAGTATCTGAAACCACTGCACTATATTGTATGGTTTAAGTACAGTGAAGTTATTCTACTCAGTTGTTGAGGCAAGGCTTCCAAGGCTGGACTTCGAGTATTTATCCACTCAGTTTGACCCCAAACACCTATTCCCTTTACTCCAATTACCCAGATGTTATCATTTTCTATGTGTGCCGTGAAGTGAAAAGTTCGAACTCACTGGATTAAAACAGTTACAATAAATAAATAAATATTATTTATTGTTTTATGAACCCACTCAAAATATTTTTCCATTAGTTTGAATAGCATATCAAAAATGTTATTTTGGGGGCTTCCCTGGTGGCGCAGTGGTTAAGGGTCCGCCTGCCGATGCAGGGGACACGGGTTCGTGCCCCGGTCCGGGAAGATCCCGCATGCCGCAGAGCGGCTGGGCCCGTGAGCCATGGCCGCTGAGCCTGCACGTCTGGAGCCTGTGCTCCCCAACGGGAGAGGCCACAGCAATGAGAGGCCCGCGTACCGCAAAAAAAAAAAAAAAAAAAAAAAAAAATGTTATTTCGGTACCAAATAAAATATGAGGCATATATCCCACCCCACACCTACTACTTTTTTATCTATTATTTTGTAGAAGAAAATATAAACATATTTTTCCAACATAGTACTCCACAGGATCATGGGACAGGGACAATGGTATGCAAAAGATCCCCCTTGCTGGTCTTTCCTTTGTCACCCTTTATTTCAGCTAAACTAAAATTAACTTTTCCTTTCCCATCTACTTAACAGTACCACCTTGCTTTGGTGAGTCAAAGAAAAACATATCATAATTAAAACTCATGTTGACATGACTAAATGCTGGGCATGTATTAAAGTCATTTGGGCCAAAATAGTTCTTTGTAAATGGTGAAAAGAGTCAAGCATAGTTTTAGTCCTTCCTGCCCTACAAACTAGGCCATCACCACCACCTCCTTTCTAGATACCTAGCGAACCTCAAATTCTTTCTGCTCCATCCCATCACAATAAATCCTCAAGACATTACCTAGTAAACTCCTTTAAAACAAGATATAAACTTGTGATAATCTCAATAACTATCTCTCCCAAGTATATATATTTTTTTATAAGAGAAAAACCTTTTAAAATGTTTCAGATATTAGTATCACGTTGATCAAGTATTCTAGGCAGGAGAAATCTTTTCAAATCCTCGAATTTATACTAGTTAGGTAGCTAGCTGACCCATGCATTATTCCTACAACCGTCTATGTGTAGGTTAAGACTTGGAGAGTAAAAATACAACGTGATGGAAGAAGGAACTATTATTTTCTTCAAAGGGAAAATGAATTTGTGCCTAACTAGCTGTTCCTCTTGAATTAGCTAGCCACCTATCATTCCTGGTCTGGTTACTTTTCCCCATGTCCCAAAGCCCCAATCCTAAAGTCAACAACATCACCCAGATTTGGACATTGGGTACCTTTTTTGTTTGTTTGTTTTTTTGTGGTACGCGGGCCTCTCACTGTTGCAGCCTCTCCCATTGCGGAGCACAGGCTCTGGACGTGCAGGCTCAAGCAGCCATGGCTCACGGGCCCAGCCGCTCCGTGGCATGTGGGATCTTCCCAGACCGGGGCAGGAACCTGTGTCCCCTGCATCGGCAGGCGGACTCTCAACCACTGCGCCACCAGGGAAGCCCTAGGTACTTTTTTAACATAGAAATAAAACAGTAAGTAGGACCACTAGTCACCATGTCTGCAAGAGAACTGAAAAACTAATATATACTTCCTTGCTCCACAGCTTGACCACCACTGCTTTCCAAAAAAGGATTATAAATATTCTATTTTTCACATTCGACAACCGTGAAAATCAAGATACGCATTTAGTGCTATTTCTCTCCGAAATATACCACTCTTTACATAGAGCTATGCATAGAGGAGTGAGACATATAAAGTTTCTGTCCCTTGCACACAGGTTAGCAGAAGACAGAGATGAGATTTTGACTCATGGCCATTGAACAGCAATTGTCAAGGGTGACTGAGAAATCAGAAAAGACAGGCGAACAGCTAAATTTACTAACTCAAATCCTAACCCAATTTGTAGTCAACCTAGATAGAATATTTTTCAAGAAAAAAGGTAATATATCATACAAACTGTTCAAATACCAAGTTTAGGATTGTGAGTTCTGTTTCCCCTATAACTGTGAAATGCCCTCAATAGTCTTTACAATGAGGGAGACAGGGAGATGCTTGACTTTCCACGACTTGGGCTTCTACGGGGTGAGTGAGACCTCCACTTCACATCCCTCCACCCAGAAGAAACAGTCAGAGTAACAATTTTACTCCAGCCCCTTACTGCTTCCTCCATATGAGGAGTTTTCCACACAAGGAGGTCACAAGATCTAGACTTGGAAATGAGGAGAAAAGTAGTAGGAGTCACATTTTGCCTTTGGATCCAAGCTGCATGTTCCCGTCCAATTTGAACTCTAATAAAGTTGCTGTTCTTTCACTCTCACTTGGATAAGAGATGAATAATTATGTTCTCCAACACACTTCTAAACTGGAGTAAATAAAAGATAATTCAAGCTTTCAGTTTTACACTTTTGATTCACCAATCATTACAATTTTTTTTTGAAAAAACACCTTCTAAAGATCATCAAATATTTTAAGCTATAAAAATAAGTCCAGAGTTCCCAATTCTCTGACCAAACTTATTCAAGATGCAAGAAAATCTGCTCTGCTAGGAGGCTGCCCTCCTCTAAGCTCAGCGATGATGCAAAACACATCTGCAGTCACTAAAACCACTTTCAAATTGAACTGCCTGATGTTTGTAAAGAGCAATGCCTTTAAAATGTCATAAGAGCTAAAAAAAAAACTGGAGAAAACTGTTTATTCCAAACAAATATTTTCAGTTCGTCAACAGCAAATGTTTCTGTTTAATTCAAAGACCCTGAATTAGAACAGCGCACAGGCCAAGGTTACCTCTCATGTAATAAAATGTTAGACTGAAAAAAAGAGGCTAACCAGGGAGCTTCATGTGAACTTTGATTCCATAAATCAGTCACTGGATTCAACAACCTCACTGCAGTTTAGTGGAAACTAAAGGCAGGTAATCTCCTAAAACCAAAAATAAGAAATAAGGGGAAAAGCATGTCAAGTCTCAAGGCCCCCAACACCCTCTCCATTACCCCCGGCGCTCCCCACCACCACCCCCTCTTTCCCACCACCATCCTAACCCTCGCGCTGAGACCCTCTCTTCCTCATCTTTAGCCTCAGACTCCACTCAGGAACACAAAGGGAATTCTTCACAGGATTTACCCCTCTGCTTTCTCTTTCTTTCAGATCATTTAGTTGACCTAAAATTCATAGTTGGTGAGAACGTTTGAAAAACTCCTTATCGGGTAAAGTACTACTAACCTAATCCTGGGTAATAATAAAACATTTTTAATATCAGGCTGATTTAACACAGTAAATGGTCTGCATATTGAAAGAATGAATGAGCAATTCTCCCTGAATTAAAATAGGTAAGCATTTATCCCCAAGGTTCTTGTAATAAAAGCAAAGTATTAACTAATATGAAAGGTTGTCTGTAGTCGTTTCATTTCTTTTCCATGATGCACCATTAAAGAAATATCATATTATCACTTATATGTGGAATCTAAAAAAAATAAAAAAGATACAAATGAACTTATTTACAAGGCAGAAATAGACTCACAAACTTATGGTTACCAGAAGGGAAAGGTGGGGGGAAGGGAGGGAGGGATAAATTAGGAATTTGGGAATAACATAATATACACACTACTATATATAAAATAAACAACAAGGACCTACTGTATAGCACAGGAAACTCTACTCAATAGTTTGTAATAACCTATTCTTTTTCAGATTATTTTCCCATATAGGTTATCACAAAATATATCACAAGATCTTCCCTGCAATTGCCAATTTTTTTAATATATAAAATCTTAGTTTTACTATCAACTGTTGATTAGAAGAAACTTCTCTGTACTTCAGCAACTAATCTGCAAAATGGGGACAGACCTTGTCCAGGTGATGCATTTCAGGTGCATGTATAAGGACAAATATAAAAATAAGAGGCTTAATTCTTCCTACTGCAAATAAGAAATTTCCTTTCCCTCCTTTTCTCTCTGAGCATTTAATTTAGAAAATTTGTTATTGTAAGTACTTTCTTCTCTGTTTGAAGTGTATACAAATCCTCTTGAAAACTAGATAGGCTTTTCATCAGCTTTGTAACCTAGGAATATCTTTCTCTAGGACCTGGGAGCCATCTCTTTGAAATGCAAACATCAAGAGAGATAGCACCCCTATACCCCAGTTTCAGTGAGAGAGTAGAAGTCTAATTTTGGTGGGCCTCTTGCTCCAGGTACAAAACTATCTCCTGTAATAAAGATATGAGAAGTTTGGTTTTCCTCTGGATAGAGCTAATTAGCTAACACAGATGGTCACCTCAATTACCAGGTGAAGTAAGGATGATCTATGTGTGACAAGTGGCAGTGTCAAGTCCTCTTACTTGAGGACTAGTTATAGTTTATCTTGAAAAAATGCACGTAGTGGGTTGTCTTTGCTTGACTACAAAAAGGGTGAGATTTCTTTCTGTCCTTTCTAATCTGTTAGTGGATTACCTGTGATATGTCTCACATTCTGGTTTAATAAAAGTGTTTCTTTCTCTACAACCTTTGTGGAAAGGATTTCCAGGTTGGGAGAAGATTTTGGTTTAAATTCTGTTTCCCCAACACATGGGAAGAGCCATGAACAAACCCTCCAAGTGGCATATGGTTATGGCCAGTGTGGGGTCCCAAAAAGAGTGAAATAACACACATGAGCAACTGAATTGACCACTGTGGCTTCATTGCCTCATTTGAATAATCAACCCAACCAAATATTAGATGCATGTTCAATACTCAGTAACGTCCTATTGATTGTTGAGACATGCTATTTTAAGAGTGCCCCTATTCCTAAATTTATTGGCTTTTGTTTTATTTATCTCTAATGAACCAGTCATCCCCTATAATGGCTCTCCATTAATTTCATATGTCTATCCTTACTGGAGGTCATAAACTAGTTAGGTCATAAACATTGACTAACACAAATTCACAGAAGTATTTCATTTACCTCCACTATGTTTGAAAAGGATTTGAACTTGAATGCCTTTAGGTTTATGACCCCTGCTCTAGAACATCAACCTCCTTATGGTCAAGATATTAGCTAATATTGCTTATGCCTGCTTCGTAATGGGCGTTCTTAGTACTTCTCCTGCATTAATTTCCTTAATTCTCACAACTACCCTTGGATAGATCATATTAAAACCTCCAATTTACAGAGGGGTTGCTGAGGCACAGAAAAGTTAGTAACCTAAGGTCGTAAAATTTGTAAAATATGGAGCCAGAATTCAAACCCTGACTATCTGGCTCTGAACCAATGACTTCAACAATTCCATAACGCTCCTCGTGAACAAAAACCCGAACTTTATCATGCCGCCTAAGGGATGCACAATTTTCCTAATTGTTTCTGGTTTATCTAAGTCTGATTCTGTTCCTATAAGGTAAACTGGCACAGAGTTCCCCTTTAGTATATTTCTGGTTTCTAAATACTAACATAGGCTCAGATTTTGAGCCCTTAGGATACTCATTGCAGTCCTGGAAGTGATGAAGGAAGTACAAAGTCAGAGAAGCCTGTGAATAACTGTCCTGCGCTTTAGCATCTTGTTGCCCAGATATAAATTTCTTAGGCAGCCACTGAGATCCCACACTGGTTTAGAACAACAGAATGATCACCTACCTAGTGCAGTAAAAAAAGATCTGATATTTTATTCATAATGTTTCAAAGGGTAAAATAATAAATCTCCATTGCAATGGTAGCACTTCTCTCTAACAATCCCTTTACCAAAATACTCAGGAAGATCCCGGAGATTAAACCAAATGGTCACTAGGGACTGAGTGTTAACATCCATGAAGGGCAGAGTGAAGAGATGGGGCATGAAGACCAACGTTACAATTGATACCACAGCTGTAGGCCAGGATTCACCGAGAACTATCACCACCCTGAAAGGGGGGAATAGAAAAACTCCAAGACTATAAAGAGAGCTTTTCTCTGGGAAACAAAAAGCAAGACCTTGGCGGGAAAGCCCAAACCTGTACCTCTCATGGGTTTAGAACCAAAACATACAGTTCCTTAGAGGCGCGGAAAACTCTTGAGCTAAAAATTTAATGTAAACCTGGCACTACCCCTGAGGTGTTTGTCAGAAGCAAATGTAGGGCCATTCTGGAGTGAAGCTCCCAAAATCCAAGCCACAAGGAATTTTCACAGAAAAAAACAATCCAGACTAAAAATAATCTCACATTTTAAAATTATAAAGCTCATAAGGAAACAATTTCCCAAGACACATGAATCTTGAGACTAAGCCTTAAAAATCTTTGGAGACAATTATCACCATAGAAAAAAATTATTTCAAAATCTGATCTCTTTGATGAAAGTTTAAAAAAATGCCTAATGGAAAAAAGTTGGAGTATCCCTCCCTGTGTTATCCTTACCCAACCCTAGAACTAATTCAAGTTGAACTTGAAGCTAATTCATTATTACTTAGAAATGTCTGACTCTAATCAAAGTAGGGTGTTCAGTTTCAGTTGGCACTTAGGTCAACACGATATGAAATGGAAAGTCATAAATGTTAGGACAGAGAAAATCCCCTTTGTCTTTTTCTCTGAGAAAGCTGGCACAGAATTATTTTATTTCTACTATTACTCTTTTGTTGAAGTCTTCTCAGCTTCGGCACTAAAATTTGCCATTCTTAGAAATATTTATATAAAAGTCCATGCTGTGTTTACCTTTATGTTCACTCAATAAATACTCAGTGAAAGTTTACTGTGTATTTGTTCTAGATGCTGTAGACTGGCTGCTCAAGTTAGAGGGCAAGACTGAAAATAATTATTAGGAGTTAAACTCAGCAAAGAAATAACACCCAAGGTCAAGTCTATCACTAAATTCTCCAAGGGGTGAGTATATACAGGGAAGAGCAGAGTCCTGAGGCATAAGGCAGTGATTAAAGTCCAGGAGCAGTAGGAAGAATCTAAGCTGAAGAGTCACATTTCAAAGAGGAAAATGAACATAAGTTATTGAGAGATTCAAGAAAGTACAAAATTCAATGTCAGAACAACGGGAAACCAGGGCCATTGAACTTGGTGATTGGGAAATCACTGGAGATACTCATTAAACAGCAAAAATTAAGACCTTTACAAACAGGGAAAAAATGAGTGGTAAGGAAATGGCGACAATTAGTAGAAAGCATTCATTCCAGAATTCAGCAGTAAATAAAGATGATGACAGTTGTAGGGACAGCAGCAGCTTATAAAAAGTTGCCTTTGAAGGAATGGAGTAAAATTAAATCAGTAAAAACTGATGACACTAATTCAAGAGGAGGTAACTAAAGTTACTTCTTTCAGGTATTAGAGTCAAAGATGGAGGTAGAGTACAGATGAACTGGTTTGCAAGACAGAAACAGAGACACAGATGTAGAGAACAAATGTATGGACCCCAAGGGGGGAAAGCAGGGTGGGAGGGGGTGGGATGAACTGGGAGATTGGGATTGACATATATACACTAATATGTATAAAATAGATAACTAATAAGAACCTGCTGTATAGCACAGGGAACTCTACTTCACTTTGCTGTACAGTACAAACTAACACAACATTGTAAAACAACTATAGCCCAATTAAAAAAACAAAAGATGGAGGTAGAGGATTAACACTGAGGAGAAGAGACAGCTCTTCACTAGGCAAGCTCTCACAGATGTTAAGACATCATATGAAACAACACAGAAGCTCCTGTGAGAGGGGCTCAATCAGCACTGCAGTTCATATTCCTCTGTGGTGGAGGAGGGGAGGAGGGGAAAGCTGTGGGGAGGCCGTAAGGCTCCACAGAAGAGAGACAACAATCTGTGCGGTAGACCACGGCTGGAGGACCTTGGCTGTCTCTGAGATACTTATGAATGAATGAACAAATTAATAAATAAAACTAAAATAAAGCACCACTAAGAAGGAGTGAATCAGGTCCACTAAATTGGCTAGCAGGGTGCTCTCCCCAAATTAGCAACTGAAAATGAGGCCTCTCATTAATTACAAAGCAAGGAAAGCTAACACAGAGCTAAGTTAGCTGGAGCTACTCCCACCCAAACAAACAAATAATCAAACACACAAACAAAAAAACAAGAAAAAAATTTCTAAAAAGCAATTATATAACACTTCAGTAAATAAAATATTTCTTTTTTGTATATTCTTTGGAAAGTATTATCATAAGCAGTTTTACCTTTTCTTTTGCATAGAAGAAAGACCCTTAGCTAAAAACACTTCTACAAAATTTGGATGTCAGTTTAAAGGTGAGGAAGAGGGAGCACCAGAGTATGTGCTTGGGTAAGAAAACTAAATCTACAAGAATGACATGAGGCCCAAGGAGAGGCACTTCACACATGGCCCTGAGTGAGAGCAAAACTCAGAGTCTATTAGCACCGAGGATTCACTTGCAATAATTAGTAGAACATGCAAAGGGTCATTAATGATTAAAATAATGATTTTTCGTAGGACAATTATGATGAAGCTCGTTGTGTGTAAATATGACTATAATGTAGATTTAAAAAACTAAAGTATATCAAATCTTTATCCCTGCTCATTTTAAAAAATTCTAACTCAGGCTAATTTTTCCTACACACTGAGTCATTTCTGAGCCATTAGTTGCAAATGTCAAGTCTTTTAACATAGATAAAAGAACCCTGTCTGCTACTGATATCTAGACAATATTATTTTGTGCCAGGGCCCGTATGTTTATTTGTTTGACTTGTTTTGTTTTGTTGTGGTTGTTTTGAAATACAAAGGCAGGTTTCTCAAGAAATACTCACCGGAGAACAAACCAATGCTTTCTAAAAACAACAGAAACCTGGGTTGCTCTCTACAGGCAGTGACTTATTTATTTTATCCACATTTGCCAGCTTGAAGCTGAATATTTTATATCCACCTCCTCAGGTGAAAAATCAGCAACACTTATTCCATTGAGACTCAGAGATAAAAAGCAATTTGTTAAGTTTACCATATACTCAATCACCAGCTTTTAGCTCTGTTTGGTATTTTTGAAAAGTCTGATATGCTAGTTAGCAAAGCACAACACAGATTCAACAATGCCCCAGATTGTCTTTATGATTTTTTGTTCTCTATTTATTTGTTTAATGGCTTTTTATAACTGTGCCCATTCTTGAAGCTTTGAGGCACACACAGATATGTATGTATACCCACACACACACATTTTCAGCAAATAACTGCAATGATATCAAAGAGAAAAATTAACAGGATCAAAAAAAAGCATTCTTGCATTACCTTTCCATCTACATAGGCTCTATAGAAAAAGCAGTATTTCAAGTTCAACTGAAATCCCATGGACACAGCCTTAGGATACTATTACTGCATAAAAAAGACAGGTAATCTCTAAAAAGACAGAAACATAGGCTCAAGGATTCCCTCTTCTGCGAAAACTTCCCTAACCACATTGCAAAAAAAACGAACCATCAGAACTTGCATAATTACCAAGGATAATCTCCTTTGGGGAGACTCTTGTTTTAGTTTAACAATCCTTGGCATTTCATTTAAGTTTCTATAAGTCATTAAAATACTAACTTTTATCTTGGTTTTACTGTTATTACTAGTATAGAAATTCTAGGAAATATTAAAAGGTCATTTTTCCTATTTTTTTCCCTGTGTAGGGGTCCCCAAGACCACACCCAGCTTCAAAGATTCACTAGGAAGTCTCATAGGACTCAGCACACAGCTGTGTTCATGACTAATGCTTATTAAAGCAAAAGGTTGCAAAACAAAACCAGCAAAGGGAAAAAGCCCATGTAATAAAGTCCAAAGGAAACCAGGTACAATCTTCTAAGAGTGCTGTCCCAGTGGAGTCGTACAGGACTTAATTCCACTAGCAACAAATTATGACAACACATATGCAGTGTTGTCCACCAGAGAAGCTCGTGAGACTCCATGCCCAAGGCTTTATGGGAGACTGGTCGCATGCTCCCAGAAGTAAAGCAGGTGTTCCGCATAAACCATACTGTTTACACAAACAGATTGGGCACAGAGAGTCACTCTTTTATTAGGTAGGGAATAATGGGAACATTCCAGAAATCCAAGTTCCCAAATACCAGCCAAGAGACAACCCTGTAAACAGTCCTTTCTAAGGACCGTAGCCTCAGGCCTGCTATGTTAACGCTTTTCTGCCCATACCCTTAGAGATGGGATGGCCACAGTTTTGTGTCTAAAGCTGGAACCCTGTGGAAAACTTCAAGCTTTGAGGTGGGGTGGGGTGGGGGGGGGAGATGTAGATGTAGATGTAGATGTAGATTCATGGAAGAGTAGATTTTCTTTAAGGAAGAAGAGATGACAGTATTGAATGAAAAAGGAACAACAGCCCAGTGTGTCTTTTCTGAGATGAAGAAAAAAATGAGGATGGCCTTTTAGCAAGTAGCAGGGTCCAATGTCCATCTCCAACACAGGATTGAGTATGGTAGCATTTTTCTTGAGGGCAGGTGATACATATGGATACCTTGCAATCTAAATATTAAGGGCTTAACTTTAAAAACCAAATCAAAAGAAACTTGAGCATATTCTTGGCAAAAAAGAGCAGAAATACCTCATGCTCTTGTGGACTTGAAATTCAAAGACCCAAGTGACAGACTTGATATACTGAAGACCCATGTCCAGGTTTTCTGAGTTGTATTATTTTTCTGGGGTTCTTATATGACTCCCAGGAAAATAATCCTCCCCTTCATACCATCAACCCCACCAAAACATTTTTTAAAAAATTTTGTTCTACCAAAGGAGATTCAAAGAGAATCCTTGAATTCCTTTTCTTTTTTTTTTTTTGTTTGCACAGGCTCCAGACGTGCAGGCTCAGCGGCCATGGCTCACGGACCCAGCTGCTCCGCGGCATGTGGGATCTTCCCAGACCGGGGCACGAACCCGCGTCCCCTGCATCGGCAGGTGGACTCTCAACCACTGCGCCACCAGGGAAGCCCTGAATTCCTTTTCTTTGAGAATGTTTTCTTTTAAAAGAAAAGGAAATTGATTTTGGTCATCTAGCCAGAGTTAATTTTTATATGAATGTAAGAAATACAATTATGTGATTCTCTTTGAATCTCCTTCGGCAGAACAAAATCATTCCAGTTAAACACGTAATTACGTGGAAACTTCATGAGGAAGTACTACCAACTTATTTACTGATGAAGAAACTGAGGCTTAGAAAGAAAGATTGAGCAACTTGCTTGAGTTCCTAGAACTAGGTATTAGTAGATCCAGAGCTCAACCCCATTCTTGATGCCTTCAGAAGCTATTCATGTGACAACAGTACTACAGTACAGTATACTTTTTTTTAACATACACCCTAATAGAATTTAGAAAAAAATGGGCATGACTCATACATACATTTAAGATGACATCTATTTTTCACTACAATTCAAGTAATTATAAGAGATGAAATGCCCTATGTATTACATTGACACCACATTTATGATTGTATTATTCTTTAAAATATACCCAATGGAATATAAATGTGACTGCAATTTGATCATCATCCGTTTGAAGAATTAATGAATACTTTTGTAACAGTTGGAAGTTTTGAATCACTCCTCTTTCTCTTTGACATGTATTCCATTCAACGTCACCAACAGAATTTTATCCTAACGTAATAATTTTTATGCTTAAACATCTTTCATGGATCATTTTATCCCACTCTACAATAAAAATATAAGGTTCTAGTAATGGATAGTTGTTACCGCCATGGAATGCTAGGAGTAAAAAAAAAATTTTTCCTGAGTGGCCAGTTTGTTGTTTAGAATGACTTTTCTTAGATAAAACTGTTGCTTTTTTAAGGAAACATTACCATTACACTCACTTTCTCAGCACCAACGCCAAGATTTCAAATCACCCTTTTGCTTGGAAGCCTAAGGGTTTCTGCACCCAAAACAAAGCAACACTTTAAGGTTGCAGTGGGTGAGAGGTTTCTGTTTCTCTACAGTGAAAGAAAAGGCTATTGTGAAACGTACACGGGAGGCCACAGCCCCACGCACACACCTTGACCGCAATCACACCACTTTAGGGCAGACCAACTGAAGAATAAAATACAAAAGAGAGTTGAGAAGTTAACAGTGAATTGTCTTAAAATAATCTGAGGGCCCAAATGCCCCCGGGAAAATCTTCACAACCCTCTGGGAGTACATGTACCCCTGTTTGAAGAAACATCCTACCTATATGCTAGCTTTAAATACTGAGATATTACGTTGTGGTTCTTGGGCTAATTATATTTCCTCCACCTTGAGTGTAAAATGGTTCAGGCAGAAGTTGTGTCTTCTTTATCTTCTTTAGCAATGTCCTATAGTACCTAACATGGCATTTACTACATAGTACATGCTAATTAAATATCTGTTAGATGAATAAATGAATGCTATTACAAAGTAAACAAAATGTAGTTGAATGTCATACATTAATGAGTTAAAGCAGATTACACATAGTATTTTTGTAGGATCTCACTTTGGTCAAAAGAAGTATGTATGAATATGTATACATCTGTATTGGCAGATATTTCTAGGTGGCTGAATTTTTGGCCACTTTTTTTTTGTAATCTCTATTTTCTGGTTTATCTACAACCGACTTACTTAAGCTTTATAACATTTCAAAAAATGCACAAACAAAGTGATAAGTAGAAAAGATAGAACAACATCTGTTTAGGGAGTAATGTCCTGGAAACAGATGCACGCTGTCCTCAGCCCCAACAAAGGAAAACTGTTGGTTAACAAAGAATACTATGTGCTCTCTCCCTGATTTTCAGACAAACCATCATGGTCTTGAGCGGGGTCTGGGCATTTAGTTAAATGACAACCCACACTCAAATGCACAGAAACTCTGGCAGGCATTTTACTCATGTTCAAGAAGTAGCTTTTTTAAAAGAACAGCTGCCTTATTGGTTAAAACACTGAGGAAATTTGTATTTCTCAAATTAAAAAATCCAGTAAATTTTCTACAACCACTTGGCTATAACAAGGAAAACACTTTAAGCTAGAAATGCTCCTAGCATATTGATCAGGAAAGAAAATGGATTTATCGTTAGATGCACAAAGACCAAATCTTCTCAATTTCACATTACTGTATTCTTTTTAATAATGTGAATTTGGTAAACATATAACTAAACATTATTTACTGTTGATGAGTTTGAAGGATTTTTCATATAAATAAATTCACAAATCAAAAAAAATTTAATTGAATCAATAATAGTCACGTATTAAGGTAAATATGACATTAATATTTATCTCTTTTCAAACTACTTCTGAATTTATATTATTTTAGACATTTAGGAAATTAACAGCTAAAAATATTCTGACATAGCTCAAAATTGATTGGTTTTTTTGTTGTTGCCACTGTTTTATTATTTTCCAGTTTGAGCAGATAGATTCTGCAACAAACTGAATGTTTATGACCCCCCAAAATTCATATGTTGAAACTTAACCCTCAGTGTTATTATAACAAAGAATATGACCTCTTCTAACCCCTCCTCAATTCACAAAGTAAGAAATAGAATATAAAAATAGGAAAATAAAGCATAAGGAATGGAAACTACAGAAGGGTGTCATTACATGTCAAATCTTTCTAAACTTTCAACTAAAATTTCTACTAGATACATCACAGGTAGGACTATGGAAGAAGGGCTGAATCACATCCTCTCTCATGTCCTGGAGAAAGAAGACTGAGAAGCCCAGGAGGTGAGTGAACAAGACCCTAGAATGAACATACTACTGCTCCTACAAGGAGAGGGGAAGCAGCTGAGATGAAAAACATAACTGGAGTTTGTCAGAAGCCACGGAAGACCTTCCTAGCCTTAGGGCTGAACTGAGAGAGGCATCTGAGCCACACCATCTCCTGGCGTATAGGTGACTATATGTTCCTAACTGCTGGTTGCCAAACTAAACATGAAGAGAAACTCTTCTAGACAGAGAAAGGCTCTCCACTGCAGCTCCATCTGAGTACTTTTGAGACAGGCCTGGGACCTGGGACCCTTTGCTGCAGTGCTGTAATGCTTGCACTCAGACACACCTCTCCTCAAGCCACAAAATACAAAGAAACTGCATGGGACTAAAAATACCTGCATGCATGCACAGTTGGGGCAAATTCTGGACCAAAAGATACAAAAAGACAAAAAACCCAACTGCCGTTTCTGAAGAGCCGGGAGCAAAAACAACTGGGTGTCAGGATCAAAAGCAGGGTACTGCTCGTGCCCCCCTGCACTCAACATCTCCTAAGGGGTGGGCAAACCACCTAAGCCACCACTCAGGCCTGACCACTGGACACTCCCCTACCCTCACCCCAAATAAGCAACGAGCTCATCCCACCTTGGGGAGCAAGCAAGGGAACCTGTTACTTGTTTTCGCTCCCTCCTGCAGCCGGCGCAGGGGTCTCAATAAGGCCTTGCCTGAATTTCTTGTCTGGCCTCAAGTCAATTTCTATTGATTGGGAAAGGCCAAGAACCCTGGTCGGTATCACTTTGCTCAATGCCTTATCTCCCTGCATCCCACCACCACACAGGAACCTTGGCTTCTGGATTTCTGATCTAGAAAATTAATTGACAATGTGAAATTTCATTTTCATCTAGGCATGCAGTACACAGAAATGGACATGGATTTCTTACCAAACTCACTTCATCTGCCACTATGAACAAATGTAGACTTCCTTCTGTAAGGATAAATAAATAAATAAATAAATCTTAAGTTATGTGAAGCAGTTCAAATGAGAGATGACGCTACAGAATCAGAATTAATAAGTTCCTGATTAATAAATTCAAGAAACCACTAATATATTTTTTATTGATTATCCATATAGCACAGGGAACTCTGGTCAATATTATGTAACAACCTAAATGGGAAAAGAATTTGAAAAAGAATAGATACATGTATATGTATAACTGAATCATTTTACTGTACACCTGAAACTAACACAACACTGTTAATCAACTATACTCCGATATAAAATAAAAAGTTAAAAATAAATAAATAATAAAATTAGAATGAAAAGAAAACATTTTTTTAATGTTTTGAGTTTTCAACAAGTTTCAAGAGAACATTGCATCCATGAAACTAAATCAGATAGTCGCCACAAGAAATATACATATATCTGAAATCATGTAAAACTGTACATAAATGGAAACTTTTAGTGGAAAATTTAAGACTGCATGAAAGCAAAAAATATATAATTAGCTACCATAAAAACAGCAAATTAGTGAGGTAGGAAACAAGTTCAAAGTTTTCTTGAAAGTTTTAAAAAAGATGAGAACAAAATAATGAAAGAAAAATAAGAGTTATGGAGAATAAAGTTGCTAAGAGAAAAATCTTAGAAGTTTTCACCACACACACACAAAGTTGTAACTATGTGCAGTGATGGATGTGTTAACTAACTTATTGTGGTAATCATTTAACAATATATATGTATTTCAAATCATCAAGTTTACAAATTAAATTCACACAAGGTTATATGTCAACTTTATCTCAATAAACCTACAAAAAATAACAACAAAAGACTACCTGTTAATCCATCGTTTAACTATATTGTAGTTTATTTTACTTTCTTCCTCTTTTCAGGAGATTTTACATTTTTTCATACTCTCACTATTGCTAATAACTCTGTAATAAATAATCTTGTATATAAATTTCTGTATGTACCTCTGATAATTTTATTAAGGTAAATTGCTGCCTGAGTCAGAAAAACATTTTAATTAATTTAAAATTTAAAAATAAATTTAAAAATTGTTTTCCAGTAAGACGAACATTTTATGTTTAATCTTTGTGAATAATTTTATGTGTGTGAGATGTATATATACACACACACACACACACATATACATATATATATATATATGTATCTAGCTGGGTGGGCTTGCTGGATGAGTTCCATGTTTAAGTGGGGCTCTGGGTAGGCTGCCTGGTCAGGCAGGACTGCTGACTTTGTTCTGCAGTCAGGTGAGGCCACTGGCTGGATGCCGCAATCACCCCTGGTTGGACCGGGCTGCCTACTGTGTTCACTGGCAGGGTGGTACCATTGGTTGCACTCTGTGATTGGGCAGGGCTATGAACTGGGCCCCACAATCCCTCCTGATCAGGTGGGTTACCAGGCTGTGTTTCCTAACCAAATGGTGCTGCAGATGCAGGTGGGCCCACAGGCAGGACACTGTGGTCGGACAGGACCTCAGGTTGTGCTGTGCAATCAGGTGAGGCTACAGGCTGTGTCCTGAAGTTGGACAGGGCCACAGACTGGGCTTAGAGATGCTATGGGCCACTGGCTGTGCTCCGCTGTTGGGCATTGTCGCTGGCCTGGCTCACTGGTCAGAAGGTCCTCCAGCAGTATCTCGCTGTTGGGTATATACCACAGCCATTAAAGCCAGATCAAATCTGGCAGAACTGCCAACTGAACAAACTGACCAGATGGAGCCACTGACTTGGCTCTGCAAATGGGTAGAGCCACTGGCTGGCATTTCTGCTCAGGCATGACTATAAGCAGGAATGTGTTCAGCCAAGATTTGAGTGCTGGTTGTTGTAAGCCCTGCCCCCCTTCTCTGTCTATTTCTGATCCCCAAGAGGAGAACCCCACAGGTTTTTCTGGTGATCCTCTTGAGGCGAAACCAGAGTGAGCTTTCTGGGATGCATCTCTCAACACTGGAGAAGCTGGATGTTCACCTTGGGCTCTCTTTTCCAACTGGAGAAACTGTAGACCTTGGGCGGGGGGAGTGCACTGCGCAGGTCTGGGGGAGGGACAGTGCAGTCAGAGTGTAGCCTCCACTGATCCTTTCAATGTGGCCCTTTTGGTCTATGGCCCAGGGGGTGCTTCAGCCTCACTCCCAGGTTCTGGGATTTTCACAGTGGTGTCTGTGGATAGTTGCTTGTTGCTCATCTTGTGAGGAGAAGTGAAATCAGGAACAACCTATGTCACAAACTTGATGATGTCATCTCAAGACCTTAGGTAGTCATTTAACATAATGTTTTTGAATTATATTTATGACATTTGAAAATGCCACCATATAATGTTACATGGAAAAGATTTTTAAACTGAAAAAATTGACGCGGAAATGCACTAAAATGTTAGCAGCACTTATCTCTGGATATTGAATTTGAGGTGTTTTTTACCTTCTTATACTAGTCACTCGGTGCTTTTCAAATTTTCCATGAAACATTTTTATAATCCAAATAATTTATATACATATAAAATTTGTATAAGCATAAAATGTCTTTTCAACACAGAGCAACTTCTGATTGTGTCTGTCATATTCAAAATTTATCTCATAGAGCATCTTTAAAATATTAAATGCTCTTTCTTCCCCTATACATATAGGTAGAACATATTGTATATTTGTAAATATTTTGTGCTCTTTTTATATACACTCGGTAAGCTCTAAGAATAAAATAGTGCTTGAGCAGCACGATTCATCTTAAAGGACAAAGAAAAATATCTTACAAGTTTAGGTACACTGAAGGGTATGTAGTGGACAAGGATTACATCCTGCTATGAATCTGGTGAGTTCAACATGTGATAAATTACAGAATTTTCTTTCTGCACAAAGCAATTTTTCCCAAACTTAGCTTTTATTAATGTTCATACTCTTCTTATTTTCTGTTCATTTAATGGTAAATTACCAGGTTATCTGAAAGCAATAATAAACTAACTTCTCTTTTGATTCTTCTTAAGGCAATTTATTTTAAATTACAGTTGGAAAATAAATGGAAAAGAATGCCCCTCTGCCTCTCTGAAGTACTTCTTATGTTATTGCTTTTCCTCTTATCATTCCCCCCCATCAAAACAGTGTCCCCGTCTTTCCATTAACCCTCATCACTTTAACAGCATCCCCTTTATTTCTATGAATGCAGTGGGCACCAACTACAGTGAGATGTCAGTGAACAACAGAAACATTAAGCCTTTAACCCACTATGTTAGAAAAGTCACTTACTGTCAAAAATATGATACATTTCAAATTGGAAGGCAGCCCTCTCGAACTCTACAACCCCTTACCTGCTCAGGATCCTGCTTGAATTTAGAATCAGCATCACAACTGGGATGTACCTGATTCTGATATATAACAAGCCAAACTCTCAAAAAGAGATTAAAGATATGAGAAGGCATGTGTACACCACAATCAAACACCTATTTCACAAAGCTGTTGAGCAGAGAGAATTGACTTTCTTAAAAAGAGGCCTGTGGACATCCAGGTAGGGCTTCTGCAGGTACCCACCTGTGCCAGGGATACTGCAGGATCAGGATGAAAGGTTAATGAAAGTAATTTTCCTAAGAAGGATCCATTGATGTTAACCAATATATTAAGGAGAATATCCATTTGTCAGTCTGTGGCTAGAAACCTAGCAGCCTAGCACGTGTCTACTGATCAGCTCCTCTCTCCAACAAGAATAGCTACGTTGGGAAACAACAGCTCCAACGAGAACATTCACAGTGAACATACAGTCAGTGCAACGGGAAGTAGGTGTATTGGATGATCACTGGGGCACAAGAATCATCAGTCTGTGATGATCTCCACTATGAGAAACACCCACAAAGTCAACTAGTGAATGATCTCTTTCTGTGGGATCTCAGCTAAAGGAAAATTTGAGTACTTCTTGACCATTAGAATTAATTGTGTTAATTGAGCTTTAATTTACAAACAATGAATTGTATTTATTTTAAGTGTACAGCTCGATACGTTTTGATAACTTTATAAGCCCACATAAACGCCACTTTAATCAAGAGAACTATTCCACTATATATGAAATAGATAAACAACAAGGACCTACTATATAGAACTGTATTCAATATCTTATAATAACCTATAATGGAAAAGAATCTGACAGCATTTCTATACATACACACACACGCACACACGTATATATAACTGAATCACTTTGCTGTACACCTGAAACATTGTAAATCAACTATACTTCAATTAAAAAAAAATAGATAACAATTCCATCATTGCTAGAAGTTCTCTCATACCCTTTCCAGTTTATTGTCTGTCCTTCCCACACAGAGGCAACCATTATTCTGATTTCTGTCACCACAGATTTGCTTTGCCAGGCCTTGAACTTCACATATATAGAATCATACTTATGTCTTCTTTGTGTCTGACTTCTTTTGATCAACTTAATGTTTTCGAGATTCATCCAGTGCGTTGCTTTTATCAGTAGTTTATTTCCTTTTACTGCTAAATAATATTCTATTTTATGGACATATATCACAATTTGTTTATCCATTTTCCTGTTGATGAATATTGGCTTTGATACCAATATTTGGTTAGTATGAATAAAGCTTCTAAGAATATTCTTGTACAGGTCTTTTTGTAGACAAATGATTTTGTTCCTCTTGAATAATTCTTAGGAACAGAATTGCTGGATCATAGTAGATGTGTATATTTAACTTTATAAGCAACTGTCAGTTTTCCAAAATAGTTGTACAATTTTACACTCCTACCAGCCATGTATGAGAGTTTCAGTAGTCCCTTATCTTTGCCAATATTTGGCATTATCAGTCATTTTAATTTTAGCCATTCCAGTGGGTATATTATGGTATCTTACTGTGCTTATAATTTTCATTTCTGTGATGACTACTGACGTAGAGCCCATTTTAAGGTGATTATTGGCCATTCCTATATCTTCTTTTAAGAAATATCCAAGTCCTTTGCCCATTGTTTATTCGGTTGATTTCTTTCTCACTACTGAGTTGTAGCAATTGTCAGACATATGTATTGTGGTGGTTTCTCCCAGTCTATGGCTTGCCTTTTTATTTTACTACCAATTTTTGTTTTAACAAGAATGACAATAATATTTTAATTTCTATGAAGATCCTGTTTACTACTTTCTTATTTTATAGGTAGTGTTTTTTGTGTCCTATGTGTGTCCTTTTATTTTTTAATAAACCTATATCACAAGACTATTCCCAGTTTATTAAAATATGATTGTTAATAGCTACATAGTAGTTCAGCAAAGAAAGTATTTTGTGGAAATATCAGTCATTTCAATTTTTCATCAATATAAATAATACAATTATATTTTTTCACAGATTTCTCTGCATGCATCTCTGATTATTTGCTTTAGACAAAATGCTATTATTGTAGATAGTGGATCAAAGGGTACATATTTTGATACCTATTGCTAAATTGGGTTTACCAAATTGTACTCCTAGCAGCAGTATAGAAGAGTGCTTACTCTCAAGTTTCAAATATATGAAAATAAACATATATTTAAAATATATTTTTATATTTCTTTTATGAATCAATTTTGCCTGTCTTTTGAACATTTGGCTGGGGGGGGAGATTCATTAACGTTATTAACCTTTTGATTTTCCTATATTGTAATTTTTTAGATTCATCATTGATACTGACTTGAAGGGTTTTAAGTTTTTGTGTACACAGGGATATCAGAATTTTCCTTTACGTTTTCTGTATTAGAGTCTTTTAAAAGACATTTCCCAGAATGAAATCAGGTATACTTATGAATACGAGTGGGTCTCTTACTACCAATGGTCAATGATGTCACCAAAGTAATGTAAAAACAGATACATACATTGATTCAACAGGAAACAACTCATATGCACTGAAACCCTTTCCAGTCACTTTACTGGATAGCTCCAATGAGACTCTCACCTGCAATGCCTGACTTCCCAAATCAATGGGGGACATATTAGGTTCTCACAGAGCTATCTCCCTGTACTCTGTGTTGGTCACTTGACTGCTCCCAGGCTTCTGTGAATGCCCTAGCTCTATTTCTCCCCCTGAAAACATCCTCACACTCTATGAGTAGTTTACTCAAGTCCTCTACTCATTCAGCTTGAAGTGAGCAGAAGTACAGCTTCAATAACCCTCTCTGTTATGGACTGAATTGTGTCCCCCCCTAGAATTCATGATTTGAGGCCATAAACCCCAATTTGATGATATTTGGAGACAGAGCCTCTGGGAAGGTAGTTAAACTTAAATGAGGTCATAAAGGTAGGGCCTGAATCCAATAAGCTTGGTGAAGATGAAGAAACGCAGACAGCTCTCCATATTCACAGAGAGGAAAGGCCATGTGAAAACACAGCAAAAAGGCAGCGATCTACAAGCCAGGAAGAGAGACATCATCAAAAACCAAACCTGCCGGCACCTTTATCCTGGACCTTTAGCCTCCAGAACCGTGAGAAAATAAATTCCTGCTGTTTAAGCCACGCAGTCTGTGGTATATTGTTATGATAGCACTAGAAGACAAATACACTCTCCAATACAATCTTCTCTCTAAGAGTACTCTTATTTCTTCTTATATACTCTTGATGTGGGTAATGGACTCAGAGTCACCAGATTTGTTTTGAATATCAATCATTTGAAGTTCTTCATAGATGATCCACAACCTTTCTTTAGAATACATCATCCCTGAACACTCTTTGTCCTCAGTTTCAGAATTACAATTATGAAACTCATGAAAAAAATAGTACTTAGCCTCCTACACTATCTCAATTCGATTCTTGGACTAATCAAAATTCACCCCTGGTGCTGAGAAGGGCCAGTCTTTTCAAAAGCCCTTGGCCACCAATATTGGATCAAAATGAGAGTCTGTTAGCAAGGAAGAAGGATGGGAATGATGTTGGGTAGGCAGCCAGGAGTGCCCACAACAAGGAAGGTATTTACAGATGGCTTTAAAAGAAAAATTTCCTCTGATCAAACCGAGCTAAAATACAGAACTCTGAATCATATGTAATAGTCAAACTGTAAATAGCCTTAGTCATGTTTAGAATCAGCTTTTTGTGCACAGACATAGAAAGAAGCTTGATATTCTATACACCTCTTCCTATCTTTTGGACTTCTGCTTTTTTCCCTTTAAATTCTCTTAACACTCCACAGCTTAAGAGGGAGAAGGAAAAGTAAAGGAAAATGAAAAGGGAGAAGCTTCTGACAAGTCTGTAGTGCCTTTGAAACACCCATTCTTATCTATTAGAGATCATAAGAAGCAAGAAGCCACTTTCTAAGTAGCACAAGCAAGAGTAAAGCAACATCTTCTTATGAGAAGTCAGGAGGAGAAAAGAGAGGAGGAAGCCAGGAAGTCAAGCATGATGGGTATCCCCTTCTGCCCTTCTAGGCATACTCTCCACCCACTCTACCCTGCCTTTTTTCCCAGCAAGCTGACCTCTACAGACGGTACCACCTGGGCCCCTTGCCCTCTGGCTTCCACATTGGTTTGCTAATGGTTGGCACTGGTAGGAGATGGAGGGTGGGAGAAGGGAGAGGTAAGGGAATTTACCCCCCTGCATCCCTCCCTGGTGATGCTTGGCTGTGGCTATGCTCTTGTCCCCAAGGTGGCAACTCCTATCACATGGACTCCCTCCCCTGACTGCAACTCTCCCCACCTTTTCATAGCTACCACCTCCTTTTGTCCATTCAGGTGCAGGTGTAACATGCTTCACCAAAGAATGCTTCACCATTCTTTGTCAGTTCCCTTAAGCCTACTGGCACCATTGCAAATTGCCCCTTTGTTAAGCTGCTTTTTTACTTACCACTTTGAACTTGCCATGGGTTTGCTGCATGGACTCTGACACCTCAGATCATAAGTTCAGAAGAAGCATGTATCTAAGGCAAAGTAGATGAAAATCCTGAAATGCAAGGCAAAAAATAAATCAAGTTACCAGCAATCTGAGCGCCAAACTAAAAACCTGATTCTGATACAAGATTGCATTAAATAAGGAAACTCTACTATGCTTATTCTAAGACAAACTGAAGCCAACAAACTGATGGGAGAGAAAGGTAGTAAATTGTGACAAAAACACCTGTAGAAGGGATTGGTCACAGGGTCAGAGACGGAGTGCAGAAAAACTGACCTCCACTGATCTACAGACCACCTCTCACTCTTCTTTCTTCCAAGTCTTCCAGACTCTATCCCCAGATTTTCTCCCATTGTATAATTTTATATCCATTCTTCTTAAGCCTTCAACTATCACTTCCAGACAGAATAATGCAAAAGTCTTTTTCTAACCTAAACTTTACTCTTCAGTTACAGCCCTAACTGCTTGGATATCCCCTGCCACTCAAAATTAACTCATCCCAAATTTATCATATCTTCATCCTCTCACAGTAACTGGCCATTCCTCTTGACCTGCCTTTATAGTGGTGGCATCAACTGTCTCCCGTTCCACCACGCTCACGAGTTCAGGTATCTTTTTACTACCTTCTCCCACAAACCCCAGGTCTAAGTCTGTTGCCACACAGAAAATCCAGATGGCGAATCACTGTATATATTCTCCTGTGGGTTTCAGTCTTCCTCTCCAGCCTCGTCTCTCACCTCTTCTCTTCATTATCGTCATCCTATTCTCATACTATAATGCATGCCTTGCCTCTACATTATTTACTCTAATAGAAAAACCTTTGCCAAATAATCCTATCTGACACATGGCAAGTGCACTTCCTTCAAAAACTCTTCCCTCTTTTCTTTCCCCAGCCAAATGTCCTTCCCTTCTGAATATTTGACTTACACAACTCTTATAGACTTGTTCTCTAGTACGTATTACAATCATGTACTATGCATTATAATCATGTACTACTATTATGTATTATATTATTTTGTATAATAACTATTTTATATCATAATAATGTATTATGTATTATACTCCTGATTTTAAAATACAGAAATATTTTCTGTGCTAAATTTCAATTGCTTGAAAGTAGGAAAGGTCCTATTTGCTTTATCCTCCGCAGCATCTGTCTTCAATAAATAATGTCTGAACTGCATTGTGTTGCATTGAGTTTTCTGATATGCATATCAAATTTTCAGGAAAATTATTTCTAAAATTAAACAAAGACTATCAAAAATCCAAAAGCCGTGGCGTATATACCTCCTATATCTTGGCACAATTTTCATTTTTTAAAACATTAGAAAATAATTAAAGAAAACTAGATTAATTTCACAAACAATATTTAACTTAGAAATGTTAACCCAGTCCCTGTAACAGTGACAAGTTTGTGTCTATAGTTCACCTTAAGGGATTTGGTAACAATACATTTTTCTCTCCCAGACAAATTAAGTTATTCTAGACAAGCATGCAGAACTTTGTTAGCAAAATGTAGCCGCTTGTGCCTGCATTGCAATTTTACTAATTGGCACATATATGATGTAGAGACTGAAAAACGAATGTTGTTTTGCAAGGAGGTTTTCTTTTTTCACAAAAACACCCACTCTTGCTGATAATGAATAATTTGGACCTAAAAGTTTCCCCCAGAAAACTTTGAAAAAATCCTTTAGTTTGATCAATCTTCCTCCATGTTTTTCTGGTTATTTGGGACAGCTGCATGAAAATATGTTCTTTGATTTAGCTATTCATTTTCTTAATAACCATAACTGAGTATTAGCATTATAATTTCTTGAATAATGTTCATCAGATTCTCCTCTAATGACATCAATGCCTGTTTTCTTTTTTTCCTGAAGCTCTCACTCCCCAAGGACCATTCTCCATCGTGATATTGTTTGTAACCATATGCAGTGGACCTCTTTGTTTGCTTTTCAGTTTTGCTTTGTTTGCCTATCTTCTTCATAGCCCATTCTTTTGTTTTCTTTTGGGGAAATTCCCTTCCCCACACCCTCAGTCCTTGTGGTCTGGCTTCGTGGAGCTGACTCTACCCTAAGCACCAAAAATGGGCACGTTCCAGCTGGTGAAGTCAGATCATTTTATCTCCTGACTACGGTGTTCAGTTCACAAAGGAATAATGAATCAAGTTGAATTCACAAGAATCAGGCCAGGGACTGGTGGGAATCCTTAGAAAAGGTACTCTCTTTCCATTTGGGTTGCTAAACAGGAAGGATATAGCTTAGACATTTCTTGGTGGCGGGGCTGGGGGGGGACCTGAAGAGGAAACCAATACAGGAAAGCAGAACAAGAGGTGGAGAAAGATTTCTGACATAACTACTTGTGCACCTGGATTCACGACTTCTCTGGATTTTTAATTATGTAAGCCAGTTTTTTTTTTAATTAAGCCAGTTTGTAAGTTAATAAATTCCCTCTTTTTTATATTTTAAAAAGAAACTGATTTTCTCTCCCTTGCAAATGAAAAGATTCATAGCTGGTATACCATGGGGCACCATATGCTCTTCAACCGCCTTCCTCTCTAACCAATGACCAGTGTCAGCCTGGTCTCCTCCTCTGCTCTGCAGCTGTCATTATCATGCCTCTTTCCCGGGCCTGATATATAACCTTCATCTGCAAAGTCCAGAAACACCTTTGGGCTTTATTCTAATTATCCTCAACTTCTCTCTATCTACCAGTGCACTGTGCAATGTCATTTTTCAAATGTTGATTCATCCCTGAACATGTTTTAAGTCCGTCTGCTTCTTTCATATTTCCCAAAATATGCTTTAAATTTTTAAATTATTTTAAATAGAGACACAGTAAAACATATAGAAATAATTCACAGCAAACATATAAATTAATAAGGTCACTGATGGGGGCTTTGAGATCCATATTCTGCAAATCGGTGATTCTAAAATAGGCAGAGCAAGTAGCTAGTATAGGTTGAGGACTTAGAAGGCCCCCACTTGACCTCCTAACTGTACCACCTCATTTGTATCCTAGTGCCTGTGAAACCACCATTAGCAATTTTACCATTTGATATATATATATCTACATATATCTATATATAGATATAGATATACACAATGGAATATCACTCATCCATACAAAAGAATGAAATAATACCATTTGCAGCAACATGGATGGACCTAGAGATTATCATACTAAGCAAAGTAAGTCAGAGAAAGACAAATGCCATATGATATCACTTATATATGAAATCTAAAAAATGATACAAATGAACTTATTTACAAACAGAAACAAACTCACATAGAAAACAAACTTATGGTTACAAAAGGGGAAAGGAGGAGGGGGAGGGATAAATTAGGAGTTTGGGATTAACATATACACAATACTATATATAACATAGATAAACAACAAGGTTCTACTGTATAGCACAGGGAACTATATTCAATATCTTGTAATAAACAATAATGAAAAAATATGAAAAAGAATATATATATATGTATAACTGAATCACTTGGCTGTACACCAGAAACTAATACAACATTGTAAATCAACTATACTTCAATTTTTTAAAATGAAAATAAAGTAATAATAATCTTGCCATTTGATTTTTAAAAAGTGAGCTGGACAGTAAACACATTGCCCAAGTTTTGCACACTAAAAATCCAAATTTATGGCATGACATCCATGAGTATATCCATGGGAAAAAAGAGAAAATACGACAGTGTAAGAAAATCCTAGAAAATCCACTCCTCACGGGCTCTGAAAAACACCACCATTCAGTTTCATGTTGCACATGAATAAAATTTTCATTAGGTCAGACTGATACACCTACAGAAGATCCTGATTTTCTACAAAAGATTATAAAGTACTGGAATAGGAGTTGAAATAAACTGCTCTGCCTTGCTCAAAAAAAAACTGACATGTGTAAATTTTCCAAGCTTCATTTTCATCATCAAGCCTGTTGACAAGGGACATTATATTATTTGACTTTTATCTCGCTACTCAGAAAGGATGATCGAAGCAGCTTTAATAACAGATCAGTTTCATTAATAAAACCTCTGCTCTACTCCAATTTACATGAGCTTCATTATGAAAAGTAACTGGCCACTCTGAATTTGCTGAGGAGTCAGCTAATGCTGAATATAAAAGCACAGAAAGATTTAACAGGAAGACCTGATTCAAGGTCATATATGTTGTAAAGAAAACTAAGTGATCCTTAAAGGGGGAAAAAAGTTGGGCCTACTTAAAAAGCAATCAACCTGAAATTAAGCTTTAAATTTTGAATAAATAAATGTCTTGCTGGACAGAAAAATCTAGTGCCCCAAACTCAATGGACACAAGAAAATGGTTTTGTGACCTTGTCACTGTCAGACATCAATGTCATAATAATTGAAAACTGGTTACTGGCTGATTTTGTCATCCCTCCTCTTGAACATCCTATTCCAATAACTCATCTAACGTAACTGTCAGAGCTGGGGAGTGATGACAAGGCCCCCATTACAAATCTGTGATACACAGTTAAATTTAAAAGGTTCTTATTTCACATGCAATACTGAACAGACTTTTTAAGTGAATAAGATCACTGGAGCTCTCAATTCCAATACAATGTTTCTGACAGCTAGTTCAAAATGCACGTGGGTGAGGGGCTTGGGCTATACATTTTGAAAGAGCAAATGATAAGGTTATAAGATAATACTAGTACTTCTTCTTCCCCAATCACATTATGGAAAAGTGATAGCGAACAACCTTTAGAATTCCCTCCAGTTGAGAGTGTACAAATAAGAAAAGTGAATGTATTCCCTTGCTTGTATTTAGTAGTAAGGCTCAATGATGTATGTTTTGCCCTCATTGTGGAGACTGAAAATTACATATATATATATATATATATATATATATACACACATATATATACATATATATACATATAAAATACCTGAAATGTGTAAAATTTTTATATATTATATATTTAATATATAATATGTGTAATACCTGAAATATGCAAAAATTTAATATATTTTATATATATTATATATATTTTAGGACAGATTCTGAAGGTATTAAGAAGGTCTAGGAATTCAGAGGGTTCCACAGGTACATATGTGTCTGTTTTACACAGATTATTCAAATCTGACCAAAAATAACATTTTGTAGAAGGCTCTCTCCTCCAACAATCGAAATTCTATCCAATCCTGAATCCCTGTTCAAGGTCTACCTTCTCTGTGATCTTCCCTAATAAATCCAGCCCACATCCTCCCTTCTCTCTCAAATGTGATTTCTACTTCACCACCACCGTCACACATTTGAGTACTTACTGAAATGCAGGACCTTATTCCTGAAGTCATCAGGCTTCAGGTTCCTAAGCTTGAAACAGTTTAAAGTTTGCAGTGAAGACAGATGCAGACACACAAAAAAGTATAAGCAATCACCCACAGTAGCTGTAGATCGCAGGGTAAATGAACACAGGAATGCGGAGGAGGATGGGGTCACAAAGGCTGCATTAGTCAGAGGGAAGAAGGGTTTATGGAGGAGGTAGACTTCAAGTTTGTCCTGGAAGAAGGGCCCCTCTCATACAGCCACAGCGTGAACAAGATGTAGAGGCAGAGACGGACCAACATAGGACCGATGGGAAGGTGTGGGGAAATCACACGTTCTCTTCATCTGTGGGTTTATCCGTCACTAAAGGTGATCTCACCTGTGCTTGAGGGAAAACTCGCTAACCAAAGAGTGAAAGAAATGCAACAGCATGTACTTCTAAAATAATTTAGTTTAGGTAGCATTAGCAAGACAGCAAAAGGATGACAAACTACCACTGGGTTCCACACTAACTAGGGTCCATTTTTACTGGTTGTCTAAATTTGGGCCACAAGCTCAATAACTGAGAACAAGTCCAGTTAACTCTCACATTTGAGGTAGGAGCCTTTCACTTAGGAACCATAATGTAAATAGTAAATAAGGGACTTTCCTTAAAAGTCACAATTGAATTTGAAATCCCCGGTGGGTGTTGGACTAAAGCAACATAAAAAAATTAATAGGACTTACTCCCAAGTGCTTACTCCCTACTGCCCTTTAACCTCTATGGAAAACATACAGAGATTCAGAGATTTATGCTTTGCTAAGAGCTATTCTGCAGAAACCCAAGTTTCCCTCCCAACAGCCCAGTGAGTCTCAATCTTGGTGGCATATTAAAGGCACCTGGAGAGCTGTTAAAACCCACTAAACACAGTATCTACCTGGTCCACTAACTCAGAATCTTCAAGGGTGGAGCCCAGACAGGCTATCTTCCCATGCAGCAGAGTTAAGAACGACTGACATCTCCCTTCTTACAACCACCAATGGCCTCCCAGTCAACGATCTGCCCATTTACCATCATTTTGTGAAAACAGGGGGACACAGCACAGCATATATAAACTTTTAAACTTAAACTTTTGTCTTCACTATCAATACTGGGCATAATTGACTAAGCAATTAGTAAAAGAATCAGAAAAAAAACAAGCAATGTAGGCAGAGGTTTTAAGGAAAGTGTTGAAAGAAAACAAGAGAGACAAGAAAAATAAGAGTAATGAATCATTTTTAGAAATAAAATGTCCTGAAATGTACAAGTGTAGCCAATATTAACTCAGTTAATATTTAGGATGACATAGGTATTAACCACTATGACGACAGTAATACCTACCAGTTTTTAATTCTTGCTAGAGGTCACTCAGAGTATTAAGTGTTTTGTATATTAAACTCAATCTTAACAACAGTTCTGTGAGAGTTCCCTATTTTATAGATGAAATAAGGCTCATAATAATTAAGTGATTTTCCCTGATGTAACCTAGCTAGTGCCTGTACCAGTTTGCACACAGATTTACTGATTCCTAAAGTGTCACAAAAGCAATTTGATTCAGTTATCATACACCAGTATCATCCAAGGGCTCGGCTTACAGCCCTGAGCTGTAGCTGAGAGGGGAGGTGGGGGGATGGGGTGGATAGGAATTGATATAAATGACTTTTGAGTCCAGTTAGTCCTAATTTAGGGCAGAAATTACTTAATTTGTAATTTGTTGATCCGGGGTTAATTTCTGACTTATTGGGTGGGCTGTTTAAATGTCATTCCTGTTTGACCATCATTCTGACTTATTGGGTGGGCTGTTTCAAACTTCTCTTCCTATCGGCAGCTTTCACTCATGGACCCAGTTTGCCAAGAATTCCCAATATTTTTGGAGCAAGAAAGACTGTAACTTGTTTTTGGAGCCAATTCTTTTCATGGTTCTAGTCTTTAAAACATTGTTCTTTTCCAAAATAGGTGGACAATGGTAACGAGCCAGACTTAAGGTAAAGTATAATACCTTAAAGTTTCACGTAATCATTTCAATAAGTTCTTGAAAGTGTTTTTAGCTTTAACAAAGCTCTGTATATGAGTGAGTGCATTCTGTTTATAGAATGGAGAATTAAGGAGCACACTCCAGCCTAATTCATCCACAAAGGGCCAAAGCAGAGAAAAAAAACAACTCCCTATCATAGCACGAGGCCCCCATCCTGAAAGTACTCTGCTATCTAATTTAAAGCCTGCCTCACTCTAGTTACCAAGAGGAAACATGCCACAATTCCAGCTAAAGATTAGAATGTGTTTCCCAGAGACTGAAGGATAACCTGCTCCCACACTGAAGACAGACCCTTGAAAACCCTAACTTGCTTTCCTTATTTGTTGCTTGACATGTCATCCTGTTTCTCATAATTTATCCCAGCTCTTTCTATGGAAAGTAAAGTATTTGCTCAAAAAGGACAAAAAAATGGTAAATCATCAAACACTGATCACCAAGTCAAAGGAATGGATATTTCTTTTACTAGGGGAAGGCACAAAAAAGATTATTAGGTATTTGTAGTTATAAATAACAGATGAAGTTTTCCCTTTTATGCATAAAAACCTGGCAATGTCATGATTATATACTCAAAATGTATTACAAGTCTAAGTATTAAAATGTGAAGGATAATAATCTCAGGATATGTTGTTTTCTGAATATCCTAATCTTAATAACCATGAAATTTGCATTTCATATCATTTGAAGTCTGAATATGAGCATACTTGATATGAATCCAATATCAGTCACAATTTTTCTTTATTTTGTTACTCTCGTCCTAGATTTAAAAACAACACAGAAGGCAGGAGAGGGGGAAGATGGCGGAAGAGTAAGACGCGGAGATCGCCTTCCTCCCCAAAGATACATCAGAAATACATCTACACGTGGAACAACTCCTACAGAACACCTACTGAACGCTGGCAGAAGACCTCAGACCTCCCAAAAGGCAAGAAACTCCCCACGTACCTGGGTAGGGCAAAAGAAAAAAGAATAAACAGAGACAAAAGAAGAGGGACGGGACCTGCACCAGTGGGAGGGAGCTGTGAAGGAAGAAAGATTTCCACACACTAGGAAGCCCCTTCGTGGGCGGAGACTGCGGGTGGCGGAGCAGGGGAGCTTCGGCACCTCAGAGGAGAGCACAGCAACAGGGGTGTGGGGGGCAAAGCGGAGAGATTCCCGCACAGAGGATCAGGGCCAACCGGCACTCACCAGTCCGAGAGGCTTGTCTGCTCAACCGCCGGGGCGGACGGGGCTCGGAGCTGACGATCCGGCTTCGGTCGGAGCGCAGGGAGAGGACTGGCGGCGTGAACACAGCCTGCAGGGGGTTAGTGCGCCACGGCTGGCCGGGAGGGAGTCCGGGGAAAAGTCTGGACCTGCCAAAGAGCCAAGAGACTTTTTCTTCCCTCTTTGTTTCCTGGTGCGCAAGGAGAGGAGATTAAGAGCTCTGCTTAAAGGAGCCCCAGAGACCGGCGTGAGCCGCGGATATCAGCGCGGACCCCAGAGTCGGGCATGAGACGCTAAAGCCGCTGCTGCCGCCACCAAGAAGCCTGTGTGCGAGCACAGGTCACTATCCACACCTCCTCTCCCAGGAGCCTGGGCAGCCCGCCACTGCCAGGGTCCCGTGATCCAGGGACAACTTCCCAGGGAGAACACACAGCGCACCTCAGGCTGCTGCAACATCACGCTGGCCTCTGCCGCCGCAGGCTCGCCCTGCATCCGTACCCCTCCCTGCCCCCCTCCCCGGCCTGAGTGAGCCAGAGCCCCTGAATCAGCTGCTCATTTAACCGCATCCTCTCTGAGCGAAGAACAGACGCCCTCAGGTGACCTACACACAGAGGCGGGTCTAAACCCAAAGCTGAACCCCGGGAGCTGTGCGAACAAAGAAGAGAAAGGGAAATTTCCCCCAGCAGCCTCAGGAGCAGCGGATTAAATCTCCACAATCAACTTGATGTACCCTGCATCTGTGGAATACCTGAGTAGACAACGAATCATCCCAAATTGAGGAGGTGGACTTTGAGAACAAGATATATTATTTTTTCCCCTTTTCCTCTTCTTGTGAGTGTGTATGTGTATGCTTCTGTGCGAGATATTGTCTGTATAGCTTTGCTTTCTCCATTTGTCCTAGGGTTCTGTCCGTCCGCTTTTTGTTTTTTTTTTTTTTTACTTAAAAAAATTTTTTTTTCTTAATAATTATTTTTATTTTAATAACTTTATTTTATCATACTTTATTTAATTTTATCCTCTTTCTTTCTTTGTACTTTTTCTCCCTTTTATTCTGAGCCGTGTGGATAAAAGGCTCTTGGTGCTCCAGCCAGGACTCAGTGCTGTGCCTCTGAAGTGGGAGAGCCAACTTCAGGACACTGGTCCACAAGAGACCTCCCAGCTCCACATAATATCAAACGGCAAAAATCTCCCAGAGATCTCTATCTCAACACCAGCACCCAGCTTCACTCAATGACCAGCAAGCTACAGTGCTGGACACCCTATGCAAACAACTAGCAAAACAGGAACACAACCACACCCATTAGCAGAGGGGCTGCCTAAAATCATAATAAGTCCACTGACACCCAAAAACACACCACCAGATGTGGACCTGCCCACCAGAAAGACAAGATCCAGCCTCATCCACCAGAACACAGGCACTAGTACCCTCCACCAGGAAGCCTACACAACCCACTGAACCAACTTTAGCCACTGGGGACAGAAACAAAAAACAACGGGAACTACGAACCAGCAGCCTGCAAAAAGGAGACCCCAAACACAGTAAGATAAGCAAAATGAGAAGACAGAAAAACACACAGCAGATGAAGGAGCAAGATAAAAAACCCACCAGACCTAACAAATGAAGAGGAAATTGGCAGTCTACCTGAAAAAGAATTCAGAATAATGATAGTAAAGATGATCCAAAATCTTGGAAATAGAACAGAGAAAATGAAAGAAACATTTAACAAGGACCTAGAAGAACTAAAGAGGAAACAAGCAATGATGAACAACACAATAAGTGAAATTAAAAATACTCTAGAAGGGATCAATAGCAGAATAACTGAGGCAGAAGAACGGATAAGTGACCCGGAAGATAAAACAGTGGAAATAACTACTGCAGAGCAGAATAAAGAAAAAAGAATGAAAAGAACTGAGGACAGTCTCAGAGACCTCTGGGACAACATTAAACGCACCAACATTCAAATGATAGGGATCCCAGAAGAAGAGAAAAAGAAAGGGACTGAGAAAATATTTGAAGAGGTTATAGTTGAAAACTTCCCTAATATGGGAAAGGAAATAGTTAATCAAGTCCAGGAAGCACAGAGAGTCCCATAAAGGATAAATCCAAGGAGAAACAAGCCAAGATACATATTAATCAAACTATCAAAAATTAAATACAAAGAAAACATATTAAAAGCAGCAAGGGGAAAACAACAAATAACACACAAGGGAATCCCCATAAGGTTAACAGCAGCAGAAACTCTGCAAGCCAGAAGGGACTGGCAGGACATATTTAAAGTGATGAAGGAGAAAAACCTACAGCCAAGATTACTCTACCCATCAAGGATCTCATTCAGATTTGATGGAGAAATTAAAACCTTTACAGACAAGCAAAAGCTGAGAGCGTTCAGCACCACCAAACCAGCTTTACAACAAATGCTAAAGGAACTTCTCTAGTCAAGGAACACAAGAGAAGGAAAAGACCTACAATAACGAACCCAAAACAATTAAGAAAATGGGAATAGGAACATACATATCTATAATTACCTTAAATGTAAATGGATTAAATGCTCCCACCAAAAGACACAGACTGGCTGAATGGATACAAAAACAAGACCCATATATATGCTGTCTACAAGAGACCCACTTCAGACCTAGGGACACATACAGACTGAAAGTGAGGGGATGGAAAAAGATATTCCATGCAAATGGAAATCAAAAGAAAGCTGGAGTAGCAATACTCATATCAGACAAAATAGACTTTAAAATAAAGACTATTAGAAGAGACAAAGAAGGACACTACATAATGATCAAGGGATCGATCCACGAAGAAGATATAACAATTGTAAATATTTATGCACTCAACATAGGAGCACCTCAATACGTAAAGCAAATACTAACAGCCATAAAAGGGGAAATCGACAGTAACACATTCATAGTAGGGGACTTTAACACCCCACTTTCACCAATGGACAGATCATCCAAAATGAAAATAAATAAGGACACACAAGCTCTAAATGATACATTAAACAAGATGGACTTAATTGATATTTATAGGACATTCCATCCACAAACAACAGAGTACACATATTTCTCAAGTGCTCATGGAACATTCTCCAGGATAGATCATATCTCGGGTCACAAATCAAGTCTTGGTAAATTTAAGAAAACTGAAATTGTATCAAGTATCTTTTCCGACCACAACGCTATGAGACTAGATATCAATTACAGGAAAAGATCTGTAAAAAATACAAACACATGGAGGCTAAACAATACACTACTTAATAACGAAGTGATCACTGAAGAAATCAAAGAGGAAATCAAAAAATACCTAGAAACAAATGACAATGGAGACACGACAACCCAAAACCTATGGGATGCAGCAAAAGCAGTTCTAAGAGGGAAGTTTATAGCAATACAATCCTACCTTAAGAAACAGGAAACATCTCAAATAAACAACCTAATCTTGCACCTAAAGCAACTAGAGAAAGAAGAACAAAAAAACCCCAAAATTAGCAGAAGGAAAGAAATCATAAAGATCAGATCAGAAATAAATGAGAAAGAAATGAAGGAAATGATAGCAAAGATCAATAAAACTAAAAGCTGGTTCTTTGAGAAGATAAATAAAGTTGATAAACCACTGGCCAGACTCATCAAGAAAAAAAGTGAGAAGACTCAAATCAATAGAATTAGAAATGAAAAAGGGGAAGTAACAACTGACACTGCAGAAATACAAAGGATCATGAGCGATTACTACAAGCAACTGTATACCAATAAAATGGACAACCTGGAAGAAATGGACAAATACTTAGAAATGCACAACATGCCAAGACTGATTCACGAAGACATAGAAAATATGAACAGACCAATCACAAGCACTGAAATTGAAACTGTGATTAAAAATATTCCAACAAACAAAAGCCCAGGACCAGATGGCTTCACAGGCGAATTCTATCAAACATTTAGAGAAGAGCTAACACCCATCCTTCTCAAACTCTTCCAAAATATAGCAGAGGGAGGAACACTCCCAAACTCATCTATGAGGCCACCATCACCCTGATACCAAACCCAAACAAGGATGTCACAAGGAAAGAAAACTACAGGCCAATATCATTGATGAATATAGATGCAAAAATCCTCAACAAAATACTAGCAAACAGAATCCAACAGCATATTAAAAGGATCATACAACATGATCAAGTGGAGTTTATTCCAGGAATACAAGGATTCTTCAATATATGCAAATCAATCAACGTGGTACACCATATTAACAAACTGAAGGAGAAAAACCATATGATCATCTCAATAGATACAGAGAAAGCTTTCAACAAAATTCAACACCCATTTATGATAACAACCCTGCAGAAAGTAGGCATAGAGGGAACTTTCCTCAACACAATAAAGGCCATATATGACAAACCCACAGCCAACATCGTCCTCAATGGTGAAAAAGTGAAACCACTTCCACTAAGATCAGGAACAAGACAAGGTTGCCCATTCTCACCACTCTTATTCAACATAGTTTTGGAAGTTTTAGCCACAGCAATCAGAGAAGAAAAGGAAATGAAAGGAATCCAAATCAGAAAAGAAGAAATAAAGATGTCACTGTTTACACATGACATGATACTATACATAGAGAATCCTAAAGATGCTACCAGAAAGCTACTAGAGCTCATCAATGAATTTGGTACAGTAGCAGGATACAAAATTAATACACAGAAATCTCTGGCATTCCTATACACTAATGATGAAAAATCTGAAAGTGAAATTAAGAAAACACTCCCATTTACCAATGCAACAAAAAGAATAAAGTATCTAGGAATAAACCTACCTAAGGAGACAAAAGACCTGTATGCAGAAAATTATAAAACACTGATGAAAGAAATTAAAGATGATACAAATAGATGGAGAGATATACTATGTTCCTGGACTTGAAGAATCAACATTGTGAAAACAACTTTACTACCCAAAGCAATCTACAGATTCAATGCAATCCCTATCAAACTACCACTGGCATTTTTCACAGAACTAGAACAAAAAATTTCACAATTTGTATGGAAACACAAAAGACCCTGAATAGCCAAAGCAACCTTGAGAACGAAAATGGAGCTGGAGGAATCAGGCTCCATGACTTCAAACTATACTACAAAGCTACAGTAATCAAGACAGTATGGTACTGGCACAAAAACAGAAATATAGATTAATGGAACAGGATAGAAAGCCCAGACATAAACCCATGCACATATGGTCACCTTATCTTTGATAAAAGAGGCAGGAATGTACAGTGGAGAAAGGACAGTCTCTTCAATAAGTGGTTCTGGTAAAACTGGACAGCTACATGTAAAAAATGAAATTAGAACATTCCCTAACACCATACACAAAAATAAGCTCAAAATGGGTTAAAGACCTAAATGTAAGGCCAGAAACTATCAAACTCTTAGAGGAAAACAGAGGTAGAAAACTCTATGACATAAATCACAGCAAGATCCTTTTTGACCCACCTCCTAGAGAAACAGAAATAAAAACAAAAATAAAAAAATGGGACCTAAGGAAACTTAAAACCTTTTGCACAGCAAAGGAAACCATAAACAAGATGAAAAGACAACCCTCAGAAGGGGAGAAAGTGTTTGCAAATGAAGCAACTGACAAAGGATTAATCTCCAAAATTTACAAGCAGCTCATGCAGCTCAATAACAAAAAAACAAACAACCCAATCCAAAAATGGGCTGAAGACCTAAACAGACATTTCTCCAAAGAAGATATACAGTTTGCCAACAAACACATGAAAGGATGCTCAACATCATTAATCATCAGAGAAATGCAAATCAAAACTACAATGAGATATCATCTCACACCAGTCAGAATGGCTCATCAAAAAATCTAGAAACAATAAATGCTGGAGAGGGTGTGGAGAAAAGGGAACACTCTTGCACTGCTGGTGAGAATGTGAATTGGGACAGCCATTATGGAGAACAGTATGGAGGTTCCTTAAAAAACTACAAATAGAACTACCATATGACCCAGCAATCCCACTGGGCACATACACTGAGAAAACCATAATTCAAAAAGAGTCATGTACCACAATGTTCATTACAGCTCTATTTACAATAGCCAGGAGATGGAAACAACCTAAGGGTCCATCATTGGATGAATGGATGAAGAAGATGTGGCACATATATACAATGGAATATTACTCAGCCATAAAATGAAATGAAATTGAGTTATTTGTAGTCATGTGGATGGACCTAGAGTCTGTCATACAGAGTGAAGTAAGTCAGAAAGAGAAAGACAAATACCGTATGCTAACACATATATATGGAATCTAAGAAAAAAAAATGTCATGATGAACCTAGGGGTAAGACAGGAATAAAGACACAGACCTACTAGAGAATGGACTTGAGGATATGGGAAGGGGGAAGGGTAAGCTGGGACAAAGTGAGAGAGTGGCATGGACATATATACACTACCAAGAGTAAAATAGATAGCTAGTGGGAAGCAGCTGCATAGCACATGGAGATCAGCTCAGTGCTTTGTGACCACCTAGAGGGGTGGGATAGGGAGGGTGGGAGGGAGGGAGATGCAAGAGCAAAGAGATATGGGAACATATGTGTATATATACCTGATTCAATTTGTTATAAAGCAGAAACTAACACACCATTTTAAAGCAATTATACTCCAATAAAGATGTTTTAAAAATCTCTAATGCTAAAATCATAATTCTAAAATTAAAATCATTACCATTCTATCAGCTTGCTAATCTTTCAGGCTTAAGAATATATTAGTGCATTTTAGCAATATAAGGTTAAAATACAATTACGGTTGAACTTTGTATTTTTCCACTGAAATGTCCACTTTCTTTACATGCTTATAGGTTAACCCATTTCTACCTCTTTATTTTTTCAAATTTCTACCTCTTTTTAAAGCAAAAAAAGAGAGACAAGATAGAAAACGAGAAAGAAAAACTCACAAGGCTTTCTGCATTACTGATGCAATGAAAATAACAGAAATAGTGAGATAAAAATAAAACAATTTCATGTACATGTTTCAGGCTAATTTCTTTTCCAAGAAAAACATTAAAAAAAGAAGAAAAAAAGAATGAGCCACAGATTGCCCAGTCTATCTTCTCTATTAAAATAACTGCAAAAAAAAAAAAAAAAAGGAAGAGAGGGCTAATGGATCATTACAAAATAATGTTGTCCCTAGTCACATTACAGTATGCCAAAAAAATTTTTAAAGTCCATTCTTCATTCTTCTCTCTCCCCATTTACCTTGGTTCTTGAAATCACTGATAGAGCAGGATCATGGGAAAATAACAGTACCTGAAATTGTGATTGTATACACATAAACAAGTGAACTCTTTATAGGACTGATGGATACATCAGACCAAAAATGTCAAATCAGTTCAAATTTTAAATTATTTTACTTAATTTCTTTGGATACTGACCTCTAAAACTTGTTTGTTTGTATAGACACAACCTGTATCGTTGCTGAGGTAGAAACCAGTAGCTCACAGCATATCATAACTACAGCAGCCCAGTTCAACTCACCAACTTAAAAAGGGAGCAAACTCCACCATCTCCTAGTCTAAGAATTAGCCTCAAAGCTCTACCAGCTGGTAGAGAAGGCAAAACAACAAGGAAGTAGATTTGCAACAGCCTAAGACATCCTCAAAAAGGCACACTTAGTTTTATAAATTTATATAAAACCAAAGCCCCTCCCTTCCTTGTCCCTTCTTTGACTTTATCCTTGTTCTCTGGGACTACCTCCCTTAGCGTGTAACCGAGAAGGACCCAATGGGGCTCTCCCATAACAGGACTCTTCACCATGTCCTCCACCTGCCTTTTGTCTGTACAAAAACTTTAGTCAAAGAATAAATTTAATCAGAGAAGTGAGAAAATGCAGAAAGGAAGGAAAACAGTCAAGAAAGACAAAAAAATAATAGTTTAGCCATTAAAGTCAAGGACTTTTAATTCCTCCCTAAGGGCTCTAGATAATATTCTAAGCCAGGTCCTTTGAGCTGTTTTGCAGATACTGAAACCCCCACCAGGTGGAAGAAGTTAACTGTATGGTTGCCCACAAGCACGTAGACCACCGACTGGTTGGAACCAGAATGTTCATAATGTTGACTCCCAATTACCTCACCAACAACGAGTCAGAATAATGTCCACAAGCTGACTCCCTTCCTCACCCTGTCTTTAAAAACCTTTCCTTGAAAGCCTTCAGGGAGTTCAGGTCTTTCAAACACTAGCTGCCTGGACTCCTTGCTTGGAGCCCTGCATTAAATGCAGCACTTTCCTTCACCACAACCCTGTGTCAGCAGATTGGCTTTACTGTGCACAGGCAAGTGGACCCAAGTTTGATTCAGTAACAAGGGTAGTGATGCCAGCCCCTTATTTCCATGAGCAAATATGCTTTACACATCCACGTTTTGTACTATCATGCCCCTGTTGATGGAAGTAGTTTGGTGCTTGGCTTACCATGTTTGCTGACTGACTTGTCCTTCCAGATCAGTAACCCTAGGCTAACTGGTTTTCTCCCAATAACATGAAAACAAATTTTGCTTCCAGTATAAGTGTGGAAAGAATTGTTTGTACTTCCTGATATATCTTACAGATACCACCTGCTGTCAAATAAATCTTTCTGACTTATCACTATGCTTGTATTTTTGGGTATGTTTCCTAGGATGAGTCTATTTTTCATTAGAGCATTGTAAAGGGATAGATGAGGTTGAAAAAAATACTCTTTACATATGAAGATAAGGAACAGCCTCCTATTTAGAAAGATACTTAAGCTGAGCTCTAAAAGGAGGAAGAAAGCACACTGAACAGATACATGGGGGAGAAAATTACAGACATGGGAAGAGGTAGTGTAAAGGCCCTGAGGGACAAATGAGTGTGCTTGATGTGCAAGGAATAGCAAGGAGGCCAGTGTGATGGAGTAGAGTGGAATGGAGTGGAGTAGAGTGGAGTAGTGTAAGGGGAGATGGTAGAAGATGTTAGGAACTGTAGACCAGAGCAAGAATTTTTAAAATATGAAACCATCTTAAAGTTTTGAAAAGAGAACTGACAACACCTGTCTCTCATTTTTAATGCTCTATGGAAAAGAGGTTATAAGGGCAGGGTTACAGCAGAGAGATGCATTAAAATGCTATTGCCCTTCTAAGCAATAGATGAGGTGAACCAGCATAGTAGTGATGGAGGTAGTGAGAAATAGTTTGATTCAAGAAATAATTTGAAAGGAGAAAGAAGAAGGTTGTGGATAGATTGTTGCATGTGGGGTATGAGAGAAAGAGAGGTAAGGATGACTCCAGATTTTTTACATGATCAACTAGAAGAATGGAATTGCAGATACTAAGAGAAGAAAATAGAGAAACAAATGTAGAGAAAGAAATTAAGAATTTGATTTTACAGTATGGAATTAAAAATAGAACTATCATACAATACAGCATTTCCACTTCTAGGCATATATCCAAAGGAGATGAAATCACCATCTCAAAGAGATATCTGCAGTCCCATGTTCATTGTAGCATTATTCACAGTAGCCAAGACATGGAAATGACTTAAGTGTCTGTTGATGGATGAATGGATAAAGGAAATGTGGTGTATAGATAGATAATGGAATATTATTTGGCCATAAAAAAGAAGGAAATCCTCCCATTGTGACAACATGAATGAATTCTGAGGGTATTATGCTAAGTGAAATAAGTCACACAGAGGAAGATAAATACTGTATGATATCACTTATATGTAAACTTTAAAAACATTAAACTCACGGTAACAGAGAGAATGGTGGTTGCCAGGGCTGAGGGATGGGGAAAACAGGGAGATGTTGGTCAAAGGGTATAAATTTTCAATATAAGATTAATAAGTTCTGAGGATCTAATTACAGCATAGTGACTACATTTAACAATATTGTATTATATACTTGAAAGTTGCTATGAGAATAGAGCTTTAATGTTCTCACCATACAACAAAAACAAAATGGTAATTATGGGAGATGAAGGATGTGTTAACTAACCTTATTGTGGTAAATATAGCACAATATATATGTATATCAAATCATCACACTGTACACCTTAAACTTATACAATGTTAATGTCAACTATATCTCAATAAAGCAGGACATTTTTTAATTTAAAAACATAATTTGGTTTTGGACAAATAAAATTGGGATTCCCATTAGTCACCCAAGAGGAGATGTCAAATAGGCAGTTGCCTATGCAAGTCTGGCATTTGGTAGGAGAAATCTGGGCTAGAAACGCATATTTGGCAATATCAGTATATAGGTGGCATCTGGTTGGGATAGAGTAAGTGACTCTGTTGGTAAGGGATTATAAAGAAGACTGCTTTGAAGACCCTTGTTATTCCACATCCAAAAGGTAAGGAAGAAGACTCAATTTCAAATCATTCAGTCATGCTTCTTAATGTCAGAGGTCTCTTTTGTAGCTATATGCAATTGGTAGTTATCATTAAGTAGTATCATTTTCAGAGGAATCAGTGCTAGTGAAGTTCACATCTCATTTATTTGCTGCTAAGCACCAGCTACTAGTCTCAGCTGATCTGAATCTGGACAAAATTAGTTCAAGTAACGGGAGAGTTGGACTTCGGTAAAGAGCATTGTGACTTTGAATAATGTCCTTTAAGATAACCCAAAGGCTCTGCCCAGCCACCTGGTGTTTGAGAAATTGGTAGGGCTGCTCTAGAGCATTTTGATTCTGACAAAGGGTCTTCAAGGAAGCCACAAGCTTGGGTTCATATTATTCAGTTTAACAGACATCCACCCTTAAAATAAAGACAAATATTTATTTATTTTTATCCCAGTGTAGTAGCCTAGATAGACCCAATGATTCCGGACTCCAGACCTTTGTAGTCCCATCTCACATTGAATAGGGCTGACCTGTATAACCAATAGGATATTGTGGAAATGATGGTGTATGACTTCGAAGCTCAGGTCATGGAGACCTCAGAGCTTCCATTTTTGCTCTCTCTTGAATTACTTGCTTGGGGGAAGCCAGCTGCCATGTTTCAAGGACACTTAAACAGCTCTAGAGAGAAAAGCTCTTGGCAAGTTGCTAATACCTCCTGCCAACAGCTAGCAAAGAGCGGAGGCCTCCTATCAACAGCCATGGGGCTAGGCATCTTAAAAGAAGATTCACCAGCTCCATTCAAGCTTTCAGATGACTGCCGCCTTGGCCAATAGCTTGACTGCAGCTGCATGAGGCCCTTAGCCACAACAACCAGCTAAGTTGTTCCCAGACTCCTAATCCACAGAAATGAGAATAAGAAAGGTTGTTGCTCTAAGCTGTTAAATTAGGGAGTAATTTGTTATGTAGCAATAGATAATGAATACCTCCATAGTCTTTTCTTTCCTGTGCCTTCTTTCCCCTTGTCTACACATTTGATTTGGGGTTTGCTTCACTCATAGGAGGACAAAAGTTGGAAGAGTGAGTTCTCAACTGTGACTGCATACTGGAATTTATTTGGGAATCTTTAAAAACACTCACACTTGGTTCCCAACCCCAGAGATTCTGATCTAATTGGTGTGGGATACAGCCTGGACATCAGGATTGAGTAAAAATTATGTTCAAACAATACACCACCTGATTTCACATGAGATATAGAGCCAATTTGACCTGCCAAACTTCCTTCCAAAAGTGAAAGGTAGGGTAAGTGTTTTATGGGTCAGAGTCTTCTAGATATGGACTCTGCAAAAAAGACTCAGCAATTAAGGTATGTCTCCCATCATTTGGGATGCATACAGAGCAAATAAAGCCATAGCAGACGGTACAGAGGAAACACCAGGTAGATGTGGGCTGCTTTCCACCTGTACCCACTTAACGCTGCTGTGTACCTACAGTTTCATAAAGGGTGACTTGAACTATTTTGTTCTTTTATCCAAACTTTTACCACATTCAGTCCTCCTCATGCTCCATACACACCACATTCACATCAGTTAAGACACTTTTAACATTTAAAAAACAAAAACCCAATCAGCTTAAAAATAAAAATGTATTCTTTACGTGTAGCTTATTCACTTTGTTATACAGCAGAAACTAACACAGCAATGTAAAGCAATTATACTCCAATAAAGATGTTAAAAAATATATATATCCATTGACAGAAAAAAAATGTATTCTTTCGAATGATACAAAACTCAGAGGTAAGACAGTCCAGAATTGGTTAATTGAGTAGCTCATTGGCATCAGGCACTCAGGTTCATTCCCTCTCTGCTATACTCAGGTGTTCCTCGATGGACACAGTTTCCTCAACTCCAGGAAGAAAGAGAGACGAACAAAAGAACAGAGAACCTCTCTTCCAACGTATCCTCTTTTACCAGGAAAAGAAAAAACTCACTCACACACACATACACACACACACACACACACAAGATTTCCCATACATCTCATTAATGTGAAAACTAAGTTATATGCTCATTTCAACCAAAACAGGAAAAAGAATAGGAAAACATGATTGCTAAGGCTGGACATGATCTACATCACAGGGCTAAGGATAGGATCATACACACATGCTTCCCTCATACCATCAATATCCATGTATTCCATTGATTAGAAAACTTTCAATTGCAAATAGCAGATATGTATGTTAGCTATTGTGTGCTACAAAACATACAAGCACAAAATCTCAGTGGCATAAAACAAAAATCATGTATTTCTCAGAGAGCTGCAGGTTAACATAAGATATTTGGTTCTATTAATCTCAGCTGGACCTGTGTTTCTTTTGATAGGCAGCTAATCCAGGCTGGGCTTGGCTAGGTGGTACTGCTTCAAAGTTCAGCTGAACTTTGCTCCTCACTGCAGGTTGGGCTGAGGTCTATCCAATATGCATTCATTCTGGGGCACAGGCTAAAGGAGCACAAGGTACCCAAAGAAGCTTTCTCATGTCAACAGCAGAAGCCCAAGAAGGCAGGCAGAAATGTGATACCTGCTAAGGTCTAACTCAGAACTGACATCGTATCAAAGTCAAGACATGAGGAAATGCACACCATTTCTAATGGAGAGGACTGCAAAGTCGCATGGCAAGGAGCTTGAATATAAAGAGAGGTTAAGGACCAAGGCTGGTATTTCTATCTACCACAGATACTAACTCTGGCTCTATTTACCAAAAATAAAATTATTAGAAACATACTGAGGACTCACACAATTGATGGAAACTTAATGATCAGGCTCATAAAATAAACATCTCTAAAACCCAAGGAGCTGGAAGCACAACCATTATTTTTAGGAGTAATAATCTGCCAGGATACTGCCACCACTGGACACTCTATGTCACTGCCACTCCGGTGAACCCAGCTGTCCTTTCTTGTATTTCCTAATTTAAGGTTTTAAATATCTGGCAGGAGCATCCAGTCAGCTGAGTATAGGTCATGCCCAAGCAGTATTATCAAGATAAGGACCTAACCTTTTGCATTTCCACATTGGGAAGTGGACACTGCCTCCACCAAGACTACTCATAATTGAGTACTCATAATGAGACTACTCATCTTGAGATTCTCTCAAGATATGACAGGACTTAGAAGTCAGGGAGAAAAAGACACAGTGTTAAGGGGCTTCACTAAACTGGAAAATAATAGGGATTCTGTGAATGGATAAAAGATATTCTATTATAACATCAAAGCATCCCTTACAAAGGGAAGTATTTCATGCCCAGCAACAGGAAGGTGAATCTTTAGATCATTCATGATAAATCATCTGAGGCCTAGCTAGCATTTACTAGTAATACATATTCAAACAACAGTTTCTTTTGGATCAAAGAGGAGAGAGATCTGTTAGCCCTGCAAAACTCTAATTGCTTTGTGCCCCTGAATATACTTAAGGAAATTAAATATGTTCTCAATTTTATACTCAGCATTTAAATAATCTAATATACATGCTGATATTTGGTCACTTCATGTTCAAACATGCTGAGGAAAAACTGTTGAGCCTTGCCATTTGCAGCAACACAGATGGACCTAGAGGATATTATGCTTATGGAAATAAGTCAGACAGAAAAAGACAAATACTAAATGAAATCTAAAAACTAATGCAAATGAATATGTATACAAAACAGAAACAGACTCGCAGATACAGAAAACAAAATTGTGGTTGCCAAAGAGAAGAGGGAAAGGGAAAGGGTCAAATTAGGGGTTTGGGATTAACACACACAAACTACTATATATAAAACAGATAGGACTTCCCTGGTGGTCCAGTGGTTAAGACTCCATGCTTCCACCGCAGGGGGCATGGGTTCAATCCCTGGTTGGGGAACTAGGATCCCACATGCCGTGTGGCACGGCCAAAAATCAAAAAAAAAAAGTAAAGTAAAATAAAACAGATAAGCCACAAGAATCTACTGTGTAGCACAGGGAACTATACCCATTATCTTATAATAACCTATAATGGAATATAATCTGCAAAAATACTGAATCACTATGCCATACACCTAAAACTAACCCAATATTGTAAATCAACTATACTTCAATTAAAAAAAAAAAAAACATTGGGCCTTGACATGTCCCTCAAAAGGCTTTTTTATGCTGAGAGTTCTACACTGGGATAGGTGTTTAATTCTACTCATAGCTTTAGGAGATCTTTAAATTCAAATTACTATTATTATGCTTAAATAATGTAATTGCACTCAAGGGACATAGACTGCAGTATCAGATTAGGTCATGAGATTATTACAGCCATAAAGAGAGCTGTTTTTAATAAATGGCAAGTTTTATTATATGTTTGTAGTAGATCAGGTCTATATCACAAAACAGCCATTTGGTTAGTGAAGAGAAGTGGAGAGGGAGCAGAAAGGAATATTAGAAAAGAGACTGAAGGGAAAGGAGGAGAGCCAGGAAAGGAAGGAGGGAGGGAAAAAGGGAGAGAACAGGAGAGGGGGTCAGGCACCTATCACCTCTCATTGCTCTCCGCACACAGTGGTCCTCTGGGTTATTGGTGCATTGCCGTAGTAAGATGGCACAGGATCCGTGCAAGGAAGGTGACGCCTGTTCTCTTTGGAAATTTTCTTCTTAAGCAACTGGGGACACTGCCAACAGGTGAAACATTATGGCTCTCAGTTAACCACACCAACCACAACCACATTGGTAGCCCAGGCTCCTGCGATCCCGAGCCTACTCTTTATCTTCCTTTTTCTGAAAATAGGCAGAACAAGGATATCCTCATCACAAGGTGCCCACTCAAAGGAATAGGAGTGGAGAGAAAGGAATGTAAAGGCAGGGCAATATTCTTAAGACTCTGACTTCTCATCTAAACAACTTTCTGGCCAGCTGTGGTTTTGTTCCCATCACTGCCCTTCTAGAACTCAGACTGTCCCCACATAATCTCCTTGGCCTTTTAGTTACTCCTGACTATATTCAGCGGAACCCCACTTCCTCTCTCTGTAGACTACCAGACTGAGTGCCTAAGAAAGAAAATGGAACCACTATTTTCTACACTGAAATTGATAATAGACCCAGGAATCTTAATATATATAATGAAGAAGCTTTCCCAACAATGCCCTGAAAGGTCTCACCATATAGGAAGGAGAATGAATGAAGTAAATTAATTCCATTTAGTTGTATGAGCTGATCAACATGGCACAGTTTGGAGAGTTCATCAGTAAAATAAATGGCTTTCTAATTTAGGATATTCTTAAGCTTCTCCATTAAATATTTCTGCACGCATACATTTAAATAGGCTATCTAGTTCTAATTAGATCTAAAATGAAAGTGGAGAAAATAGCTGAAATGTTCACAATTTATGCTCAATAAACTACAGTAATTAAATTATCAGAATAGTTCTTGCACAGAAGAAAACTTTATGTTAAAAATTATATACCCTTTCTTGGGGGCTTCCCTGGTGCAGTGGTTGAGAGTCCGCCTGCCGATGGAGGGAGCATGGGTTGAAGCCCTGGTCCAGGAAGATCCCACGTGCCACGGAGCAACTATGCCTGTGAGCCACAACTACTGAGCCTGCGCTCTAGAGTCCGTGTTCCACAACAAGAGAAGCCACCACAAAGAGAAGCCCGTGCACCACAACGGAGAGTAGCCCTCGCTCGCCGCAACTGGAAAAAGCCCACGCATAGCAAGGAAGACCCAATGCAGCCAAAAATAAATAAATAAATTTATTTATTTTTTTAAAAAATGATATACCTTTTCTTTATATAAAGAGATCCTAAGACTCCCAATAACTAGAGGGTCATTCTTTCTCTATTCCTGACTGAAAATGGGCAGACAGTATTTGAAATCATTTTACTTTCTAGCCTAGACAACTCAGTGACAAATGATGGCTTTCGGGCTTCCCTGGTGGCGCAGTGGTTGAGAGTCCGCCTGCCGATGCAGGGGACACGGGTTCGTGCCTCGGTCCGGGGAGATCCCACATGCCGCGGAGCGGCTGGGCCCGTGAGCCATGGCTGCTGAGCCTGCACGTCCGGAGCCTGTGCTCCCCAACGGGAGAGGCCACAGCAGTGAGATGCCCACGTACCACAAAAAAAAAAAAAAAAAGATGGCTTTCAATACCAGTGATGGATTTTAGTTCTCAATTGCACTAGTGCTAAAAAGTCCTGATTTCAAAAGAAAAAGAGACCTTCCTATTTTAAATTCCATAAAACCATTGAATAAGTATAAAATTCTTACTTTCTTGCTTTTTGGTACTTATAGCCTCCAAAAGAATTTTTGTCATCATGTTATTCCTTAATTTTTTCCAATAAATGTTCTTACAAGACTCAAATTTACTCAATTATTTGCATGCTTTACCTCTATTCAAATTCCTGCCAGAATCCAAATTAATTCTATTGAGCATTATTTCCTGTAGTAAAACAATAAAAGAATATTGTCTAAATGCTAATCTGCTGTTTATTCATTTTCCTCATACAGCTTCAGTCCCCCAGAGTTTGACATTTCAATAAATCCTTAAAAGGGATTATAATGCTGCTTGCTATATTTTGTTTTCTCCAAGAAAATAAATTAAGAAACTTTCCCACCTTTACCCTCTTAAAAAATTATAAAGAAGCCTATCTTTCTTCCTCTAGAAAACAGGCTTTGAATGTGGAATTAATTCCAAGCATCTGGAATAAAGAAACAGTCCCTGGGTAACAGAAGATGATTTCAATGGATTCTAGCGAAAGCTTTCCTGTAATTTGTTTCCTTCAAAACAATCTGATCACCCTCATTCTCATAGGATGCTAAAGCAGAGAATCCCATATGTGCTTATGCAATATTCAAAAGATCTCTGAATTTTTTTTTCTGCAGCTCTAACTACGGCCCTTGGGTTTGCCTGTCATTGGAGGCAATCTGTTCATAGTGGATGGAAAATGCAGTCCATGATGTGGTTCTTAACAGCACAAATTAAAGACAGGTTAACATTTTAGTCATGATTGGGGGGAAATTTAATATGCAGGAGTTAATTAATGTGAAAACAACTAACTGAATTAAGAGCTATGCACAGCTGACTTGCTCACATGGAGCAAGTTATGTTGAAGAACCCAAATCAATCTTATCCTCTTCATGCACTCATTACTTCCAAATACTCACATTGAGCAGGTAGAGCCTGAGCGCTGTGCATGGCCTACGACTGCCTGGTTTTGTTTTGTTTTGTTTTGTTTTGTTTTTTTGCAGTACGCGGGCCTCTCACTGTTGTGGCCTCTCCCGTTGCGGAGCACAGGCTCCGGACGCGCAGGCTCAGCGACCATGGCTCATGCGCCCAGCCGCTCCGCGGCATGTGGGATCCTCCCAGGCTGGGGCACGAACGCGCGTCCCCTGCATCGACAGACTCTCAACCACTGCGCCACCAGGGAAGCCCTGATTGCCTGTTTTTTAAAGCTGATTCCATCAAGTAGTTCATGCCCACCACACAGGTCAGATTTACTTCACAGCTGCCCCAAATCGTAAGGGCCTCACTGCCTCTGGCACTCAGATGTTCACAGTGCATGGCCAGTCTTACCAAGGAAATAAACCCCTGCAGCCAAGGTGTTTCTACAGTTTTTAAATCTGTATTGGTCCATGCAATTGATGAGTGTCAAGAAACTTAGGATTTGTAAAAAGAATGAAATTTCCTCCCAGAAAACAGCTATTGGCTCAAAAAAAAGTTTCACTTCAATCAAATGCTTCACTTCAAAGCCAATATAAACCACCCTTTCTAGGACCATGTCAGTCAGTTCAGGTGTTTAAAATCCAGAAAAATATTCAAAGTGGAAATCAGTTTACACCTCCAACTTCCTAATGGAGTGCCCACAGGCTAAGTGCCCACTGGACAGTTGAGTGTTTTGCCACCACTTTCAATTCAACTTGTGTCAGGCCATGTCCTAGGGGCAATGAGGTGAGGAAGCCAGGAGACAGCAGGAAACAAGTGTAGTTAGGAAAGAAGAGAATAGCACATGGAGATTTACAACCATATGTCAAGTTGGATAGGAATGAGAGTACAAAGACTGGCCACAGACTAGGGAAGGCTGAGAACATACAGTGATCACTTGAGGGTTGAGGAGTGTTTTAAGGGACAGGATGAGTGTGGAGTGCATCACTTCTATCAAACTTTTTCATGGTCCCACCGAACTCAGAAATATAGTCTAGCCATGGGCCCAGGATAGGAAATAAGTGGATTAGGAAATTGGGTTTCATGAATACATGACAGTCCTTGACACATCAGTCTAGAATTTAAATAGTTTTAAGTCTATGCATCCACCAAGCCTTCACTCAAATCCAGCTCTTTTGTGAAGATTTTCAATTCCACCTCAGTCAGATAAAGATCTGGCCAGCTTCTGAATACAAATACTGATCTCTCATTTGACAAATAACTCCCTCTTGTGATATCTCTTTACTTTTATCCTATTGTTTTCTAATTATCATCTTGTTTTTAACATTCTAAGAATAGAAGTTTTGTTTTTCCAAATAGATAATGAGTCACTTACAGGCAGGGAGTATGCCGTATTTCTAGTTCAGACACATATAAACACACAGGCAAATACTTACACACTGCCTCTTCCCCTTATGCATATTAGGTATATTACAGGAATGTGGTGAATGAGAACATAAGAATCAGGATGTGTAAAACTAACTCATCAATGCTAAACACTTTTGAGTTTACAACACAAGGTGCAGTGTTTGGGGAACTAGAGATCCAAAAGATGTCAATCAGCGTCTACCTCCTCAACGGACTTTGTAAAGAATGAATATATGTATAAAGTCATTCTTTAAATAGCAAATAGGAAGTTCTACATAAAATGGTGGTTTGACTCCATGGATTTATTTCTTGAAACAACTTTAGCATAACATTAAAAAATAAAAAACATTATAAACTTTAAAGGACAAAGGAAATGGGAAAAAAGGCAACGACAAACAAGATATTTTTATTAAAACTTCAGAGGGTGGAAAACAGATTGGGAAGTGGTAAATGACTTGAAGCACAAAGAAAGCTGAAACTTGCAGAGAATGATAATGATGACAAGTAGATTGAGACTCTCTTTAGAACCCTGGAAAGCTCTCAAGAATTGGAGGCACCAGGTATCTTGGGAGGCAGAGAAAAGGATGGGGCTACATAAGGATTCATTTGATACTACATATCTCCTCTACCCTGCACCAAGTGAGTTTCCCTCCCCATGCCCTCAAGAAAAGAGAAAATGTACTCTTTAGAGAAACTGAGTCCAGGAAGACTTGGGACTCAGACACACCCAGGCTTAACAGAGTGAGAACAAGGTGTATGTTGAAAACAAGGAATTAAGAAAATGCCTATTAAATAAAAAGATTATTCTGACACTTGTGAAAGACTTTTTTCAGGGAGACTATTACAATGGGGTTTGTAGTGGGGGATAGAGACTGGGTCAACTCTGAATAGAGCAAGAAAAAGTGGAAATATATAGCCAAAGAGCAGGGTGGAAATCAGTGGATGGAAAATTACTAAGAGGAAATATCAGGAGTAAGGAGAGATTCTGCATAATCAATTTGACAGGATTATTGCTGAAGGCAGGCCAGGGTGATAAGATATCTAGAGTGCAGGATAAGGAATTTGGTGAGATGCCAAAGCTAAGAGATGAAAATTTTGATCAGATATCAAGAGTGCAGGATTTTCTCTTTGGTGGGGCTAATAGTGGACTCCAGGAGGGCTTGTACCAAGGAGTACTTCCCAGAGCTTCTGCTGCCAGTGTCCTTGTCCCCACATTGAGCCACAGCTGCCCCCCCACCCCGCAGGAGACCCTCCAACACTAGCAGCATTAACCAAGAAGAACTACAATCCTGCAGCCTGTGGAACAAAAAGCACATTCACAGAAAGATAGACAAAATGAAAAGGCAGAGGACTATGTAACAGATGAAGGAAAAAGATAAAACCCCAGAAACAACTAAATGAAGTGGAGATCGACAACCTTGCAGAAAAATAATTCAGAATAATGATAGTGAACACGATCCAGTACCTCGGAAAAAGAATGGAGGCAAAGATAGAGAAGATGCAAGAAATACTTAACAAAGATCTAGAAGAATTAAAGAACAAACACCTAGAAGAATTAAAGAAGAAACAAACAGAGATGAACAACACAATAACTGAAATGAAAAATACACTAGAAGGAGTCAATATCAGAATAACTGAGGTAGAAGAATGGATAAGTGAACTGGAAGACAGAATGGTAGAATTCACTGCCACAGAACTGAATAAAGAAAAATGAATGAAAAGAAATGAAGACAGCCTAAGAGACCTCTGGGACAACATTAAATGCAACAACATTCACATTATAGGGCTCCCAGAAGAAGAGAGAGAGAAAGGACCCGAGAAAATATTTGAAGAGATTATAGTCCAAAACTTCCCTAGCATGGGAAAGGAAATAGCCACCCAGGTCCAGGAAGTGCAGAGAGTCCCAGGCAGAATAAACCCAAGGAGAAACACACCAAGACAAATAGTAATCAAATTTACAAAAATTAAAGACAAAAAAAATTATTAAAAACAACAAGGGAAAAAGCCCACCAATAACATACAAGGGAATCCCCATAAGGTTAACAGCTGATTTCTCAGCAGAAACTCTACAAGCCAGAAAGGAGTGGAACGATATATTTAAAGTGATGAAAAGGAAGAACCTACAACCAAGATTACTCTACCCAGCAAGGAGCTCATTCAGATTCGATGGAAAAATCAAAAGCTTTAGAGACAAGCAAAAGCTAAGAGAATTCAGCACCACCAAACCAGCTCTACAACAAATGCTAAAGGAACTTCTTTAAGTGGGAAACACAAGAGAAGAAAAGGACCTACAAAAACAAACCCGAAACAATTAAGAAAATGGTCATAGGAACATACATATCGATAATTACCTTCAACATGAATGGATTAAATGCTCCAACCAAAAGACACAGGCTTGCTGAATGGATACAAAAACAAGACCCATATATATGCTGTCTACAAGAGACCCACTTCAGACCTAGGGACACATACAGACTGAAAGTGAGGGGATGGAAAAAGATATTCCATGCAAATGGAAATCAAAAGAAAGCTGGAGTAGCAATACTCATATCAGATAAAATAGACTTTAAAATAAAGAATGTTACAAGAGACAAGGAAGGACACTACTTAATGATCAAGGGATCAATCCAAGAAGAAGATGTAACAATTTATAAATATATATGCACCCAACACAGGAGCACCTCAATATGTAAGGCAACTGCTAACAGCTGTAAAAGAGGAAATCGACAGTAACACAATAATATTGGGGGACTTTAACACCTTACTTACACCAATGGACACATCATCCAAACAGAAAATTAATAAGGAAACACAAGCTGTAAATGACACAGTAGACCAGATACATTTAATTGATATTTATAGGATATTCCATCCAAAAACAGCAGATTACACTTTCTTCTCAAGTGTGCACGGAACATTCTCCAGGATAGATCACATCTTGGGTGAGAAATGAAGCCTCAGTAAATTTAAGAAAATTGAAATCATATCAAGCATCCTTTCTGACCACAAGGCTATGAGATTAGAAATCAATTACAGGGAAAAAATGTAAAAAACACAAACACATGGAGGCTAAACAGTACGTTACTAAATAAGCAAGAGATCACTGCAGAAATCAAAGAGGAAATCAAAAAATACCTAGAGACAAATGAAAATGAAAACACGATGATCCAAACCTATGGGATGCAGCAAAAGCAGTTCTAAGAGGGAAGTTTATATCGATACAAGTCTACCTCAAGAAACAACAAACATCTCAAATAAACAATCTAATCTTACACCTAAAGGACCCAGAGAAAGAAGAACAAACAAAACACAAAGTTAGTAGAATGAGAGAAATCATAAAGATCAGAGCAGAAATAAATGAAATAGAAACAAAGAAAACAATAGCAAATATCAATAAAACTAAAAGCTGGTTCTTGGAAAAGGTAAACAAAATTGGTAAACCTTTAGCCAGACTCATCAAGAAAAAGAGGGAGAGGATTCAAATCAGTCAAGATTAGAAATGAAAAAAGAGAAGTTACAACGGACACCGCAGAAATACAAAGCATCATAAGAAACTACTACAAGCACCTCTATGCCAATAAAATGGACAACCTGGAAGAAATGGACAACTTCTTAGAAAAGTATAACCTTACAAGACTGAACCAGGAAGAAACAGAAAACATGAACAGACCAATCACAAGTAATGAAATTGAAACTGTAACTAAAAATCTTCCAGCAAACAAAAGTCCAGGACAGATGGCTTCACAGGTGAATTCTAACAAACATTTAGAAAAGAGCTAACACCCATCCTTCTTAAACTTGCAAAAAATTGCAGAGGAAGGAACACTCCCAAACTCATTCTACAAGTTCACCATCATCCTGCTACCAAAACCAGACAAAGATACTACAAAAAAAGAAAATTACAGACCAATATCACTGATGAATATAGATGCAAACAAAACTCCTCAACAAAATACTAGCAAACAGAATCCAACAACACATTAAAAGGATCATACCCCATAATCAAGTGGGATTTATCCCAGGGATGCAAGGATTCTTCAATATATACAAATCAATCAATATGATACACTATATTAATAAACTGAAGAATAAATCCACAAGAGCATCTCAATAGATACAGAAAAAGCTTTTGACAAAATACAACACTGATTTATGATAAAAACTCTCCAGAAAGTAGGCATAGAGGGAACCTACCTCAACATAAAAAGGCCATATATGACAAACCCACAGCAAACATCATTCTCAATGGTGAAAAACTGAAAGCATTTCCTCTAAGTTCAGGAATAAGACAAGGATGTCCACTCTTGCCACTATTATTCAACATAGTTTTGGAAGTCCTAGCCACGGCAACCAGAGAAGAAAAAGAAATAAAAGGAATACAAATTGGAAAAGAAGTAAAACTGTCACTGTTTGCAGATGGCATGATACTATACATAGATAACCCTAAAGATGCCACCAGAAAACTACTAGATCTAATCAATGAATTTGGTAAAGGTGCACAATACAAAATTAATGCACAGAAATCTCTTGCATTCCTATACACTAACAACAAAAGATCAGAAAGAGAAATTAAGGAAACAATCCCATTCACCGCTGCAACAAAAAGAATAAAATACCTAGGAATAAACCTACCTAAGGAGGTAAAAGACCTGTACTCAGAAAACTATAAGACACTGATGAAAGTAATTAAAGATGATACAAACAGATGGAGAGATATACCATGTTCTTGGATTGGAAGAAACAACATTGTGAAAATGACTGTACTACTCAAAGCAATCTACAGACTCAAGGCAATCCCTATCAAATTACCAATGGCATTTTTTACGGAACTAGAACAAAAAATCTTAAAGTTTGTATGGAGACACAAAACACCCTGCATAGCCAAAGCAATCTTGAGGGAAAAAAACGGAGCTGGAGGAATCAGACTCCCTGACTTCAGACTATACTACAAAGCTACAGTAATCAAGACAATATGGTTCTGGCATAAAAACTGAAATATAGATCAATGGGGGCTTCCCTGGTGGTGCAATTGTTGAGAATCCGCCTGCTAATGCAGGGGACACGGGTTCGAGCCCTGGTCTGGGAGGATCCCACATGCCGCGGAGCAACTAGACCCATGAGCCGCAACTACTGAGCCTGCGTGTCTGGAGCCTGTGCTCCACAACAAGAGAGGCTGCGATGGTGAGAGGCCCATGCACTGCAATGAAGAGTGGCCCCCGCTTGCCACAACTAGAGAAAGCCCTCGCACAGAAACAAAGACCCAACACAGCAAAAATAAATTAATTAATTAATAAACTCCTACCCTCCAACACCTTCTTTAAAAAAAAAAAAAAGAAAGAAGTATAGATCAATGGAACAGGATAGAAAGCCCAGAGATAAACCCACGCACCTATGGTCAACTAATCTATGATGAAGGAGGCAAGGATATACAATGGAGAAAAGACAGTCTCTCAGTAAGTGGTGCTGGGAAAACTGGACAGCAACATGTAAAAGAATGAAATTAGAACACTCCCCACACATTAGAACACCATACACAAAAGTAAACTCAAAATGGATTAAAGACCTAAATGTAAGATACTATAAAACTCTTAGAGGAAAACACAGGAAGAATACTCTTTGACATAAATCACAGCAAGAACTTTTTTGACCCACCTCCTAGAGTAATGGAAATAAAAACAAAAATAAACAAATTGGACCTAATGAAACTTAAAAGCTTTTGCACAGCAAAGGAAACTATAAAGACAAAAAGACAACCCTCCAAATGGGAGAAAATATTTGCAAATGAATCAATGGACAAAGGATTAATCTCCAAAATATATAAACAGCTCATGCAGCTCAGTATTAAGAAAACAAACAACCCAATGAAAAAATGGGTAGAAAACCTAAATAGACATTTTTCCAAAGAACACATACAGATGGCCAAGAGCCACATGAAAAGCTGCTCAACAACACTATTAGAGATTTGCAAATCAAAACTACAATGAGGTATCACCTCACAGCAGTCAGAATGGCCATCGTCAGAAAATCTACAAACAACAAATGCTGGAGAGGGTGTGAAGAAAAGGGAACACTCTTGCAATGTTGGTGGGAACATAAATTGATACAGCCACTATTGAGAGAAGTATGGAGGTTCCTTAAAAATCTAAAAGCAAAATTACCATATGACCCAGTAATCCCACTACTGGGCATATACCCAGAGAAAACCATAATTCAAAAAGACACATGCACCCCAATATTCATTGCAGCACTATTTACAATAGCCAGGTCCTGGAAGCAACCTAAATGCCCATTGACAGATGAATGGATAAAGAAGATGTGGTACATTTATACAATGGAATATTACTCAGCCATAAAAAGGAACAATATTGGGTCATTTGTAGAGACGTGGATGGACCCAGAGACTGTCATACAGAGTGAAGTAAGTCAGAAAGAGAAAAACAAATATCGTATATTAGGGCATATATGTGGAATCTAGAAAAACGGTACAGATGAACCGGTTTTCAAGGCAAAACTAGAGACACAGATGTAGGGAACAAACGTATGGACACCAAGGGGGGAAAACGGGGGGGCCGGGGGAGCGGGGGGGTACTGTGATGAATTGGGAGATTGGGATTGACGTATATATACTAATATGTATAAAATGGATGACTAATAAAAACCTGCTGTATAAAAAAAAAATAAGTAAATAAAAATGACAAAAAAAAAAAGAGTGCAGGGTTTTCACTAAGCTGAACCAGCAGGAATATTTCTAAAATTTGATCAACGGCAGGGCCCAAGAGTGAGGCCTAGTCAAAAAGAAGACTCAGAGGAGCCTGACTGAAGTTTGGTCTTTGTCACTACGAATGGTGAGGGAGGGAGTGGGGCACAGGTAAAATACCAAGAATTAGGCCCAAAAATGGCATTATATTTCTCAGCAGCATGGCTAAAAGCTGGAAAATAATGGAATAATATCTCTAAAACTCTGAGAGAAATTGTTTTTCAATCCAGAATTGTATACCCAAGTAGCTTGATTCAAGTGTGAAAGTCTCCTGAAAACATTTTTTGATTATTCTTAAAAAATTATTTTCCATGTTCCTTTTTTTTTTCAGGGACATACATAGGATATGCTTCAAGTAAAGCTGTAAGCCCAGAAAAATATACCATGACAGCTTGCTGCCTGTGAGGGGAGCAGAATATGTGAACCCAAAATATGTCACCTTGGCATGTGGATTATTTTGAGCTGAAGGTAAACAAGACCCAGCAGACCTAAAAAAAAAAAAAGCAACTTTTACTCCCTTAATTACCTAAAAGAATTTAGATGGAGGACCTGGCCCAGAAATATAGCTATTACCAAAGATAATTTTTTATCCAAAAGACAAAACGTAGGCAGGGCAAACATCTAATTACCAAGCATCTGCTCTTCTTATTCTCCTATGAATTTCCCTCTTCCCCTTTGAAGCCCCAGGCCCCTACCCCATTCTTTAGCTCAGTATGGCATATAATCCTCAACTGCCCAACTTGCTCTTGGGGCTCAAATCTTTGGGGGTCCCATATATACAAAATTAAATATTTCTCTTGATAATCGATCTTATTTCAATTTAATTAATTATTTCAATTTTAATTACTTTAAAAACCTAAAGGGGAAAGAGGGAAAATGTTCTGCCTCTATACCGGCAGAAAATTATTTAGCCTTTAACAGTTTAGGGAAATTAAACTATAACCAATTATTTTACAAAGGGTTTTGGAATAAGAATTATAAACGAGAGAAGAGGAGACCTCTAAAAAGGTGGAAAATAACACTTTCCTCGTGTTTAAATTTTTTAATTAACATTATCTTTTATTAAGCTTGTTTTGCAAGATAAGTATCCCATAAATGCTTCTATCAATACCCTCTTCAGATCTTTTAGTTTCATTTTTGCTGGCTCCAACATTCAATGCAATCATATACTTGTGTGACCTTTTCGGTTTGTAAGGCATGGTAACCTGATAATTTTTCTTTTAGTTTTTCCATGTAAACACTTCACTGTGTTCAATGGGGCATAAGAATAGGAGCCTGCTTTTTTTTTTTTTTTTTTTTGTGGTACGTGGGCCTCTCACTGTTGTGGCCTCTCCCGTTGCGGAGCACAGGCTCCGGACGCACAGGCTCAGTGGCCATGGCTCACGGGCCTAGCCGCTCTGCGGCATGTGGGATCTTCCCGGACCGGGGCATGAACCCATGTCCCCTGCATCGACAGGCGGACTCTCAACCACTGCGTCACCAGGGAAGCCCGGAGCCTGCTTTTTATTCAGTTACCATATCAGTTAAGTCACCTTTTGTTGCATAATAGACACCTTACTGATGCTAACTTGGCAAATAAAGGAAGTTATTGAATCACATGGATTAAAAATTCATGTATCACTTGAGGCCAGGGCTTGAACTACATCAGCATAACCAGGCTTTCTCCTTCTCTCCACCCTGTTCCTTAATGTGATGGCTTAATGTGATGTCAATGAGGCAAGATAATTAATCCACACCTTTCATGTTCAAGTCTAGCAGAAAATATAAAGAGCATCTCTTTTAGAAAGCTCATCTTAGAACCCAAATAATTTACTTTGATTGGCTCACTTAGGTCAGGTGACTTTCCCTGAAACAAACACTATACCCTGGGAAATCAGGGTCACAGTTTTCATGCTGTAGAGTCTCATCTGGACACTTGGCCAGAGAACAGGTAATCCAGTTTCCCAAAGGAAAATTGGCATATTTTTTCCTGTAGAGGGGGAATAGATGCTGGGCAAGCAAAAATAGCATACATATGTTACAGCTCTTAATACATTCAAAAGCCCATTGTTCTGCTGTCTCCACCGAGCAGAATTCCCAAAGAAGAATTCACCTCAGCCCAACTAAATGCTTCTCTTGGCAAAAAAAAAAAAAAAAAAAGTTAAAAATTAACACACAATTTCTTTTTAAACTTATGATCAAATCACACACAAATGAATATTTTTCAAGTTCTACATAGTCATTTGGAGTCTTTATAGAGTCCTTGCTCAATGTTTTTAGTAGCTTATAGTTATGACAGAAACTAACTATAAATGTAAGGAAAAGTTGTGATTTTCTTTCCTCAGAGGATGTGCATTTCTACCTGCAGTTTTCTCTTGAATATCATCACATTCTACCCTCAGCTTTGATGATGAAGTATAAGGGTTTTCTTTCACATCAATGCCCCCCGGGTTGCTGGCTATAATCAGCCCCCCGGGCAGGAAGCTGAGTATTCTGGGGAGTCACGCTGCATGTCTCTGAGATCAGATGAGGAGAGCAGCTCCATGGAGACCTCCTGCATATTCCAGGAAATGGCTAAAGTGATGTGGTTTTCCTCTTTCCGAATAATTAATTTTCAAAAATTGGCATGAGGCTCTGCTATTTCTGTACTTGCATAAGATAAACCACTCTTGTTCCGTTTAGCTGAACGTCTGCCTGTGGAGCACTGGGTTAATAAGTTACCCCTGCCATTGCCACCCGTGAAGGACTGGCTAGGGCTTTATTTCTACAGAAACAATCCATTCTCTGCCAATGCATCTGAAGGTCAGACAAAGCAGCATAGCTTTTCTAGTTTCAAACCTCACATTTTCTTTTCTAAATGAAAGTTTATCACATTTGTTTATCCAGTACCTAGTAGAATCAAGTATCCTCTCTTCAAGAGATCATAGTCTGGTAGAAATTCTGATATGTTATTATGCTATACAGTGATTTAGAAATGTATTCTAGAATCCTAGTATATATGCATAGCTAATCTCCTAGATTAAAAGTCGCCTTTGGACTTCCCTGGTGGCGCAGTGGTTAAGAATCCACCTGCCTATGCAAGGGACATTGGTTCGAGCCCTGGTCTGGGAAGATCCCACATGCCACAGAGCAACTAAGCCCACGAGCCACAACTACTGAGCCCGTGTGCCATAACTACAGAAGCCCACGTGCCTAGAGCCCATGCTCCACAACAAGAGAAGCCACCGCAATGAGAAGCCCGCGCACCACAGCGAGGAGTAGCCCCCGCTCATCGCAACTAGAGAAAGCCCGTGCACAGCAACGAAGACCCAATGCAGCCCAAAATTAATTAATTAATTATTTTTAAAGTTGTCTTTGATATTAAGTAACCACCAAAAAAGAAAAATTCACTTATGTATTCATGAATTCTGAGAAATATTTTTAATATATCTATATTTATATATATATTTATTTTTAATACATCAAAGACATTTTGATACATTTACTTAAAGCATTTTTCTCCTATTGAACAAATCCCTGTTCTTTGGTTTCGTCAAATCATAATGATTATAATAATTTGCAAATTTAAAAAATTAATTTTAAACTTCCTTAGGGTATACATGGTTTGATAATTCTTTATATATCTTTAGATTCCATTATCAACTTCTCATAATTCTTTCCTGATAAAGTGGATTGGTGATGAACGGAAAGGACAACCCTAGAGGGGAAGCAAACTTCTTTTTTGTTTTGTTTTCTGGTCACTTCTTGAATGGGATTTCCCATGTATGGCTTGGATCTTGCAGCTAAAGAGAAGTAACTCATGGAAGAAGATATTTAGGAGCTAATTTATATAAGACGAATAAATCTAAGACAAGAAGAAACCTTTAGGGTTATAAATTATAGGATTTTTCCCTATTATAGATCCAAGTACAATAAATAAAAATTGGGATTTATTTTTCCCAGAGATTAAAGTACCAGAAACGAATCTCCCATGTGGAACTTGCTCTTAGGCACAGCATCGATTTCTCCCTTGATGTGTAAAGCAAGAAGTAATGGAAAAAAATATCCCAGCTGAATGAAAACCACAAGTGTCTCTGATGCCCTGGCCCTAATGGCTTTTATTCCTCTTGCAAAAACATTTTTACCCTATAACCAAAATAACTGTCTAAGGCACATTGTCTGCAGTCCTTTGCAAGGCTTTTAAAATACTTTCAAATATAGTTTAACCCACCAAAGAAGCAACAGGTCAGATTAGGATTTGAGGCTTCAGTAGTAATTACAGGTCCCTTTGGTTGTTTAACACATAACAACTCGTCTGGGGAAGGCTGGTATTAGAGTAAATTAAATTACAAGATAAACTTGTTAGACAAGTGTACTTTGACTAGACTTTTGACAAAGAATCCAAATGATGAAAACATCATCCACTATCATTTGTTTCACCAACCCACAAAATCTTCACTCAAATATTAGGGTCAGTTATAGATTTATCAACTCGTGTGTGCTCTGAAAAGATAAACTAACACATAGGGAATAGAAGTGTAAAGTGGGACTTTAAGTTATGTATCAGGGAAACACATAAGTCTTTGAGAATGTACACTGAAGATCAAATTTAAAACTTTCACTTGATTCTGGAAGGCTGAGAAAGCCCAAGGAAATAAAGTGCTAATAAATGAGGAAGTAGAAATATGCACTGAAATGCAACAGAATAAGGAAACAAATGTTATCCAGCTCAAGATACACTTAAAAAGATTCAATGTAGCTGGATTCTAAAATAAGACTTAATATTCAGGTTTAAGAGGTATTTAATTTTTTCCCAGCTCTGTCCACTGAAAGGTCCTAGAAGCCCAGAAGTAATTACACCCCCGGAGCAATTAGCACACCCAACACCCAGATCTTTATTCCTAAATACCATTCTCTATTAAAAGGAATCAGGTAACCCTGGAGAAATGACAGATTCCAGGGTTGGTGCAGGGAAGGTACAAGATGAACCTGAACATTTTGTGCCAGAAAGTAAGGAACTGCTAAAAATACACTAAAAGTTAAAAAAAAAAATTGACATGTCAAAAGGACACATAGAGCCAGCTAAGGCATTCCCACTGGGCAAGTCAGAGATAATTTAAGCATCAAAATAAACAAGGTCCATAACATATTATAACCCATTGAATAAAATAATAATCCATATTGACAATAAATAGATGATTGATAAATAAATAAATAAATGGTATAGATAGATCTTTCTAACTAGAATGCCAACTAATAAATCTGGAAAGATCCAATATGAAAATCACATGCAACTGTCATGATAAAAATTTATTTAGATAAGGCTAATGGATAGATTAGTCTTGGGTGATAAGGGTGGTGAGTGAGTTTGGTGAGAAACAGGATATTTCTATAGTTCCACCCCACAAATTATCACAACTATCACACCAACAGTGGAGCACAGCCAGCAATCTACCCAGTAGTGAAGCCTAGGCTGCAACCTTCACATCTTCAGGGTACAGCTCTTGGCCCCAGTGATCACACAACACAGCCTGAGGCCCTGCACCAACTTAGTACCCTGTCTGTGGCCCCACCTGAACATAGAGTCAAGCCAGTGGCACCACCCTGCCAGGAAACACAGCTTGTGATACTGCCCAACCAGAGGTGATTGCAGAGCCCAGCTGGTGGCCCCACCTGACAGCAGAGCACAGCAAGTATCTCTGCCAGACTAGGGAGCCCACCCAGCAGCCCCACTTGAATGTGGAGCCCAGCAGCAGGCCCAACCAACTGTGGAGTCCAACCAGCAGTAACTGCCCTGACTTCAGAGCATGGACAGTGGTCTCATCCAAATTTACCCAAGGAGATGAAAGATCTGTACACTGAAAGCTATAAAGACACTGATGAAAGAAATTAAGCAGATACCAAAAAATGGAAAGATATTTCCTGTTCATGATTGAGAAGAATTATATTCTTCTTGTTTTGGATTTTAGAAAGTTTATTAAACATTTTTGGATTGTCTGGGCTATTGTTCTCCATTGCCAGTGTTCACAGAGTGTAGGAATTCATGCTTTGGGGTTGAGAGAGAGAGATTTATCCTGCCTTGTAGTCTTGGCTATTTCTTATCACACTTAGGGGGTTTGACAGTTTGGAGGAAGCTGGGAGTAGAAGACGTTTCCATTCACTACTGTTTGAGGACACACTGGAGGAGGTCAGACATGCTCTCTGCAGTGACCCTGTAATTGTCCCTACTGGAGAGAAGTATTCTTCTTAATATTTAATATTATTAAAATTTTCATACTACCCAAAGCCATCCATAGATTCAATGTAATCTTTATAGAAAAAAAAGGCATTTTTTTTACAGATATAGAAAAAATTATTCTAAAATTCATTTAGAGCCACAAATAACCAAAGCAATCTTGAGAAAGAAGTACAAAGGTAGAGGCATCACACTTCCTGATTTCAAACTATATTAAAAAGCTATAGTAATCAAAACAGTATGGTACTGGCCTATACACTGACACATAGACCAATTGAACAGAATCAAGAGCCCAGAAATAAACCCCCATATATAAGATCAACTATTATTTGACAAGGGAGCCATGAATAGTCAAAGGGGAAAAAATATTCTCTTCAATAAATAGTGATGGGAAGACGGGAATAAAGACACAGACCTACTAGAGAATGGACTTGAGGATACAGGGAGGAGGAAGGGTAAGCTGAGACAAAGTGAGAGAGTGGCATGGACATATATACACTACCAAATATAAAATAGCTAGCTAGTGGGAAGCAGCTGCAGAGCACAGGGAGATCAGCTCGGTACTTTGTGAGCACCTAGAGGGGTGGGATTGGGAGGGTGGGAGGGAAGGAGATGCTAGAGGGAAGAGATATGGGGACATATGTATATGTATAACTGATTCACTTTGTTATAAAGCAGAAACTAACACACCATTGTAAAGCATCCAATAAAGATGTTAAAAAAAATGGTGATGGGGAAACAGGATATTCACATGCAGAAGAATGAAAATGGATCCTGATCTTACACCACTCACAAAAATTAACTTGAAATTACTTAAAAAAGTAAATGTAATACCTAAAAACTGTAAAACTCCTAGAATAAAATATAGCAGGTAAGCTCCTTGCCATTGGTCTTAGAAATGATTTTTTGGATATAACTCCAAAAGCACAAGCAACAAAAGCACAAATTTTTAAAGGACTACTTCAAACTAAAAGTGTCAGAGTATCAAGAGAAACCATTAACAAAACTGAAAAAGCAGCCTTTGGAATGGGAGAAAATATTTGCAAATCATGCATTTGATAAGAGGTCAATAAAAAGGTAGGAATGTAAATTGGTGTAGCCACTATGGAAAACAGCATGGAGCTTCCTCAAAAAAATTAAAAATAGAACTACCCTATAATCCAGCAATCCCACTTCTGGCTATATATCCAAGGAAATAAAATCATGATCTCAAATATTTATCGGCACCCCCATGTTCAATGCAGCATTATTCATAACAGCTAAGACATGGAAACAACCTAAGAGTCCATCAACAGATGACTGGATAAAGAAAGTGTTGAGATATATATATATATATATATATATATATATATATATATATAATCTTTTAACATTCTCACCAACAATGCATAAGAATTCTCCTTTTCCTACATCCTTGCCAGCAATTGTTATCTCTTCTCTTTATACATACAATGGAATATTATTCAGTCATTAAAAATAAGGAAATCCTACCATTTGCAAAAAATAACATTAATGAAACCTGAGGGCTTCATGCTAAGTGAAATAAGAATGACAAATACTCTATCCCACTACTGGGCATATACCCAGAGAAAACCATAACTCAAAAAGACACATGCAGCCCAATGTTCATTGCAGCACTATTTACAATAACCAGGTCATGGAAGCAACCTAAATGCCCATCGACAGACAAATGGATAAAGAAGATGTGGTACACATATACAATGGAATATTACTCAGCCATAAAAAAGGAATGAAATTAGGTCATTTGTAGAGACGTGGATGGATCTAGAGACTGGCATAAAGAATGACGTAAGTCAGAAAGTGAGAAACAAATATCGTATATTAATGTATATATGTGGAACCTAGAAAAATGGTACAGATGAACCAGTTTGCAGGGCAGAAATAGAGACACAGACGTAGAGAACAAGCAGAAATAGATACACAGATGTAGAGATTGGGACTGATATATATACACTAATATGTATAAAATGGATAACTAATAAGAACCTGCTGTAAAACAAAGTAAATAAAACAAAATTTAAAAAAAAATTTAAAAAAAGAATGATATACTCTATGATCTGATCTCCCTTATGTGTAGAATCTAAAAACATTGAATTCATAGAAACAGAGTGTATACTGGTTAATGCCTGGGGCAGGAGATGGGGGAATGAATGAAGGTGGCCAAAGGGTATAAACTTCCAGTTATAAAAAGAGTAAGTGGGGCTTCCCTGGTGGTGCAGTGGTTGAGAGTCCGCCTGCCAATGCAGGGGACACGGGTTCGTGCCCCGGTCCAGGAAGATTCCACATGCCGCAGAGTGGCTCGGCCCATGAGCCATGGCTGCTGAGCTTGTGCGTCCAGAGCCTGTGCTCCGCAACGGGAGAGGCCACAACAGTGAGAGGCCCGTGTACCGCAAAAAAAAAAAAAAAAAAAGAGTAAGTTCTTGGGATCCAATATAAAGCATGGTAACTGCAGTTAACAATGCTGTATTGCTAAGAGAGTAAATCTCAAAGGTTCTCACCACACGCACCAAAAGAAACACCTATGTGAGGTGCTGGATGTGTTAACTAACCTTATTGTGGTAATCATTTTGCAATATATACACATATCAAATCATCATATTTGTATGTCTTAAACTTACACAATGTTATATGAAAATTATATTTTGGTAAAGATAGAAAAAAATTTAAAACACAAGCAGAATTTATTCTCTCTCTCTCTCTCTCTCTCTCACACACACACACACACACACACACACACACACACACACAGAGTTAAAAAGCAGTTGAAAAACCTTAGAAGCCCTGCTTCTAAGGCCTTTCAACTGCTTTAATCAGGCCCTAGAACATCCCAGATAATCTCCCATAGTTAAAGCCAACTGAATAAGGATTTCAATTACATCTGCAAATTCCCTTCACAGCAATACCCAGATTAGTGTTTGAATAACTGGGGATGTAGCTTAGCCAAGTAGACACATGAAAAAGAAAAAGAGAAACCATCACATTATGAAAACTCATATATATAAACAAGGAGGTTAAAAAAGATTATTTAAATGTAGAAACTATAGCCATTCATTCAATACTACTGCCATCATAAAAAAACGTATAACAATAAAAGCCAGGCAAACCTTGTAAAAGAATAAAGATGTTTCAATAGGCACAAAAGACGTTTAAGATGAACGTCATTCTTGAGACAAAAGTAAGAAGCTATCAAAGAATAGTCAAACATAGCCATCTATAATATACTGTTTCAGAAGGAAAGCTTTAGCTCATAAGTCAGGTTCACCACGATAAACAACCAGAACCTGGAAAACACTGGACATCATAAATGACACAGAGACTGAGAAACAAGAAGTTGTCATATTTTATCATGGTTCAAAACAAAATGACTCTCAGCCCTATGCCTTGAAGGGGACAGAGGTTAGAAAAACGCTAGCAGTTGTTTTATGACCTTTCCGGCTTTGAAAAGAAAGGCCCCTTAGGCCAAGCAAAGCCCATTTTTCCCCATGATTTGAAGACCAACAACATTTTATCCTGGTGTGAGAGGCTGATCTTCGCTGTTTGACGGCACACATCTTTTCACAGATGGAGTTGAAGGCAGTGCTTTCCCAGAACCACGACTCTTTTCCTCCTTTACCCTGAGCCTGCAGTGCCTGGGTACACTTCACTCCAAGTGACTGTTCCCTACAAGCTATAGTTCATCTTTTCTTTTCTTTTTTGAAACACTATATTGGAGAAGAAAGCTGCAAAGCAGCTTTTGTGAGACTCTATTATCAGAACAAAAGGAGGAATAGCATGCATCAGTAGTTCATTCTTCTTAATAATTTTTATGGACTGAATGTTCTCACTGAGAAGTTAGAGAAGTCACTTAGAAATTCATTATGCAGGGAGAAAACTCAAGACGGCTCCTGGCACTAAGCAATTCTTTTTTTCTATTAGATCGTTAAAGTAGTTAGCTGCACCTGGGTGTGAACAAAGCTTAAGAAAACCTTGTAAGTGGTAACACTATGCTCTCAGATTATTATCTTCAGGATGTCTCTGTACACAGTGCATATAGTCATCTTCAGTATCACTGCCTACACAGAAACAAGCAGAGGCCAGGAAAACCCTGCTGAGATGCAGATATTATTGGGTCGCTGATCGGTTCACTTACTAAGAGGTCCACTCCTACCCACTGGCCTCGCCTGTGAGACCAGACTCAGCTTCAGGGTCTGCGTGTTAGTAGGGTGGGCAAACTCCCATAAAGTTGAAGCTTGAACTTCAATTTACCCAAACAAGCCCTCTCGTGGGGGAGGGTGAGTAAGCCTAAAGAAATAACGTTACTGAGAAGTTAAGACTTCTGCAGTAGAATCCCCTCCTACCAGCACTAAAAATGAGGAGTAGGACACAACATGGCATAAGTATTTCCTATTGGCCAGATAAAGGGGTGAGCATGTGAGACTCATAGGAAAGTTTGCGAAGACTCATAGTCCTGGATTTGTACAGAGAAAAGACCACAAGGAGCTTGAGAGGTCAAGGGTGAGTCAAGGTCACTAGATGGGTAACCAGGACAGAGTGCTAGTGGCACAGCAGGCCAGTGCAGACAACAGCAGCAGCACATGTTTTGTACAGCATCCTGGAGAGATAACAGGAGCAGTGGCTACAGCACACAGAAGCAGAGGCACAAAGAGAGGCACAAATCTTATGTAAGATAACCTTCCTCTTGGGGTCCCCCAGAAAGACTAGAAAGGGGAAGGTGTAGATATCTGTTGAGGCCCTTGAGCTCTCAGATTTCTTGCTGCCTCTGGAGGTATTGGTTAAGTCCCCCTATGATCTTAGCTCCGTAGTTCTTGCCTTATGCATTTTCAGACTTTATTTGAGCATTTGTTTTTCCAGACTGGGTCTGAAAACCAGTGGTGTCAGACTAAGTGTGATTTAAAAACCAGACTGGGTCTGGGATCAGACCCAGACCACCTTCAGGAACTTGAACCTTTGGTTCACATCCCCCAATTAAAAAGGGTTACAGCAGGCTCTTGGAACGAGCTGGAGATCTGAAGTTAAAACTGACTTAGGGAGGTTTCTCTATAGAAGCAGTTGGCACCTTAAGGTAGACAGTTCTCCCAAGATCGTGGATCAAGATCTTAATCTCCAATATGAAAGCTTTATTCCTTTTGCTTTTTCACTACTTGCCTTTTCTCTCTGTTAATGTACAGGAAGATAAGGTTCCTTATCTCCGGTATCTTTCACTGAATGTACTGCTAAGGTCATAGCTACACAACAAAAGTCCTTAAAACGTTCTTGCTAAGGTGGTTTAGATAATAAAATTGTAGAACTAGAAGGAGTCCGTGCCATAGTAAATATCTCTTACTGTACCTATATACACACCTCTGGTATTGCAACAAATACAAGAAATTATCAAACTAGCCACTTGGCTAAAACAGGTTGATGCTCCTTCAGGTACATTCTTTGATTTATTTGATGCCACTTGGTTTGATTCTTGGGGGCCCTGGCTAAGGAGTACACTCAGTCTCTTGGTATTATCCTCCTAATAGCTATCATTATAGTTTCCCTGGTGTGCTATATTCTCTCAAAGGTCTTAAATGCATGTTTGCAGCCACCAGCAGTACATCAAATGGTCTCGCTGCACTTGGAAAAACAGAAACAAAACAAACAATGAGATGAACAGCAAGAACAATTCTTTCACGATCTGGCATTATAACCTAAAACTTTTACAAGGAGACAAGAAGGAACTTAACTCTGATGGTTACTGAGAGTGGGTTAATACCAATTTTTGGTCAATCTCTCATGTATGAGAGGATGAACAAAAGGGTGGAATTGTTAAATTAATAAACAAGGAAGGCATTAGACTGACGTGGCTTTAATGCTGTGGTGACCTATATAAGCAAACCAAAATCTCAGCCTATAAATGCCTCAAGACTACAAAATCAAAATACTGAGGACAACTAATCACAGTCAACTAGGCTTTAAGTTATAGCCAATAAATAATTTCCTTACTTTGCTTCTGCCTTTTCTCTATAAAAGCTTCTCCCCAAGCTTTTACTGGTGGACCATTCCTAAACACTTCTGGTTTGGTATTGCCCAATTCAAATCAATTTTTGCTCAAATAAGCTCAAAATGTTTACTATGCCTCAATTACTCTTTTAACAGCATGAACACTCCAGTCCTTCACAGTCCCCACAACTCTCAATTGTCTTTTAACAGTTGTGTTTCACATTTTTGTGACTCAGTGACATTTGAGCTTGAAAGCCTCTGCTATAAGTGAGTATGAGGTGGGTCCAGTGGTAGATGATTCAAGGAAAGGCCAATTAAACTGTAGGTCACTCTTCCTGATACCCCAATTGACACATTTAATAAAAAGCAAGCTATGCTGTATTTCATGTTCTTCCAGGCCTTTCATCCAGCATTCCAAAACTCATGATCAGAAAAATATGCAGTCCCGATAGCTCTCTTCTTATAAAATACGTATATTCATAGAATCTTTTCTGTTCGTTTCACAGAATCACAGCATACATACATCTCTTTTTTGGCTTATTTGTTTAGCTTGAAATATCTTTTCTCAGTATAGAACAATGGATGAAGTATTTACAAATATTGACACAAAAATATCTAACATTTTTCTTTCAGCTTAGCAATGTACAATAAAACAACAAACAGAAAGCATTAAGAGCTGAATTATTCTGAAATTGGTCACACAGAACTACTCCAAAATACTTGTCAGAAGATTTTAAGCAATAGATATTAGGAAGGTAATGCATATATTTACATGAATCTAAGAACATTTTTGTAGCCTCCTACAGTTGAAATATACTGAGCCACAACAAACCTCCAGACAAAGCTCACTTCTATAATGTAAGTGCCATTTGCAATAACTTCATAGGACAGCATAGACATTAAAACATATAATTTGTGTCGGTGGCAAAGAGATTCCATTATTCACTTATTCATCTTGAGATTCTCAGTTACAAACCAAAGAAATTGTTCTAGCTCATTAAAGCAGAAAAAAATACTTCATTAAAAGGATATAAGTTTCAGAATCTCTGGGAAAGACCCAGAAGCAGGCTTGATGTTCACTCTTCCAAGAACAATCTCCAAAATAAGACACAAGACTGTTCCAGCACCAGGGCTACCACCAGGTACAACATCACAGTTTGCACTGGTGGTTCCAGGTACTAGAGACAACTCCTAGAGTCTTTTGGACTGTGCCTCTGGAAGGCTGGATGTCTTGGCCTGCATCAATGTTTATGCTTGGCTGCAAAGCATGATGGCTAGAAAAGTAAGGTTATGGGCTCTGCCACTGTGAGCGGTGGGCTAATAAGGCGAAGAACTCCCCACACACAAAAAAAGGTATACAAAGGTGCTGAGGAATCAAACGACCACTGCCCACCCACCCACCCCTGCCAAAGCAACAGGGCATTAGATACTGGGTGAGAAAGTGTTAAGGAAAAATAAAATAACATGTTAAGAAACAAATTCTTGTGGAATTTTTAGTCTGTTGGGGAAGACAGGACAAAAATTAAGCAAATAATCACATTAATAAATGTATAACTACCAACCGCATAAGTGATCCAAAGGAGAAAGTTCTGGTTCTCTGAGAGCTCGTATCAACTGCAGATCCAGAAGACTTCTTAAGGAAATGATTTCTGACCTGGGATCTGAAGAAGGAATAAGAATTAAACTGATGAAGGGAATTGAAGAACATTCCAGAACATTCTATTCAGGGGAAGCACATATGCAGACAGCTGTGATGAGAGGGAACACAGCAAGTTTGAGGAGGAGGAAGGACCATGTATTTACTTGAGATTAAGGTTAGGGTGGGAAAAGAGTTGTGTAAATAAGGTTTGAGAGGTAGATGGGGCTAGATGAGGCAATATTTATGTCTTCATTCTGAAAGCAAATGTGGAAGGGGAGTGCAAGAGTACTCTAATCAGATCTCTCTGATAATTTTGTGTCAACTGAGCACTGGGAGGCTGTAGACAACATGTGGTTCAGGAGGGAGGTGATTGTAGTCTCACCTCTTACAAGACACTTGGAGAAAACCCACCAGCCACTTTACAGTAGATTCTTGTTGCTTTTTCTTCGGCGTGTGTAAGTTCTGTTTTAATCAGTTTTGCTATATCTGTTATTTTGCAAAATTGAATTATGTACATGCTTAAAACATTTTCTGATTTTGAAAAGCTTAATGTCATAAATATTCCTTTCTTGGAAACTGCATCTCTGATGACACTCTAGAGCATTTGCAACTCATAGCCTAATGTATTTGGATAAGCTGAAATTCCCTGAAATTCAGAATTTATAATAAAAGGCATTATGGTTTCCAAATAGTAGTGGATGACCAGGGAATTACAGTATTTAGCGCTGCTTTTCAGACTTCCACCTGAAAACTGCCTTTCCCTGGTCGTCTGATCTACTGTCTCTTCGCCTATTAATTCTTAGTTAATTTCTGCATAAATAGCAATAGAAAGCTGTATAAGAACTTCATTAATTTTTTTCTTCAATTACTTGAAATTTGGCTAGAACTGAAGATTTCTTTGCATTAAAGCAGCCTGAAGTATTAGCTTAAAAAAGTGTGGTTTGAAGCCAGGAGACTTGATGTTAAGTTCTGTTTGCATCACTTCCCAGATATATGACATTTTGAAAGTTATTGGAGTCTTTAGCCTTTGTTTTCTCAACTGCAAAAGAGAGGGCCTCCAGCTGAGTTGTAATGAAGATAAAATAAGAGGATATTTCATCAAAGTGATTCGCATGCTAGACAAGTGTAGAAACATAAACATGAAAATGATTTACTAAATAAACAGGGTTCGGAAATGCAGAAACATTGGGGTGCTTCATAGCAAAGAAAATATTCAAAAATTTTGCAGCATTTTAAGAATACGCACAAAAGTAGAGACCGGAACTGTTTTGATTGTGCCTGTGTTCCTTCTTTCGGGATTTTCCTTGTTGGTCTCTTGAGTTTAGAGCATGTGAAAACCCTGGATCAGCCTCCAGCAGCCTCCCAGCTGGGCCACACCCCAGAAAGCAATCGTGGCAGTAAATTTAAACAGAGTCCAGGAGTAAGCAAGGCATATCTCTTCAACAGCCATGTATGCTTAGGTTCTTTTGGTGCACTATGTTTCATTTCATTTGATTAGCTGTTTATCAGATATACAGGGCGGAATTAATAATACGCCTCAGCTCAAGGCACTTTATAATCATCGATCCATATGAGTCTCTCTAGTTTTAACAGTTATTTATTCTACTTATCCACATCTCCAAGGTAACCATTCTGCTGTATTTCTTTTTTTTTTCATTTATTTATTTATGGCCGCGTTGGGTCTTCATTGCTGCGCGCAGGCTTTCTCTAGCTGCGGTAAGCAGGGGCTACTCTTCGTTGCGGTACACAGGCTTCTCATTGCAGTGGCTTTTCTTGTTGCGGAGCATGGGCTCTAGGCGTGCGGGCTTCAGTAGTTGTGGCACACGGGCTCAGTAGTTGTGGCGCACAGGCTTAGTTGCTCCACGACATGTGGGATCTTCCCAGACCAGGGTTCAAACCCGCATCCCCTGCATTAGCAGGCGGATTCTTAACCACTGCGCCACCAGGGAAGCCCTATTTATTTCTTTTTATTTTAAAGTGCTCTAAAATGTGTTGTGTGATTTTGTTAGCATTTATTTTAAACTATGTAAATCCTTATAGATCTCATTCATTTTCTTACTCTTTTGGACTAAGTACTATCTTTTTAAGATCCAATCTTATTTCTATGTGTACATCAGATATGTTCCTCCTAAAGCTCCATAACCACCCATGGTATGTATTCTCCAGGTCTTGCCTATTTACTCTACCCAAACTGCCACCAACTCCCACCACTGTAAACATTACTGTAATAGCTATCTTTATATATTTCACACTATAAAAACATTTGAAATGTTCTGTGGGATAAATTCTCAGTAGCAGAACTGCTGTGTCATAGTATGTATGTACACTTAATTTATCTACATCATGCCAGACTGTTCTTCAGAATGGCTGTATCAATCCACTCCCCATGAAGCTTTCTGCATAGCTGCTTCCCTGACAACACTCAGCATTATCCAGTTTTCTAATTTTTACCAATTTAATACTGTTAATTTAACCTGAATTTCCCTGATTACTATCCTCAGCATGCCTTTGAGTACTTGGTTTTGAGAGTTTTCTTTTCTGTAAATTGCTCTCTCACAGTCTTTACCTGTTTTCCTATTGTGGTAACTGACTTGTCACTTTACAGAAATTCCCTGCTAATTATTAATTCCTTTCCAGTTTTAAACATTGAAAATACCTTCTCCCATTTAGTCATCTATTAATTTGGTCCATAGTGTTCTTCATGAATGAAAAACCTTAATTTTCCTGAGCATAATGAAGCTTTCACAGATTATTTCTTCTTTTCTAACCTTCTCATCCTTGGAGATCTTCCCCTGTGGTCCTCTCCCTGCCTGAAGTCTCACCTGAGGGTGCTGGGGACAGAATGACAGCTGCCCAAGTACAGAGGATGGATCAGTTTTGTTTGATGCTCTTTCCGCACAACTACAACAATGCCTGGACCAGGGTTAGTGCCATATATAAGTGCCAAATGAATGAAGTTAGAAAGTCTCCCAGAGCTATGGAGAGGTCATTTCACCTCCTGGATTCTTTAAGGTGCACAGTTCCCCACGACTTACTTGGTTTGTGTACAAGAAAAATCCTTCTTGCTCAGGGAAGGAGGGCTGCAGTGGGGTGGAGCAACGGAAGCTGTTTGTCAGTCTCTTTCCATGATTTCAATCTCCATATTGTTCCCAGTGGATCGTTCCCAAAAGTCAGTATCTGGAAGATTTTACATAGATATGCATATGAGTAAGTATCTTGCTGGTACAAACCAATCCAAAATGTACATTCCCACAATATTTCTGATTGTTTTATTAGGGTATAACTTACATGCAATAAAATTCTCCCATCTATACAGTGTATTTGCAGGGGGAGCCTTAATTTTGATATAATTGTATTTAGCAATCTTTTGCTTTGTTTTTCCTTTTGAAATTTTTTGAAGTGTCTCCCCATTCCTAGATTGTAAAGATTATCTCATACATTCTCTTCTATCAGCTGTATTTTTTTCCCTTCTAACTTACATGTTTAATCTATCTGGAGGTAACTCATTATGTAGTCTTAGGTAGGGATCCAATTTTTCTCCATATAGTGAGACAATTTCCCCAAAAAACTTCAACTAAACATTTTCTACTGATTTGTGGTAATTCCTTTAAAGTTTATTAAATTCCCATGGATATTTGAGTCTCATTGTGAGTGCATCATTTTCTTCCACTTATCTGTTTATCTGATCTTATACCAATAGCACATTGCTTTTACTACTCTGGCCTTGTAGTATGTCTTAATATCTGGCAGGGCAAGCACTTCATCTTTACGACTTCTCTTTAAGCAGCAAACAGCCATGAACTTTTATTTCTCTCTACAAATTTTACAGAAAATTTAATAGTTTCCCTAAAATATCTAACTGGAATTGTTACTGAAATTGCATTGCATTTATATACTAAATTAAAGAAAATCTCTATCTTAATAATATGAATTTATCCCATCCAAGAGCATGAAATGTCACTCCGTTTCTTCATATCATCTTTCATGTCCTTCACCCAAATTTTAAAGTGTGACAGGAAAATTATTTGAAACTTGGAAATAAGACCACAAAAAGGTGAGTGGGATATCCTTTCAATATCACATGAGGGCAAAGGTCACAAAAGTATAGTTATGAAATGTATTTAGTTTATCTCATTGTTTACCATTAATAAAAGGTCTCAAACTTAGTGAGGTTACATGTTAACTTCTAGAATTTTTTCCAGTAGATGCAAATAATTTTGTGTCTAATGAAAGAGATGACTCCAAAGATTTATGGTCTGTGTTTGGGACATTAGTTTTATAACTAATTCAGCAGTCCCGATATTTCTCTGCTAAACTGCCTATAAATCCCTGGCATCTTAAGTTCTCTTTGAACTGGCCATACACCTTATTGGTCCCCTTATTAATTAATGGGTTTAAAATCTTTAACATGTTGATTTTATATTTGCATGAAAGTCGTGGTTTTAACTTTTTGAAAAGCACACTTGGTGAGTTCCTTCATAAAGGTCTTACATATTCTAGGTTACTTTACCTCTTAGATAGTTTATAGTTTTATTGCAATTATGAATGGAATATTATTTTTCTAGAGTTTCCTGATTAATTATTGCTGGTATAGAGAAATATTTTTGATTTTGTAAGTTGATGCTGTATAAAGCAACTTTGCTAAACACATACTGGTTCTAATAGGTTGTCTCTGGATTCTATTAGTTCTTTTAAGTACACAACTACAATATCAGCAATTAATGAACAGCTAGATACTATACACTAATAAATTTTTAAAGATAGATAAAATGGATAAATCCCTAGAAAATTATCAAATGCCAAAATTAGCCCTAATTTTACAAATACTTCCCTTGAGGTTGATCCTAGTTTTAGCTTCTGACTCTCAATAAAATTCATATTTATGTTGTGTACATAAATGACCGTTTAATATCCACTAAAATTCTGTAAGTTAAGTGCTATGCCCATTAAATATTGAAGAAAATAAATATATAAAGGGTAAGTGCATTGTACAAAGTCACAACATTAGTTGTGGTGGCTCCTTGTCAAAAATTCAGCTCTTGTGCCTTGAAACCTGGTACAATTTTCTGAGGCAGAAACTTTTGTGTGTCTCTCTGCCCCTATCCTCCAGGTCGTTTTATTACCTAGAAGTTCAGAAAAAAATAAAATTGATCATAGCAAATAAATGTTCATCAGCTAATAGAGTAAGTATTCACATGAGGTTTGATTTTTGCTACCTTTACATCTACAAAGGAAGACCAATTTGTTATCACAGAAAAGTGAGAAATACAAAATGATATCTCATCAGGGGTTTTGCTTTCTCTTTAGAGTCTGGAGGACAAGCAGGTTCCTATAACTGTTGAAGCTGCTTTTAAGATGTACTTGTGGCAGTGTTCTCAGATTCGGCAAATAAATATACAGGGTGCCCAGTTAAATTTAAATTTCAGGTAAACAATGGATATTATTTTAGTATAAGTATGTCCCATGCAATATTTAGGATATATCCAGTATGTGTATATGTGTGCATACTATATATCCAGTGTATATTATATATAGTATACATTATAATCTTTATCACAACCCTGAAAGATGATTATTATTCACCTTTTAATATTGATAAGGAAGCTGAGGTTCAGAGATATTAAGTAAATCATTCAAGGCCACCAGGCGGTAACTGGCAAAGCTGATCAAGACCATCTAAAACCCATGCTCTTATACTGCTTCCCCAGTTCCTCAAGTAACCCTGTGGGACAGCGCCATGTTTCAGTTAACCCCAGTCCCATTCCCAGCCCTCTCCTCCCTTGCTCCACTCTATGGCAGGGGTTGGGAAAACTAAACTCTCCCTTTCTAGCTTCCATCACTTCCAGAGCAGGCCATGTGACACAGTTCCAGCCAGAGAAGTAAAAGCAGAAGTTGACTGGGGCTTCTGGAAAATCTTGGCTTTCATGATCAAAGGGACAAACATGAGTCACTGATCTGCCCCTCCTCCTCTTCCCATGATCACAGATTTGATGACGGGCGATGTAGCCCTCATCTTGTGATGACTATTAAGGAAAGGCCAGGGGGTCTATAGAGTTGCTAACCCTGATATTATCGAACCTCTGAACCAAGGAAGAGCAACACCTACCTCCAGACTTCCTATTAGGTAAAGATAAAACTATTTGTTTAGCTACAGTAAGTCAGGGTGTGAATTTCCTTTCCACACTAATTATCTGGATGTTAGGGATTCTCAATAGATTCAAATTCAGACAACATGAATTGGATGCCTAATACTTCCAGGCTCCTTGATAGATGTCATCATCATAATTTAACCCTTACAATAGCCTTGTGTGGTGGGGATTACTGTACCCATTTCACAAAACTGTGGTTCAAAGAAGCCTCGCAGCCTGTTCAAAGTCTACCCTAAGCTGGGAGCAACATCAGGATTCAAACCTGTGTCATCTGAATCTGACTGTAGGCTTTTCTCTTTTAGATGACTGGAAACACTCGTATGATACCGAAATAACAGTTTGGTTTCATTTTGAAAGTATGCATTCATCAGGAATTTTCCAGTTTTCAGAGATGAATAATCATTTTATGAGGAAATTTCACTTTTACCAAAACTCATATTCCTTAAACTCACTGAATACATTAAACTAGCCTATGGTTTTTCATTTTTATGTAGAGCAAGTTATGTTCTCTACTAGGGAGAAAAGATGTGTGATAAAATAAAGGTTGAAATCCAAGGAACATTTTTTTAAAAACCACGTACCAAAAACTACTACGTTACAAATGTGAAAAAAAAACATGGAATATGATTGTAATAGTTACATCTCACATTGGCTGAGGACGGAATATGTAATGCTGGAGAATTCTTTTACCATTGCATTTTACGCTGAGTTCATAGTACTACACTGACTGGCAATCTCTCTTCACAATGAGAGTCTTTCGGCAGAGGAAAAGAAAAATAAGTTGTCATCTTAAAAAAAAAAAAAGTACTATAGAAAGGGACAAAGATTTGTCAAAGGGCAGCACAATAACCATTATGGGAAGGCATTACAAAGTCAAAGAGAGCTGGGTAACCACTCATTTGCCCACCATCTTAATAGGATAAATTCCTCCAGGCTCTTAAAAGATAATGAGCACACCAATTATTGTCTCAGGGCACAGGAGCAGGTCGAGGAATTACTGCTGTGTTCTGACACGATAACACAAGCCAGACAAGTCAGAAATGTCATCGTCAAGCAGTCTAAGGATATTTGAGCAGAGAAGTGTTAATCACAGGTGAGTCTTGCCAGTGGCTCTCCAATCACAGAAGTCAGGGTTCATTTTCAGTTCAAGCATGATGCTCTCAAATCAAATCTGGTATTAACGACATCCCACAATAAGGAGATTTGCAGCAACCATAAATCTTTAGATCTCTAAGTCAGTTGTCTATTTGTCCTTGTTGTCAGAGAGCACATATTTACTCAGCTTTCAGAGCAAAATAGTTCATATAGATGCCAGAGACAGGGGAAGATAGCATTGATTCATGGACATGGGTTGCTGTGCAGTAGGTCTTTTGACATAATAATAATTGCTATTTGTTTTGTACACTAAAAATAATTTCCAGGTACAAATATTACAATCTGTTCAAATCTATTAAGTTTTCAGGGTAAGTAACAAGAGTTTTGCTGGCTTAAGCAGTCCTCTGAAGTTCTTTTGTTGTTTCTATTGCTGTTCCATTGGGCTTTTAACTTTAAATATTTTATTTAAAAAATTTTAAACCTACAAAAATGCTGAAAGAAGAGAACAATACCATTCATCTAAATTCATCAAAATATTAATATTTTATCACCCTTGGTTTTTTTTTTCTGGGAATTTTCTTTTTTATTTTATTTTATTTTATTGATTTACAATGTTGTGTTAACATTTCCTTCCTTCTTTCCTTCTTGCCTATCTCTGGACTAATCGTATTTTTTTATGTAAGAATATATATACTTTCTTGCTCTACCATTTGAAAATAAGTTCCAGACACCATGACAGTTCATCCCTAAATATCACACATCTGCTAAGAATGAGTGTTCTCCTATATAATCAGAGTAACACTTTCATATATCCATATTCAAATTTCCCCAGTTGACCAAAATTGTTTTTTTTAATTGTTTCACTTTTTCAATCTAGGATCAAATCAAGGTTCACACATTGCCTTTGATTATGTCTTTTAATATCTTAAATCTTTTCCTGAAGAGCATTCTTTTTGTTTCTGTTTCTATTTTCACAACATTGAAAAATTCAGGACAGTTGTCCTATATTATGCCCCACATTCTGTATTTAATTGTTCTTCACCACGAGAATCAGGTTAAATATTTTTGGCATAAGTACTACACAGCACACAGAGGATGCTGTATACCTCCCATTGTGTCAGGTATCTATTCTAAAGGTTAATTTTCCTTGGCAATGAAAACACATTATCCATGGGATAATACCTCTTGCCACCTCCAACAACATTTTACTCAAAAGTTTTAGTATTCTTTGATGATCTTTGCTTGAATTGCATTTAGGTGCAAAATGGTAATTTTTTTAAAAAATTCTCTTTTTCTACATTTACTATAATCTTCTGTAAAGAAGAGCTTTCCTACTTATTTCTTCTCTCTCCCTCTCTTTCCCCTCTTCTTTCTATCACTATAGATTTATGTTCAATGTGATATAATCTCTTACCATCATTATTCTTTTCAATGCTCAAATTGTCCTGGGTTTTTTTTTTTTTGGTTTTTTTTGTTGTTGTTTTTTGCCGTACGTGGGCCTCTCACTGTTGTGGCCTCTCCCGTTGCAGAGCACAGGCTCCGGACGTGCAGGCTCAGCGGCCATGGCTCACGGGCCCAGCCGCTCCACGGCATGTGGGAATCTTCCCGGACCGGGGCACGAACCCGTGTCCCCTGCATCGGCAGGCGGACTCTCAACCATTGCGCCACCAGGGAAGTCCTCACTCAGACTTTCTTATCAGATTTCCCGGAAGTGGGGCAGAAGGGGAGGAGGGAAGGATGAGGTTTAAGATGTCAGCAAACATCAAATAAATGGGGTCAGATAAAATTTTAAATATTTTTTAAATGTGTTTAATTTAAAAAACTTTAAAAATAGAAAAAATTTTTTAAGTTTTTTTAATTTTAAAAAATAAATTAATTAAAATGTTTAAAAATGGGGTCAGACTATTACACTGGGCTACACTTACATTCTTTTACATAAGTCTATGAGATAGAGATCTGTTACATAGGTACCATGTGTGTCCAAATCACCTCCACAGGGTACATGTGAAGTACCTGGAATACGAACACAAGGCACTTCCAGCTCTTTAAGTGGGAAACAACCTCTATTAATACACAGTAGCAGCAGCAAAATCATTATTCCTTTGCAAGTTACTTGACATTTTCAAATTGTTTCTAAATCAGTTATGGACAGGGCTATCAATTTTCTGTTTAGAAAATCAACTTTTAAAAGGATATGTGCTTTCATGATGTCAGAGGGCTCCTCAGAGGGTCAAAAGCATTTAAACTTCTCTCTCAGTCAAGACATCAAGATAATTCTAAGAGCCTCTATACTTCATACAAATGTCAGATTAGAGCAGCTCATCATTAAGTTGAATTAATAGAAATAACCATTACATTTAAACACTCAAAAAATAAAGCTACAGATCTTTGTCAAAACATATAATGATAAAACAATAATATTAGCAGCTAACATGAATTGAATGTCTTTATGTTCCAAATACATTATAGTCATCCTCGTAACAGTTCTTTGGATTTAATATTAATATTATCTCAAGTTTGCAATGAGGAAATTGAAGCCCAAAGAGGTGAAATAATGTGACCAACATCCCACAGCAGGTAAGTGAAGAAGTGAGAATTCAAACACAAAGCAGAAAAATAACATTGAAAATTCAACATTTCAGGACTTCCCTGGTGGTCCAGCGTTGAGATTCTGTGCTCCCAGTGTAGGGGCCCCAGGTTCGATCCCTGGTCAGGGAACTAGATCCCCCACACGCCGCAACAAAGACCCCGCAGGTCACAACTAAGACCAGGCACAGCCAAATAAATAAAAAGATAGGTATTTTTTTAAAAAAAGAAAATTCAATATTTCATAACTGTATTTTAGCTCTGAAAGTAGAACACAGATTGATTTCCACTAAAGATAGAGAGCGCCAAACTGACTCAGATTTTAACCTAATCAGCATAAACTTTTATTCTCTTCTCTTCTATTTTTACCTTAGAATATTAGGGTCCAGCATCCAAGACAGCCAGTAGCCAAATGACCAGGGATGGGGCAGATGAACTGTTTGGACTTTTCCAATCCAAAGGATCACATCAACAATCAGTTTGGAATTCAGTGAAGTATGCCCTGTTGCAGTCTTGAGGTGATTTGTCTTGGCTGAAATCCAGATTTCTCTGTGTTGTAACCACTCTGAAGAAACAGAATAAACCCCCCACCCAAAATCTGGTTGGAACGTCAAGACTGATGACACACAACAAGAAGGTATGAAAGGTTTATTACTTACATGAAATGAGAGAGGTGTTGAGTTCAAAAGTACCTATAGACTAATGGGTTAAAAAAATTGTTCAACCACTGTTTGACCTTCAGCTTTGGAGATCTCAATATCACATGTGTAGTGTAATAGTCTACATGACATACTTTTCAGAGCACTTTTACACACATCTCATTGAATCACCTCAATAACTGAGTGTGAATGACAGAAAATTTACCTATGCAAACGTGAAGCAAATATCTCATGTAATCAATATGTGTATTCCAGTAGGCAGAGGGTGCTAAACACCTTTATAACCCCTTGGTGCACGGCTTTGCTCAAATGGCTGTGGCAACCAGCTGTGCCGCTGATATAACCTTTGACAAAATGACACACCTCTGCTACACTGCCCGTCACTTGCTTTCTGGCACAAGCTTCTCTGTCCACTGAGATTCTGGGCTGTGATGGGTCATATGCAAAACTGTAAGTACAAGGAAATTAACACCCCTGGAGCAAACCTTGATTAACATAGGATAGGAACTGGGAAATAAACACTCACCTTTCCCCATCCCTGGTGGACGATTCTGAGGCACATTCTGTATAACTCCAGTGGGGCCCTGCTAGCATTGAGCCCCAGCTACACCCAGCCACCTTCTTAAAATTGCATCCTTGGATTCGTTTCCTTTCTTCCCTGTCCCACCCTTCCCAATCTGCTGTGCTTATCCTGCTTTATCAGATTTGGCTACAGTAGTTAATTAATAAATCGTTAATATACACTTCAAGAAAAATCACATTCCCTGGGGACTATTCATCAAGCCCTTGTCATAGAATCTGCTTTAGAAGGGAACCCAAACAAAATCAGAGAGTTTAAGTAACTTAAAAAAGAGTCAGTTAATGTTGCAGTTAGAAAACAGGTCTTCTGTCTCCTTATGGGATGTGATTAAAAGCATAGGCACTAAAGTCACATTCAACTGGGTCTGAAACTAACTGGTGTACTTTAAGAATGTGACTTGATTTTTCTGATGCTCAACCACTTAATTGGAATATTAATATAAATGGTAATAACAATGGCCAGTCATTTTTGAGTGCTTCCATGTGTACACTCTTTGCATATATTAACCTTCTAATCCTCACCGTAACCTTATGACATATATATATATATATATATATATATATGTATATTTTTTTTTTATTCAAGACCCATTTATTCTCTAATTCTGCCCGCATGGAAACACCCTCCTTGAAAAGGCATTGAATCCTTCCATTCACTTTAACACCTTGTGCTGAAAACATGTGTTCTGAGGTTTCAACTATGAGATCCACATTCTTAAAGCACTGATTCTTAAACCTCATCTAGATTTCTCCCCTTGGATGGGGGGACATGACCCAACCACAGCGAAGAACAGCTCAGGACTGTGGGCTCTGCTCGCCCAGAAGACCTTGCAGCTCCCATGACCACCCGGCTAGATCCAGGACTAGGGCCCTGAGACGAGGGATGCCTGCCGGGCTGCCGCCAGCGCCACCGCCCCCAGCTCCTGTCCTCTTCACTAGGCTGGCTGTCTGTCACCTCTAGTTTCCCTGGAGTTTGGGGATTCCAGACGGTCTCTGCTCACACTTCTGTATGACGCCTGCTGCCTCAGCACTGCTGATCCACACTAAGGGGGGAAAGCACACAGAACTGCTTTTCAACACACCAACATTCCACACAAAAGTTATTTTATAAGCCTGCGGGTTCTTTTTCAGCAGAGGAGATTCCCAAGGTCATGACTTCCCCCGGCTCCCCACTGCCCTTGCCGGCAGACTGGACGTGCGTGGCCGCCGTGCTGAGTCGGGCACACCCCCCTAGCTCCACTCCGGAGCACTCTCCTGGAGAACAGAGGACGGTTCCCTGGGCTCCACTCCGGAGCACTCTCCTGGAGAACAGAGGACGGTTCCCTGGGCTCATCTGTCCTGAAGCCAGCCCTAGAGTGACAAGAGCCACACCTGCAGGTCTATTCCACTGACCAGCCGCACAGGACCGAGCTGGGCCCACGGACCTTGGTCTGGATTGTGTTGACTGGTCATTCTTGCCTAGGTTCACAGGCCAACAGCCAGTGTCCTTCCTTCCCTGCTCATCATGGCACCAGTGGCTCACTCCTACCTGCTGCCGTCACAGGCCTGGCAACCTCGTGTTCGGGGCCAGCCAAGAACTGAGACCCCAGCAGGCCCCTAGTTCCCAGCAGGCAAACTCCCCATTAAACTACCGCTGCCTGGCCGTGTTCTCGAGGCTTCAGAGCCGGGAAAGTGCGGAGGGCATAGCAAGCCGCGGCGCCCCCAGCCCCGGACCCGCCATGCTCCGCAGAGGCGCCGGGTCCTCGCCGCACCGCTATCCCCAACACAAGCGACCTCTGCGCCCGCCTGTCCCGCGGACCCGGGTGCGCCTCCGGCCACCGCGACCCACGACGGAAGCGCGGGGCGTGGCGCTCGGCACGCGGCGGGCGCGCGGCGGGCGCAGGGACGGGCGCGGGGACGGGCGCGCGACGGGCGCGCGACGGGCGCGGGGGCGGGCGGGGACCCCGGGTTCCGGCCCCGAGGCCGCGCGGACCCGCCAGGCCCACCTCCCTCCCCGCCGCCCGGAAAGCGAGATATAGTAATAATAATATTAATAATAGTATTACTAATATAATAATATCAATATATTAATAATATATATGATTATATATTATATAATAACGTTGGTATTCTATTAATAATTATTATTATGTATTATTATTATTGTCACCATTTTGCAGATGAAGAAACTGGGGTACAAAAAGCTTACTGTGCCCAAGATCATAGAGCCAATAAGTGGCACCTCAGGTATTCCAACTCCAGACGCTCAAACTCTAGGGCTCACACATTTAATCATTATTAAACACATTTAAACACTATTAGCCTCCTCACAGGGTTGTAATAATAAAATTTAAAATAAAGCATCTAGTACAGTGTCAGCTGCATAAACAGCGCTTATAAACATTAACGCAAAAAAGGAAAGAAAAATACTTTTTAAAAAGTTTAAATCCTGATTTAAAAATTGACAAATACTTCTTTTCTGTTAATTTATCTTTGTTTCTCTAATTTCCTTTTTTCTTGGACTCTCTTCCATTAAAATGTCACTGCTCTTCCACCACTGTGACTCACTGATGTTTTATCTTTCCCTTGTTCCTGGTCCCCAATCACCTGCTCCAACTTTACCCATTTCTTCCTTTCAAAGCTCACTTTTCTCAATTTCAAGGCTGCTGACAGATCAGCTTGAGAAACATTAGAGAGTTTATTTTCATACGATTCCCTTCAGAATATCACCAGAATAAACGTATTTGTGGTACTTGAGACAAACACCCCAAAATACATGGACAGTTGCAATCAGTATTTGTCAGACCCTTCAGTATGTAAACAGAGGCTTCTCAGTGATCAAAAGGGATCAAGAAAAGGATTTCCCTGCATTGTGGGTGCTGCTTACAGTCTGAGGTACAAGCAAAAAATAAATAAATAAATAAATAAAATAAACACTTTATTTGATTCACTAACAAGATCATCTTTCTTTTAATTAATAGCATAAGTACTAACTCACCTTAACTTTCCTCACAAATGATACCAATGAGGATAATTTGCATATGCAAAAGATTCACTCAGGGAGCTTTAATTAAGGTCCCTGATAACGTCTCTGATTGCATTTTTCACAACTGCCAAGAAACAGTGAACTGCAGTGCGGACTTCTTTCCCCTGGTGGAAGAATATTTTTTATAGAATTCTGAATGATTCAATGATCACTAGTGAAACATCAGCAGATGACACATAGATGATTCCACAACTGATGCACTTTGTCTCCTTAGGCAACCTTGAATTATCCTAAGTTTTAGGAAAGCAACATCTATAACAGCTTGACTCTTCTTTGGAACTAAGCCGAGTATGAATTAATTTAATTTTTTTAAATTATATTAGGTATTTCCCAATGAAGAAACATTCCCAGGCACCGTAAGTAAACTTGCAATTTAGGATCTCCTTTTGATATAGCCAATATTTTATGATAACTGTAAATGGAGTATAACCTTTAAAAATCGTGAAACACTACATCGTAACTTATATAATATTGTACATCAACTATACCAAAATTTAAAAAAAAAAACCTTCCATCGAACAACCTTTTCAAGGTGGTTGGCACATTGACATTTCCAAGGTTTGCACTGGTTCCTCTATTCCTGTGGAAAACAGCCATTTGCTCTGACTTCTGCACAATGGTTAATTAATAAAAAAATTAATCTACACATCAAAAGACCTTAATGGATCCACATCTCACTCTGAAATATTCCCCCAGCTGAAGAGTTTACATGTTGCTTACTCTTTCAGTCATCACTTGTTTCAAATGAGTAATTAAAGGAAAAGCAAAATTCTCAGGACCCACATATTCAATGGTATCTGTGTTTGTCTAATGTCAAGGATGTGCATATCCTTGCATTTTAGGAGATAATATTTTCATGCCAAATATCAATATACTTCAGTGGTAATCATATAAATGTCTATAATTTCAATTTTCTCTGTGTGTTCCCAGTCTAGTTAACTCAAATATAGAACACCATATTAAACATTCTGAAACATTGTGTCCTCCAGCTTTATCAGTTGAAGAAGTTGTACTGAACTTTAAAATATAATGAAATAAGATGTTTTTAAAGGGAAATTCTTAGCACCACTTTTAGAGAGCACTCTTGGTACAGGAATCAAAATTACTAGCAGTGCCTTTTTTTTTCTTGTTTTAAGAGACTTCTCATTTCTGGCGGATGGTTACACCTCTAACTAGATTTCACGCTCCATGCTCAGAGAAAGAAAAGCACACACAGCTCTCCTAATATCCAAATAATAATCTCTTCACTGATCATCACAAAAGTCCAATCTCTATCCCAGAACCTATTAAATTAACTACAGAATCTTTGCTGGACTCGAGTTCTTACCAAAAAAGCCTGTCTGTGAGGACATTGTAGTCATTTAACCTCACTTTTCTACAGGATGTTCCTACATTCCATAATGTACCTGAAAGGGTTAAAAAAAAGTCCTTTCCTGTGATCCTGTGAATTAATCATAATGACTGCTCTCAATGACAAAGAAGGTCCCACATGAGGAGAGATCTGAGTGTAAGAACTACTGCTTGGTAAAAGCTCTGGCTTAGGGATATGCCATCATTTAGCCATAGGAAGTTCACGTTACTATAGTTCAAAAACAAGAAAGGGATTACTTGCAGAATCCAACTGAAGATGGTAACAATCCAAGAGGCAACTGATTCTAAGGGAGGCACTGATGCCAAAGCTAAGCAGAGCTCTAAGAGAATAGCCAACATTGGAGGTCAGAAATCGGGTCATAGAGTAAGGGTATCAGGAGGGGGCAGCAGGCAATCAGCTCAGAGGACACCTGCTCCCCAGGAGTGACACACCCCCACTGGTCCTTAAAGACCTACCACAGCAATGGTGCCTGGCAGGAAATATTCACGAGGGATGAAAGCTTTTCCTTTTGAAGCTTTGATGGCTCTCCACAGCCTAGTACTACCCAGAATCATCCTGTGCTGCTGGAAGGCATGCAGCTAACAAGTGAGAATGGCACTTTCGTCCATTTGTTTCTCAATTCTAGAATGCTATCATTTTAAAAGAATATTCGAAAGAGATCTTACAGTGACCTCGGGGAAGGGGACATACTGGGTGCAAATATGTTGCTGTCATGCACACTCATTTAGTGCTGACTCCACCTCTCCCAATATCACCTTCCCCACAACCATCACTATCAGTCAGTTCACCAGGAACCAATAAGCAATATTACCCAAAGCTACCAAAAATTTAATTTTAAGTTCGAAATGGTTTCAGAGGGTGTCAAAATTGTTAATGCTACAGGGCCTAAGCCAATGCTTCTCAAACTTTAATGTGCATACAAATCTCCTGAAGGATCTTGTTAAAATTCTATAGTTCTGGGGTGTTAACTGAGTGCTTGCATTTGTAACAAGCACTCAGGTGATGTCAAAAGCTGCTGATCTATGGGTCACACCATTGAGTCCCTTGGTGACTCAGAACCCCCATAATTGTCCAATACTCTTGATGCTCCTTCAGATTAGAATTCAGCCTAGAATCAAATCAAATTCTCCAAATCAAGGGTTCTCAAACTGAACTCCATGGGTCTCCAGCTCTGGCACCAGACTGCCTAGGTTTTAATCTCAGTTCCTCTGCTTACTTCCTCCATTTCCTCATCTTATAGAATGAGTATAACATAGAACCTGTCTCATCAGGTCATTGCTGGAATTAATTGAGATGACTCAGGTAACATGCATCACATAGTTCTTAGCACGGTAATCAAAGAACAAAGGTTAGTTGTCCTTAGAGGACCCCAATAAGAACTTCAGGGCGCTCTATGAAGCCTTCAAAGTTATTTCTAAAATATTCTATGTGCTGAAATTCATTTACCCGAGAAAGAGTCTATGTCTTTCATAGATTCTCAATGGGATTCACAACCCCCAAAAGTTTGAGAACTGAATTTAACAGCATATTAAAAGTACTATACACCATGCCCAAGTGAAATGCAGTGATGATTTAACATATGAAAATCAATCATTGTAATACAGCAAATTAACAGAAGGAAAGACAAAACCACATGATTATGTCAACTGATGTAGAAAAAACATTTGACAAAGTTTAATACCCTTTCATGATAAAAACACAGCGAACTATTAATAGAAGGGAAGTACTTCAACATAATAAAAGCCATATATGAAAAACCCACAGCTAACATCATACGCTGCAGTGAAAGACTTAAAGCTTTTCCTCTAAGACCAGGAAGATGGAAAAGATACCCACTCTCATCACTACTATTCAACATAGTACTAAATGTCCTAGCCAGAGAAATTAGACACACAAAAAAATAAAATAAAAGGCATCTAAATTTGAAAGGAAGAAGTAAAATGATCTCTGTTCACAGATGACATATTAGGCACAAAAATTCCTAAAGATTACATACACATACACACACACAAACACAAACCTGTTAAACCCAAGAAATAATTTTAGCAAAGTTGCAGAATATAAAATTAACATACAAAATTCAGTTGCATTTTTATACATTAACAATGATCAATCTGAAAGAGAATTAAGAAAATAATCTCATTTACAACAGCATCAAGAAGGAGAAAATGCTTAGGAATAAACTTAGCCAAGAAGGTGAAAGACTTGTACATTGAAAACTACAAAACACTGCTTAAAGATATCAAGGAAGATTGTATTTATATATAAATGGAAAGACATCCCATGCTCAAGGATTGGAATATTGTTAAAATGGCCATGCTACCCAAAGAAATCTACAAATTGAATGCAATTCCTATCAAAATCCCAGTAGCAGAAAAATATCTTATGATTCTTATGGAGCCTCAAGTGGCCATAACAACCTTGAAAAAGAACAAAGTTAGAAGCCTCACACTTCCTGATTTCAAAACACAGTACAAAGCAACAGTAATCAAAGTGGTATGGTACTGGTAGAAAAACATTTAGAGCAATTTAACAGAATAGAGAGCTTAGAAATTAACCCTTGCTTATATGGCCAAATGATTTTTGACAAAGGTGCCAAAAATGCACAATGGGGAAAATACAATCTCTTAAACAAATGATATTGGAAAACTGGATATCTACTTGCAAAAGAATGAATTAAAGAACTAAGTACAGGACCAAAACTATAAAACTCCTAGAAGCAAACATAGGGTAAAAATTTCAGGACATTACATTTGGCAATAATTTCTGGGATATGACACTAAAAGCACATACAACAATGCAAAAGTAGACAAATTGGACTACATCAAATTTTAAAACTTCCATGCAGGTAAGGAAACAATCAACAGAATGACAAGGCAACCTACTGGAATGGGAAAAATATTTGAAAATCTTACATCTAATATGGAATTAATATCCAAAATATCTGAGGAACTTCCACAACTCAACAAGAAACCCCACAAATAACTGATATTTTAAGTGCAAAGAACTTGAATAGACAATTCTCCAGTGAAGATATACAAATGGCCAGCAAGCATATGAAAAGATGCTCAACATCACTAAACTTAAGAGAAATGCAAACCAAGACCACAATGAGACGTTATCTCACACCCATTAGGATGGCCACTGTCAAAAGAACAGAAATAACAAGTGTTGGAGAGGACATGGAGAGGTTAAAACCCTGTGCCCTCTTGCTGGGAATGAGAAATGGTGCAGCCACTATAGAAAATAGTACAGAAGTTCCACAAAAAATTAAAAATAAAATTACCATATGATCCAGCAATCCCACTTCTGGGTTTCTCTGCAAAATAATTCAAAGCAGGATCTCAGAAATAAATCTGCACACTCTGCAACATTATTCACAACAGTCAGGAGGTGGAAGCAAACAAAATATTCCTTCACAGATGAATGGACAAACAATGAAATATTACACAGCCTTAAAAAAAAAAAAGAAGGGAATCCTGTCAAATGCTACAACGTGCATGAATCCTGAGGACATGATGCTAAGCAAAATGAGCCAGTCACAAAAGGACAAACACTGTATGGTTCCCCCCATATGAAGTATGTAGAGTAGTCAAAATCATAGAAACAGAAAGTAGGAAAGTGGTTGCCAAGGAAGGGCTGGAAGAAGGCCGGTGGGGGAATTAGTGTTTAATGGGTATCGAGTTTCAGTTCTGCAAGATGAAAAAGTTCTAGAAGTCTGTTGCACAACAATGTGAATACACTTAAAATGCTAAACTGTGCATTTAAAATGACTTAGATGATAATGTGTTTTTATTACAATTTTTTAAATATATACTGTGTTTTTATTACACAGTATACATTTAATGTGTTTTTATTACAATTTTTTAAATATATACTGACGTCTGAGTGCTAACCACAGAGAATATCATTTAATTTGTCTGGGATGCAGACTGGACACTGGGATTTTTTAAGGGCCCCCTGTAATTCAACAGTGCCATACAGGACCATGGGCCTAGTGTCAGATGTTATGATTTTTCCAAGAGAGGCTAAAATCAAGATTTGTATCTTTATTTTTAGTGTTTATATAAACACTGCTGATTTTTTTTTTAATGCTGGCAACTAATTTTTTAAATTCTGTGCAAACCAAACACACCACTTGTTGCCTCTTGGGCTACCGATCTCCAAGTTCCTTTCTAGTTTAAAATGTCTGTGGATCAAAATTAAGTTTCCTGTGTCTCAGTAGGTGGCCTCCTTACCAGGGGACTCTCTTCTGGCTTTTGAATCTTCCTATGTGAAGTACTCATCAATAAAATGGGTCACTATGCACAATGGGGTGTCCCAAGAAGTGTATCATGGTTACAAGTCCTTAGCATGTGTGGGTTATCGTTTTGGTCAATAAACTAGACTGGAGGTTTTTGAACAACAATTTCAGGCAGAGAAACCTGTTTTTTTTGAGGGGGTGGGGGGATGTTTGTTTATTTGATTTCCAGTTTGAGAGAATCCTGTAGTTTAAGCTGAATAGTACATGGATTCCTAAATACATTTACCATACAAAAGCTGAATTGCTTTGATGTAAGTAGGACTGGAGAAGTGGGAAGTGAATGACTGTAATTCATTTCCTGCCTTATCAACAGGCTTTTCTGTCCTGAGTAAACTCGGCTCCACAGAGCCTCCATCCAGGTTCAAAGGGAAAGGTTCAAGGTCTGGAGGAGGGAAAGCAGTGAGCTGAACATCTTCATCCCCTGCTCCTGAGTAACCACTGCTCTTACCCACTGTACTGAGCTTCTACTTAAGCTTTTGTTAGAAAAGGGGTTCAAGTGCTTTAAAGAAAGAAGTTAAAAAACCCTGACCTAGGGGCTTCCGTGGTGGCAAAGTGGTTGAGAGTCCGCCTGCCGATGCAGGGCACACGGGTTCGTGCCCCGGTCCGGGAGGATCCCACGTGCCGCGGAGCCGCTGGGCCCGTGAGCCATGGCCGCTGAGCCTGCGCGTCCGGAGCCTGTGCTCCGCAACGGGAGCGGCCACAACAGTGAGAGGCCCGCGTACCGCAAAAAAACCCTGACCTAGATGAGGGTATCTAGAATACTCATTAATTTTTCAGATAACACTAATAGAAAAGTAACTGCACAAATAGAAAATACAAGCACGAATGAACAGTGAATAAATAGATGGAAAAGAAAGTGGAATTCTGAGGCTATCCAACAAACCAATCATATGTGTTTATAACACAACTTCAACCTAGAGAAAGCCTAAGTAAAAGCACGGGGATGTAAGGTCCCTTGCAGCCTGCTCACTGACCTTCCGCGTGGAGCAACACTCCAGGCTAGATTTTAGTGTCTGTGAGAGTGAAAAGCATGCTTAGCAGTGAGGTTAAAGTAAAGGTCTATAACATGAATCTTGAGGAAAGAGTAAAATAACCAAGATTATTCTTTCAAGATAAAAACACTATAAAAGATTGAATATAAAAAGACAAAGGCTGCAGAAGCAGCAAAACAAAAAAATAGGTAAATTGGACTATATCAAAATTTAAAACGTTTATGCATCAAACTTTTGTACTATCGACAAAGTGAAAAGGCAGCTCTTGGAATGAAACAAAATATTTGCAAATTAAATGTCTGAGAAAGGGTTAATATCAAGAATATAAACAGAACTCCTACAACTCAACAACAAAACAAATAACTCAATTTAAAAATGGGCAAAGACTTGAATAGGAATTTCTTCAAAGAAAATATACAAATATCTAATAAGCGCATGAAGAGATGGCTTTACATCTCTAATATTAGGGAAATACAAATCAAAACCACAGTGAGATACTACTTCCCATTCATCAGAATGGTTATTATCAAAAAAACAGAAAATAACCATTGGTGAAGATGTGGAGAAATTGGAACTCTTGTGCACTGCTGGTGGGAATATAAAACAGTGCAACACTGTGGAAAGTAGCATGGCAGCTCCTCAAAAAATTAAAAATAGGATTACTATCTGATCCAACAATTCCACTTTTGGATATATACCCAAAAGAATCGAAAGCAAGGATGTGAAAAGATATTTGCCCACCCACATTCATAGCAGTAGTATTCACAATAGCCAAAAGGAGGAAACAACCCAAATGTGCATCAACAGATGAATGGATAAAGAAAATGTGGTATACACCTACAATGAAATATTATGCAACCTTAAAAAGGAAAGGAATTCTGACACATGCTACAACATGGATGAACCTTGAAGATATTATGTGAAGTGAAATAAGGCAGTCACAAAAGGACAAATACTGTATTACCCCACTTATATACAATACCTAGAATAGTCAAATTCATAAAGACAGAAAGTAGAATGATAGTTGCCAGGGGTTGGGGGAAGGGAGGAAAGAGGAGTTGTTGCTTAATGAGTACCGGGTTCCCATTTCACGAGATGAAAAAAGTCCTCGAAGTGGACAGTAGTGATGGTTGCACAACAGTGTGAATGCCACTGAAGTGTGTACCTTTTTATAAAATGGTTAAAATGGTAAATTACATGTTATGTATATTTTACCACAATGTTTTCAAACGTTTTTTAAAAACAAAGACTGTAACAATCATGAAAGCGTATTAGTCCACATACCAAGTGAGTTTCATGAGATGCCAGCCATACTGACTTAACATATTTCTTCTTTACAATATCATCCCACTTCATTTGATAGACATGAGAATCTGTGATCCACCAGGGTGAACTCTGAGTGCACCTGCAATGGCAGGACTGGTCATAGGGACTGTGACTTAGAGAAGGAGATCAATGGAAACAAGAAGGAAAGCTTAGAAGGGCTGGTTGAACACAATGAGGTGAGCAGGAATACTGAAAACATTTCAGGCCAAAGGGATTTTAGTGAACCTGATGATTCTTGAGTATTATTGGCAAAGCTACTTATAACAGACATCAAACTACTTATTGTAACAGGGGAGATAAAAGTCAACTGGTACAGTTTGTGAGAATGAAGTCTTTAGACTACGAACAGGACAAAAGTGTAGACAAGTAGGGATTATTTATCAGACACTAAATGTAATACAGAGAGAAACTAAAGGATCTCATTCCAAAAACACATAAAATTGCCTCATGGATGCTGAAACAATTTTGCGCTTGGAGACAGCAATGATTTCACACATTTTACAATATTAGAAGGTCTGGCCCCCCTTCCACTGGAAAAGTGAAGATTCTGATTTTTTTCCATCCCCTCTGCTTCAGATGGATCTGAGAAACTCAGACTTGTTTGGCATGACGTGTACCACCATTAAATATGCTTAAAGGAGTTTAAATATCAATGGATAATGAATAACGTAAAATTAACAATGAATAAAAGACATACCAAATTTGATACTTCCACGAATTGAGAAATAATAGCAAATTCACAGCAAATAAGAGAAAACTCCAACAAAGTAACCTGGAAAAAGCTCCAAAAGATTTAGTTATAATGTAAAAAAGAATTTTCAAGAAACTGTGTCAGTTAAGCTTTTGGCAAGATTTAAGAGCAGAGGCAAAGCTCTCAAGTTCAGGGTGGTGCTAGAGGATCCAAGCCCCTGCTGTGCCTGAGGTAGGCAGTGAAGGAAGAAGATAAAGACATGATGCTTCATGGGAGGTAAGAACAGCTGGAAGATACACAAAGAGCTGCCAATGAGCTCCATCAGCCAAGTGGCCCCCCAGCCCACTGGCAGCACAGTGGGAGCCAGACACCTGCACACAATGCCTGAAGCACACACCAGAAGGATGTTCTGTGTCCAAAGACATGCCAAGCTTCAGAGGCAAAGGCCTGTCCAGGTGGGCAAAATGTAATTGACCTATGTGCTTTTCTTCTTTTTATTCCTCTTGTTATTGATGTCAGGTCACTGAATATTCATATCTTAAAAGCTTTGTTTCATTTCATAGAGATAGTCATTTCAGGGTTTGGGATTTAGACAAATGAACTACTTCACAACTATCCATAAGACCCACATCACTCTACTTCTCAGTATTCAGCCTTCCCAAATCTTCCTAGATGGCTACATTTTACCCAAAAGACATCTCTCCATTCACAGGAGCAGGGTTTCATGGGGGAGCAATTGCTCACACTTTCTGTGACTCGCCAACCACGTTTCTTGTGAGTAAAGGTCACCACGGCTTAATAACACTTTCTATGTAGAATATGGAGAGGAATACAATTGCATTTTATAACCAGATCTACGTTTGTCCTTGTGACATAGGAACAGAGGAGAATAAAACATTCACTGACTGTCAAGCCTCAAAAGATGACTTTAAATCGCCCAGCTTTATGTTTCAGTGGCCTTTTTTATTGAAACATAATCAACTCATATTTGATGAAACAGACACAAGACTATGGGAAGAACAACGATTCCAAATATGGAGAAGGTCTGGACTTCTTACTGTTTGTTATTTCAGTAATTTAAGCGTTTTGAGATTCAGGTCTATGAAACTCCTTTCTAACCCAAGTCAAGGACTTGGTCTCTCTCCAAAGTTTTTTAAAGAAAACACAGATTCAAAGTGAATGCATATCAGTCATGTGGGAGAAAGGTGGCTTTTGTAGTGAAATACGGATCTGAATCTCAGCCTTATCACTTATTAGTTACATGACCTGACATTAGTGTCTTTACCTCTCTGAGCCTCAATTTTCTGTCTGTAACAGGGTGCTGATAATGCTTACTTCTGCTGCTTGCTGAGGATATTAAATGGGGTAATGAAATCAACATTACCTGGCACAGAGCCAGAGACATGGTCAATGTTTTAAAAATTGAAGGTAAAAAGAGGTTAGGAAATTTCTGGCTTCTATATGTTCTGAGGAGAAGGAAGAGGATGGGGAGAGAAGGAAAGAAAAAAAGGAGTATCACAGCACAATGCACTGATATCCCTAAGATATGTCACTATCCTAACATCCTTTCTAACAGAAGCACAGAATAGAATCAAAGACCCATCTTATGCAGCCAACTCATGAAGCAGGTATAGGACTCCCACCATAACATCAGGAGTCCAACGGGTTCCACTGTAATTAACTTGGATTTGTACTAAGACCATTCAGATATGAGGATAAAATCATTTCTTAAATAAACTAAAGGGAATTTAAAGCTATCCCTCTACCCCCAGTCTCTACTGCAAGGGCTAAAGAATTTCCATATTTGTCTCCCTTTCCCACTCACTTCAGACATGCCATGTCCCACTAAGATGCATTTACCCTACTTCCCTCTCTTCCATCTCTGTTTGGGCGAAAAAAATCATCCATTCCTGTATTGGTTCAGTCTTTTGGACCATTTCTAATCGATTTTCTTCATATCTCATCACAGAATGATAACTTTAGGCAAGGCTTGAAGAGTAAACTGCAGCCAACCAGCAAATTCAAAACAAGCCCAAGGTCAGCAGCACACCCGTGAGACCAGGGTTCATTACTTAAACGTTAGAGTCATTTCACATGAAAATGAAAAGGAGGGTTAATCAGTTAATGAAACTGGCACGGTAGCATCCAGAGAGGCAGGGGAGGACAAAACACTGAATGAGTTCAGAGACATTATAAACAAAGAGGGTCATTGCCTACATGTTCCTGCTTCTCTCCTTAAGATCTGAAGGTCCTTTGAATCCTAACATTTAAGAGTGCAACCCTTTCCAGCTCTGGGAGGCTTGAATGCCTCTAGTGAAATGCCAGCACTAATGAAAGTCTAATACCTTTCCACCTGCAGCACCTGTGCAGACAAATTGTACCAGGCTTCAGACAAGCTGAAGAGCCTCCGTGTGCTGTAGATGGAACAGCTGGTAGAGTCAGTGTTCATTTGCTGAATGGTTCCTGTAATCCCAGCTTGAGCTGGATAGGAAACTCTACAAAGGTAGCTAACTTGGAGCTTCCACGCAAGAAACATCTGTCAACTAAACAACTTTGTGTGAGATGCCTGCCTTCCCAGCTGTGGTGAATGATGACAAAGACTGCCACCAGATGACTGACAATGGTAGTCAACACATCCTTTCTGAAGTGACACAGCAAGACTCCATCGCCACTAGCTCCAGTTGTTAAACAACATCTGGCACAGAACCGGAGTCATTTACCCAACCCCCTCTTTGGAATAAAATGAACACTTGGTTATTCACAATGCATTTGGTCCCCTTCCATTGAGAGGTATTTTAGCTACCTATTTGTTCTATCTATTGAGTGTATTCTGCATCATTGTATCTACTCTACAAAGCCTGTAAGCATTATTATCAAAAAGAAAGATGAAAAAACCTTTTCAGGAACCTTCAAACCACCCAACTAACTTCAAAGTATTATCTTACTCCCAGAATTACCCCAGTGGGTACAAACATATACTATGGAGAGAGTGTATTTTTCAATAAAATATTCCCTTTGTGTGTATGCATTGGTTGAAACATGCCCTATCTTCTTATGAAATTATTAGTTCGTTATTAAAATTCTTCAATTGAACTATTTCTTGAGATCTGTTCCTTTGCTGACTCGTACCCACTATCACTGATCCTAATCCCACCCTATACCAGAGATTCTCAGTAAAAGGAAACGAGAAGATTGTACATACACAAAGCCTATGTTCACACCTTCTCTCCAAAACTAATACACCAATAAAGCCAATAAACCAATTGAAAATCAACAAAGAGAAAAAGAGATCCTTCCATGCTCCATGCCCACCTGATCTCACATTGTCCTACTTCTACTCTCAGCTTTGTCTTCCATTTCTAGATCGTTTCCTATCTTTTGGGAAAATCTGAACTTATCTTCTGAATGAGAAAACTAAATGCCTTTAGTGAATACTCACCCCTACCTCCTCCTTCACTACACAAACTTCATCATGCCTTTTCAAGGCAAGCACCTTAACTGAGCTCCCCCTGACTCTCCACAATGAGGGAAGGAGACTGTCCAGAATTTCCCATCAGAATGAATTTGGATGCAAAGAGCCATTCGAACTTTAAGGCTAGAAGAGGTTGTTCTGAATTTCACTCTTTGAGGAAAAGGATTTCTTTAAATGATGGTCCTTTAAAATGTTAATCTATTGGCAATGTGCTTCAGCATCGCTTTAGGGAAAAACAAATGACACTTTGTTTCCTATAGGCACTTTACAGTCTACAAGCTGAGTTGATTAGCACTTGATATTTCAGTACAACATGATGGCCCAAAAGCTAATAAGAAACTTATTATGAATGCCTTCACAGCCTAAGACAGTAGCCTACAATACCTTCCCATTACTGGTTCTGTCCTCCAAGCCTAATGATTACTCCTGCACATAACTTTACACTTTGATTTTTTATCATTACCAAGCCATCAGACATGGATTAGGAGAAAAGTCAAAGTAATAGGAAGTTATATCCCAATATTATTTTTGAGCAACTAACAGTTCTCACTTGAATTAAATGAATTTTATTTTATACCAAACTCAATGATATAGCTGTCGTCTGGAACTTCAGTGCTATACTCTATTTACTGGAAGTTTAGCTCATTGGATTCCTGGATTTCAGCACAGAAACCCTGAGTTCCACTCTTCAGGCCTGCCATTGAGTTACTATGTAATCATGCCTGAGTCATTTTTTGATTTGTTTGCTCTTTCTCCATTTGTAAAATGGCAATAATCCAAATTCTCCAAGTCAGGGACCTCATTTTAGGATTTATTTTTAAGCTATGTTTCTAGAAGCCTTAAAATTCTGCATAGTTGTTTCAGGTGTTACATATAAATAATTTAGTCCAAATTTTTTATTTTTAATGTATATTTTAACACTGTGGGAATATTCTAGGAGTCACTAACTCACAAGTGATATATATTAGATTTTAACACATTTTGGTGAACCGCCTTGCAAGATATGTCTGGTTAACTCATTCTTGTCTTCAAATCTCAGTGTAAAACTCCTACCAAACTTGTGTATATAAATGACCTTACTTTAAATATGTTATTTATTAGTAAGTGTGTAGATTAGCCCTGGTCATTTTTTTAAAACGGCAGTACCTGGTTTGCTCTCATTTCTAAAGATGTGTAATCAAGTCCTCATGTATGTGAAAGCCTTTGTCAAAGCCTACATGCTAAACCAGTCCATATCGGGCATGTGCAGTACCTAGTCTTATCATGCAACCTTTGGGCAATGAGGTAAGATGGTGCTAGTGGTATATTGAGAAACTACTAGAGCCAGGTTACAAGGGCTGTTTGATTAATGGCAGATTTTGCAATCATGTTGGGGAATCATGCTGGATTTTCAGGGTGAAAAACAGTTTTCGGGTTCATAAAGGGTTAGATGAGACACCATTCCGGGTTTCATGCAACTGGATAGGACCTCAGAGAATGGAAAATCCATGTTCCTTGAACATCTCACAGACTGGCCTATAGGTACAATTTGCTAAGTACATATCATTTAAGTTTATCACAGTCAACTGTCCCTTCTCTAAGATTTATATAATAAGAGAACTCAGTTTTCCCATATCAGTAATACAGTTCTACAATAACATGCCCCTCCAATTTCTATACCATGTAAAATTCAGATTCATCTACCTGGAACACAGTCTTATCACATAATAGTCAATTACTCAATAACTAATTTCCAACAGATAATGTTTTAATATTATTTAATTATAAATCTTTTAGTACTTATTAGAAGTTTTGTGTGCTTCTTCTCTGACTTTGATGCTTATGATAAGAAATACAAGGGCTTCCCTGGTGGCAAAGCGGTTGAGATTCCGCCTGCCGATGCAGGGGACACAGGTTCGTGCCCCGGTTGGGGAAGATCCCACATGCCGCGTAGCGGCTAGGCCCGTGAGCCATGGCCGCTGAGCCTGCGCATCCGGAGCCTGTGCTCCGCAACGGGAAAGGCCACAACAGTGAGAGGCCCGCGTACCGCAAAAAAAAAAAATACAAGCAGTAGTTAGGTATTGTTGGTGATGCAATTTTGAAACGGAATTTCTTACTATACCTCCCATGGGTTTCTGGGTAAAAACTGCAGAGTGTCCTGAGAACACACAGAAGTCCATTACCATTTTCAACTACCTGCCTGTCAAATCAGTATTTTTATAATATAGTTTATACTTTGGAGTTCTAGAGAAAATTATATTTGTAAAAGGAATCAATCACTGGGGGAAAAAAAGTTTGAAAACTGCTATTTTAAAGATACAACCACTGGCATCATTTGTAAATCAACCTGATAAGTAGAACCAAAACATCCAAAGTGTATTCCATGCTGTATTTTGTCCGAGTTATGAGTAGGCATCCCCACTGAGAGGGAGACTGCATACTTCAGCCCAACTCAAAACACAGATGGAACAGCTCTCCAAAATCAAATATGCGGTCAATGCATGAAAATAGAAAAAGTAAATTTTGTGGGGAGACACAAAATTTGGGTTTCATCTGAAACAGAAAGAATACACAGAGGTCTCATGATGATACTATCATGTCACTGATATTTATTATAAATATTGGATGCCTCTGGCCTGGTTTTATATTTATGATAAGGAATTAAAGCAGTTGTTAAATGCTGAGCTGTGATTACACATGGGTTCCAGCTATGCTCTTAGCCTTCTGGTCTGATTCAATCTTTTTTTTTCTTTTTTTTTTTAACATCTTTATTGGATTATTTATTGGATATTTTTTGGATAATTACTTTAAAATGGTGTGTTAGTTCATGCTTTATAAAAAGTGAATCAGCTATACATATACATATATCACCATATCTCCTCCCTCTTGTGTCTCCCTCCCACCCTCCCTATCCCACCCCTCTAGGTGGTCACAAAGCACAGAGCTGATCTCCCTGTGCTATGCGGCTGCTTCCCACTAGCTATCTATTTTACATTTGGTAGTGTATATATGTCCATGTCACTCTCTCACTTCATCCCAGCTTACACTTACCACTCCCCGTGTCCTCAAGTCCATTCTCTACATCTGCGTCTTTATTCCTATCCTGCCCCTAGGTTCTTCAGAACCTTTTTTTGTTTTTTTTAGATACCATATATATGTGTTAGCATACGGTATTAATTTTTCTCTTTCGGACTTACTTCACTCTGTATGACAGTCTCTAGCTCCATCCACCTCACTACAAATAACTCAATTTTGTTTCTTTTTATGGCTGAGTAATATTCCATTGTATATATGTGCCACATCTTCTTTACCCATTCATCTGTTGATGGACACTTAGGTTGCTTCCATGTCCTGGCTGTTGTAAATAGAGCTGCAATGAACATTGTGATACATGACTCTTTGTGAATTATGGTTTTCTCAGGGTATATGCCCAGTAGTGGGATTGCTCAGTCATATGGTAGCTCTATTTTTAGTTTTTAAAGAACCTCCATACTGTTCTCCATAGTGGCTGTATCAATTTACATTCCCACCAACAGTGCAAGAGGCTTCCCTTTTCTCCACACCCTCTGCAGCATTTATGGTTTGTAGATTTTTTGATGATGGCCATTCTGACTGGTGTGAGGTGATACCTCATTGTAGCTCTGATTTGCATTTCTCTAAAGATTAGTGATGTTGAGCATTCTTTCATGTGTTTGTTGGTAATCTCTATATCTTCTTTGGAGAAATGTCTGTTTAGGTCTTCTGCCCATTTATGGATTGGGTTCTTTGTTTTTTTGATATTGAGTTGCATGAGCTATTTGTGAATTTTGGAGATTGATCCTTTGTCAGTTGCTTCATTTGCAAATATTTTATCCCATTCTAAGGGTTGTCTTTTCATCTTATTTAGGTTTTCCTTTGATGTGCAAAAGGTTTTAAGTTTCATTAGGTCTCATTTGTTTATTTTTGTTTTTATTTCCATTTCTCTAGGAGGTGGATCAAAAAGGATCTTGCTGTGATGTATGTCATAGAGTGTTCTGCCTATGTTTTCCTTGAAGAGTTTTATAGTGTCTGGCCATACATTTAGGTCTTTAATCCATTTTGAGTTTATTTTTTGTATGGTGTTAGGGAGTGTTCTAATTTCATTCTTTAACATGTAGCTGTCCAGCTGTCTCAGCACCACTTATTGAAGAGGCCGTCTTTTTTCCCTTGTATATTCTTGCCTCCTTTATCAAAAATAAGGTGACCATATGTGCATGGCTTTATCTCCGGGCTTCCTGTCCTGTTCCATTGATCTATATTTCTGTTTTTGTGCCAGTACCATACTGCCTTGATTACTGTAGCTTTGTAGTATAGTCTGAAGTCTGGGAGCCTGATTCCTCCAGCTCTTTTTTTCTTTCTTAACATTGCTTTGGCTATTCAGGGTCTTTTGTGTTTCCATACAAATTGTGAAATTTTTTGTTCTAGTTCTGTGAAAAATGCCATTGGTAGTTTGATGGGAATTGCATTGAATCTGTAGATTGTTTTGGGTAGTATAGTCATTTTCACAATGTTGATTCTTCCAATCCAAGAATATAGTATACCTCTCCATCTGTTTGAATCATCTTTAATTTCTTTCATCAGTGTCTTGCAGTTTTCTGCATACAGGTCTTTTGTCTCCTTAGGTAGGTTTATTCCTAGGTATTTTATTTTTTTTGTTGCAATGGTAAATGGGAGTGTTTCCTTCATTTCTCTTTCAGATTTTTCAACATTAGTGTATAGGAATGCAAGATATTTCTGTGCATTAATTTTGTATCCTGCTACTTTACCAAATTCATTGATTAGCTCTAGTAGTTTTCTGGTAGCATCTTTAGGATTCTCTATGTAAAGTATCATGTCATCTGCAAACAGTGACAGCTTTATTTCTTCTTTTCCAATTTGGATTCCTTTTACTTCTTTTTCTTCTCTGATTGTTGTGGCTAAAACTTCCAAAACTATGTTGAATAATAGTGGTGAGAGTGGACAACCTTGTCTTGTTCCTGACCTTAGAGGAAATGGTTTCAGTTTTTCACCATTGAGAACGATGTTGCCTATGGGTTTGTCATATATGGCCTTTATTATGTTGAGGTAAGTTCCCTCTTTGCGTACTTTCTGGAGGCTTTTTATCATAAATGGGTGTTGAATTTTGTCGAAAGCTTTTTCTGCATATTGAGATGATCATATGGTTTTACTCCTTCAATTTTTAAATATGGTTTACCACATTGATTGATTTGCATATATTGAAGAATCCTTGCATCCTGGGATAAACCCCACTTGATCATGGTGTATGATTAATTTACTGTGCTGTTGGATTTTGTTTGCTAGTATTTTGGTGAGGATTTTTTCATCTATGTTCATCAATGATATTGACCTGCAGTTTTCTATCAATGTGACATATTTGTCTGGTTTTGGTATCAGGGTTATGGTGGCCTTGTAGAATGAGTTTGGGAGTGTTGCTCCTTCTGCTATATTTTGGAAGAGTTTGAGAAGGAGAAGTGTTAGCTCTTCTCTAAATGTTTGATAGAATTTGCCTGTGAAGCCATCTGGTCCTGGGCTTTTGTTTGTTGGAAGATTTTTAATCACAGTCTCAATTTCAGCACTTGTGATTGGTCTGTTTATATTTTCTATTTCTTCCTGGTTCAGTCTTGGCAGGTTGTACATTTCTAAGAATTTGTCCATTTCTTCCAGGTTGTCCATTTTATTGGCAAATAGCTGCTTGCAGTAATCTCTCATGATCTTTTGTATTTCTGCAGTGTCAGTTGTTACTTCTCCTTTTTCATTTCTAATTCTGTTGATTTGAGTCTTCTCCCTTTTTTTCTTGATGAGTCTGGATAATGGTTTATCAATTTTGCTTCTCTTCTCAAAGAACCAGCTTTTAGTTTTATTGATCTTTGCTATTGTTTCCTTCATTTCTTTTTTATTTATTTCTGATCTGATCTTAATGAATTCTTTCCTTTTGCTAACTTTGGGTCTTTTTGTTCTTCTTTCTCTAATTGCTTTAGGTGTAAGGTTAGGTTGTTTATTTGAGATTTTTCCTGTTTCTTGAGGTAGGATTGTATTGCTATAAAATTCCCTCTTAGAACTGCTTTTGCTGCATCCCATAGGTTTTGGGTCATCATGTTTTCATTCACATAACTGATGTGTCTTAGATGCTTAACATGAAAGCAAATATTCTAAAATCAGCAATGTCCTTTTGATTTTTATATCACTTCTATATTATATAACTATTTAAATAATACTGTAGCCAATTAATGTGCATAGGGAAAAATGAATCAACCATAAAGAAAACTTAAGTTTTTCTATTATTTAATATCTTTTCATAGAAGGCAACTTGACAACTTTTTTTTCCTCAAGAAAATGACTTCCTATGGGTTCTCCCAGAATCAAACCCAATCATAAACATTCCAGTTCAAATAGTTAATATGAGAAATGGAAGAAACTCCAATAGGAAAGTGAGATAGGGAAGAGAAGGCAAGCATTAAATACTGTGTTATAGCCATGTAATAGTGTGGAAAAGTGGAGGTAATCCACAGAGAAACTCTGGGAAACACAAGCTTCCAACTTGAAGGGCCAGGGAGCTGGGGCATTTAGATACCCACTCCCATCAGTCCTTGGTTGAGGACTGCTGCTGGGAAGCTATTAATTCCCCTCACTTCCTCCCTGCCATCTACACAGGCAGAGCAGACTTCAACAGCTTCAGAAGTTCCTGGGCTGGAAAATGCCAAATAATGGCAGTTGAAAGTTTGCCACATGCACAAAATGGTAGGGTCTAAGAAATATAGGAGGGACATTGAACAAATTTCCAATAGCAGGCAAGTGTAAAATGCAAATTCAGAGGGCTTCACAAGTGATCTTAGCAATTAGAATGGATAATAAGAAACCTCTCTCAACAAGAGCCTGAGATGCACTATTCTTATCATTTGAATAATGAGTGCTGCTTTCCATTTTTTTTTTTTTTTCTTTTTTTTTGCGGTACGCGGGCCTCTCACTGTTGTGGCCTCTCCCATTGCGGAGCACAGGCTCCAGACGCGCAGGCCCAGCAGCCATGGCTCACGGGCCCAGCCACTCGGCGGCATGTGGGATCTTCCCGGACCGGGGCATGAACCCGTGTCCCCTGCATCGGCAGGCGGACTCTCAACCACTGCACCACCAGGGAAGGCCTGGTTTCCATTTATTAAACAGTTCTTTTGTGCCAGGTACTGTACCAATGGCCCAACGTCCATGATCTCATTTTATGCCCACAACAATCCTATTATTACATCACCAGTTTATAGATGAGGAAGCTGGACTCAGAGGGATTAAGTAATTTACTGAAGTAACAGACACCAGCCCAGGTCTCTCAGGTGCCAAAATATTTTTTCTTTCTGCCTCCCACTGTTTTCAATGTCCCTAGATGGACAGATATATTTTCTTTAGCTTGAGTATGTCATTAGCTCTGGAAATTCTATCTAAAGAACATCACAGTCCCCCGCCTTTCAGAGAAAGACCTGTGTCTTCATATCTTTGAAATTCCAGCCTGTGTACCAAAAATGGAGAGACTTCTCATCTGGTGCCCCTGCCGTTTTTGCCGCATGGACTTTTATGAGAAGCTCTCATTTAGTGCTCTGCACCTGCCCCTTGGTGGTTAGCACTTTCAAAGAGCTGCAGGCTCCATGAATTAAAAAATCATCTCTGCTTCTATTTCCTTTCCCGTCTGATTTCCATTTGCTCTGCCTGGTCATGGATGGGAAGTTTCTTTTTTTGTAGCATCATTCCAGTCTGACTTTTCTTTCACCTCTTCACATTCCACATTCCATCAAGTGGCAATTTTATTCTAAGATCACCAGTTAGATCTTTAAAATAGATTTTCAAAGAATATCTGACTGTTAGAATTTCAAATAGCTCAAATATAACCACTTTCTTCAATAAACCTAAATTCTAATCTATTTTAAATAGCATTTTGAGCAAAATAATAATTCATACTCACTTGTATTGGTCCCTTTTTACTCCTGAGTCTCCAAGTCATTCTTAAAACCTTCAAACTTTACGTCCTCTAATGCTATCACAGCACATTTTTAATTATTGGTATCAAAAGAAAGGGACTATCATAGGGGAAAAACCTTCTATGTTATTTTACCAGCTTAATTTCTACACAAAAGCTTTGAAGTAATCAACAAAAAGAAGAAATGTGAATCCAAATATGCCACAAACTAGGAAGACAGTCCAAGAATTAACAATGAAGGTCAAATCCAAGTACAACAAATCCCATGGAGAATACTGATATGTTTTGCTGTAGTGACATTTCATGGTTAATTGGTGGTTTGTTAAAGATTACATTTCCAAGATCAAAAAGAATAATGATAAAACACACTCAGAAATGGAAAGCAAGAGGGCTCTATAAACAGTAGCTGTTTGGAAATTATAAATGGTACTAAATGACTAATAAGGAAGATAAACAGCTTACCACTTCTCAGGGAATTTCGTAACTTTCAAACCACAGAGTGTTGTGGGCAGAATTTGATCAAAGGTCTCTAGAGTACACTTTCATCCTCATGAGGTTGGGGGCTGTGAGTTGGAAAGGCCTTTAGCAGTCATCTACTTCCAGCATCCTGCCCCAGAATTCCTCAAATTCCATTTTTTCCCATAAGCTGTTATTTCCATCCAGGTGTTACATGTACCAGACCCCTTTTCTACAGCAATGGCCCTTTCAGGTCTTGAGGTAATTTTAAATAATACAAAGAAAAATCTGCCTTGCAGAATCTTAGGAGATTTCACTGATTTCACATTGCTCTTAATGGAACGAAGGCATGGCATCATCTGCCTAGCCTCATATAAAAAAGGAGGAAAAAAACAAAAAACATTCATTGCCCCCATTGAATCTGGTGACCTACATAATCCCATGTGTGACACTGGTCCCACATAGAAAAATTTGAGCTTACTGTCCACGCTGAGGCTCAGTTAAACCCACCCTATACACAGTCACCTAAGTGACTTTTCTAGAACACAATCTGATGGAGTCACTCCTCTGCCTTCACCTTCAATGAATCTCCATCGCCTACAGAACAAACTCTAAATGACAGAGCCATGGCTCTCTTTCCAGCCATATCTCCTATCAACCCCCTTTCTCAGAGTTCATGCCCCAGCCATACTGAAGAACATACAATATCCTCTTTATCTTAAGGATTTTGTACAGAGTGGTCCCTCTGCCTGAAACTTTCTTTCTTCCTTCCATCTTTGCCTGGGAAGGTCCTGGAAAATTTCTACTCACCCTGCTGATCTCCACTATCACTTCGTTCAAGAAGTCCCTCTGGGTCTCCCATTCCCTACCTCCACCACTGGGCTTAGTTAAATTTAGCCTCCTGTGTACACCCACAAAGACCCACTTCCTCTATCAAATGACTTATTTCCTATGTTGTAATTACCTATTTCTTTATCAGTCTCTCTGACTGAACTATACACTCCTTAAAGACTGAGAATTTGTTTTCTTCACTATCATATCTCAAAACCTAACAGAGTAACTGACACATGACAGTAACTCAGTAAATACGCGTTGGATGAATGAATGAATGAACGAATGAATGAACGAAAGAACAACACACTGACCAGCTGCATGAGGTCAATCTCTAGTCCATCCCTCCCTCTCTTACCTGCAACCTAAAACAAAGCCCAGTTCTTCTGGATGTCTTCCCTGGTCCTGGAGCATTTGTGAAATTACAGCAACATCATTCCCATCCCAGAAACCTCCACTTCCAATAATTTGTTCTCCTTGGCTATAGTAACACCAGTTACCTAAATGTGGCCCGTCTTCTCCCACCACATCCTAAATCCTCTGAGCCAGGTGCAGCAGCTTCCTTTCACAATGCTAGGACAGGCCACAAAACAGATGATAATCCCTTTGCACATTTCAAGGAGCAGCACCAAGGGAACAGTACCTGGGAAATGCCATTGAATATCCATGGCATTTCTATAGCCTCAGCACTTCTCTCACTCTGGGAATGAAGGTCCAAAAAGCACATCAGAGAATGTTCATAGTTGTAAACAAGCTCCACCTTTGAAACACAATCTAGATAGAACCAAATATAAAAGTCTGAACAATGGATGAAGCCAAGGTCTCCTCCATGATTTCCCTTCTGACACCCTTATTGTCTCCTCAACCATAAAATGTGAACTTGAAACTCAGGACCTTGCCTTGTCACCAGAAACATCCAAGCTTGGATCAGTCTTTCTAAGACCATATATTTGCTCTGTGAACTATTAGAGATTTGTCACATACACAGAAGTAAAACAGGATTATTTCTATCTACCTGGGGACCTGGAGTCTTTCACATTGCTCCTGTTAAAACTCTCAGAACAGCAAAACTTTACCTACAAAGTGTTAAAGCTATGACACTCCCAATTTTCACAAACCTCCTCATCTCTTGTGAGTCACATGCAGCCAATTCCAGGAATTGGAAACATGGTTGTGAGGATGAAACTGACTTTGGGGCTCCCCTTGGATATGGTCTTCCAGACTTACCAAAAGGCCATTAAGAGGAAGGTTTACCCCACCTCAGGGAAACCCGAGGAAGTACTTGCAGTCAAGGGCTGCCCGTGGCTTCTGAGCTACGTCCGAAAAGAATTTCATACTGTACCTGGATCTGCTGAAGCAATTTCTGACTGTCCGAGAGCCAGCATGTACCGTTCCTGAACTGCCTCCATTGTGGATCATCGGTAGGGCTGTCAGATTTAGTAAATAAAAATACAGGATACCCAGTTAAACTTGAACTTCAGATGAATAATAAATCATTATTTTTAGTATAAGTATATCCTATGTACTATTTGGGGCATACTTATCTTAAAAATGTACTCATTGTTTTTCTGACATTCATATTGAACTAAACAGCCTATATTTTATCTGTCAACCCTACTCATCAGAAATGATGGAGGCTTATAGAGATCCAAGAGATGCCTCAGAGCATCCTCAACTTTTATTTATATGTCCTGGACAGTGAGCACGAACTTTCCGCTCCCATTAATTGGCTATAATGGAGTATATTCCCAATTTTAGAGCTTTTTCTACTTGTCATTGTTATTATCCTCCTTATTTTAAAGAGATGTTTATTTTTCTCCAAACTTAATAGCTCATCAAAAAGTATTTGAAAGTTCATTAGACAAGGGAAAAACAACACAATTCTGAAAAGTGAAGGAAACCGCCTGGTGTTTAGTAAAGAAGTATTGGGGAGATTGAAAAAGCCAAACTTAATAAGCAAATCTCTCCAAGGGTATTTTCATAGCTTGATACCCTGCCACACCCTGAAAATATTATTACATCAAGAATGTAAAACTGCTAACCAAATGTAAGGCTCCCATATGATTCTATCAAACTGAGGAGGCTTCTTTACTAAGCAGTGAGCAGACTTGCTGCCCCAGGGACCTCGGCAGTTGCAACATAGAGCTCTTCCCTTTGGGATGGAAGCAGCAAGTTTTCCTGTGGTCTACACGTTGGCCCCAAAAATACTACACTCCCAATACTTGTCAACTTTAAGTATTTTTCTACATATCTCCATTTTTCTGTTACTATTTGGACTACATCCTAGACTTGACATTACATAAACTGCATTCAAGAAGGTATTTTTAAAAGTTGGTAGGAAATCTTAAATCTATAGCTTGCAGTCCCTGGCTTACTTTCATCCAGGTGCATAAGGGTTTTCAAATATCACAACCCCATGCTTGTGTCAGAGATATAAAAATGTAACATGATATTTAAGGTTTTAGTTGCAAAATCATCAAGCCTCCCAGACAGAGGCAATAGAGCAAAATGATTACAGAGGCATGGATTTTGATTTGCTCCAGTGTCTTGGCCAAGTCACTTGGCCTCTGTATTTATTTGTACTTATCTGCACTTATCTGTCACTTGGGGGTTATAATTGTACCTAGTCCATGGGTATATTGTACAAATTATCTGTAAAATAGTTAGAAGAAACCGACACAGAGTAAGCACTCCACAGACATTGGCTATTAGCTACTGGAAATATTTCTCCATGAAAAAGATTACTTTATCAGTGGATGACTCGGTGGGAGAGAGTGAATCACAGAATCACAGCATGTTGAAAGTGACCTAGTTCACACTCTTACGTGAAAAAAAGAAAAGTGTGTATGTGTAGAAAATGTCTGAAAGTTTACATAACAAATAGTTTATCATCTTAACTTTGAGGATTAGAATAAATCAGGAAAGAAGAAAAGATTGAGTGTAATTCAATTTCTATATCATTTGTGTTTCTACACTGAGACTTTTAATACGCTGGAAGTGCAATTTTTTTTAATGTGGCGGGATAAAAGTTTTCAAGTTTTCCTGATACATCTCTATTATTATTTCAGAATTGCTAGCATTTCTTGTCATCTTCGGATCTACACCCATTTGAGTCAGTGGGCCATTCTGGACAGAGGAGATAATAGAGCAGAAGTGAAGTGAGAGAAAAGGAGAGAAAAGATTTTCTCTTTTCTCTTAAAAGAGGAAAGGTCTTTGGAATGGGAACAACTCACAACCAAACTTTTGGAAAGAATGTGACGGAAAATGAGACAAACATCCTACCCCTGTGATGAGAAGGATTCCTTGGGCTGGATGGAGGGAGGTCAGAGGTGGTTGGACAAGGAAACCAACTAGGGAGAAACACACACAAGTGCAGAGCAAACACCCTGAGGCCACTCAGCCTGACTCCATGCAAACATATGTCCAGCAGCCAGCCCTTCACCTGTGGTTCCCCAGCAAGACAGGTACCTTGGGGGTACCAACTCATTCTGAGTCCATTATGCCTGGCCATTCATAAACCGCTGTCTGACTTGTGAGGAATAAACTCTAAATGTTTATGAGGAAATTGGGGAAGGAGATTGAAAGGTTACTTAAACAGAAAAACAAGTTCAGGAAGGCAGGATGGTAGAGAGACAAGAAAAGGACCTTAAAAGATAGAAAGGATTTGCCAAAGAAGAGAAAGAAAAAGAAATGATTCCAAATGGGTTAACCTGCAGCTAGGAAGTTAAGGAAGATTATTGATGGGTGAGGACTATGGAATAAAGTGAATAAAATTTATCAGAAGTTGCTGAGAATATGGTAAGAAGCATGATTAACAAATTATGAATTTCCTGCAATGACATTCTAGGGGGACACTAGGAAGGGGAAGCAAATGTTCATGAGATGATGGTAGCAGGTGGAACGTTGTTTCAGGGGAAGATCAGTCTTGCAGTGTGTATCAGAGGAGGGCAAGTGTGAGCAAGCAATGAAATACTACGTGTATACGGTTCCTTCACTGAGTGCACCCAGCCCCGTGGTCAGACGTGAGAACAAGCAGGACTTCAGGTACTGGAGCTACATTTCATTCATCAAGACTTGAGAAGACACCCTTAACTCAGGTCTTCTCTTCAAACTCCATCTTTCCTTCTTGAGCTTCATTTGGCCTCCTCCCTTACCCTGAAGCTGTGGACTAATGCCACAGAGCAAGATGGGTCACTAGTGTCCTCCATCCCCTAGCGACTGTGGTTCACATCAGTGGAGTACCAAAGGCAATAACCAAGTAACAGACGCAAGAGTGTATGAACAAGAAGAGATTCTGATAAGGCTTTCTGTGACAGTGTGGACCAAGTCGGCTGTATATGCCTGGTATCACCTTCATCGTGAGCATCCTTAGGGGAGAAGTTCTCAGAAGGCAGAGCCTGGCTCTCTAGAGGCTCTGCGTCCTCACAGCCCACTCGAAGACCTCAGTTAAAGCTTCGGCTCCCAATATCTCTCCCTCTGCCTACTCACAGTTTTTGAAGTCTTCTTTCCTCCACAGTTCTCTTGAGAGATGGAGGAGGAGGAAGAGGTTCAGGCCAGCTCAGACTCCCCTGGGATCCCAGCGGGATGCCTATCATTAACCTCCCACCTTCTAGGAAGCTCCTAAGATCTCCACATTTGGGGGAGTTTTCATTTCATCTGTGCTTCAAATTGCTGGCTGGAGATGGCCTGTTGGAAGGTGGCTAAAAGCAAGTAGGAATCCTTCGGGCAGCCTGGCCCTTCTCGACTGTCAAACGTCTTCAGGGAGATTCTAGGAAACATTGTTCTAGAGAAGGGAGGGAAACAATCCAATTGTCCAATAATGCTTGAATGGAAAATAAATGATGCTATACGCATGTGACGAAATAGTATCAAACAGTCAAAAATAAAAGACCTAGATCTATATGGATTGACGTGGATAAATCTTGAAAACATAATATTGATTGAAAGAAAATAAGATAAAGAATGTTAGATTATGATAACAGGTATGTAAGTATTTAAATATTTAAATCAATTCAACATATTGCTTGTATATATATATAGATAGATAAATAGATGCAAGAAAATAAACTTTATCCAAAGAACACATTATTTACATTTAATTTGCTCATTTATCTAGGAAACCCAAAAGAACCCACAGATAAACTAGTAGGAACTAATAAGACGGTTCAACAAGGCAGACAGATACAAGATCAATAAATTTTAAAAACCAATCAGGCTCCTCTACACTGGTGATAACAAATTAGAAACTGTAAAAGAAAATAAGAAAAAAATAAGATCTAAAAATAGTTACAAGAGCTATATAAATTATTTAGAGCTAAGCATATGTAAAAGTAAATAGAACTAACAAACTGAGTATGACCAATTAAACTCTGCCCAACCCAAGGATTAAAAAAAGACCGTTCTTACTTTATGAGAACAGACCCTCTTCTTAAGTAGCAGATCAGTAAGTGAGAGTGAATCCAAGAAACACAGCATTTGAAAAGTCAGCTAGTCCAAGCCTCTTGATCACACATGCAGAAGCTGAAGCCCAGGAAGGTTGAGTTACTTGGTAAAGGGCCCAATGTCCTGACTCAAGGACTAGCATTTTTCACTAATTCATAAGACACAATCAAATTCAGTACCTTGGAAAGAGATGGAAAAAAATGAAGAAATCAATCATATAGTTACTCATCTTTAAGTACAGAAATAGCCATGACAAACTTACAGGTATTGAGGGAAAACTGAAGTACAGAGTTTAAAATGTCAATAATCCACAGGGAAACTGGAGACTATTTAAAATATTAATATTAAATCTCTATATAAAAGACATTAAAAGATCTCCAATCAAAAGGTTAATTTTAGAATAGATATGGTATGGTACAATTTATAAATCAAAAATACTTAGAAGAAACACAATCTGGTTAACAAGTAAAGTCACAAGACAATTGCAGGAGAAAAAGAGTATCTTTCTCTAAATGTCCATCAATAAGGGAATAATTATATTATGATTTGTCACTAGAAGAAATAAATAACATTTGCCTAAAAAATGGGATAGACCTACAGCAAAGATTTATACTAAATCTCTATATTAAAGACATTAAAATATCTCCAATCAAAATGTTAATTTTAGAATAGATATGGTATGATATAATTTATAAATTAAAAATCTCTATAAAGCTATACATCACATATAAAGCACCTACATATGTAAATTCATGGACCAAAAGTCTCGAAATCAGACAGCTAGTGATCAATAATCTCTACAAAAGGAAGTAGTCTTGAGAGTGGGGTTGGGGGGTTATGAAGGGGGACTTTTATTGTACTTTTATACATTGTACCCTTTAAAATAATTCAGTTTTTTAAAATTAATTTATTTATTTGGGACTGCATTGGGTCTTTGTTGCTGCCAGCGGGCATTCTCTAGTTGCGGTGAGTGGGGTCTACTCTTAGCTGTGGTGCACGGGCTTCTCATTGCAGTGGCTTCTCTTGTTGCGGAGCACGGGCTCTAGGCGCACAGGCTTCAGTAGTTGTGGCACGTGGGCTCAGTAGTTGTGGCGCACGGGCTTAGTTTCTCCGTGGCATGTGGGATCTTCCCACACCAGGGCTCGAAGCCATGTCCCCTGCATTTGCAGGCAGATTCTTAACCACTGCGCCACCAGGGAAGCCAAATAATTCAGTTTTTTATAAAGAGAATATTCCTAATATTATTCCTAAATGTTAAAAATATATAGTTGGATAACACTATGAAAAATTAACTGATATATTTTTTATTATTTCTCTTTGCTCCCTGGATTTTTTTTCCCCATCCAGTCAGCTAGGCACTCTGAGTTCACTGCATTAGGAAGGTAAAGACTCAGCAGAAATGAGGGAGAAAAAAAGAAAATTCTCAGCTTTGGAATGTTAAAAACGGAGGCCACAGTAGAACAGGTGAGAATTCTGTGAACAAAAAATAAATCTCGTCTCAAAGGTAAAAAGTATTCTCTGCACTGGGAGGCAGGAGAGGGAGGGAGGGAAGGACTGAAGGAGAGGGATCAGTGTGGCCAGGGACATAGAAACTGTGCTTGAGGACGATATGCCCAGGAAGAGAATCAGAATCTGGAGAAGATTCAGCCTGCATGTGATCATCGCCTCCAGCCAGCACCCCCATCTCAGACCTCAGGAAATTCAGAGAGAGAGTGGAAGTAAGTCAGGAGGGCCACGCACACAGTCTGTGTGGCAAGGGTTGTGGCCATTCCCGATGTGTGAGAAGTCTCCAGCCATTTCCAGGCCTCCTTCTGGAAAATGCTGGCGGACGTCTCTAGTGCTTATGTGAAAGCTTGTTCACAATCCTTGAAAGATACAGATGTAGATGACTGATAGATGCATAGATAGAAAAACGTAATTAAATAAAACGTCCAGGAAAGGTTTGGGAAATGCCCTTTATTGCATATGATGTTTATAACATTATATTAATGTTAGACTGAGTGCTGGTCCCTTCATCCTCCTTCAGACCACGGCATTCTGTCTGCTACTATCCTGAGGGTCCTTTCTTCTCCCTGGAAGGGAGAAAACAAATGAGGTAGAACAGGAAGAGACAAGAAGCACTATAAGCTCTGCTGGTCAGGGTTACCCTCCAGCGTTGCCTTAAAGCTCAGAGCCACACACAGCACAGTGAGCTTGGCTCCAGATCAACTACCGCACAACGAAGGTTCTGGAACATTTCCATATCTCGGGGGACCTCATTTCCACGTGACTCTCTTTCACATTCCCCTTTGTCCCAGAAGGCTAGGTACAGTGGTCAGAGTGAGATCTCAGCTCAGGCCAAAGGCTCTCAGACCTCAAAGTTTTGGTCCTGCAAGGGCCCCTGTCCTCTCTTCAGACCACTCCTGGCTCTCTCTGCCGAGAAGGAGCTGCTGGCAGTACGTCCTCTTAGAGTTGAGGTCCACCGTGCAGGCCCTGAGAAAACTCCTAGTCAAAACGGTCCACATTCTTGTTTAAGTCAACAGAGGTCAATTCCTTTGGAAGTGCTGGGTGTGTCCCCAAGTCAACTCAACTGCACAGCCATTAGGTAAACCAGCACATCTCTGTGGCCCCTTCCCTTAGACTCCTCTGGGCCCTCGTGACATAGGCTCAGAAGACTGTGCCAGCCTCCAGCCTTACCTCCTCCAAGAGATGGCCACACCGTCTTCCAGGATCTTCTGTCCCATGAATCTCAGTTGCTGTGTGGAAATCAAAAGAGAGAAAAACACTTCTTAGCTAAAGAGAATTTCCTGTGGGAGCTGAAAAGCTCAGGATAAATTCCCACTTACAGTCATGACTTTATTATTAAGTGACTGGGCCAGAAGCACGGGAGCCGGTTATCTCCCATTCAGTTGTCCCCTGAGGTGCTAAAGCCCCCAACTCTCCCTTATGGAAGCGTGAGCCTGGGGTGGTGAGACGGGACTGGCTCGGGGAAGGTACAGCTGCCTCCGCAGCCCCAGCCCCTGCTCACTTCCTGTCCTTCGGAGAATGAAACACATAGACTGGACACTGGCTCCTCGGGCAGAGGTCTTCCCCCATGCGCTGCTGCCCCTCATTCTCCTTTTCTTCTTGCTTCTCTTCCTCCTCCTCAGAGGTGCTCTCGGATTCCACATTGCCCGTCAGCTGGGACATGGCGAGATGAAAGACATGGCAGCTGAAGCCGTCCTGGACGCTGTACTGCACGTGTTGCTGGAGGATCTCCAAGGTGGGGAAGACCCGGCAGCAGGCCATGCATCTGAAGCCCTTCTCCATGGTCACCATCCAGTCCGGTGTCTTGGCCCTGAGTGTCTCCTTGACTGCAGGTGACCCTGATGGGCTGTCTGGCTCTGCCCTTTCCTCACACTCATTCTCCTCCCCAGCGGGCTCACTGTCAGACAGGTTTCTGGTGGACACATGAGAGGCGGCATTGCCTACCCACACATGCCCAGGAAGGGTCACTTCTTCTCTCCTCAGCTGCTTTTCTAGCAACTCCAAGGGTTTCTCTATCGTCCAGGAGACAGCTACACTCCTGTTCACTTGTACCCGCATGTAGAATATTTTCATGCCCCTTTCCTCTTCGTCTGTATACAGAGAGCCCTCACAGGATGAAGAGGATGAGAAGGAGACGTACTGTGATGGGGGAGCGGTCTCCCCTTGTTCCTGAACCTGGGCTAGGGGTGCTCTAGGCTGGGCAGTGTCTCGATGTAATCTCTGGATTTCTGAAAAAGGAAATTAAAAACATAATAACATGCATGGGCCATGCCGGAAGCTGAGGGAGCAGGTGTGGTAGACGAGGGAGGGACATTTGCATGACATAGCTGTGTCATGAGCTTGGTGTCTGTTGGCCGTAGGATGGAGTGGTGTATCTGGTGTCATCTGTGGGCTTTTCATCTGCGCGTGGGGGGATACTGGAGCGGTGTCTGTATACAGGGGTGTGGAGTATGGTGGTGAGGGCCGTGGTATGTGAGGGATGCAGAAGGATGCGTGTACGACAAGGAGTGCGAGTTTGGGAATATCGGTGGTGCATTACTTGTGGAATGGGGCTGTGGTGCAGGAGAAGAGCACTGTGGATCACGTGCCTGGGGTTTCTGTGTGCACTGAGAAGGGCTGTGCCTGGAGGGCGGATGTATGTGTGAGCTGTGTGGACCTCAGCTGGATGGTCCTGCTCTCAGGCTGGAGGTCTATGATGAAGAACTCTGTCCTTCTCTGGAAGCAAGGGCAAAGACAAACCCTACATTTCCCCCTGAAGATGCTTAATCCGGTCCCTCTGCCCTCCACCTCAAGCCCAGACCCTTCCGGCCCCTGCTCCTTGACTTCCCCACCATGGTGGTACCAGGATTCACACGCCCCCCCCAGACTCAGCTGGGATCCCTGCCCTCGTAACAGCTCAGCCATCCTGCCCAGGCTCCTCCACAGAGCCCTCATCACCTCTGATGACCCTGGGTTTCCTCTCAGCCTCCCTGGGATCTGTGTGCCTCCTGCCTCACAGCCAAGCACCCCCTCACCTGAGGAGCCCCGCGCCCTTACCACTGCAGATGACCTTGCGCGGAGAAGAAGCATAGGAGAAGAATTCAGAGGCAGAGGAGACCTCCCCTGACCCTGGGCTGCAGCCTTGGGCCGCCACCACAGTGGATCCAAGCTGAGGGGCATCCTCTTGTGACTTCGAGATTCCTGAGGGAGGAATGAAAGGCTCAGGGTGGGTTCATCAGTCCTCTGTCCACAGATATTTACTGAGTGTCTGACACGTGTCAGGTGCAGCAAATACACACAGTTGAGAGTGTGGTCCCCGGTGGATACTCCAGTATTTAATTCAAATCGATACTTATTCTGTCAGTGTCTTGTTGGTAATGTAGGCGTCGGTGGTGACTGTGAGTATGAGGGAAGAGTGAGCGATGTGTACAAGTCTGTGGTAAGTGTGGGGTGGGCGTGGGGAGCACAGTGCACATGTGTCTATCTGTGTCTGTGGCCTTTGTGTGCATGGCTTCTGTTCACGAGTCAGGAATTCTGGGACATGTAACTTTTCCTCATTACATGGTGTGGCTTGTATGTATGGTGTGTGTTCATTCTTTCATCCACCAAGATTCAGTAAGCAGCTACTCCTATGTATCCGGCACTCTTCCATTGTTCTAGTCTCTGGTAATGCTACACATTCTAGTAGGGGAAGACAAACACTAAACAAGAATACAATAAATATATAATATATCAGCTGGTGGGAAGTATATAAGGGTTGCCAGACTTAGCAAACAAAAATACAGGGCACCCAGTTAAAATTCAATTTCAGATAAACCCAGAATAATTTTTTAGTGTAAGTATTCCCATGCACTATTTGGTCTTACTTATTTTTAGTGTAAGTATGGCCCATACAATATTTGGGACATACTCATACTGAAAAATTACTCGTTGTTTATCTGGAATTCAAATTTAACTGGATAGCCCATATTTTATCTGGCAACCCTGACATGGGTTAGTGAGACTGGTTTACTGTGGTTTGTACAAAGCGGGTCTGGCACTACTCAAGAATGTGTTATAAGTGTGGTGTGTATGACATGTGACTGGTTCTTATAGAGGTATTTAGAGATAGCTGAAGTTAGCTGTGTTTGTGCGAGAGTTGAGGAGATACATATATATATATAGTGTGTGTGTCTATATACATATCTCACCTCCAGCGTTTGGTATTGGAGGAGAGGATTGTGATACAGGTGGGTTGTATGAGAATGTAGTACAGGAGTGATGTGTGTATATACCTACATGTGCTGTGTCTGGTTTAATAAGGAAGTTATATGTGGGGTGTGTGATATTTTTGCTGTATCAGAGTGTACATGGGTGTATGAGTTACTGTCTCATAAAACACCCCTAACAATAATTCTGTATACACTCTTACATACACCGAGTGTCACCCCGGTCCAGGCAGGGTGACAAGAACTTTACCACGCAGACTTTATATCTGATAAGCCCTCTACCCCCATTCATCCCGCTCTTCTCTCCACTACCACACACACACACACACACACACACACAGGAACATAGAGAAAAATATTCTGAATGGTGGGGGCAGGGGCAGTCATTGCCTTCCCCAGCCTGTCCCAGCCACTGTCTGAAAATCTGCCTGCTGTCTAGACCTCCATTCCCAGGGCCCATCCTACAGTCTCCAGGGTCCTGGGCCCGGTAGGAGCTACTGGGCTCTAATCTGGGGCAGAGGCCTCTAGCTGGAACTCTGGGATGGGCTCAGAGTTCCAGCTAGAGGCAAGCTACTGGCCTACATTTAATGCACGCAGGCACCACGTGGCCCGTGGCTCTCAGAGATCCCCGCAGGACCCTGAGGACATTTCTCACCCCTGCCCACGTGGTCTCAGTCTCTGGAAAGCCCTTCCCTTCCCTTGATTTCCTTTGGGAAATTCTTCCTGTTGAAGGAATAAAACCTCCTTGCTTTCAATATGACACCATCCCTAGACAAACAATCTTCTTTTGAACTGCATTCCACTTCTCAAGGTATTTTTCAACAAGGCCTTCAACTCATGGGGCTTCTCTTTCCACTTTGGTAAAAGGGGCCAAGCAACTCATGGGTCTCTCTCAGCATCCTTGCATCCTTCACATCCCACACCTCATGACCCCAGGGAAAGATCAAAGAGAATAAGAGACAACTCGGGGACTGAGAAAAGCTGCACCTCTAGGTCTGTTCAAGCAGGATGCAGCCTGCTGTGAGTCCGACAAAGCTCCAGGCCCGGCAGCCCCAGGAGAGAGTCCTCAGACCGGCGGAGCTGACCTCCCATCTCCCAGGGGCATCTGGCCGTTCTGTGCTGTCTCACACCACAGGGACCCTCCAGATGGATACGGCAGCATCAGTGAGACAAGGTCTCTCGCTCCCTGCTTCACAGGTGACACGTTCTCAGTTACCCACCCTTCCTAGAGAAGGTTCAGTTTGGCAGAAACCCATGTGCCCCAGACAAGTTGCCCCCCACATACCTCCTCCCTTCTGGGCAGTTTCCTGGGACTCTTCATTTTCCAGATGTTTCCTCTTTTGTCGCTGTTTCATCGTACCAACTAGAAGTCTCCCTTAGAAGATGCCTCACCTCCAACTCCTCCTCTTCCCTACAGGTTGGCCCTTCTTGGCTCTTGGGAAATCCGTTGAAATGATTCAATACAAATAAAAATAGTCAATTCTCCTAAATGGCTGAAGAACTTAGACCACTTAGTGAACCGGCAGTACTGCCTAGCGCTCACCAGGGCTGCTAAGTTTCAAAGGTTGCCACGGCCACAGCAGAGTTCTCTAACCTCAAGGATGACCTCAGAGCATTCTGTGGACCTAGGTTCAACAGTCTCTGCAACAGCACAGACCCCATTTTCAAGAACAATTCCTTTTTCCCAGTAGAACCTTTCCCGTGAATTCAACTCTCACATCTTTCAAATGCGGCAGGATATTTTGAGATGTTAATCTGTTCCTGTTTATTTTCTTTTCTTCATTTCACCCTTCCCTTCTGCATTCAGGTGGGTAGCAGACCCTATGTTCTCTGGCCAGTGGAAGAGCCTGGCAGGGCATAGCAGAAATAACATGCTGATGATCTTGGCTTTTATTTCTAAAATCGCGAACTCCATGGAAAAGAGAGGATACTTGAGCAGAAACATAACAGAAGCAGGTTTTTGAAATTAGGTACTGTCTTGTTTCCCTACTGGAGTGTTGAAATGTGCTACTTAAGTCAGAGAGAGATGTCTGCAAATCCTGGAGGAGAAAAGGCCTCTCAAGTGTGGCTGGAGGGGTAAATGGGGCAAAAACTCTAAAAGGAGATGGCTATAGTATGCATACAAGCAGAATCATGGCAACCAGAATCATGGCAACCTGTCCCATGCATGGCACAGCAGCCACCAAACCTAAAGGAGGCATGGCCCCCGAGCTGATGGACATCTACACTTACAACTGTGGGCTCCAGTCAACAATGATCATGCTTCCACCCACTCCCTCAAAAGCTTGGCCCTGTATGACTTCCAGATAGGGATGGCTGAAATCCAAACAGGACACCAGCAGGATCAAGGCTGAAAATACAAATTACGTGGAATTATAAAAAAAAAATTTGTACTGTTTCTTGCACACCTCTGCTTGTGGGCTGTAATTTATACCAGTTATAAGTGGCAATGCATCTGGGTCCTCCTGACTCCACTCTAGAATTAGAGACACCTCATTTTGAGGTGTTGGCCAGGATCCAGTGGGAGTATTGGTGCACGGGACGAGGTAGACTCCCAGAAGTCGCTGCTTTCATTAGAAATACCACATGGACTGAGGCAGGTCCCAATTTGAAAGGGCACTGCAGAATGACTTAAGGTTTCAGGCAACAGGAGAGTAAAGAGAGGACAACTTCAGCCTTGTGAGGGTTTGCTGACGAGATTAAATCTTTCTGCTTCTTGGAGAATCCCTAGAAAAGATGGGGCAAGGAGGATTTTTCTTCTTAGTTTTTTTGGGGTAGAAATTTCCAAACATACACAAAGTAAAGAGAATGATATAAAAGGAATGCAGCACCATTTACCCATCACCCAGTTTCAACAATTATCAAAAGTCTGCCATTCTTGTTCTGCTACACACACACACACAAACAGACTCACTCACTCGCACACTTTTAGTGTTTTGTGTATTTATTTTGGTTTAGGAGTTTGGGGAGGGTGGGGGAAGTGCTGTTTTTTATTGCAAATCTCAGACATTATGTCATTTCTCCTTACGTGCCATAGTATTTATCTCCAACAGATAAAAACTTGTTTCTAACATAACATCATTATCTCACCCAACAAATTTAATTATCATTTTTTCTTACCGCAATAACTAAGCCATACTCAATTTCCTCCAAATGTGTTTAAATGTCTTTTTTATACATGATCTATTGAAATCAAGATCTAAAGAAGGTCCACACCTTGCAATGTCAATGTGTCTTTTAGTCTACAACAGTTCTCCCTCCCTTTTTTTTGGCACTGATTTGTTGAAGAAACTAAGTAATTTATCCTGTAGAATTTTCCACAGGAATCTGTTGATTGTATTCCTGTGATGTCATTTAAGATGTTCCCTATGACCTCTATTTTCTTATAAACAGGTAGTTACAGCTAGAGAATTAATTAGATTTAGATTCGATTTCATGTTACTACAAGATTATTTTATAAGTGATGCTGTGTACCTTCCTATTGCATTGCAACAGGAAGTACAAAAAGTTGTCTGGTTTTTTGTTTGTTTGTTTGTTTTGTGGTACGCAGGCCTCTCACTGTTGTGGCCTCTCCCGTTGCGGAGCACAGGCTCCGGACTCGCAGGCCCAGTGGCCATGGCTCACGGGCCCAGCCGCTCCACGGCACGTGGGATCCTCCCAGACCGGGGCAGGAACCCGTGTTCCCTGCATCAGCAGGCGGACTCTCAACCACTGCGCCACCAGGGAAGCCCTGTCCGATTTTTAATGAAGTTAAGGTTGATCGGTGAGGTCAGGTACTGTCAGCTTGGTCCCTCCATCCATAATGATGAGGAACCACAGTGCTCCTCACCAACCTTTCAACAAAGAGCATAACAACCGTTGATGATCACCACTTCCTTAGGAGTTGAACTTTCATTAGAAGTTCTAATTCCATCATTCCAAGGAGGACGATTCTTTAGGCATCTTTCTTAGACCCTGAATTTCTGAAAGAAATGAACCTCCCCTCAGAAAAGGAAAGACAATTCCAAACATACCAGCTCAGGTTGTCCAACCTAGAAGCAATGGATTCATCACAACAAGCTCCAGCTAGGTTGGGACATACTTTGGTCATTCCTTCATTTCTCTGTCCATTCTTCATTATATAAACAGTTATTTAGCCCCTCCTATGTGCCAGGCTCTCTAGATTCTGTACTTGAACATTTAAGAACAAAAGAGATACAAAGATTTTCTCTCAAGGAGCTTAATTCTAGAGGAGAAGATAGACAATTTTTTAAAAATACCTAGTAGGTTAGATATTTGCAAGCACCATGATGAAAAATAAAACAAGAAACTGGATATGGGACTATAGGAAACAGGGGAATTTCTATGCTGAATGGGAGATCATGGAAGGCTTCACTAAAAGGGCCTCATCTCAGTAGTACCTGAGGGCAATAAGGGAGCTTAGAGCCAAGGTTACATTTTTTAGGCAAAAAGAGACTGGAGTCTGGGTCAGGGATTGCTTGGCGTGTTTGAATACCAGGGAGAAAGCCAGTGTGGCTGAGGGAGGGAGGGAGAGAGTGGTAAGAGGGGAAGTCAGAGGGATAATGAGGAACCAAATTATATAGGGTTTATAGGCTACTGCTAAAACTTTGGCTTTTACTCTGAGTGACATGGGAAGCTTGGAGAGTTTCAAATGAGAAATTACATTTTAAAAGCTCACTCTAATTGCTTTGTTAAGAACAGACATTTGGAAGGCAAGGTCAGAATCAGAGAGAACGTGGGCCTATTGCAATAAACCAGGAAAGAGATGAATGATAAAAGGAAAACTAAGTAAACTAGACGTCATCAAAACTAACATCATTTGCTATGTGAAAGATTCTTTTAAGAGTATAAGAAGTCAAGCTAGAGACTGGGAGAAAATATTTACAAACTACATAGCCAACAAAGAAGTAAGTCTATAACATATAAAGAACGCTCATACTCAACAGTAAGAAAACAAACAATTTGATTAGAAAATGGACAAGAGATATAAAGAGATTCTTCATTGAAAAGGATATACAAATCGCAAATAAGCACATGAAATGATGTTTAATAGCACTAGCCATTAGGAAAATGAAAATGAAAACCATAATGAGATACCATTACTCATCTATCAGAATAGCTATGGGATCCAGGTAAAAAATTAGCTTGTTTCTCCAAACAAATTTTTCTTAGCACCTGCGAAGTCACTATGAAAGGTACAGTGAATAAACATTTTGCTATCCACGGAAGAGCAAGTAAGTTAACACTGGAGAAAACACTTCATAAACCATACAAGCTGCACAAAGGTGAGGCGCAACAGTTACCCTCCGGAGCTGTAATTGTGAATACTTTTAACCTCAAATGGACCATGAACTTCTCTGTTCCAACCTAAGATTCTATAGTCGTTTCACAGTATCCTCAGGGGATTGGTTCCAGGAGCCCCTGCAGACACAAAAATCCACGGATGCTCAAGTCCCCTATGTAAAATGGCATAATATAGTCAGCCCTCCTTACCTACAAGTATCGCATATGCAGATCTAACCAACCATGGATAGAAGTTTTGATTCACATTTGGTTGAACCTAAGGATGTGTATTTACTGAAATAAATCCACCTATAAGTGGACCCACGCAGTTCAAACCCACGTTGTTCAAGAGTCAGCTGTAGTACCAAGTCCAGTGTGGAGGGGCAGGGGGTTCGCCGTATCACCAAGCAATTATCAGACACCACCTGAGTGTTGTACAAATGCAGCTCAATTCTGACACTATTTACACAAAGATAGCGTCAGATTCCACAGATTAGGGCTCAGTCCTACAAGACTGCTCCTACCACACACACACACACACACACACACACACACACACACACACACACACACACATTCAGACACCAGTAGCAAATAATGCAGGTTTCCATCCTTGCTTCTGACCAACCAGATGTTGCTTTCAGCTTGATTAATCCATTCACACAAAGCGGGCTCACAGAACTCAGAGAAACACTTTACTTACTAGATGACCATTTTACTTACTACATATTACAAGTTTTATATATATATAGACTCAGGAACAGCCAGATGGAAGAGATGCATAAGGTAAGGCATAGGGAAAGTGTCTAAATCTTTCATGGTCTCTGAGCATGCCACTCTCCTCGTATCTCCACATGTTCACTGACTCAGAAGCAATCCAAACCCCCTCCTTTTGGGTTTTTATGGAGGCTTATTACATAAGCATGATGATTAAATCATTTGCCTTCAGTGAATGATTCAACCTCCAGCCCCTCTGACCACTTCAGAGGGGTGGGAATGAACGTTCCAACCCTCTAATCACTTGGTTGGCTCTACTAGCAACGAGCCTCCGTCCTTAGACACCTTTATTGCCCTCAGCACTTAGGAAATTCCAAGGGTTTTAGGAGCTCTGCACCAGAACAACTGAAGACCAAATATCTATTTCTTATTATATCACACAACCACCTTCAATTTCTACAGCACTGCCTTCAAGAGGTTGCCCAGTCCATATTTCAGTATTTCCAATGAAAGGAAACAATTCCCCTCAAAGCAGCTTTGACATTTATGTATAGAAAACTTAAACTTTAATTCAGTAAAAAGAAGGATCTTCTATATCCATAGGGCTTTCCCTATGTATCCCAGTTATACTCTTTTTTTTTTTTTAAGAATATGTTGGGGGTAGCTGTTTATTAATTAATTTATTTATTTTTGCTGTGTTGGGTCTTCATTTCTGTGCAAGGTCTTTCTCTAGTTGCGGCAAGCGGGGTCCACTCTTCATCGCAGTGTGTGGGCCACTCACTGTCGCGGCCTCTCTTGCTGTGGAGCACGGGCTCCAGACGCACAGGCTCAGTAGTTTTGGCTCACAGGCCTAGTTGCTCGCCAGCATGTGGGATCCTCCCAGACCAGGGCTCAAACCTGTGTCCCCTGCATTAGCAGGCAGACTCTCAACCACTGCACCACTAGGGAAGCTCCAGTTACACTCTTTGAAGACCATATCAATCAAGAATAAGCTTGGGGCTTCCCTGGTGGCGCAGTGGTTGAGAGTCTGCCTGCTAATGCAGGGGACACGGATTCGTGCCCCGGTCCGGGAAGATCCCACATGCCGCGGAGCGGCTGGGCCCGTAAGCCATGGCCGCTGAGCCTGCAGGTCCGGAGCCGGTGCTCTGCAACGGGAGACGCCACAACAGTGAGAGGCCCGCGTACCGCAAAAAAAAAAAAAAAAAAAAAAAAAAAAAAAAAAGAATAAGCTTGAACTACCACTGGCATTTTTCACAGAACTAGACCAAAAAATTTCACAATTTGTATGGAAACACAAGAGACCCCGAATAGCCAAAGCAATCTTGAGAACGAAAAACAGAGCTGGAGGAATCAGGCTCCCTCCCTGACTTCAGACTATACTACAAAGCTACAGTAATCAAGACAGTATGGTACTGGCACAAAATCAGAAAGACAGATCAATGGAACAGGATAGAAAGCTCAGAGATAAACCCACTCACATATGATCACCTTTTCTTTGATAAAGGAGGCAGGAATGTACAGTGGAGAAAGGACAGCCTCTTCAATAAGTGGTGCTGGGAAAACTGGACAGGTACCTGTAAAAGTATGAGATTAGGTCACTCCCTAACACCATACACAGAAATAAGCTCAAAATGGCTTAAAGACCTAAATGTAAGGCCAGAAACTATCAAACTCTTAAGAGGAAAACATACGCAGAACACCTTATGACATAAATCACAGCAAGATCCTTTTAGACCCACCTCCTAGAGAAATGGAAATAAAAACAAAAATAAACAAATGGGACCTAATGAAACTTCAAAGTTTTTGCACAGCAAAGGAAACCATAAACAAGACCAAAAGACAACCCTCAGGATGGGAGAAAATATTTGCAAATGAAGCAACTGACAAAGGATTAATCTCCAAAATTTATAAGCAGCTCATGCAGCTCAATAACAAAAAAACAAACAACCCAATCCAAAAATGGGCAGAAGACCTAAACAGACATTTCTCCAAAGAAGATATACAGACTGCCAACAAACACATGAAAGAATGCTCAACATCATTAATCATTAGAGAAATGCAAATCAAAACTACAATGAGATATCATCTCACACCAGTCAGAATGGCCATCATCAAAAAATCTAGAAACAATAAATGCTGGAGAGGGTGTGGAGAAAAGGGAACACTCTTGCACTGCTGGTGGGAATGTGAATTGGTACAGCCACTATGGAGAACAGTATGGAGGTTCCTTAAAAAGCTACAAATAGAACTACCATACGACCCAGCAATCCCACTACGGGGCATATACCCTGAGAAAACCATAATTCAAGAAGAGTCATGTACCAAAATGTTCATTGCAGCTCTATTTACAATAGCCCAGAGATGGAAACAACCTAAGTGGCTATCATCGGATGAATGGATAAAGAAGATGTGGCACATATATACAATGGAATATTACTCAGCCATAAAAAGAAACGAAATTGAGCTATTTGTAATAAGGTGGATGGACCTAGAGTTTGTCATACAGAGTGAAGTAAGTCAGAAAGAGAAAGACAAATACCGTATGCTAACACATATATATGGAATTTAAAGGGGAAAAATGTCATGAAGAACCTAGGGGTAAGATGGGAATAAAGACACAGACCTACTAGAGAATGGACTTGAGGATATGGGGAGGGGAAAGGGTAAGCTGGGACAAAGCGAGAGAGTGGCATGGACATATATACACTATCAAATGTAAAACAGATAGCTAGTGGGAAGCAGCCGCATAGCACAGGGAGATCAGCTCGGTGCTTTGTGACCACCTAGAGGGGTGGGATAGGGAGGGTGGGAGGGAGGGAGACGCAAGAGGGAAGAGATATGGGAACATATGTATATGTATAACTGATTCACTTTGTTATAAAGCAGAAACTAACGCACCATTGTAAAGCAATTATACTCCAATAAAGATGTAAAAAAAAAAAGAATAAGCTTGAAATTTTATTGTAACAAATAATTCCTCCAAATCTCAGTGGTTTAAAACAACAAAGGTTCATTTCCCACTCCTTGTACATGTCCATCATGGGCTGCCTAGGAGTTCTGCTCTTCATTTTCCTTATTCCTGCCCCCAGCTTGACAAAGCCACCTCTCTCAGTCATCTTTGTAGAGAGAAAGAATTCTGGAGCCTCACACTGGCAGTGTGAGTTCTGGCCCAAAAGTAACACACATCCCTTCCACCCAAAACTGTTGACCACAATCTTATTTTTAGGGAAACCACTGCCCAAAACCGCCTGCCCTGACCAGGCCCGATAGTAACCACTTGCACGAGTTATCTTACAACAGGAGGTCCTGGTAAGGAACGCAGAACTAACAAACTACCACCAACCGGAAGAATTCGGGATAGGTCAAAAGGAGAGCGGAGACTCCAGTCCATATGTCCTACCAACCTCCCAGAATCCTTCTCGCTGGAACCTATCCTAGCTGAGCAATGTGTGCACCACCAGAAAGGATCCTGAGTCAGAATGATTGGCCAGAGACAACCCAGAAACTAACCCCATTACCATAAAACCTGAGACTGCGAGCCACATGGCAGAGCAGTTCTCCTGGGTTCCCTTACCCTGCTGCTCTCTGCCCGGACACGCCTTCCCAATAAAGTCTCTTGCTTTGTCAGCACATGTGTCTCCTCAGAAAATTCTTTTCTGAGTGGTAGACAAGAACCCATTCTTGGGCCCCGGAAGAGGTCCCTCTTCCTGCAACATTATCATATGTCTCTCCGTTTTCTAAACTCCTTAGGGAAAAGTAATTGTGAACAATACTACTGAAGAGTACAGAAACCATACAGAACAATTCTAATCCCTCCCTGTTAAATATAAGACCTGACAGAACCATCAAGCTATGCATTCACAAAACTGGGTCTAGAACTCAGATCTCTTAGGTCGTGATTCAGAACCTTTTTCCACTATGCTATGTTAGGATTTTTATACCAAGACAATGTAGTTGGGTTAATAATGCCTTTACTTCATTTTTTGTTTTTGTTTTTTTTCATAAATTGATTCAGGAGGGAGGCTTTGGAAGCCCCTAAAACACTTGCCTTAAACTGAAAAGCAACTGGAAAATAATCCCACTGCCTTTTGAAATGGTTGACCTAGTAAAGATTAGATGTCTGGGAGGCTTTTATGTCCTGAATATAGGGAATAAAAAGGAAACAATCTTCCTAAGTCTTTAAGAAACAGGGGGAAAAACTCTTGACTCCCACTTTGCTATTTTGATTAGCTTGTTGACACTTCAGTTCTTTGAGTAATAGCAGTGGCAACGGCTAGAGTTTAGCCAAGATAAAAGTATATATAATAGTGTGGCGGCCCCTGCAGAACCACATACCACTGTAAATGCTTTAGCTCAATCCTATTTGCTCATAGGTCTGTGCAAAGTAACAAATGGTTCTGAAACATTTATTCCAAATAGCTTTCTTATTATTACTTTAAAGATAACTTGGCTGCCAAATACTTGCTCCCTGGTGAAAAAGAATGCATATATGGGAGGAGGATTTATGTATCAAGATATGCTGCTTATTTCGCTCCTGCTGATACAATGCACATCTAATGAATTAGAAATAATCTTCCTCTCTTCCCCAAATTGTAGATAAATGAGTATGTCGTTTCTCCCTCCCTTCAATTCACCCTGGTCATAGTTATTTTCTTTAAGAATATTATTCCCCTGCTTAAATCTTAAATGGCTTCCCAATGCGAGAAGAATAAAACCTAAAATATTCAACCGAACATTCAAAGCTCCGTAGGGTTGAAGACCCTGCTGAGTTTTCCAGACTAAGCATAACACTCACCTTCCCACCTCCACTCAACTAGGCCAGACTTCCCTCCCTCCATCAGAGGACAGGCGCTTGCTCAAGTCATTTCTTTCAAAAGTATAATTTTTCAAAGTACAATTTGTTTTTAAGTCCAATTAAAATCCCACTTTCTACAAGAAGCCCTTCCAGATATCCCAGTGAGAATGGACCACACATTTTCCCAGCATGTAAGTTGTACCTCTGTGATAACTCTTTTCACATTCTTCACTCGGGCAGACTCTTAACGAATGTGTCTGATTTCCCCCACAACATAGAGTAGGATCCCTTGGAAAGTAGAGGCCAAGATTCCTTATCTCTGGATTTTCCACATCTCCTTGCACTGAGCATGATCCCTAGCAGGACCCTGTGGGCTCCTGGGCACAAAGCCTGTATCGGTGTCCCCCATTTCTTGATTACAGGAAATAGGCTTCATTCAGCCTACATGACCTTCCCTGAGTTCCAATGAGCAGGTTCAAGCAGTTGCTAATTAGAGAAGGGAGGGGATGTGAGACAAGGGAGGAAGTCAAAAGAAACAATAGTGCAGCCTTGGGGCAGGGCCTTGGTTCCCCTTCAAGGGATACACATAACAATACCTTTGAGCTGTTTTGCAGATACTGAAACCCCCACTAGTTGGGAGAAGTTAATGGTGTGCTACCCACAAACACGCAGACCCCAGAACCAGTTGGAACCATAAGGTTGATGATGCTGACTCCCACTTACCTCACCACCAACCAATCAGAGGAATGTCCATGAACTGATCACGCCCTCCTCTTTGACCGATTACTATAAAACTCCTCACTACCCTCTCCAGGTCAGGGCCACAGAGTTTTGAGGGCAATCGCCTGCTCTAGCCCCCCTTTGCCTGGCAAAGCAATAAAGCTATTCTTTTCTACTTCACCCAAAACTCTGTCTTGAGATTTAATTCAGCGTTAGGGTACAGAGGCCGGATTCGGCTTCAAGTATGAGCTCCCCTACTTGCTCCCCTATCCCGCAAAAAAACAGAAGCTTAAATAAATTGCCAAAGTACTGGATCTTCTTCCTCCCTAGGCCAAACAATGTCCTGACCAGTGGCCTCTCTTCTTTTTCCCCATACCAGCACAGGAATGCCATCTCTGCTTTTATGCTTGCCTGTCACCATGTTCATGTAACTGAACAAAAGTGACAGCCCTGTTCATCCCATGTCCTGTGTAATCCACCCAACTCCTTTCATCTCCATCTAAAACTATTTTTTACACTGCCTAAAATTTAACCATAGAGAAGCAGTACTTTGAATATTCACCCTTCAAAGATTTTTATTAAAATACAAGTAACCTCATGAGAAGTGGCGCCTTGACTTAAACCATCATCAGCCATTGTTTTAGCAAGGACTAGGGGAAAACAGGCTGAGAATCGGGCCATTTTTTAATGGGACTGGAAATGTAGAGACAGGAAAGAGAAGAAATGGTATCTGGTCAGGAGGTAGATGTTGGGGGGGGGGTGGTGAAAAAGTACCAAAAATAAATACTCAACTTCCTCATAAATTTGCAACAGACGAAGTCTTCCTGAGCTGGTGCCCCTGTGTGAAGCAACGTATTAAGGACATGAGACATACAGATCCGCTGCAAATTAATAATGTTAATAAACTGAGCTGAGACTCAGAGAGTTCAAATAACTAGGGTTGAGAAGAATATTCGAAGTTTATTTTTAAAGGCGCCCAGAGATTGAGGTAAAACCCACAACTGTAAAGAACACCTTTCCATCAGGGACTTAGCTTCTATGTATGAATTGTAAGTAAGGGAAGCAGCCTTAGAAAGCAGAATCAGATGATTACTGGTGCCTAGGAAAACCTCTGGCCTAAAGAAGCAATCTGAAGTTAGCCCCATCTTCCTCTAAACCCATTTGGTAGGGTTTTGAAAATCTCCTCCATGAACATAATACACTTGACATGAATTCATGGAAGTAAATGAGGTTAACAGGATCTGACCAACATCTTAGTGTATCTTCCAAAGGATGGGCAGTGTATCCATAATGTGGAAAGGAATATGAAATGCTCACAAATCCCATGATTAAAATGCCTCTTGGTCTATAAATCATGTTTCCCTGCTGTTCATAGCTCTGAAAAGGATTAGAGAGAAACCTACTGCTGGGTGTGACAACTGGGGTCACTGAAGATTAGATGTTGCCAGGAGCCCACAGAGTCTGCCCTGCAGAAAGCAGTGAAATGATCAAACCCCCACTCCTTCTGCTGCAATATTTACTGTTGACACGAGAATTCAGCTGTAGACTATGAGCAAAAACCTTCTGTCAATCCTTTTCAGTCCTTAATGGGACAAAAAGAGCTAGAGATCTTTCAAAACAGTTGAAGATTGCTACCTGACAGGGAGCTGGGAGAAGTGCAACTAGCCTATGGGTAATTTTTAAGGCTACTTCTAAGTGTGAAGCCCTTTGACTGGTTCTCTGTCTCGTGGGTGTCCCGAAATTTCCATCTCACTGAAATTTGGAAAAGAATTCAGGTTCTATCTTTCCCCAGAGAGGGGAGGCAGCCACAAGTTTTACAAACCTAGAGTTTGTACATACGGCAAAGTTAGATTCGCTTACTACTGGAGCCTGACAATACCTGATACCTGATAAAAATCACTGTCAAATAACATTTATAAGAACCCAGTTGCATGAGATGGGCTACTATGTTGAGGATCACAAACAGTTACAGCAAAGGCCTCCAGGTGCCCAGAGTTTAGGGCAAGCAAATGAGCATATAGGAAAGGCAAAATTTAAAAATGGCAGACCACATTTGAATGGACCAAGTAACTGCTTTGCCATTGTACATTCTTCCTATCCCCTGTCACCCATCCAGCTATCCATCCCCCCAAAACATACCCCAACCCTAGTGACAAAGGTGGAGGCAAAGCCTGGAAGGACAGTCCACAGGTACTGAGATGCTCAGGGTTGGGAAGGACTTTGATGCTTGTGAAATCCAATCCATGGTACCTTTGAATTTCCTCTGCCATGGCTCCACCAAGTAATTACTTGGCACATGTCCTAGGACCTTCAGGGACTGGGAATCCACCGCTTTCTAAAACAAAACAAAAAAAACCCTCAACATATTTAGGCAGATAAAACATATTTAGGCAGATATAACAAAAAATTCTTCCTTGTAAGGACAAATCCACTTCCCCAGAGCCTGTTGCTTCTGGTTGCATCTTTTAGGGCCACAGAGAAAAAAAAAAAAATCAACATTCCTCTTCCATAAGACAATCCTCTAATATTTGAAGACTGTTATCTCAGCCCTTCAGGTCTTTTCTTCAGCTACACAGCCCTATTTCCCTAAACGTCCAGATTTCATTTCCACATTTTTATCCAAAGTTTCTCCTGAATGTGTCCTAGTTGCTTTATATTTATCTTAGTCTACATTCCCCAGAACTTAACACAGTATTCCAACTAAGGTCTGACCAAGGCAAATTAGAGTGGGGTTCTTACCTCCCCCACCAGAGACACTTCTCTTAAGACTGGCTTTTTGGTAGCCATATCAAACTGCTAACTCCTACTGAGCTGATACAGCCACTTTAAAGTAGCCAAGTCATACTTCAAAACCATTATTTCTTACCAAGTAATGTAGCTATCTGGGTTATCCAGACCTCTTCTATCCCTCACCCAAAGACCATCCATAAGCCTCACCCCACCAACATAAAAGCACAAGAAATGGGTAAAGTTTTCTGTTTTGTACATTCGTTTGAAAAAGCTGATAATTATTTGATTTGCCCATGACTCCTCAAAATACCCCAGGTCAAAAATTGTCATCTCAAAACGTTATGCAACTCGGTGAGCTAATTTCGTGAATCTTTAAATCCCATGAAGGATACCTAATACGTTAAACCATTAAATGGATCCTGCCTAATTAACAGTAAATCCTAGGGGAAAGAGTGCAGGTCTGTCATTAGAGCCACCTGAGTCTGAATCTCAGCCATACTGATAAAGTGCTGTTGGCCCTGGACAACTTATTCTGAGTCTTGCTTTCCTCCCCGAGAAATGGGGCTAATACATCCATCTTGCCATGTCCTTGTATAAAGTACTTGACACAATGCCTGGTCTGTGGCGGATGGGCAGTAAATGATATGCTTCCCCTCGCAGCACAGATTATTACAGCTTACACCCCATTTCCCTTAGTAGATTCCTAGCTCTTAGAGAAAGGGCCTGGGACTTGCTTGTCTTCACATCCCCCAGACCCTCAACACCAGTTTAAGCAGACACACATTCCTCTTGAATATAAATGTGAGCATTTGGCTTTAAATTCAGTTGTATATCATATAGAAATAATTACATTTCTGCTCTGGCCTCTCAGTTTCAAAGGGATATTTTTTAATTCCCAGGGAATTACCTATTATAAAGATTACAAAGATTATAAAAGATTACCTATTATAAAAAAAGATAGACTCTACTCAAGTCTCGGGCAATCGTGTTCAAATGGTGCTCTAAGTCTCGGAGAACAGGTTGACATTGACATTTCTAATATTCTTAATGTTGACCCAATTTTAAGCTCTATTTCTCTCCTCAAGTAACCGTGTTTCAAGACACAGCCAGAAAACAGGAGGGGCAGGACGAGGCTCTGATGGGGAAAGCCAACCTCTGATATATCCAATTTCTGACCTATGGCTCAGTCAGCTCAAGGAAAGTTTTGTGGATCCCCAGTGTCTTCCCAGGGCGACAGACACTCCCACACGGCCTCAACCAGGCTGAGGTAATTGTTACTGTTATGGCTTTAACGATGTGAGTGGGAGAAGATGAGAATTCTGAAAGAGATTTATTTACTGCAAAGCATCCCAAATATCTCATTAATCTGCTTTTCATTTGGCAAACTCTTCCTTCATTAAAAGTGCCACGCTCTGCTCTGCGGTTTATGACAAAGCAAAACCGTCTCTGGGAGGCAAAGCAGCAAAACGGAAAGAATGTGGGCTCTGGAACAAATTAGACGTGAGTTTGATTTCCAAGTGTGCTACTTACTTGTTCTGTGACTGTGGGCAGTTTTCCTTAGCCTGTTAGAACCCCATCTTCCTCATCTGTCAAGAGAAGATGATTGTCCTGTCCTGGTTTCTGAATATTGAGATCGGCCCTAGGGCACTATGTTTGTTTGTCCTTTAAGGTTCAATGGTCACCTGCAAAAGGAAGATCATAATATTACCAACTTCATACACTTCGTGATGAGGATTTAAATCGGTGAATGTATGTAAACTAATTAGAACAGAGTCTGGCACAGAGGAAGTTCTGTATAAGTGTGTGTTATCATCATCATCAAGGATTAAATGACACACATAAAGGACGCTTTGAATAGTGACTTGCACCTGTTACATATGAGGTACTCAATAAATGTATGGGAAAACATCTCTCCTCCCAACTAGAGACTTTTCCTTGGGGTCTGAAGAAACTCCTTGGGTGAGAGGAGCTTTTCAAAATTATATACTCAGGGTTTCCCTGGTGGCGCAGTGGTTGAGAGTCCGCCTGCCGATGCAGGGGACACGGGTTCGTGCCCCGGTCCGGGAAGATCCCACATGCCGCGGAGCGGCTGGGCCCGTGAGCCATGGCCGCTGATCCTGCGCGTCTGGAGCCTGTGCTCCGCAACAGGAGAGGCCACAACAGTGAGAGGCCCGCGTATCCCCCCCCAAAAAAATTATATACTCAGAACTTTAGAGAAAGAGGGATTACGTAGCTAAAACCTGTTTACAAAGAAACAGACCGACGGACGTAGATGGGGAGAGCAGGGATGAGAGGTAGAGAAGGGAGCTTCCCTGGTAAGGTGGCACAGTTATCAGAAAAGAAAATTCCAGGTCTCCTGATACCCAGATGACTACATTCTTTTCCCCGGGTCATGCTGCCTTTTAAGTGTTGTCTTGATTGAGAAACACCTTCCTACAGATAGAGTTCAAATTGTCAGGTGACCTCTGATCTTCTTTGAGGTTCTAATAAAATGAGAATAAAGAAAAGACGTGGACTCAGGATGGTTTAGGAAGATGCTAGGAATGTAAAGGGAGAGAATGGCTCCCCCAAAAAATCCCAATTCAGAGCAGGGACTATTTACTTCACTCTGGACAGTAAAATAAGGGCAGTGCACCCAGATACTTGCCACCCACAAATCCAAATCCAGGAAGCTCTGCCTCCCTTGGTTAACTTTAAACGCTGCTTTTATATCGCAGTTTAGATTTGTTTTCTTTTGTATGTACAGTATCAGTGAGCTCCAGATTCCTTATTCCTTAGCTCTAGGAATGAGAGCCCTTTCCAGCTGATTTGGTGTCACTCACCACTGAGGGAGGTAGAATATTCCTCTTCTGATTGGAAATACTCATTTTATTTCAGTGGGTCTCCTTCATTTTTTTCCCTTCAATCAGGGAGATAGATCTCACCTAGGGTGTTCTGCCTTTCAAAGCAGTTTTCACTTCAATAACTAAGATTTTTAAAATTTTTTCAAGTAACCAAAGAAACAGAAGCCAAGAGTACAAGAAAGAGAGCACAGAAAAATAGAAGGGAAAAAAAATCAGCCCCAGGGTGAACACAAATATTGATATTTGGGGTCCCCTAAGCTTGAGTCTAGGCTCTATTTTGTGCTGAAATTCTGGGCTCCTCTGGCAGCTAATAGGTACAAATGTCTGCCAAAAACGCTAATAAGTATTTTCATGAGGAACCAAGGGGAGGACAAGGTGATGGTCTTAATACAGTTTTAATGTTCCCCAGCTCTGTCCATGGTCTACCTACCCTCATGGACTCAGTGCTAAAAAGAGAAGGCTGCCCATCTAAAAATAAAGAGAAGGCATACTAACAATCGTGCCCTGCTATGAGATCCATGCATATCCCAAAAGGGGGAAGACTGCATGTCCTGCTTCTGCCTGGCTCACATCAGGAACTCCAAGAGAGAAATCAGAGGCAGAGGCAAGAACGGAACCAGGGAAGGCTGCCCAACTGAGAGCAAAATCTGTGTCCCCTATGAGGGCAACCAGCCTACCACCACGGGGGCTGAAGCGGGGGAGGAAGGGAATGCATCATGGAACCCACAGGAGGCTGACAGAACTGGAGCACGTGTAGGAGACAACCCCTGGGACTCCGCTGGGGCTGGGTGGGGAGGACATGGAGATTTGTAATAGCCAAAGAGATAAAAAGCTAAAAATACGGGTTATTACCATTGCTGTGACCCCTTTTAAAACTCCAGGCTAGCGTGGCCTGAGAAAATGGGTTGACATTGGTAATATCACCTCCTTCTGTTATTTCTCTACAATTTAATCTGCACACAGTGTTGTAACGAGGATCCCTAGTGGGCTGTATTCATCCAGACTAAATCTCTTCTGATGCAGGTGTTCCCAGTAAAAGAAATACAATTCTTGATTCTTAGAATTTAATTATGTGCTGCTCTTTGTATATTAAAGTAATTCAAACTACTGTACCACTGGGGTATATGATTTGTATTACTTTTCCTATAAGTGGGATGGGCTGGTAAAGAATCATGCATTTTCTCACGAAGGTTCCCTTGCAACTAATCACACATGTTTGAGAAATAGCAGGTCAGGACTAGAGGCACCGTGTGTGTCCACAAGACAATTTCTCTGCAAAGAAGCAATATAATATAAAGAACGGTTAAATCAATTAAACAAGGAGACCATTAGACTGAGGCGGCTCTAAAACATTAGCAGCCTACATAAGCAAACCAAAACCTAAGCCTGTAATGCCTCAAGGTTAAGAAAGTGAAACCTAAGGACAACCAATCGCAGACAGCCAATTCAGCTTTTCCAAATAATGCAACTGCTTCAGCCAATCAGATAATTCCCTCGCTTTGCTTCCCCTGCATCTTCTCTACAGAAGTCTTTCTCCCAGCTCCCGTATGGGGAGTATCCTAACCATTTCCCATTCGGTGCTGCTTGATTCAAATCAATTTTTGCTGAAATAAACTCTTAAAATTTGAATATGCCTCAGTTTATCTTTTAACAGAACTAAGCAACACTAGTCCAGAAGATACACCAAAAAGCATTATTATTAGCTAGAGCCTAGCCTTAACCTGTCTGGGTCTCAGTTCCCTCATGAGTTAAAAAAAAATTTGCAGTTAAAAAGATTTCATATGCCTCCCCTTGGAGTTCTTGTGAGGGCCAAAAGAGTATTTGAAACATTTTCTAACATTTTCTACTATAAAAATAAGAGGCCACCTAGTCCACTGGAGTAATGGAACTTTGTTTTCAGGTAAGTTAAAATACCTGCTTCCTTAATTATTAAATTTACAATTTAATAATTTATAAAATGTATCACTCCAGCTCCTAATTCTTATGTGATGACATGAAGTTCAAAGGCAAAGAAAAGAAAAAGACCAAATCCCCTTCAATCACAGTATCTGGGCAGTTCTGGCTCATATTAGAAATCTCTGTATGATGTTACATTCTAACATCCGATATTAAGCTTTCTTTCAGAGAATAAAGAAAATATGTGCCAATATTAAGTTATTCTGGCCATTGTTGTCTTAAATGAATGTGGGTGTCTTCTTAAGGCACTTTATACAAATCAATATGCCACCAACCTAGTGATATGTGGCCACCCACACCAAAAGTACGACTAGAGAGAAGCATCCATCCCATGAAAAAAACTAGTGACTTTTAGTGAACAGAATAAGGAAGAAATTAAATTGGAGTCTGTGGGTGGTGACAGTAGAAGAAGTGGGTCATCCTTTTAAACCTCATTTCCTCCGAAGTTTTATGTTAAAGAGGCCCAACCACCAAAAAGTGAGTTTCCATATTGCCTAGGGAAAACGATGTCAAAGTAATTTGAATATTTTTCAAATAACTTTCCTTAATACCCTATGCAACTGAGAAATCCCACAGGCCTGTAAATCTTAACAAAGCCATTGTTTCCAGCTCTAAACCCTGCCTTTGGGTTTGGCTTTCTCCCTTTCTTTATGGATGAATAACATTTTCAATCAAGTTGTTTTTCTTCTTACTCTGGGAACCAAGCTCATTTTGCATAAACATAATCCTCTCTGGCATAAAGCCAGAGATTTTCAGGCTCTCTGGCTTTACCTTCCCTTTCCCATCACTACTAGAACATGAGAGTCACACTCCAGGAATCTCAGGGGGTGCAGGAGAGATGCTGTGCAGTGGGATGCAAGTTGCTTCTGAAATCTTAAGAGCAGAGTCACCTCAGAGAAGATGCTTCACACCCAAGTCAGGTTCTCAACTGTAAAACATGTATAATAGTGACACTAGTAAGAATCAGATAAGACTTCACTCAATGACTGCTCCTCTATGAATGCTATCCTGTCCACTTTCCCCCTCCCTTAATGAGAATGGCCCACTCGCCACCTTTGCCTCCACCAATGAGGTGTATACAAGCTTTGATCACAACGTTTCCGTCATTTACTTGCTTTTTTTTTTGGCCGTGAGCCTTGTGGGGGGATCTTAGTTCCCGGACCAGGAATGAGAACCTGGAGCCCCTGCAGTGGAAGCACAGAGTCCTAACCACTGGACCAGCAGGGAATTCCCTCATTTACTTGTCTATATTTCTGTCTACCCTCACCAGACTGAAGACTTTTACAGGGCAGTACCTTTGCCTTATTTATTTTAGAAATCCCCAAACCATGCTTGCCAATGTTTGTTATGTAATAGGCTCTAAAGAAATGTCTGTTGAAGGATTAATTTGTTAATTGACTGACTAGTTGATTGACTGAATGAATGCCACAGATGAAAGCACCTTAGAAACCTCCTATCGCTAGACAAATGTAAGTCATTATTATGTGGAATTCCATAAATTAGCTTTGAACTTGAGGTAATTAGGCAATTGCTCAAAATCAAGAGGTAATGGACCTTTTAAATGTTCTTATTTCATATCATCCTTTGTTTTTGTTTATTTATTTAATCCAGACAGCTGCCAAGAATTTACACATCTTAAGATAATAACACACTAAAACAAAAAAAAACCCAGTCCCTGCCACAGAAATACTGAGAAATATTCTGCTGGCTAAATTAGAACCGACTCTTAGAGACACAATGATGAAATCACAGACCTTAAGTTCTTTCTCGAGTACACACTGGTGTCCTGGGGAGACCATTAACGCTAATGCCAGCACAGAACAATGAGGGGACTGTCCTCAGATGCCCATTTTGTTTTTACCGGTTGCTCTCAATATGAGAGTACTTACAGGAAGTAGCTGGGTGTTTGGTTTTTTTTTTTTTCATTATTCACTTCATAAATATTGGACACTAGCTGTGTGTTGGCTAAATATAAGAGATGCAAACAAGGATTTCAAGGTGGCGTGTGGGTGGCATGAAGGGTTCTTGACAAGATTACATATACCATAACCAAGGCAGAATGAAATGCCATAAGACAAACAGAAATACAAAACTCCCCAGTGCAGTAACAGGCCCCTGGAGAAGATCAGAAAAGACTCCATGGAGGAGGTGGTAACTGTGATAAATTAGGCTTTGGACAATACGTCAATCCACATAGACAGGGAGAACAGCGTGGTGGGACTGGGGAAGAGTGGGGATTCCAAGGAGAAATGATGCTATACAGAAATTACAGAAGGGAGGGCCAGCTCCCATGGCTGTTTTTAGTCTTCATTTCCAGAAGTTTCCATTCCATGTGCTCCTGGTATGCTAATTTGACTCTGGTAATAACCAATTTGACATTAGTGTATTTAATGTAAAATAACACTGATATCATTACTATAAATCTCTCTCTCTTTTCACAGCAGCAATAAATATTATCTTGAAGCAACAGATCGAATACTACATTTATATAATACCCCTAGAGAAATTATTCAAAATTGAAGCACATTTTGAGTATATTATAATTACATTTTCTTTAATTTTCCATGGAATTCAAAACAAATACTTCTCAGCGTTTTCTGAAAATGATCTGTGCTTAACATGGAAAAACCTTTTAATTACTATAGCATAACATCTTGCCAACTTCTACATCATTTAATCCTTGCCCGATTCTGATTCTAGCATTAGAATTAGCTTCTCTGGAATATTTTTACGAGCTGGGAATGGACATGTTTAACTGTATAACATTTCTTAACTTCATCAAAGTCTAGAACAGCCCCTTCAATCTGTGATAGAAATAAAGAATCAGTTTAATGGTATGTCTCTCAAACTAATGTTCTGAAGGATATTAACAGGTGTTTCATTAAAAAATGAGAAATGTTAATGGAACAAAGTAAAGATTTCCACACTTATGTGTGGAATCTAAAACATTCAACAAACTAGTGAATAAAACAAAAAGAAGTCAGACTAGCAGATATAGAGAATGGACTGGTGATTGCTAGTGAGGAGAGGGAGGGGGGAGGGGCATTATAGGAGTAGAGGATTAAATATGGGGTTATTATCGGATTATATGAAATCATGTGTATGAAACTTTTGAAAATTGTAAAGCATTGTAGAATTTAAAGAATCTTTCATTCAATAAAATAGTTAAAATTTTTTTAATTTTAAAAAATATTCACTTAGATTTGAATAGGGAAGATTACCTGAATATATATTTGGACTGCTCATAGAGTAGGTGATTCAATACCTGACAAAATAAAGGGTACACCTATTCCAACTAGACACCTCGGAAGTCTATAACTTTACTCCAACAATATCACCTTTATTCAAAATATTTCTGAACACCTCTTTAGTTTATGACATAAACTTTAGTTTAAGACATAGACTCAGTGGTGACAACTTTTCATCATTTATGGGTAGATTTGATTTGGAGAATAGACAAAGACATTCAGAGCCAGATCTGGAAAATAAGGTAAATGGCCTTTTGATCACCTAGAATCTTCCTGTGAAGTAATGACACCAACTTTCTTGTGTAACTTATGAAGTGGTTCCAAAACCAGTAAGATAGGAAGAATTCCAAAGTGTTTTAAATAATGGTAGCATCATTAGAAAAGATATCTTTCTCCAAAAAGAATGTGACAAATTAAACTTTTTGTTATGAACATTTAGATATGGTTGTTCAAAATAGTTCTCAATCCCTTTTTTCACATTTAGTTCAAAAGTAACTTGTCAACTTAAGGCAAATTCCTAAAGATACCTACCTACCTACCAAATGGGTTATTTCCCTTTCAAGTATTGTTTGAAAGGAGAAATGAGACTTACTCTGTCAGCTCTGGCTCCCTCCCCTTTACAGGGTAGAAAAAAACCTGAGAGAAGAAAAAGACAAGACAAGATTGGGGGTTGGGATATGGGAGGTAGTCAGCAGATATTATCAATGGCCTGGAGGTCAATCAGATTCACAAGGCAAAAGGATTGTTTCATAATCTCCCAATACCTCTCAAATCAACCAGGCAAACCTCTGATGGTTTCCAGTCATAATAGTTACATTACATGAATTTTAAATAACCTTAAAGCTACGGTCCTTTTGGCCCTGAGCAATACAGCAATGGGCATTTAAGACACCTGGCTTCCAACATCCATCCTGCCCCTGCTGGTGGGGCCTTAGCACCTGAGATAGAGAACTCTGTTTTGTTCATTAATGAATCCCAAGCATTTACAACATATACTCATAGGTGCTCACTAAACACTTCAAGTAAGAAGGCTTACTCTCACTAGGCCTCAATTTCCTTATGTGTTAAAGAAGGATATTAGCTTAGACCAAGAGATTCCTATCATAATCATGAACTTACTAATGGAGACTCATCATTTTTTCTTTCCTCTGCTTTCCAGTGGCAAAAACCTTTCCCCAAACTATACCAAAGAGCCAATGGTCAGCTGTCTCTTCCTCACGCCTGACTACCATCTATATTATCAACAGACATTTTGCTTTCATAAACTCAGGATTTTCCAGAAATGAGGAGGTGTAGCTAAGATGAGCTCACTTCCTCCCATGGGCACACCAATACTACAACTATTTACAGAGCCACTATTGATGAGAATGACCTGAAGACTAGCAGAAAAGATTTCCCAACTAAATATATAAAGAATCACAATGAGGACTTCCCTGGCGGCACAGTGGTTAAGAATCCACCTGCCAATGTAGGGGACACGGGTTCAATCCCTGGTCTGGGCAGATCCCACATGCAGCAGAGCAACTAAGCCCATGAGCCACAGCTACTGAGACTGCGCTCTAGAGCCTGTGAGCCACCACTACTGAGGCCCACGTGCCACAACTACTGATGCCCACGTGCCTAGAGCCTGTGCTCTGCAACAAGAGAAGCCACCGCAATGAGAAGCCCGCGCACCACAACGAAGAGTAGCCTCCGCTCACCGCAGCTAGAGAAAGCCCGCACGCAGCAATGAAGACCCAACGCAGCCAAAATTAAATAAGTTAAAAAAAAAAAAAAAAGAATCACAATGAGATGGGTAGGAGGAGTGGAGATGTAGTAAACTCAGGAGCCATACCCCTGGGGTAGGTGACCCACAACTGGAAGGATAACCACAACTACAGAGGTTCCCTCCAAGGAGCAAGAGTTCCAAACCCCACATTGGGCTCCCCAGCCAGGGGGTCCTGCACTGGGAAGATGAGCCCCCAGAACAACTGGCTTTGCAGGTCAGCAGAACTTGTATATGGGAGAGCCAGAGGGCTCTGGGAAATAGCTTAAAGGGCAAAATTTCACATACTCCAAATCCCTGTGCAGAAGCAGTAATTTGAAAGGAATTTGGGTCAGACCCACTTGCCGATCTTGGAGAGCCTCCCAAAGAGGCAAGAGGCTAGTGGGACTCCCCCTGGGGACATAAACACTGGTGGCAGCCATTTTGGGGAGCTCGTTCTACCATGAGGACACTGGAACTGGTAAGCACCACTTTGGAGTCCATCTGCTAGATTATTAGTGCCAGGGACTTACCAGCCCACCCAGTGCCAGCCTCGAGCCTCCCTGGCCCCACAGCCAGCCTAGTAGGGACACAGCCCTGACCATCAGAGAGCCAACACTGGCCCCAGGACCCACAAGGCCACACAGCCAGCCATGCTGAGACTTATCCCCACCCACAAGCAGGTCAGCATCCACTGCACAAGGTAAGCCTGGCAGCCAACCTGGCTGGGGGGTGTGGAGGTCAAACCCTGTCTACTAGCACACCCACAACAGTCAGCCCCACCATAAAGAAGGGCCCACACAGCCCACATAAGGGTACCCCTAAAGCATATATCTCTGAAGACCACAGGGGAACATGCTGCTAGGCCCCATAGTATGTCTCTAATATGGCCACTTCTCCAAGATTGGGAAGCATAACCAATCTACTGAATACATAGAAATAAACAGAGAATTAGGCAAAATGAGGAGACAGAGAAATGTATCCCAAATGAATAAACAAGACAAACATCAGAAAAAGAACTAACTGAGGTGGAGATAAGCAGTCTACCCAATAAAAAGTTCAAGGTAATGATCATAAGGATGCTTAACGAACTCAGGTGAAGAAGAGAGAGACATAGTGATACATTTAACAAAAAGCTAGAAAGTATGAAGAAGAAGCAAACAGAGCTAAAGAATACAATAACTGAAATAAAAATACACTAGAAGGAATCAACAGTAGATCAGATGATACAGAGGAACAGCTCAGTGAATTGGAGGACAGAGTAGTGGAAATCACTGAAGGTGAACAGAAAAAAGAATTTTTTTTTAATGAGGATAGTTTAAGACATCTCTGGGACAACATCAGGAGTATAAACACTCACATTATAAGGGTCCAAGAAGTAGGAGAGAGAAAGGTACAGAGACTTTATCTGAAGAAATAATAGCTGAAAACTTTCCTAACCTGAGGGAAGGAAACAGACATCCAGTTCCAAGAAGCACAGAGAGTCCCAAACAGGATTAACCCAAAGAGGTCCACACCAAGATACACTGTAATTTAAATGGCAAAAATTAAAGATAAAGAGAGAGTCTTAAAAGCAGCAAGAGGAAAGCAGCTAGTTACACACAAGGGAACTCCCATAAGACTATCAGCTGACTTTTCAGCAGAAACTTTGCAGGCCAGAAGGGAGTGGCATGATATATTCAAAGTGATGAGAGGAGGGAGTTCCTTGGCAGTCCAGTGGCTAGGACTCCATGCTCTCACTGCTGAGAACCTGGGTTCAATCCCTGGTCGGGGAACTAAGATCCCACAAGCCCCACGTCGCAGCCAAAAAAAAAAAAAAGTGATGAAGGAAGAAACACAACCAAGAATACTCTACCTGTCAAAGCTGTCATTTGGATATAAAGGAAAGATAAAGAGATTTACAGACAAACAGAAGCTAAAAGAGCTCAGCACCACTAAACCCACCTTACAAGAAATGTCAAAGGGACTTCTCTAAGCAGAAAAGACCAGAATTAGAAATATAAAAATTATAAAAGGAAAAATTCCATTGGTAAAGGCAAACATACAGTAAAGGTAGGAGATCAATTACTTATAAAGCTAGTAGGAAGGTTGAAGACAAAAGTAGTAAAAATCATCTTTATCCACAATAAATAATTAAGGGATACATAAAAAGATGTAAAATATGATGTAAAAAACATTAAGCATGCACAGGGCAACAGGGGGTGAGTAAAAATGCAGGGTTGTAAGAATACATTCAACCTTAAGAGATCATCAACTTAAAATAAACATATATATATATATATATATATATATATATATATATATATATATATATATATGGTCACCACAAACAAAAACCCATAACAGATACAAAATTAGATACAAAAATAGAGAAAAAGGAGTCCAAACACAATATAAAGGTAGCCATGAAATCACAAGGGAAGGCAGCAAAAGAAGAAAGGAAAAAAAAGAACTACAAAAACAACTCCAAAACAATTAAGAAAATGGCAAAAAGGACACACCTATCAATACTTACTTAAAATATAAATGGACTAGATGTTCTAGTCAAAAGACATAAGGTACCTGAATGGATTAAACAAAAGACTTAAAATATAAATGGACTAGATGTTCTAGTCAAAAGACATAAGGTACCTGAATGGATTAAACAAAACAAGACCCATATATATGCTGCCTACAAGGGACTCACTTCAGATCTAATGACACACAGAATAAATGTGTGGGGATGGAAAAAGGTATTACACGTAAATGGAAATTAAAAGAAAGCCAAAATACAATACTTAAATCTGACAAAATAGACTTTAAAATAAAGACTGTTAAAAATCCACAAACAATAAATGCTGAACAGGGTGTGGAGAGAAGGGAAACTGTTGGTGGGAATGTAAATTGGTGCAGCCACTATGGAGAACAGTTTGGAGGTTCCTTAAGAAACTAAAAAGAGAGCTACCATGTGATCCTGTAATCCCACTCCTGGGCATATACCTGGAGAAAAACATGGTTCAAAAGGATACAATGTTCATTGCAGTGCTGTTTACAATAGTCAAGACATGGAAGCAACCTAAATGTCCATCAACAGAAGAATGGATGAAAAAGATGTGGTACATATATACAATGGAATATTACTCAGCCATTAAAAAGAATAAAATAATGCCACTTGCAGCAACATGGACAGACCTAGAGATTGTCATACTGAGTGAGCTAAGTCAGACAGAGAAAGAGAAATATCATATGATATTGCTTATATGCAAAATCTTAAAAAATGATACAAATGAACTTATTTACAAAACAGAAACAGATTCACGTACTTAGAGAATGAATTTATGGTTACCAGGGGGGAAGGGTGGCAGGAGGGATAGTTAGGGAGTTTGGGATTGACATGTACATACTGCTATATTTAAAATGGATAACCAACAAGGACCTACTGTATAGCACAGGGAACTCTGCTTAATATTCTATAACAATCTAATTGGGAAAAGAATTTGAAAAAGAATAGATACATGTATATGTATAACTGAATCACTTTGCTGTACACCTGAAACTAACACAACATTATTAATCAACTATACTCCAATATAAAATAAAAAGATAAAAAATAAAATAAAATAAAGACTGTTACAAGAGACAAAGGAGGACACTACAAAATGATCATCGATCAATCCAAGAAGAAGATATAACAATTGTAAATATATATGCACCCAAAATAGGAGCACCTCAATATATAAGGCAAATATTAACAGACATAAAGGGAGAAATCAACAATAACACAATAATAGTAGGGGACTTTAACACCCCACATACATCAATGGACAGATCATCCAGACAGAAAAATCAATAAAGAAACACTCACCTTGGGCTTCCCTGGTGGCGCAGTGGTTGGGAGTCCGCCTGCCGATGCAGGGGACGCGGGTTCGTGCCCCGGTCCGGGAGGATCCCACGTGCCGCGGAGCGGCTGGGCCCGTGAGCCATGGCCGCTGGGCCTCCGCATCCGGAGCCTGTGCTCCGCAACAGGAGAGGCCACAGCAGTGAGAGGCCCGCGTACCGCAAAAAAAAAAAAAAAAAAAAAAAAAGAAACACTCACCTTAAATGACACATTAGACCTCATGGACTTAATAGATATCTATAGAACACTTCATGCAAAAGCAGGAGAATACACAATCTTTTCAAGTTCACGTGGAACATTCTCCAGGATAGATCACATGCTAGGCATAAAACAAGTCTCAACAAGTTTAAGAATATTGAAATCATATGAAGCATTTTTTCTGACCACAATGCTATGAGACTAGAAATCAACTACAAGAAAAAAACTACAAAAAAACACAAACATGTGGAGGCTAAGCAATAGGCTACTAAACAACCAACGGGTCACTGAATAAATCAAAGAGGCAATCAAAAAATACCTGGAGGCAAATGAAAATGGAAACAATGATCCAAAATCTATGGGACACAGCAAAAGCAGTTCAGAGAGGGAAGTTTATAGCAATACAAGCCTACCTCAGTAAACAAGAAAAATCTCAAATAAACAACCTAATTTTACCTAAAGGAACGAAAAAAAGAAAAAACAAAACCCAAAATTAATAGAAGGAAAAAAATCATAAAGCTCAGAGCAGAAATAAATGAAATACAGAGACTGAAAAACCAAAAGATCAATGAAACTAAGAGCTGGTCTTTGACAAGATGAACAAAATTGATAAACCTTTAGCTAGATTAACCAAGAAAAAAAGATAGGGCCCAAGTGACTAAAATCAGAAAGGAAAGAAAAGTTACAACAAACATCACCAAAATAAAAAGTATCATAAGAGATTACTACAAACAATTATATGCTAAAAATATGGACAACCTAGAAGAAATGGATAAATTCCTAGAAACACACAATCCTCCAAGACTGAATCAGAAAGAAATAAAAAATATGAACAGATCAATTACCAGGAATAAAATTGAATCAGTAATAAACAAACAAACAAACAAAACTCCAAACAAAGAACAGTCCAGGAACAGATGGCTTCACAGGAGAATTCTACCAAACATTTAGAGAAGAGTTAACGCATATCCTTCTCAAACTATTCCCCAAAACTGCAGAGGAAGGTACTCATTGTGAGGCCAGTATTACACTGATACCAAAACCAGGTACCAAAGACACCACAAAAAAACAAAATTGCAAGCCAATATCACTGATGAATATAGAAGCAATAATCCTCAACAAAATATTAGCAAACCAAATACAACAATACATTAAAAGGATCATTCACCATGATCAAGTGGGATTTATTCCAGGGATTCAAGGATGGATCCATATCCACAAATCAATAAGGTGAACACCACATTAACAAACTGAAGAACAAAAACTATATAATTATCTCAATAGATGTAGAAAAGGCTTTTGATAAAATTCAACATCCACTTAGGGTAAAAACTCTCCAGAAAGTAGGTAGAGAGGGAATATCCTCAATATAATAAAAGCCAAATATCACAAACCTACGGCCAACATCATACTCAACAGTGAAAAGCTAAAACCATTTCCTCTAAGATCAGGAACAAGACAAGGATGCCCACTCTCACCACTTTTATTCAACAGTATTGGAAGCACTAACTACAGAAATCAGACAAGAAAAAGAAATAAAAGGAATCCAAACTGGAAAGAAAGAAGTAAAACTATCACTGTTTGCAGATGACATAATACTATATATAGAAGATCGTAAAGATGCCACCAAAAAAAAATCAAAACTAATAAATAAATTCAGTAAAGTTGCAGGATACAAAATTAATATACAGAAATCTGTTGTGCTTCTATACACTAACAATGAACTATCAAAAAGAGAAATTAAGCAAACAATCCCATTTACAATTGCATCAAAAGAATAAATACCTAGGAATAAATCTAACCAAAGACGTAAAAGACTTGTACTTGGAAAACTGTAAGACATTGATGAAAGAAACTGAAGACAACACGAACAAATGGAAAAATATACCATGCTTATAGATTGGAAGAATGAATATTGTTAAATTGACCATGCTCCCCAAAGCAATCTACAGATTCAATGCAATATCTATCAAAATACCAGTGGCATTCTTCACAGAACTAGTACAAATAATTCTAAAATTTGTATGAAAGCACAAAAGACCCTAAATAGCCAAAACAATCTTGAGAAAGAAGAACAAAACGGGAGGTATCATGCTCCCTTATTCCAAGCCATACTACAAAACTATAGTAATGAAAACAGTATAGTACTGCCACAAAAACAGACACATACATCAGTGGAACTGAATGGAGAGTCCAGAAATGAACCTACATGTATATGAACAATTATTCTACAATAAAGGAGTCAAGAAAATATGATGGGAAAAGATAGCCTCTTAAATAAATAGTGTTGGGAAAGCTGGACAACTGCATGCAACAAGAATTAAACTGGACTACTTTCTCACACCATATACAAAAATAACCTCAAAATGGATTAACGCCTTAAATGTAAGACCTGAAACCATAAAACTTCCAGAAGAAAACATAGACAATATGCTCTTTGACATTGATCTTATCAATAATTTTTTGGTTATGTCTCCAAAGGCAAGGGAAACAAAGACAAAAATAAATAAAAAACAAATGGGACTACATCAAACTAAAAAGCTTTTGCACAGCAAAGAAAACTATCAACAAAACAAAAAGGCAGCCTACTGAATAGGAAAATATATTTCCAAACAATATATCTGACAAGGGGTTAATATCCAAAATATACAGAGAACTCATGCAACTCAACATCAAAAAAACAAATAACCCAATTAAAAAAATGGGCAGAGCACCTGAATAGACATTTTCCCAAAGGAGAGAAACAGATGGCCGACAGACACATGAAAAGATGCTCAACACCACTTATCATCAGGGAAATGCAAATCAAAACCACAATGCAATACCACCTCATACCTGTCAGAATGGCTATCATCAAAAAGATAACAAATAACATGTAACGGCAAGGATATGGGAAGGGAATCCTCACGCCTCATTGGTGGGACTGTAAATTGGTGCAGCCACTATGGAAAACAGTATGGAGGTTCCTAAAGAAATTAAAAATAGAACTACCATACAATCCAGCAATTCCACTTCTGGGTATTTATCCAATGAAAACAAAAACACTGATTTGAAAAGATATATGCACTCCAATGTTTATTGCAGCACTATTTAAAATAGCCGAGGTATGGAAACAACCTAAGATAGACATAGACAAATGTACAAAGAAGATGTGGAATATTACAAAATTATAATGGAATATTCCTCAGCCATAAAAAAATTAAATCTTGTCATTTGAAACAGTATGGATGGACCCAGAAGGTATTATATTAAGTGAAATAAGTTAGAAAGAGAAAGACAAATACCACCTGATCTCACTTACATGTGGAATCTAAAAATCAAAAACAAACAAAACAAAATGAAAACAGATTCATGCACACAGAGAACAAACAGGTGGTTGCCAGAAGGAGGGGTGGAGAGGTGAAGCAGCTGTAGAAGATAAGAGGTAACAAACCTCCAGTTATATAATATATAAGCCATAGGAATATAATATACAGCATAAGGAATATGGTTAGTAATATTGTAAAAAGTTTGTACATGGACAGATGGTTACTAGAGTTATGGTGATCATTTTATAATGTATGCAAATGTCAAATTATTATGTAGTAACCTAAAACTAACATAATAGCATACATCAACTATGTTTGAATTAAAAAAAAATGTTTTCCAGAAATGAAAAGAAAGTGGGGCAAAAACTACTTGTTGCCTGCAAAATACCTATTCTTTTCTTCTTTCTCAGTAGCAGAATTCAATTTTGTTGGGACTGTGATATGTTCAGCTAAAACAAAAAACATTTCCCCACCTCCCTTGTGGTTGCTATAGTTATACGACACAGTTCTGGCCTAAGAAATGAAAGCAGTAAAATTTCCTAAAAGAAGAACAGAATCAGTTGGTAGTGCTGCATTCTGCTGAAGCATGGGCACAGTGCTGAGATGCTGGAGGTGGGAGCACCATTCTACAACCTCAAGTAAATAGAAGGGAAGGGCCATTTGCAACAACATGGATGGATTTGGGTCCATGTTATGCTAAGTGAAATAAGTCAGACAGAGAAAGACAATACTGCATGATATCACTTATATGTGGAACCTAAAAGATACAATGAACTAGTGAATATAACAAAAAAGCAACAGATTCACAAATACAGAGAACAAACTAGTGGTTACCACTGGGGAAAGGGAAGGGGGAAGGGCAATATAGGGGTAGGGGACAAAGAGGTACAAACTGTTATGTATAAAATAAGTTACAAGGACCTAGAGATAATCATACTAGGTGAAGTAAGTCAGACAGAGGAAGACAAATATCGTATGATATCACTTATATGTGGAATCTAAAAAAAATGATACAAATGAACTTATTTACAAAACAGAAACAGACTCATAGACTTTGAAAATAAACTTATGGCTACCAAAGGGGAAAGGAAGGGGAGGGATAAATTAGGAGGTTGAGGTTAACATATACACACTACTGTATATAAAATAATCAACAAAGACCTACTGTATCTGGAACTCTACTCAATATTCTGCAATAACCTAAATGGGAAAAGAATCTAAAAAATAATAGATACATGTAGACATATAACTGAATCACTTTGCTGTACACCTGAAACTAACACAAAATTGTAAATCAACTATACTCCAATATAAAATTTTTTAAAATTTTGGGACTTCCCTGGTGGTGCAGTGGTTAAGAATCCGCCTGCCAGGTCGGCGGGAAGATGGCGGAAGAGTAAGACGTGGAGATCGCCTTCCTCCTCACGGATACACCAGAAATACATCTACACGTGGAACAACTCCTACAGAACACCTACTGAAGGCTGGCAGAAGACCTCAGAGCTCCCAAAAGGCAAGAAACTCCCCACGTACCTGGGTAGGGCAAAAGAAAAAAGAAAAAACAGAGACAAAAGAATAAGGACGGCACCTGCACCAGTGGGAGGGAGCTGTGAAGGAGGAAAAGTTTCCACACACTAGGAAGCCCCTCCGCGGGCGGAGACTGCGGGAGGCGGAGGGGGGAGCTTCGGGACCGCGGAGTAGTGCACAGCGACGGGTGCGGAGGGCAAAGCGGGGAGATTCCTGCACAGACGATCGGTGCCGACCGGCACTCACCAACCCGAGAGGCTTGTCTGCTCACCCGCCGGGGCGGGCGGGGCTGCGGGCTGAGGCTCGGGTTTGGGTTTTGGACGGAGCTCAGGGAGAGGACTGGGGTTGGCGGCTTGAGCATAGCCTGAAGGGGTTGGTGCGCCACGACTAGCCGGGAGGGAGTTCGGGGAAAAGCCTGCACCGGCCGAAGAGGCAAGAGACTTTTTCTTCCCTCTTTGTTTCCTGGTGCGCGAGGAGAGTTCCTTTAAGAGCGCTGCTTAAAGGAACTCCAGAGACGGGCGCGAGCCGCGGCTAAAAGCGCGAACCCCAGAGACGGGCGCGAGCCGCGGCTGAGGGCGCGAGCCCCCGAGACGGGCGCGAGCCGTGGCGGGAAGCGCGAGCCCCAGAGACGGGCGCGAGCCGCGGCTGAAACCGCGGACCCCAGAGACGGGCGGGAGACGCTGGGGCTGCTGCTGCCGCCACCAGGGGGGCTGTGTGCGAGCACAGGTCACTCTCCGCGCCCCTCTTCCGCGGAGCCTGTGCAGGCCGCCACTGCTGGGTTCCCGGGATCCGGGAACAGCTTCCCCGGGAGTACGCACGGCGGGTCTCAGGCTGGTGCAACGTCACGCCGGCCTCTGCCGCAGCGTCACGCCGCCTCTGCCGCCGCAGGCCCGCCCCGCACGCAGTGCCCCTCCTTCCCCCATTCCCCAACCCCCGGCCTGAGTGAGCCGGAGCTCCCGAATCAGCGGCTCCTTTAACCCCGTCCTGTCTGAGCAAAAAAACAGACGCCCTCCAGCGATCTTCGCGCAGGGGCAGGGCCGGGTACAAAGCTGAGCTCCGGTGAGCTGTGAGAGCAGGGAGGAGAGGGGGAGGTCTCTCCCGGCAGCCGCGGAGGCGGCGGATTGAAGCTCCACAATCAACTTGATGTGCCCTGCATTGTGGAATACCTGAATAGACAGGGAGTGAGCCCAAATTGAAGAGGGGGAATTTAGGAGCGAGATCTGTGATTTTTTTCCCTTTTCCTCTTTTTGTGAATGTGTGCATGTATGCTTCTGTGTGAGATCTTGTCTGTATACTCTTGCTTCCACCATTTGTCCTAGGGCTCTATCCGTCCATGGTTTTTTTTTAAAAAAAAAAAAAAAAAAATTTTTTTTTTTAATAATTAATTTTAATTGTAATAACTTTATTGAACTTTACCTTCGTTCTTTCTTTCTTTCTTTCCTTCCCTCCTTCCCTCCTTTAGACAGCGAATCACCCCAGGTTGAGGGGGTGGTCTCTGGGAGCAGGATTTATGATTTTTCCCCCTTTGCCTCTCTTTGTGAACGTGTATGTGTATGCTTCTGTGTAAGATTTTCTCTGTATAGCTTTGCTCCCAACAGTTGTCCTAGGGCTCTATCCGTCCATGGTTTTTTTTAAAAAAATTTTTTTTCTTAATAATTAATTTTAATTGTAATAACTTTATTGTACTTTACCTTCGTTCTTTCTTTCTTTCCTTCCTTCCTTCCCTCCTTTAGACAGCGAATCACCCCAGGTTGAGGAGGTGGTCTCTGGGAGCAGGATTTATGATTTTTCCCCCTTTGCCTCTCTTTGTGAACACGTATGTGTATGCTTCTGTGTAAGATTTTCTCTGTATAGCTTTGTTTCCAACATTTGTCCTAGGGTTCTATCTGTTCTTTTTTTTTTTTTTCTTTTGTTTCTTTCTAAATATTTTTTAGTACAATAACTATATTATACTTTATTTTATTTTTACTGTATCTTCTTTCTTTCTGTCTTTTTTCCTTCTTTCCCTCCTTCCTTCCTCCCTTCCTCCCTCCCTCCCTCCCTCCTTTCTTTCCTTCTTTGCTTCTTTCTTCCTTCCTTCCTTTCCTCCTTTCCTCCTTTCCTTCTTTCTTTCCTCAAACTTCTACTAATTCTCTCTACATTTTCTCCTTCTTTCCCTCCTACCTTCCTTCCTCCCTCCCTCCCTCCTTTCTTTCCGTCTTTGCCTCTTTCTTCCTTCCTTCCTTTCCTCCTTTCCTTCTCTCTTTCCTCAAACTTCTACTAATTCTCTCTACATTTTCTCCTTCTTTCCCTCCTTCCTTCCTTCCTTCCTCCCTCCCTCCCTCCTTTCTTTCCTTCTTTGCTTCTTTCTTCCTTCCTTCCTTTCCTCCTTTCCTTCTTTCTTTCCTCATACTTCTAATAATTCTCTCTACTTTTCCTCCCTTTTATTCTGAGCCATGTGGATGAAAGGCTCTTGGTGCTCCAGCCCAGGAGGCAGGGCTCTGCCTCTGAGGTAGGAGAGCCAACTTCAGGACACTGATCAACAAGAGACCTCCCAGCTCCACATAATATTAAACGGTGGAAATCTCCCAGAGACCTCCATCTTAACACCAGCACCCAGCTTCACTCAACGACCAGCAAGCCACAGTGCTGGACAACCTATGCCAAACAACTAGCAAAACAGGAACACAACCCCACCCATTAGCAGAGAGGCTGCCTAAAATCATAACAAGGCCACAGACACCCCAAAACACACCACCAGACGTGAACCTGCCCACTAGAGAGACAAGATCCAGCCTCATCCAGCACAACACAGGCACTAGTCCCCTCCACCAGGAAGCCTACACAACCCGCTGAAACAACCTTAGCCACTGGAGACAGACATCAAAAACAACGGGAACTACGAACGTGCAGCCTGCAAAAAGGAGACCCCAAACACAGTAAGATAAGCAAAATGAGAAGACAGAAAAACACACAACAGATGAAGGAGCAAGATAAAAACCCACCAGACCTAACAAATGAAGAGGAAATAGGCAATCTACCTGAAAAAGAATTCAGAATAATGATAGTAAGGATGATCCGAAATCTTGGAAGTAGAATGGACAAAATGCAAGAAACAGTTAACAAGGACCTACAAGAACTAAAGATGAAACAAGCAACGATGAACAACGCAATAAATGAAATTAAAAGTACTCTAGATAGGATCAATAGCAGAATAACTGAGGCAGAAGAACGGATAAGTGACCTGGAAGATAAAGTAGTGGAAATAACTACTGCAGAGCAGAATAAAGAAAAAAGAATGAAAAGAACTGAGGACAGTCTCAGAGAGCTCTGGGACAACATTAAACGCACCAACATTTGAATTATAGGGGTTCCAGAAGAAGAAGAAAAAAAGAAAGGGACTGAGAAAATATTTGAAGAGATTATAGTTGAAAACTTCCCTAATATGGGAAAGGAAATAGTTAATCAAGTCCAGGAAGCACAGAGAGTCCCATACAGGATAAATACAAGGAGAAATACGCCAAGACACATATTAATCAAACTATCAAAAATTAAATACAAAGAAAGCATATTAAAAGCAGCAAGGGAAAAACAACAAATAACACACAAGGGAATCCCCATAAGGTTAACAGCTGATCTCTCAGCAGAAACCCTACAAGCCAGAAGGGAGTGGCAGGACATACTGAAATTGATGAAGGAGAAGAACCTGCAACCAAGACTACTCTACCCAGCAAGGATCTCATTCAGATTTGATGGAGAAATTAAAACCTTTACAGACAAGCAAAAGCTGAGAGAGTTCAGCACCACCAAACCAGCTTTACAACAAATGCTAAAGGAACTTCTCTAGATAAGAAATGCAAAAGAAGGAAACGACCTATAATAACGAACCCAAAACAATATAGAAAATGGGAATAGGAACATACATATCGATAATTACCTTAAATGTAAATGGACTAAATGCTCCCACCAAAAGACACAGATTGGCTGAATGGATACAAAAACAAGACCCTTATATATGCTGTCTACAAGAGACCCACCTCAGACCTAGAGACACATACAGACTGAAAGTAAGGGGATGGAAAAAGGTATTCCATGCAAATAGAAACCAAAAGAAAGCTGGAGTAGCAATTCTCATATCAGACAAAATAGACTTTAAAATAAGGACTATTAAAAGGGATAAAGAAGGACACTACATAATGATCAAGGGATCGATCCAAGAAGAAGATATAACAATTGTAAATATTTATGCACCCAACATAGGAGCACCTCAATACGTAAGGCAAATACTAACAGCCATAAAAGGGGAAATTGACAGTAACACATTCATAGTAGGGGACTTTAACACCCCACTTTCACCCATGGACAGATCATCCAAAATGAAAATAAATAAGGAAACACAAGCTTTAAATGATACATTAAACAAGATGGACTTAATTGATATTTATAGGACACTCCATCCAAAAACAACAGAATACACATTTTTCTCAAGTGCTCATGGAACATTCTCCAGGATAGATCATATCTTGGGTCACAAATCAAGCCTTGGTAAATTTAAGAAAATTGAAATTGTATCAAGTATCTTTTCTGACCACAACGCCATGAGACTAGATATCAATTACAGGAAAAGATCTGTAAAATATACAAACACATGGAGGCTAAACAATACACTACTTAATAATGAAGTGATCACTGAAGAAATCAAAGAAGAAATAAAAAAATACCTAGAAACAAATGACAATGGAGACACAACGACCCAAAACCTATGGGATGCAGCAAAAGCAGTTCTAAGGGGGAAGTTTATAGCAATACAAGCCCACCTTAAGAAGCAGGAAACATCTCAAATAAACAACCTAACCTTGCACCTCAAGCAATTAGAGAAAGAAGAACAAAAAAGCCCCAAAGCTAGCAGAAGGAAAGAAATCATAAAAATCAGATCAGAAATAAATGAAAAAGAAATGAAGGAAACGATAGCAAAGATCAATAAAACTAAAAGCTGGTTCTTTGAGAAGATAAACAAAATAGATAAACCTGGATAAATCTGGAAGAAATGGACAAATTCTTAGAAATGCACAACCTGCCAAGACTGAATCAGGAAGAAATAGAAAATATGAACAGACCAATCACAAGCACTGAAATTGAAACTGTGATTAAAAATCTTCCAACAAACAAAAGCCCAGGACCAGATGGCTTCACAGGTGAATTCTATCAAACGTTTAGAGAAGAGCTAACACCTATCCTTCTCGAACTCTTCCAAAATATAGCAGAGGGAGGAACACTCCCAAATTCCTTCTACGAGGCCACCATCACCTTGATACCAAAACCAGACAAGGATGTCACAAAGAAAGAAAACTACAGGCCAATATCACTGATGAACATAGATGCAAAAATCCTCAACAAAATACTAGCAAACAGAATCCAACAGCACATTAAAAGGATCATACACCATGATCAAGTGGGGTTTATTCCAGGAATGCAAGGATTCTTCAATATACGCAAATCTATCAATGTGATAAACCATATTAACAAATTGAAGGAGAAAAACCATGTGATCATCTCAATAGATGCAGAGAAAGCTTTTGACAAAATTCAACACCCATTTATGATAAAAACCCTCCAGAAAGTGGGCATAGAGGGAACTTTCCTCAACATAATAAAGGCCATACATGACAAGCCCACAGCAAACATCATCCTCAATGGTGAAAAACTGAAAGCATTTCCACTAAGATCAGGAACAAGACAAGGTTGCCCACTGTCACCACTCTTATTCAACATAGTTTTGGAAGTTTTAGCCACAGCAATCAGAGAAGAAAAGGAAATAAAAGGAATCCACATCGGAAAAGAAGAAGTAAAGCTGTCACTGTTTGCAGATGACATGATACTATACATAGAGAATCCTAAAGATGCTACCAGAAAACTACTAGAGCTAATCAATGAATTTGGTAAAGTAGCAGGATACAAAATTAATGCACAGAAATCTCTGGCATTCCTATATACTAATGATGAAAAATCTGAAAGTGAAATCAAGAAAACACTCCCATTTACCATTGCAACAAAAAGAATAAAATATCTAGGAATAAACCTACCTAAGGATACGAAAGACCTGTATGCAGAAAATTATAAGACACTGATGAAAGAAATTAAAGATGATACAAATAGATGGAGAGATATACCATGTTCTTGGATGGGAAAAATCAACATTGTGAAAATGACTCTACTACCCAAAGCAATCTACAGATTCAATGCAATCCCTATCAAACTACCACTGGCATTTTTCACAGAACTAGAACAAAAAATTTCGCAATTTGTATGGAAACACAAAAGACCCCAAATAGCCAAAGCAATCTTGAGAACGAAAAAAGGAGCTGGAGGAATCAGGCTCCCTGACTTCAGACTATACTACAAAGCAACAGTAATCAAGACAGTATGGTACTGGCACAAAAACAGAAAGATAGATCAGTGGAACAGGATAGAAAGCCCAGAGATAAACCCACGCACATATGGACACCTTATCTTTGATAAAGGAGGCAGGAATGTACAGTGGAGAAAGGACAGCCTCTTCAATAAATGGTGCTGGGAAAACTGGACAGGTACATGTAAAAGTATGAGATTAGATCACTCCCTAACACCATACACAAAAATAAGCTCAAAATGGATTAAAGACCTAAATGTAAGGCCAGAAACTATCAAACTCTTAGAGGAAAACATAGGAAGAACACTCTATGACATAAATCACAGCAAGATCCTTTCTGACCCACCTCCTAGAGTAATGGAAATAAAAACAAAAATAAACAAATGGGACCTAATGAAACTTCAAAGCTTTTGCACAGCAAAGGAAACCATAATCAAGACCAAAAGACAACCCTCAGAATGGGAGAAAACATTTGCAAATGAAGCAACTGACAAAGGATTAATCTCCAAAATTTACAAGCAGCTCATGCAGCTCAATAACAGAAAAACAAACAACCCCATCCAAAAATGGGCAGAAGACCTAAACAGACATTTCTCCAAAGAAGATATACAGAATGCCAACAAACACATGAAAGAATGCTCAACATCGTTAATCATTAGAGAAATGCAAATCAAAACTACAATGAGATATCATCTCACACCAGTCAGAATGGCCATCATCAAAAAATCTAGAAACAATAAATGCTGGAGAGGGTGTGGAGAAAAGGGGACACTCTTGCACTGCTGGTGGGAATGTGAATTGGTTCAGCCACTATGGAGAACAGTATGGAGGTTCCTTAAAAAACTACAAATAGAATTACCATATGACCCAGCAATCCCACTACTGGGCATATACCCTGAGAAAACCAAAATTCAAAAAGAGTCATGTACCAAAATGTTCATTGCAGCTCTATTTACAATAGCCCGGAGATGGAAAGAACCTAAGCGCCCATCATCGGACGAATGGATAAAGAAGATGTGGCACATATACACAATGGAATATTACTCAGCCTTAAAAAGAAATGAAATTGAGATATTTGTAATGAGATGGATAGACCTAGAGTCTGTCATACAGAGTGAAGTAAGTCAGAAAGACAAAGACAAATACCGTATGCTAACACATATATATGGAATTTAAGGGGAAAAAATGTCATGAAGAACCTAGGGATAAGACAGGAATAGAGGCGCAGACCTACTGGAGAACGGACTTGAGGATATGGGGAGGGGGAAGGGTGAGTTTTGACAGGGCGAGAGAGAGTCATGGACATATACACACTAACAAACGTAGTAAGGTAGATAGCTAGGGGGAAGCAGCCGCAAGGCACAGGGATATTAGCTCGGGGCTTCGGGACAGCCTGGAGGGGTGGGAGGGGAGAGTGGGAGGGAGGGAGACGCAAGAGGGAAGACACATGGGAGCACATGTATATGTATAGCTGATTCACTTTGTTATAAATCAGAAACTAACACACCATTGTAAAGCAATTATACCACAATAAAGATGTTAAAAAAAAAAAAAAAAACAAACCAACCACACACACAAAAAAAAAAAAAAAAAAAAAGAATCCGCCTGCCAATGCAGGGGACATGGGTTCGAGTCCTGGTACGGGAAGATCCCACATGCTGCGGAGCAACAAAACCCGTGCACCACAACTACTGAGCCTGCACTCTAGAGCCTGTGAGCCACAACTACTGAGCCTGCGTGCCACAACTACTGAAGCCTGCGTGCCTAGAGCCCGTGCTCTGCAACAAGAGAAGCCACCACAATGAGAAGTCCGTGTACCGCAGCAAGGAGTAGCCCCCGCTCACCGCAACTAGAGAAAGCCTGTGCACAGCAACAAAGACCCAATGCAGCCAAAAATTAAATAAATTTATTTTTAAAAATTTTTTAATGGAAAAATAAAATAAGTTACAAGGATACAACATAGGGAATATAGCCAATATATCATGATAACTATAAATGGAGTATAACCCCTAAAAATTGTGAATCACTATATTGTACAGCTGTAACTTATATAATATTATATATCAGCTATATTTAATTTAAAAAAAATAGTAGGGAAGGGCCAAGAGAAGCGCTATCAGGACCTCCAGGAAGCAGACACTGAATCAGAGTTAGGAGTGCAACTCTGGCGTTATTGGGAGGGTAAAGATCAAAAGTGGTATTGGAGCGGGGTAGGGGATTGGGCCACAAAGGCCTTCAGATTTTCTGACTTGAAAATCTGACCACGCTTATGAGAGGAAAGGGGGAAGAAGGCAGTACTGAACAAGAGGAGCCTTGAATTAAGATGCAAATCTCGCAAAATTTCAGCAAAGCCAACAGGAACCTCCAGAGCAGAGACTGTCCATTTGATGAATCCTGTATCAGAGAGAATGGCCATGCCCAAGTGTCTTCTGCTATGCTCAGTCATTACTTGGGGGCTGCCTGGGAAAAGTGTGGCCCTGCATCAAAAGCTGAGGCAGATCCTGAAAGCGTTGCGTTTGGAGTCTCTCAAGATGGCAAATTCTTCCTTGAAGGAAGATCTAAGCGGTAGACCTGCATGGCCAGCACCACAGTGAAGGTCTCAGCCCTGACATCGTTAAGCTGGGATTACTGCCGGCAACTCCCCATTTCTGGCTTCTCATTGTGTCAGGAAAATGAAACCACTAATTTATTTAGTCCTGTGTTTGGGGGTTTCAGTTAATTATCAACTCAGATTCCACTGGGCAAGTCTCTAGTTAACAGTAAATTAGGTGCCTGGGGAGACACATTCACCACCATTCCAGGCTATGAGAGCTCTAAGTCAATGAAACAACAGCCCGGGCGCAATGTTGTCACCAGGCAAATATAAGCACCAGTTTCCCAGGAGAATTTTAGTGACAACAACTTGAATAATTGTTTGCCAAAAAACAGAAATAATAGGCTTAATGAGTGTCTGCTTGGGGGGCTGATGTTTGGGCCTTAGTGTAAGAATTTTCAGATAGCTACTCACATCAAAGAAATTACTGTTTTCTTACTGCTGGATTCTCAACCTCATTGTCAGTGCTTGAAATGCTAGAAGTTTGACTTCCAGATAGCCTTAGGAAGCACACTTTTATCTCTCTGGACTTCAAATTCCTCTTTACAAAATGAGGAGGTTGATTAGGTACCACTGCAAGTATTTAAAACAGAGGGGATTGAAGGCACAGAATGGGTAACACAGGTGATGGAGAAGCTGAGAGTTGAACAGGTGATGATGTGTCATAACGCAGATATTAGCAACAACAGGAAGCCAATACCACCTTTAGGGTGGAGAACAAAGAGAAGAGGTGGTACTGCTGGAACTCAGGACAGTCCATCAGCCAACAAAGCCTGAAGCACGCAGAGACTGTACAGTGGGAGCTGGAGCCGCGTGATAAATTCACCTGCTGCCAGAGCATCAGCCCAAGGCAGAGGGAGGAGGGAAGATACCCTGGCTTCTCCCAGCCTCCCTCGGGGCTCTCACCAGTGCCTCCGCTGGCTAAAGTCAGTGAGAAGCTAGCAAACACAAGACTTTGGTAAACCGCAGCCTTCGTGGGTCAGCCCCTCCGTGACAGAGAACACAGCAGCAGAAGGACAAAAGAAAAGGAACTCAGGCAGAGCAGGTCCAAGACCATCATAGTCTAGATCAAAGGCATCTACATTTTTTCAGAAGGAGGTCACAAGAAAATAAAAACATAACTGGGAAGACTGTTTGAACTGTTGATAATGGTAGCTAGAGAAGATCAATGATTATCATATAAACATGGACTTTACTCAGAAATACAGCAAATGTATACCAAGGCATTATTCATACTCATGACCTCTTGATTCATCAGATGGGTCTGGTGTAACTAGCTGAATTCAGATAGTTCAAAATTATGTAATTAATAAAACTCATTTCCATCATATCTGCTAACATGATTCCTGTCAGCTGCCACCCATTCAGCATGAGCTAATTTGTGTGTGTGATTTTGTTTGGTCATTTTTTTTAAGTGAACCAAAAGCTCCAGGCAGCCAGGACCCAGAGCGGGGGTAGCTGCGCTGCTCTGAGGACCTCTTACTGGATGCTGGGCCAAGACACTACAATTCCTCCTAATTTAATAGCCCCTATTTCTCCAGGGTAAGAGCACCTTCTACTGAGGTAAGGCTCCCAAAAGCTTTAAGGAGGTGGTGCATCTGTCACATGGTCATGCCAACATTGTCAGCCTCCACCAGGCCAAGGGGTACTGACTTTTGCCTAGGAAGTTCTTTAAGCCTACTTCTTACAGTCACCCAAATGATTCATAAGGGAGCTCAGAACCGGTGAGAACTTCCTGGAGCCATAAACATTTATCCATCTCTAGACCTTTATGGCATCAAACTTGTAAAATGAAATCTTTGGATGTCAAATAAAGCTAAGCCAAAAGTGAAACTCCTCAACCCCATCATCCTGGTTTGTTCTCTAGAATAGGGCTCCCCAACTGGTCCGTGGCCTGTTAGGAACCGAGCCTCACAGCAGGAGGTGAGTGCTGGGCCAGCAAGCAAAGCTTCATCTGCTGCTCCCCATGGCTCACGTTACTGCCTGAACCATTCCTGCCCACCCCCCTGCCACCGGTCCGTAGAAAAATTGTCTTCCATGAAACCGGTCCCTGGTGCCAAAATGGTTGGGACCGCTGCTCTAGAGGCCTGCTGGGCACTGCATGTCAGCCAACTGTGCTGAAGGCACACAGTTGAAGCCTAGCACTTCTGTGTTTCATGAGCAGCATTTTAACGTCCCCCCAAAAAGGATATGAGTTAAAAATGACCAACATAAACACGAGCTTGTGTTTTTCTCTATTCGCTTAAGGAAAGGGTATAATTCCATAACTACAAAGCCCCTGTTACCATCCTTCAGATTCTCCTCCTCTGAATCCAGAGTTCCTGCCAAGGGTGACGTAGTAACTTCGGTTCCAGGAGGGCAATGAAATGGCTGAGTGGAGAGCATCGCGTTTCAGCCTTAGCTCAATAAAGCCGACCCAGCAAAAACAGAAGCGCTTATCACTGAGGTAACAGACAAACAAAATTTTCTTTGTGGCTTAAAAACTATTCTCCCATGCACCCCATTTTAAGAATTTAGGAAAGAGTGAAGCAACCTAAATGTCCATAGACAGATGAATGGATAAAGAAATGTGGTACATATATACAATGGAATATTACTCGGCCATAAAGAAGAATGAAATAATGCCATTTGCAGCCACATGAATGGACCTAGAGACTATCATAATAAGTGAAGCAAGCCAGAGAGGGAAAGAAAAATATCATATGATATCACTTATATGTGCCATCTAAAAAAAAGAGATACAAATCAACTTATTTATAAAATAGAAATAGACCCACAGTCATAGAAAGCAAACTTATGGTTACCAAAGGGGATGGGGGGATAAATTAGGAGTCTGGGATTAACACGTACACACTACTATATATAAAATAGATGGCAGCTTCCCTGGTGGCACAGTGGTTAGGAATCCGCCTGCCAATGCAGGGGACACAGGTTCGAGCCTTGGTATGGGAAGATCCCACATGCTGCGGAGCAACAAAACCCGTATGCCACAACGACTGAGCCTGCACTCTAGAGCCTGCGAGCCACAACTACTGACCCCACATGCCACAACTACTGAAGCCCGCGTGCCTAGAGCCCGTGCTCTGCAACAAGAGAAGCCACTGCAATGAGAAGCCCATGCACCGCAATGAAGAGTAGCCCCCGCTCACCGCAACTAGAGAAAGCCTGGGCGTAGCAACGAAGACCCAATGCAGCCAAAAATAAATAAATTTATTTTAAAAAAAAATTTTAAAATAGATAACCAACAAGGACCTACTGTACAGCACAGGGAGCTATACTCAATATTTTGTAATAACCTATAAGGGAAAAGAATCTGAAAAAATAGAGAGCTGAATCACTGTGCTGTACACCTGAAACTAACACAACATTGTAAATCAACTATACTTCAATTAAAAAAAAAAGAATTTAGGAAGGAGTAAATATGGCCAACTGTCGGGTTAAGGAAAGAAATCCATGAAACTAGGTGGGAAAATTTATCTGAGAGGAAATTTTTTAAAGGAAGGTATTTAAGGCAATATAAAGGTTTATCTTGTTTACATTTAACATTTAATGGTTGGAAGGTTAAAGTTTGGGAAAAAGAATTGCTGCTATTCTCCTAGAAGCAAATGATTATATTTTAAAGAACTTTACCCTCTCACAGGTCTTTGAGGAGACCTGTCATAATGTCAAGTCCTGATCTTTTTCTTGAAAGGAGGCAAGAGACATAAGAATTAACTCTATAGAATGGCACTGTGTCACAGTGCTTTCAGGGCAGCTAAAAAGAAGGAAAAGAGCAGACAGCAAGTCTGAAAAGGACAGAGGGGAAGGGGCATCCCAGATTTCAAGATACGTTCCCTTGACAGAAAAACAGGATATAGACTCTGTGATGAGGGGACTTCAGGTCATTACCTCTATTACAGGCTGGGATCCTGCAGTTGATTTCTCTCTCTCTCTCTCTCTCTCTCTCTCTCTCTCTCTCTCTCTCTCTCTCTTCCCCCCTTATGCCCTTCCTCCACCCAACCTCATCTTTTCTCTGCAGGAAGCAGGTAATTAACAAGCACCCCTAAATGGAGGCCCCTGTTATCATTCCTTAATGTGTTTTCCAACTAAGTTAACAAGAATCTGGGGCTTTCTAAACCAGTTCAACATATGGGCCCAAAAAACAAAATTTACACTTACGGCTACTGTCAATGGCTTTTTCACAGTTTAATGTGTTTTCTTCAATCTTGTGCTACTATTTAAAATAGCCAGTTCTACAGAAAACTTTCCCTCTGGAGAAAGTGCTGTGATTTCCAGTGTGAGAGGGCAACAGAGCACTTTAAGGCAATTGATCTCAAAGGGAGCAAAACACACCAGCACCCAAGAGGAAGAGCAGCCACAGGAGAGGCAGCCACCTGCCTTCCACAAAGCTGTTCTGGGTGGACACAGGGGAGAGCTTAGTTTAAAGAAAACATGGGGAGGAAAAGGAGTTCAGCATCAAAAAGCACCTAAGCACCGACTCAATACCAAATAGGAAGTTAAAATAATATCATTCCCAAGATGAAAGGAAGAGTTTTAGGTTGTCAGACCCAACTTTCATAACTTTAATTTTTTTCTACAGTAGACTCTCTCAGCTCTGGGGGCACATTGGAATCACCTGGGGAGTTTTAAGCTTTAAATCTGATGTCGGCTCCCATGTCGAACCAATTAAAGAAGACTAAATGAGGGAAAGGGACAAGCACAGGGAGCTTTATTGGAACATCTCCACTGACAAGGAATTCACTGCCTTCCATGGAAACCTGTTCCCTGTTGAGACCATTCTGATTTTTCAAAGTTTTCCCTACATTGAAGTTAAAGCTGCGTTTTGTACCATCCCTCAATTTGTCCTTGTTCTGCCCAGAAGCACCATGGAAATCTACCCAATACGTATATCAAATTCTGGAATGATACAAACCTGGAGAGCTGCTTTGATAGCACAATTGACAGGCTGAGGGCAAATTGAACAAAATGAAATCCAACAGGTATCCACAAACTTTTTTCCTTGGGGCTAAGAAAGTATAGCACAAGGAGAGGATGGGAGAGAAAGGGCGTTAGCAGCAGGAGTTCCGTGATAGATTTCTGGGGTAGGGAGGGAGGGCTGGGGGGCAGTAACTCCACCTGAGTCATCAGGGTGATGTGGCTGCTGAAACCCCTCGTGCTCTCCCAGGCTGCATCCATAGACATGAGATCTCCAGAAGAGGGTTAATCAGGAGACACACCCGTAGGAGAGAATAGGTGACCACGCTTCAAAAGCGATAGAGAAAAACAGAGAGAAATGAACCCAACAGTGAAAGATTTTTGAAGGTTCAGATAAAGAACTGGTAGGGGGAAGGCCGATGAAAAAGAAAGCATTAAAGTGAGGAAGAGGAAACTAGCATTTGAGTATGTACTCTGTGCCAGCTGCCCTACATACATCACTTCAGATAATCATCAAGACAGCCTCTGATACATATAACTGATGCACTGTTATACAGCAGAAACTAACACAACATTGTAAAGCAATTAAACTCCAATAAAGATGTTAAAAAAAAAAAGACAGCCTCTGAAGTTACCTAATTAATGAGAAGATATTTACAGAGCCTCAAGGGATAAAACTAGAAAGAAGGGGTGGGTTTGGAGCTTTAAAAAAGACAGGTATCTTCAATTTTTTTGCTTTCCTTTTCTTTTTGGGTCTCCTTCAAAGACTGAGATGATTACACGCCTCAGTTGGTGGGACTCAGTTTATTGGTCCACACAGACTCCTCTCTTATTTATTGATTAACTCCTTTGTCTCTTCACATGTATATTTGTAAATCCCCATGGCCCACCAGCATTTCTCTGCCTCTTCGTAAACAATGTATATTCTTTTAGTTGCATATGTTCTTGTAAAATTTTCTGTGTATCCTGTAAATTTTCTTTTCCCATACTTCACCATTTTCCACTACAGTTTGTACCTCTTTCTTGTTAATTTGCAGTAGTTTTCAGAGATCAGTCCCTTGTTGGCATTAGCACTTTATTTATAATGTCCGTTAACATTCTAATCTTTGTATCAACAATAACATTGCCCAGGTGTAATCGAAATCAACTTTTTTTTTAAAGATTTCACATTTGAGGATTTAGTTAATAAATCCTTCCCCACCTTAAGATCACAAAGAAATTGTACATTTTCTTCTAATAACTGTATAGTTTGAACTTTCACATTTAGGTCTTTCATTCTTCTGGAATCTGCCTTCGTATATGGTGTTATAACAAGGTCAATCTTATTCTGCTCTGTATAATGTGCCTGTTCATCCAATAGTATACTACACAATCCTTCCTTTCCCCATTGACTTGTGGTGCCACCTTGACGATACATTAATTTCCAATCAATATACCAATCACATTGAGCTCTCTATTCTGTTCCATTGATCGATCTGTCTGTCCTTGTATCAATATCACACTGTTTTCATTACTATGGCTTTGTAGCATGTCTTAACATCCGCCAGGGAATGTTATTCCGTTTACTTTTCTTTTGCAAGATTGGCTTACTATGAAAAAGTTCGGGAGATCGGCTGTACAACCTTCTGTTTATAGTTAGCAATACTGTACCGTACATTTGTTAGGAGCATAGATCTCATGTGTTTACAATTTTTAAAAAGATATTGGTTTACTATTTGTGGACTTTCATTATTCTGTATAAATGTTCAAGTAAAGGCTATCAGATTCATCAAAAAATCCAAATAGAATTTTTATCCGGATTGAATTGAAATTATAGATAATTTAGGGAAAATTGCCATCTTCATTATATTAGTCATTTCATCCAAGAGCATGAAATGTTTCTCCATTTATTCAGATCATCTTCTATGCCTTTTCTTTACATTTTAATTTTTTCCCCATAGAGCATGTGCATAGTCTTGGATAAATTAACTCCTAGATACAGTCTGTCTTGCAGAAATTCCTACATATGGACTGACAGACAAATCATATCAGTATAACAGAGAAGCCTCTGGCTAATATGGGATTTTCCCAACACCTTCATATCCTGTGCTATCCAGCCACAGCAGCTGTATGCTAAACAGCTAACCCAGCTGCCTTTGGCTCCTCCAGTCAAGACCCTTCACTATCTTGGTCTGTCCTTCATCTGCTTCAGGTCCCCAGTATGTGGTAGTCAGTACCTCCCTAGACCTCAGTCTTTAACCCTAGCACCACAGATAGATCAGAAGACCCTGTTTCTTCCCAGCCAGTTGTTTACCTTCCCAGTTGAGCGGTTCAAGCAGGTCCTGTTCTCAGGGAGTGCCCCAGGGAAGCAGATTTCAACTCAGACCAAGGAAGGGCTTTCTCACCCAGCTGCCCTAGGAGGGAGCGGTGCAGTCCCTTCTCTCTGCCTCAGTTTCCTCTAATCAGGAGGTCCTGGTGTGACATTGAGTCTCCACATACCAGCCGAGGTCTCCAATCCTGAGTACACAGAGCTCTTGTCTGCTGGGAAGGTTGAGGAAGAAGGGAGCGGGAGGAACCTGGCACCTTGGTGGCACATCTTTGGACTCAGTGGGCAAAGGCCAGGCTCCAATGTCTGCCCGGTGCTGAGGGAGCTGCCCCTCCTGGCAGAGGGTGCGCTCATAGACACACTGTGAAGCTTAGTTCTTACTCTGGGTCCATGAAATGAGTCAGGCAGTTTTTATTCTCTTCCATTGTCTGGAATATCCAGTGTCGGTTAGAAAACAACTGTTTCTTGAAAGTTTCTTAGAATTTACCTGTAAAACAATCTAAGCTTGGGGTTCCAGGGAGGGGAAGTTGTTAAATGCCATTTCAATTTATTTCACACGTATGATTCTATTTCAGTTTTCTATATTTGTGCTAGTTGTGATATTTTTCAAGGAATGTATCCACTTCATCTACATTTTGAGTTCACTCACATACAGTCATTCACAGTAGAGAAAAAGCCATAATTGGATAAGTAGAATGCAAACATTAGAAATTAGCCATGTAAATGAAGAGGTGTTTAATTGTGAGACTAAATGAAATGTCCAGCACAAGCTTCTATAACCAGGGACCGAGAGTTGCAGAGTTGCACAGTTCAAATTCATCCTGGCTAGCTGCATTATGATGCCATCTAGTGGTAACTGTCCACTCGGGCTTCATTATAGATGGTAACAATGCCTAGGACTCAGGTTAGCCAAAACTTTCAGGTCACTGGCAGAAATGCTAGGAATTTCCCAGTTCGCTGGTTGCCCATTGCTGCAGATTTGGCCTAAAGGGACTCCTTCTCCCTTTGAGGCCCCTTCAAAGATTGCTGTTGCCCCCCAACCCTACCCTCACACCCCCAACATGGCCCTCCCAGAAAAGATAAAACCTTAAGCCCACAGCCATTTGAGAACACGGGCAGGATACGTCATCAATCCTGATATATCAAGCTCATACTATTGTGAGATGTTTCTGTAATCTTTTATTATTTTTTTTTAATATTCCTGTTGTATCTGTATTTATTTGACCATTCTCTTTCTGTATCATATTTAATTTTATCGACCTTCTTTTTCCTCGACACTTTTGTTAGAGTTTGTCAATCTCATTTATCTAGTCAAAGAAACAGCCTTTGATTTTGTTAAATTTTCTATTGCTTTATTGAGCTATAAAGGGTTTTTTTATTAGTATATAATTCATATACCATCAAACTCATCCTTTTTAAAGTGTACAATTCACTGGTCTTTTAGTATATTTACAAGAATGTGCAACTATTATCACTATTTAATTTCAGAACATTTTTGTTACCCCAAGAGAGCACTCATATACATTAGTCATCATTTTCCATTTCCTTCTTTTGTTCACTGATCTGCTTTATGTCTCCATAAATTTCCTATCCTGGATCAATCACATAAATGGAATCATACAATATATAGTCTTTTATGGCTGGCTTCTTTCACTCAGCGTAATGTTTTAAAGGTTCACCCACGTTGTAGCAGATATCAGTGCCTCTTCCTTTTTATGGTAGAATATTATTCCATTGCATGCATATAGCATATTTTGTTCATCCATTCATTAGTTGATGGACATTTGAGTTTCTACTTTTGGGTTATTATGAATTACACTGCTACAAACATTCATGTACAAGTTTTTGTGTGGACATATGTTCTCAGTTCTTCTGAGTATATAACTAGGAGTCAAATGGTTGGGTCATGTGATAAATCTATGTTTAACTATTTGAGGAACTGCCTAACTTCTCCACAGTGGCAACACCATTTTACATCCCCATCAGCAAAATGAATAAGGGTTTCAATTTCTCCACATCCTAGTGGCTATGAAGAGGTATCTCATTATGGTTTTGATTTGAATTTTCCTAATGACAAATGATGTTGAGCATCTTTTCACATGCTTATGGGCATTTGTATATCTTCTTTGGATAATGGTCTATTCAAATTCTTTGCCCGTTTTTATTTGGGTTATTTGTCTCTTTATTGTTGATTTGTAAGAGTTACTTATATATTCTGGATACTGGACTTTTATCCACCTCCTTTGAACAATTTCTTTGGCCAAGATTTTATGAGTAAACTCAGGGAACAGCAGCATTGAGAGGAGGCAGTAAATGAGGAATAGTGCCAGTCAGCTTATGTATGTTTTTATCAGCTGTTTATCCCATCAGGGCTCTGGCATTGCCTGGACTTTACCATCCCAGCACCGAAGATTTGGGTCTTCAATAAGATTTCTGCAATAAACCCCTATTTTTAGTCCATGATCTTGAGGATATTCCTGATCCATCCGTACTTCATCTGTAAAATGGAGATATTATCCCTGAAGCTTCTTTTGAGGACTATATGATATAATGTATACAAACACTCGGCTTATAGTTGAAATAATAGATCCTCCTCCTCTCATTTTAATGTTTACTCCCACATTCTGCCTTCCAAAGTCTTAATCTCACATATTCTCACTGTTTAAATATAATGAAGGTTTTCTTCCCATACTTTGTTTGGCCTGCCATGGGAAGAAGTACTTTTGCCTAGTTAGATATGTAAATATGTATGTATGTAGTTATCTATCGCCAGCCTTCTAGCATGACTTTATGCCCCACAAAGTTAAAAACCAGCCCTAAGTTAAAAGCTAGCCTTCTTTTCTGATTGCATTTCTTTTTTTTTTTTTTTTTTTTTGTGGTACGCAGGCCTCTCTCACTGTTGTGGCCTCTCCCGTTGCGGAGCACAGGCTCCGGACGCGCAGGCTCAGCGGCCATGGCTCACAGGCGCAGCTGCTCTGCGGCATGTGGGATCTTCCCGGACAGGGGCACGAACCCGTGTCCCCTACATCGGCAGGCGAACTCTCAACCACTGCGCCACCAGGGAAGCCCTCTGATTGCATTTCTGAATACGGCCTGTGGCTTATCATTTATTTCCCATAGACACTGCTGAATGAACTTTTATCCTGAAGCTTCATTTGTTTAAAAGAATATTAACATAAAAGAATCATCGCTAGAGCTCCGAGGAAGATATATTACTCCATTTTTTTCTAGACATCTAGTAGCAGAAAGCACATATTTTATTAAAAAGATTCAAAAGATTGTTTACAAAAATGACTCATAGAAACCTGGTTCACAATTGATTTCTAAAACATATAATGGGAAGAATAAGTCATAGAGTGGACATATGAGGAACTGGGGAATCCTTTTTTAGTCAGTGTCTGATATACCCAATCTTCTAAAAATCAATTTCAGTCTTGACCATTCTGGGATAGTTTGATAGGGAAGCTATTCAGCCAAAAAGGATGCTCAATAGGGAATCGTTAGCTCAGCATATAATATCCACACAAGGGAAGGGGTAATTTTAGAAAATTAGGAGCCCCATATCTCAAAGGTAAGGCATTCCTAAGGTGATATTTTTACTTTTGTATATGGTTTCTCCTTTATGCATATAAGGGTTCTCATTTTCAAAAACCTTGGTTTGGCTTGAGGTAAAATTCGGTTACTTTTAATTTTGTATCTTTTCCATAGCGGTGTAACTCTGCGGTCAAAAATTCTTATTCACCCTTCATATGAATGTGGCTGACTCTTTCTCTTTTCTTTCTTTTTTTTTTTTTTTGAATTTTCGAATTTTATTTTATTTATTTTTTATACAACTTTTTCTTATTAGTTATCTATTTTATACATAGTGTATATATACCAATCCCAATCTCCCAATTCATCCCACCACCCCCTGAATGTGGCTGACTCTTCCTAACATTATTTGGAGGAAGGGTGAGAACACTATTACTATTCTGTCCACATGGTAGCCACCTAAATTCTGGTCACACTGATGAAAGAAAATATTCATAAAATTCCATATTCCAATTGGAATTCCTTATATTACCGAATGAACTGACCTTAATGTGAAGAACACGTTACACATATAATGATTTGCAAGAGGGCCTTCATATTTAATCTTTATACCATTTGATTCTCATCACAAACATGCTATATAACTGATCCAAGGCTAAAAATGACTAAAACTCCCATGACTCTTCCTGCTGATGGTTTCTCTGAGCTGGTACAGAGTTAAAAATGTAATTTCTACAAATGAAAAATTGCCGTTACTGAAATTCAACAATTTCATGGTAATTATCCATCCATATTTCCTTTTTATATGCTTTCATTTGGATAAAATTTCATTTAATATCATCAAATAAGTTTTCTTTGGGGCACAGTGATTTTCATATTGTCAACTAATAACCAGTCAGGTGTGTGTCTTGGTGTTTCCCAGAATCACCCTTTATTCCTTTTCCTCTTTAAGTCAGTACTTTCCTTCTTAGCTTCAGGAATATTTTATTCTGAAGAGGCAAAATATCTCCAAGATTTTTAGGAAAAGAAATTTTGTTCTTAAATCTGTGGCCAACTTTAGCTGCCAAAACTCAACCTCCTGTTTACTCATTCACTACAGGAGAGCTTACAAACCAAGCTCTAATCTCACCAATTCACAAAGAGTTCTGGAAATCCCACATACCTATGGGTGGGATCCACTGAAAGGATGTAGACAGGTGGCTCTCCTACTTAAGCAGGCATCAGAATCACCTGGTAACTTGTTAAAACAAACTGCTGATTCAGTAGGTCTGATCTGGGCCCAAGAATTTGCATTTCTAGCAATTTCCTGGATGACGCTGATGCTGCTGATTCCATGACGATGATCTGAAAACCGCTGCATAAATCCCTGTGCATTAACCTCCAGTCTGGAAAGATACTGACTTTTCTCAACACACACCAACTTTAAGGTTAAAAAGATTAGAAAAACAGCTAAAACCCTCAAGAATTCGTTTGCAGCCCTCACCTACTCTAGAGATCCTGGATTCCATAATCACTCGCTAAAGTCACTGCTACTGATTCTATGGCCTTCTGGATTCTGGATCCTTTTCCCTTGCCAAGATTTTCAGAATTTTCCACATTCCCTCTGCTTCATTACTAGACCACTGTTGCCCTTGTCTCAGGATCACATTACTGTTACTGATCTTCTGATTCGGATAAAAGCCCAATGAAGGAAAAACTTGGCTCCTTTTCTGAAGGCAGATGCAAACTGCTCACCAGGTCATGATTTCTCTAAAGCACTTTTAAGAGTTCAACATTTATTAGCAAGTCAGTAAGTCCCTCTTCATTTTAAAACCTCTCCATACTCAGAGGGAGGGGGCAATCTGGTATTAGCCTCTCTTATTGCAAACACTTTAATAGCTTGTGAACAATTCTGAGAGGTAAAAACACGTCCTCCATAGACTAACGACTGCAATGGAGACAGCATAAGGGCAGGAAAGGTGGGAATGTGGCTGGACTCACATCCCCTTACAGTCATCTTAATTTATTCCTCTGCACTCCAAGCCATTTACAATACACTTAAAACATAGCTTAGGCTCTATTAGAGTCCCTGGCACAAAGCAGGTTTGCACACAGCACTGTTTTTTTTGGTCATGGAGCAAAATCATGTACTGATTACCTTATGTCTAATACTGTATGTGAGATAGTTCAGGGAGCAGTCATGAGTAATCTTTATCAAAACACAAAAAACCCTTTCTGAATGATCTTCTCACAGCTAACACAATGATTTAAGACAATGCCAAAGCATATTAACAACTACAATTAATTTATGGTAAAAAGCAAGGATTTAAAAGTACCTTGTTAATACAAGTAAAAACACACTGTATTAGATATCAGAGATCACCTGTTTCACTTCTGCAGCCCAGTCTCCATGTCACAGAGTCAGAGAGGAAAACTCAGTTGTTACAATATCCAAAATGGTGTGGCCATCCTAGCACCTAAGTAGACAGAGAACACGTGTCAGCCATGCTTGCCATTGTCTGGTTTTAGCTCCCTAATTTACACTTGCCATCTCTGAACCTCTAAGGCCTCTTCCCCTGTCACATTTGGAAAAAAGAAAACCTCATACTGTAGAGCAATGAAATTGATTTCCATTGGCCAAATATAACAGGAAGGCTTCTTGCTTCAAAAGCACACCTCGGGGGCTTCCCTGGTGGCGCAGTGGTTGAGAGTCCGCCTGCCGATGCAGGGGACACGGGTTCGTGTCCCGGTCCGGGAAGATCCCACATGCCGCGGAGCGGCTGGGCCCGTGAGCCATGGCCGCTGAGCCTGTGCGTCCGGAGCCTGTGCTCCGCAATGGGAGAGGCCACAACAGTGAGAGGCCCGCGTACCACAAAAAAAAAAAAGCACACCTCGGGGTTTCCCTCAGGGTCTTCCCTACCTCAGGCACCAGAGGCCACAGAAGCAAGAAAGGCCTTTGTCAGTCCACACACAGACCAGAATGAGTCAGGAGCGGGCTCTTCCGCTTTCCAGGCACCGTCCTCACCACCTTCTTCCCCTCTCCTTAGGAAAAGCTCTCATTTCAACACTTAACACTTGTTGACTGATGAGACCTCAGGGTAAATGAATGCCAATGCTTCATCTCAACCAGGTGTTTACTTTTATATATCTTATCATGGATTAGAGATCGAAATGCTTTCTCCCCTTATGGGGATTTTAGCCATCAGCAAGCAGATGGAGTTTGTAGGGAGCACCTAAGAACCACTTTCTGGAAATGGAGGGGAATGTGATGGGTAGGAGGCAAGAGCCACAGGACAGCAGTGCCCCAGGAACACAGCCTCAGGGACTGGAGCCCTTCTTTCCCCAGCACGAATATCTCGTGCAGTCTCAGCCTGAATGCAGAGGATTTCCTTTCCTTTCCCACCCTTTGACCCCACCCAGCTCTGCACCAAGTACTCAGATGCCAGCCTCCTAGGCTCATTTGGACACATGGGGGTGTTTCTGGTTGTCACAAGGACTGTGGAGTAACCCTAGCATTTTCTAGACTTCCTTGCTTATCTTTTCAAACTGGGCAGAGGGGGTTGGGTTCACTCTATGTGTGCGGATCAAAGGTGGTAGCTTTGCATTATGGCGTGCACACGTATGAGGGGGCTAATTTTATTTTCCTTCCAATGTTATTGAGATATAATTGACATACAGCACTATCTAAGTTTAAGGTGTACAGCGTAAAGATCTGCCTCTTCTACATCATGAAATTATTACCACAATAAGTTTAGTGACAACCATCACCTCATATAGATACAAAATAAAAAAAAAATTTTTCCTTGTGATGAGAACTCTTAGGGTTTACTTTAACAACTTTCATATATAACATACAGCAGTGTTAATCATATGTATCACGTTGAACATTACATCCCTAGTACTTATTTATTTTATAACCAGAAGTTTGTACCTTGTTATCACCTTCAGATGCCCCCTCTCCCCCGCCCCCACCTCTGGTAACCACAAATCTGATCTCTTGTTCTATGAGTTTGTTTGGGTTTGCAGTATTATTGACCTACAACATTATGTTAGTTCCCATTACACAACATAGTGATTCAATAGTTCTATACATTCAAAATGATCACCACAATAAGTCTAGTTGCCATCTGTCACTATACAAAGATATTACATTATTATTGACTATATTCCCCACATTGAACATTTCATACTTGTGACTCATTTATTTTGTAACTGGAAGTTCATACTTCTTAATCTCCTTCACCTATTTCTCTCATCCCCCTTCTTCCCTCCCCTCTGGCAACCACCCATTTGTTCTCTGTATCTATGATTCTGTTCCTGTTTTGCTATGTTTGTTCATTTGTTTTGTTTTTTAGGTTTCACATAAAGGGAAATCATACAGTATTTGTCTTTCTCTGTCTGACTTTTTTCACTTAGCATAATACCCTCTAGGTCCATCCATGTTGTCACAAATAGCAAGATTTCATTCTTTTTTATGGTTGAGTAATATTCCATTGTATATATATATATATATATACCACATATTCTTTATCCATTCATCTATTCATGGGCACTTAGGCTGCTTCCATAACTTGGCTATTGTATATAATGCTACAATGAACAGTGAAGTACATACATCTTTTTGAACTAATTTTTCATTTTCTTTGAATAACTACCGAGAAGTGGAAATGCTGGATCATACAGTATTTTTATTTTTCTGAGGAAACTCCATACTCTTTTCCATAGTGGCTGTACCAATTTCCATCCCCACCAACAGTGCACAAGGATTCACTTTTCTCCACATCCTCGCCAACAGTTTTTATTTGTTGTTTTTTTGATAGCCATTCTGGCAGGTGTGAGGTGGTGGTATCTCATTGTGGCTTTGATTTACATTTCCTTGGTGATTAGTGATGTTGAGCATCTTTTCATGTGTCTGTTGGCCATCTATTTGTCTTCTTTGGAAAAATTTCTATTCAGGTCCTTGCCCCTTTTTTAATTGGGTTGTTTGTTTCTTTGATATTGAATTGTATGAATTCTTTGTATATTTTGGATATTAACCCCTTATTGGATATATTGTTTGCAAATATCTTCTCCCATTCAATAGGCAGTCTTTTCATTTTGTTGATAGTTTCCTTCACTGTACAAAAGCTTTTTAGCTTGATGTAGTCCCATTTGTTTATTTCTGCTTTTGTTTCCCTGGCCTGAGGAGACATAGCCAAAGAAATATTGCTAAGACCAATGTCAAAGAACATACTACCTATGTTTTCTTCTAGGAGTTTTATGGTTTTAGGTCTTACATTTAAGTTTTTAATCTATTTTGAGTTTATTTTTGTATAAGATGTGAGAAAGTAGTCCAGTTTTCCCAACGCCATTTATTGAAGAGGCTGTCTTTTCCCCCATTCTATCTTCTTGCCTCCTTTGTCATAGATTAATTGCCCGTATAAGTGTGAGTTCATTTCTGGGCTCTCCATTCTGTTTCATTCATCTATGTGCCTGTGTTTGTGCCAACGCAATACTGTTTTGATGACTAAAGCTTTGTAGTTTAGCTTGAACTCAGGGAGCACGATACCTCTTGTTTTGTTCTTTTTTTCTTAAGATTGTTTTGGCTATTCAGGGTCTTTTGTGTTTCTATACAAACTTTAGAATTATTTATTCCAGTCACATGAAAAATGCCAGTGGTGTTTTAATAGGGATTTCATCAAATCTGTAGATTACCTTGGATGGTATGGTCATTTTAACAATATTAATTCTTCCAATCCATGAGCTTTTAATCATGAAAATGTTCAAATATGCACAAAAGAGTAGTATAATCAACTAGCATATCACTTCAGTCCTACACATGATTCACTGTGCATTTCTATAACATAAGAACATTTTCTTACATAAGCACAACACCACTGCTACCCTTAATAAAATTCCTTGATATCATCTAACATCCAGTCCATATTCAATCCTGAACTGGAGAGAAATATTTTATTTTGTATGGATAGCAGGAAAACAAATAATATAGAAAAAATGATTATAGTAATATGATTATAGACACTGAACAACTATCAAAGGGAAACGAAACTTAAAAACATTTGGTTTGTTTAGCTGTATTAAAACAATACTAATTAAGGCAATTTATTCAACTGCTTGATATTTATTCCCAGTGACAACAGATCATCATAACAATTATGCATGTCATTAAATGTGCCCAGGATTACAGCTAGAAACAAATAGAATGCACACAAGTAGTACAGGAATCTGCTTGCAACTTGAAAATTGTTTACTTCGAAAGAAATAGAATTGATCTGGATAATCTGCGTTCAGACCCAGGGAAGTGTAGTTGATACCAAGGGTACAAAAAAAATTTTGAACTTCATCAAACTCCTGACAACCTTCTCTCATTACCTTTGCAATGATACATTATACTCTTAGCTAGGTGAGAAAAATGCTGATATGAAACTACAGCACCAGTACAAAAATGCAATTGTTCTGGGACCTCTGAGGAAGAACTCTTTTCATATGAAAATCTTGGAGCCTGGAGGACCAGTTTTGCACACTGTAGCTGTTTAATAACTCCTCTTCCTTCTCCTCCTCCCTATGCCCACCTCAGTTTGCAGGACTGCACAGGTGAGGGCTCAGAAGACCGACCTGGAGCAAATTCCTTCTCATGACACAGTTTGTCATTTGGAAAACACTGATGGTTACATCAGAAGGCTTTCTGCAATGTTACTGCACTACCTTCACAGCAAATTTGCACAGTCCTTTCTAAATCTAGATTTAAAAAGGATGTACTTATTTCAAAGGAAAAAGGATTAAACAGAAGGTGAGGGGGAAGCTCCAGGCACTTAAGTCTCCTTCCACTCTGGCAGTGAGTGTTTGCCGTTAAGGCAGCCTCAGACCCTTGTTCTCATCCTCTCCAGGCCTTGTGTGCACTTGGTTCTTTGGACACAGAATCTAGTGAACTCAGGGACCCCAACTTACCCCAGTGGTCAACCAAGACTGTCTTAGAATTCTTCTGGCAAAAGTAACCTCAGAAATGTTGACCTCAACTCATTACTGAGGTTGTAAGCATAACTGGGCAGCTTTTGTTAAGTTCACATTAGCCTCAGCCTTCTGCAAAAAGGGGAAGAAAGAAAGAGGGAGTGAGGGAGGGAGGAAAGGAGAGAGGGAAGGGAGGGCTGAGCTTGGAAATGGACTCTCTGAAACCAAAGTACTGGTGAACTTGTTAAAGATTTTTAAGTCTGACAGGCCAACTTTCCCAAACCACGGCAGCTGTAAAGGGAATATAATTATACTTAGCAGAAGCCACCAGAATTTTGAAGTTACCCTAAATTTAAAGCTTCTGGGAGACTTAATTAAATTTAATGAAAACCATAGCTGCTAAACAAAGATGTTGTAGCTCCCACTTAGTTATTCCTGAGATAATTAAGTAGCAATCATGAAGACATACCTCAGCTTTCACATTTAAGCTGCTAGGTAGTAATGCCCAAAGTCTATAAATAAGGTAATGCTCTCTTCTTTTCATTAGCTAGTACCATTGTCAAACTACTCATCTGTTCCTGTAAGAAAGAAAATCAGAACTAGAACAGAAGGAAAACATAAGAGGAGAGGGCTTCCCTGGTGGCGCAGTGGTTGAGAATCTGCCTGCCAATGCAGAGGACACGGGTTTGAGCCCTGGTCTGGGAAGATCCCACATGCCGCGGAGCAACTAGGACCGTGAGCCACAACTACTGAGCCTGCGCGTCTGGAGCCTGTGCTCCGCAACAAGAGAGGCCGGGATAGTGAGAGGCCCGCGCACCGCGATGAAGAGTGGCCCCCACTTGCCGCAACTAGAGAAAGCCCACGCACAGAAACGAAGACCCAACACAGCCATAAATAAATAAATAAATAAATAAATAAATAAATAAAATTTAACAAGCAAAAAGCAAGCCCTTACAAGTTCATTAAAGGAAATGTTTAAAAAAAAAAAAAAGAGGTGAGAAAAAGGAAGTACAGGGAAGTTATCCTGAGTGTGATATAGGGTAATATTCTAGCCAACTTCAAACCCTTGAGCTCCTCCACCATCCCCACCACTCCCTCCTGTGGCATTTCTTTTGTTTTTTAAAAAATTGTATGTTGTCTGCCATAGCAGAATTAGTACCCAGTTAGTTCAGGTCAGGATGGATGTCTGTAAATCACAGCACCAGAATATGTGGCTCGTTGTGCTCCCATGGTAATCTTAACCTGGACTATTTATATGTAGAAATAATCATGATCCTTTTGATGGATTTGAGCAACAGGATGGTAGAGATAGAGTGAAACCTGACCCCAGGCAGAAATTCTACTCTCAGACTAGTACAGGGAGGAGGGGGAGATGAAGTGGCCTAATCTGCCTTCATGGAGGCCAACCAGACAGTCCAGGACGGGGTGCGCAAACAGTAATGTGCATCAGAATCCCCTGGAGGGAGATTGGGAGACCCTATCCTAAGAGTTTCTGATACAGTAGGTCTGAAGTTGGGCCCCAAAACTTGCTTCTCTAACAAATTCCCAGGAGACACTAATACTGCTGGTCCAGAGACCATATTTTGTTTTTATTTTTTTACTTTTAGTTTTTTTGTTTGTTTTTAATTGGGGTATAGTTGTTTTACAATGTTGTGTTAGTTTCCACTGTACAGCGAAGTGGAGTTCCCTGTGCTACACAGCAGGTTCTCATTAGTTACCTATTTTATACATATTTGTGTATATATATCAATCCCAATCTCCCAATTCATCCCACCACCCACCTTTCCCCCCTTGGTGTCCATACATTTGTTCTCTACATCTGTGTCTTTATTTCTGCCTTGCAAACCAGTTCATCTGTACCATTTTTCTAGATTCCACATATATGCGTTAATATACGATATTTGTTTTTCTCTTTCTGACTTACTTCACTCTGTATGAGTCTCTAGGTCCATCCACATCTCTACAAATGACCCAATTTTGTTCCTTTTTATGGCTGAGTAATATTCCATTGTATATATGTACGACATCTTTATCCATTCGTCTGTCAATGGGCATTTAGGTTGCTTCCATGACCTGGCTATTGTAAATAGAGCTGCAATGAACATTGTGGTACATGACTCTTTTTGAATTATGGTTTTCTCAGGGTATATGCCCAGTAGTAGGGTTGCTGGGTCACATGGTAATTCTACTTTTAGTATTTTGAGGAAGCTCCATACTGTTCTCCATAGTGGATGTATCAATTTACATTCCCACCAACAGTGCAAGAGTGTTCCCTTTTCTCCACACCCTCTCCAGCATTTGTTGTTTGTAGATTTTCTGATGATGCTCATTCTAACTGGTGTGAGGTGATACCTCATTGTAGTTCTGATTTGCATTTGTCTAATGATTAGTGATGTTGAGCATCTTTTCATGCATTTGTTGGCCATCTGTATGTCTTCATTGGAGAAATGTCTATTTAGGTCTTCTGCCCATTTTTGGATTGGGTTGTTTGTTTTTTTGATATTGAGCTGCATGAGCTGTTTGTATATTTTGGAGATTAATCTCTTGTCGGTCACTTAGTTAGCAAATATTTTCTCCCATTCTGAGGGCTGTCTTTTTGTCTTGTTTATGGTTTCCTTTGCTGTGCAAAAGCTTTTAAGTTTCATCAAGTTGCATTTGTTTATTTTTGTTTTTATTTCCATTACTCTAGGAGGTGGGTCAAAAACATCTTGCTGTGATTTATGTCAAGAGTGTTCTTCCTGTTTTCTTCTAAGAGTTTTATAGTATCCGGTTTTACATTTAGGTCTTTGATCCATTTTGAGTTTATTTTTGTGTACGGTGTTAGGGAGTATTCTAATTTCATTCTTTTACATGTAGCTGTCCAGTTTTCCCAGCACCACTTATTGAAGAGCCTGCAGAGACCATATTTTGAAAACCACAGGTCTAAGGCATACTGTCTCAGAAGTCTAGAAAACAGAGGCATGTTTGGGAAATGGTTTGGTATTAGGTGAATCCAATCCGAAACACAGAAGATATGGTTGAGACAACTAGAAAGCAGATGGGTAATGGGTGAGTCCCAGAAATCTGCCCCATAAGGGCAGGCCCTTCACCATCAGATGAGGAGTAAAGTCTCACCCTAGGAAAAGTGAACAGAGCTGGGTGGGGTCCCATAGCCATGATCAACCTGCTGAAATCAGATCAGGACCTCAGCCCTCAAGGGAACCAGCCGATAAGTTGTAGGAGGTCCCCAGGGGCTGATGGAATGAATCTGGGACAGAGAGCTTCAGGGAAGGGAAGCTGGGAGCATCTCCTACCCGAAAGAAAGATCTGACCCGTCTGCAGGTAGACTGGAACACATGCTCCCTCTCCTGGCATCAGATCTTTGACAACCAGGACCCACCCTACACCCCACACAGACAAACTCTTGCCTGCAAGTGCTCCAGGCCCTGACAACCCCTGTATAAGTAAGCAAAGCACCTGCATCACTGAACTCTACACTCATCTGACTACATTTAGAGCATTGTCTCTCCCAATTTAATGACTCATAAAGCACAGAACTATAAAGTGGTCTTATTAAAACAGTTAGCTAGTGGGAAGCAGCAGCATAGCATAGGGAGATCAGCTCGGTGCTTTGCGATGACCTACATGGGTGGGATAGGGAGGGTGGGAGGGAGGCTCAAGAGGGAGGGGATATGGGGACATGTGTATGTATATGGCTGATTCACTTTGTTGTACAACAGGAACTAACACATTATTGTGAAGCAATTATACTCCAATAAAGATCTATTTTAAAAAAACATTATTCATTTTCATCTAACTCTAAAAACAACCCCAAGAGATGCACCACAAAAATAGCCAAGAGGAGGGATGCTCAGGCATCACAGGACTGGCTCTCAGACCCACCATTGTGTGAAGCTGGGATTGGCCTCCTGACTCCAAGGTTAACATTTTGCTCCCCTTAGTTCATATTCCCTCCCTTTTGAAAAGGATTTGTTTGTGGGGTTTTTTTGGGGGGGGAGTGGCTTGATTTTGTGTATTTATGTATGTATTTATTTTTATTAGTTCTTGTGAAAATTTTAATTTTTAAATTTTTATACACTTTTTAAAGGTTACTTTCTATTTACAGTTACTACAAAATACTGGCTGTATTCTCTGCGTTGTACAATGTTATCTTTTTTTTCAACTGAAATATAGTTAATTTACAATGTTGTATTGGTTTCAGGTGTACAGCACAGTGATTCAGTTATACATACATATATATCTATTTTTTTCAGATTCTTTTTCCCTTACTGGTTATTACAAAATACTGAGTATATTCCCTGTGCTATACAGTAGGTCCTTGTTGGTTATCTATTTTATATATAGTGGTGTGTATATGTTCATCCCAACCTCCTAATTTATCTCTCTCCCCTACCCCCCTTTCCCGTTCAGTAACCATAAGTTTGTTGAAAACAATTTGAACTAACTCTACAGGAGAAATGTAATCTCTCCTGCTTCATTAAGCAAAAACAAAAATCAACAGATTATACCAGAAAACATATTACATCATTACACTCAATTATGTAACACTTAGCACAGCCTGTTTTCCTAAGGAAGTCCCTCCCTGCCTTAGGAAAAACAGAGTTCTCTATCACTAGAGGTGACCAAGAAAAGGCTGCACAAATACCCACCAGGTACATCAAAAAAGGAATTCAAGCATCCAGTGGGATGGATATTGACTGATGTTTCATTTTATTGATTTTAAATTCTCTTAATTTCTCTATTAAGCTCATTTTTAAAAACAGACTCAACATCTCTATTACCATTTCCATAATTTTTATGTGTAAAATATTTCTGTGGGCACAGTAACTTAAAAGACAATGAAAATTCAGTATTTTCAATGCAATGTTTAACATAAATGACAATGCATATTTTCATACTTGCCAGTCCGTTTATTTTTGACAAGTTGAAGTACCCGGTAAAATGTTTCTTACCAGAATCCATGGGTTTGGAATTCCAAAATTAGAACAATACCCATACCTCACAATCCTAAGTGTGTGTATTTCTTGCCCAATGGTATTTTTACTATCTGAAAGTGTTTTCTTTAATCTTCTTTGATGCACTTTCTCCTATTCTTTCTATTGCTCACACTGCAAACTTTGAAAATAAATGTCCTTAGGCATCAACTCTGTGATGTTTACTAAAAAACCTGGCAAATTTTTAATGGTATCATTACAAATTCTGCTTGTTAAACCCAAGGAAAAGTATAGGTATATCAATATTTTAAATGGAAAGCCCATCAAGGCAACATGCCACACAGACTTAGGAGATTAGTGACGTGAGCTGGGCTTGATTCCTGGCGCCACTACATCCTAACTCTGTGACTTTGGGAAAGTTTACTCTCTGGAAAAAATGATGAAAATTGCACATAACTCACAGGAATAGAATGCAATCATGTATGTGGGGCACCGGCAAAATGGATAAGGCAGCAGCGTTTCATAGTGATTTACAAAGATTGCCTGTATCCAAATTCCAGATCTGCCACTTAGCTATACACTGTTGAGCAAGTTATTGAACCTCCCCAAACCTGTCTCCTTGTCTTTATAATAGGGATGATGATATTATCTACTTCGTAGGCTTGTCGTGATGATTAGCTGGGATAATACTTGTAAAACCCTTGGCACTGGGTCCTGCAGCTGGTGGGCAACTCAGGGATGCTAGTTCCCTTTCCCAGCATCCTCTTCCCAAGCTGCCTCCAAGTTTCCCTACTCACTTCTCCCTAACTTGCCATCCTACTTTGCCCCAAAGGAAAAAATACTTGTAAGGGAGAGGCAGAATTCCTTTTAGAGAAAGAATTATCTTTGTTTAGGCATATACACTGAAGTCCTCCCTAGCTGTGAAAAGAGCTCCAATGGCCTGGTTGAGAAACAGAGCTAAACTATTAGGTATATTTGCTTTATTAAGCATGGAGACGTGGGAGGTAAGGAAGGCAGATGTGAGATGAGTCAGCCTATTTGGGGCTTTTCAACAGTGGGAGTGGCAAAGGCACTACTAAGAACCAGAGCATCTAGTATATTCCACAAGTAGCCTACTGAGCTAAGCTGTGAGGTAAACCCTCTGTGTTAATCCTAATGCTTCAGTCCTGGTCTAGTACACATAACTACCTTGTGTAAATGGTTTGGGATAAAATATGAGCAAAAATGAATGCTGTTCCGCATTTAGATTCAATGCAATGATAAAAGAAGGGAATAACTGAATAAGGAGAGATGAGAGACTGCTAATTCAATGGAGTCAGAAAATTATATCAAAAGATGACTAGAAACACTATTAACCACTGCTCCCCTCCCCAAGAATACGTGGACATGTTGGTAGGGACATGGGAGTTCGTATTGTAAGCAGGACGGAGACTCTTTGAATTAAATATTAAATGAAAGGTGACCAAAGAGACTGAAAAACCTGCCCCCCCCCACCTTCTTTCCACCAAGACTGCTGACATCTTGACTATGCCAATTCTCTTTTTTCATCACTGGTTTTCATTAGCCATCTATATACAGTATTATTCCTACTTGATAAAGTGAAATAATTGGTTTCAAACGAAGATTGGAACTTTAATGTTTATAGACTCCTAAAATCTTGAAACCAGAAGACCTTCTGGTGATGACCTACCTAGCTCAAGCTCTTAACAACTAGGAGACCAGCCTAGAGAATGCTTGCCCGGTTTTCATGCAAGTTACCAGCAGCAAATGGACTTGAGTTTTCAGCCAAGGGCAACTATTCCCTTCCTTATCATTGGCTGTTTCAAGTCAGAAAGGGAATAAAATTAAGCCTAGGTATGTAAGGGGGCTCATAAAACTAGGGAGCTATTACTAGTTGCCTGCATATATTCCTGAGTTGTGATGTTAGTTAACCCATTTTAGCAACAGATAATCTCTTTATTTCAACTACACCAATCAATGCATTATTATATCAGATAACTTTCTAACCTTCTTAGAATAAAATATCATGATGAAACTCAATCTTTGACATATAAAAGTGAAATTGAGTATGAAAGCAGACCCATTTGATTATCATAATTTCTGAAGTTTTTCATAGAGAACAGACTTGTGGTAGCCAAGGGGAAGGTGGGGCGGGGAGGGATGGATTGGGAGTTTGGGATTAGTAGATGCAAGCTAGTATATATGGGATGGATAAACAACAAAGTCCTATTGTGTAGCACAGGGAACGATATTCAGTACCCTGTGATAAACCATAATGGGAAAGAATATGAAAAAGAACGTATATATATGAATAACTGAATCACTTTGTGCTACAGCAGAAATTAACACAACATTGTAAATCAACTATACTTCAATAAAGTAAATTTTAAAAAACTTCTGAAGTTTTCATTCGCTTTCCTATGTCTTGAACTGATTTTCAGGTGAGTTAAAGTGAACACAATTTACAAAATTCAATGCCTTTACAAAGAATATGAAATTTCAATAGTTTCTCTTGCAGTCTAATTATTGAATAAGCAATTAAGCTAATTTTCACTGAATTTATGAAATGAAAATCAACTAAACACTTTAACCTAATTTTGGAGATTTGTAACGGGATTAGTTTTTAAATGGCTGTGTGATAAAGTCATAGTTCTACAGCAATTCAATATGTTTACAATAGTAATAACTTTACTTTTAAGATATACAAAGAAGATAAAGATGAGCTACTGTATGGTAATTGGAGTTAACAGACCATGTCTTAGGCCTCTAAGTATTATTCTTTTATAATAGTTATAGTTATAAGCCTAATTAATTCAAGAAAGAACTTGATTTTGTCAACTACAAGATTTTATCAGAAAAATACAAAGAATATTGGTTTGGATATTGGAGGAGGGGTGGAGGTCCCAAAGAGATGAGTCCCTAATGTTTTGTAAAAAGGCACTTAGGGAATGAAACTTTAATACATAAAGAAAGGAGGTATAAGGTATAAGTGAGAAGCATATTTTTAACTCTGTAAGAATTAGAAATAAAAAATGCCAAAGATTGGCCTCTCTGGTCCAATTAATTATACAATACCCAGGCTTCTCTTATTTCACCTTTAGTTAAAGAATTTTCTATAATTCCAAAGTTACAGAGCAAAGTACTGCTAGCTTTTATAGACACAGCACTTCTCAGAGGCCCAATCTCCTTAATTAAGGAGTCTATTTTACAATAAATCATATTACCTTAAAAGATAGGGATGGAAAGATATGTTTAGAGATACTGCTTGGAATGCATAGTAGAACAAACACAAACTAGGAGATGGTGAGTATGTTTCTTGGTCTCTTACACCTCTCCCAGTATGACCTGGGACAACTCATCAACTTCTCGGAGTTTCACTGCCATCTGTCAAATGTATTTTTTTTTTTTCGATTGTCAACTCTAAATAATAGAAACTGACAATTCACACGTGGAGAAATACACACTCCTTAAACAACTGATGGGAAAACGTTCATTCTCTAATTTTAAAACGCAATTTAAATCAAACCAGAGAAACCACTGAACATCTGCTAAAGAGTAAGAATTCCTTTTAATGATAATAATCCTTAAGTAACGATAAAATTGGATTCACTCATGCAGTGAGCTGCTTAAGATCAGATATTCTCTCTTCCTTATTCCCATCTAAATCCTTAATGCCTGGTGCACATGAGGAGTCCAATAAACAGTCATTAACTGACTATCCATTGGTGGGCTTGAAAATTGTTATTTGGGAATCAGTACGGTTACATGTAGCAAAAACCATGTATCTGGAATAGCTCACACATTAGGCTGAAAGGTGAAGAGTGAGGGGAAATGGTTTATTCCAATCTGTCCTAACTCACCTCCACAGGCCAATAAACTTGAGACCAGGCAGAGGAAAAAGAAGACACGTCTATTTTTACAGGGGACAGTGGGCCAGAAGGTAGTGGTACCAAAAGCCCCTCTCTCTAATCTCCCAGTCTGAAATCTAAGGTGAAATACTCTTACTGCCCAGGTGTCCTCCCTCGGGACATGGACCAAAGTGATGGCTCACTCTGGACTGTGGTTTGGTTGCCACAGAACCCCAACTTCAGTTGATTATTCAGAAAGTCAAGAGAGTCAGATCGTTGAAACACACAGTACTACCCACCTTCTTGTGATACAGTCTGCGAACAGGACTGTATCTTCGGATGATGACGGGTTCCCAATCAGACGCGGGGGCCTGCTTCTCCTGGTCCAGCACCTGCACACAGCAGTACGCACTTCCTGCCTACTTTACTTCCACAGACACATCATTTGAATCAGAGGTCTAAGTCATATTGCTTCAATTGCTTTCTCTTGCTTGGCGATACAAGATTTAGTCACATTGGGAACTAAGGGACTGTTGCAGTCTGTAGGCATTGACTTGTATAAGGCTTTTTGTATAAGACTTTCGTTTTTTATGACAGAACTCGCCATTCATAAACGTGCTGACATGTTTGCTCTCCTTTCCTCACCTCCCAAAGTGGGATAAGCACAAATGAAACTTCTTGGCTGTCTAGGACTGTCACAAGCTGCTCTCACCCTTTGATCCAATAATCCTACCCCTAAAACTTTGTCTAAGAAAACAGTTCAGAAGAACTGAAATGTCTAAAACAGTAGTGTTTAAGTAGAGAGTAGTTATTCGTGAATGTTGATGGAGATGAAAAGGGAAGATCAAGGGGATACTGGAGTTGCTGGTTTGGAAAACCGGATGTTGGTGCCACTCGCTGACACAGGGAATGCATCATGTGGCTGGTAGGGGCACAGCCATTGTGTGTGCCGTGTGGTTTTACCTGCCTGGGTGTGGGAGTGGGAGAGGGCCTTTCACACTTTCATAATTCATATGAATTCATATTTTCATAACTGTTCAAATAAAGGTGACAGTTCAATATTTTGTTTTCTGAACTGGCATTCTCAGCACCTATGCCTGAAGCCCATATCCACCACCACCGCCCCCTGCAACCCTGGCCTGTTTTGGACAGGTTTTTACATTTTTTTTACAAAGCTGTTTTAAGCAAAAGAAGATGCTACAGAGACCATATGTGGCCTACAAAGCCTAGAATGCTACTCTCTAGCCCTTTACAGAAAATGTTTGCTGACGGCTGATTTAACCCATCATTGTTCTTTACTGACATGCTTGTAACTTCAAAAGAGACTAAGGAAGACAGAGCTGTTCAATCTCCCTTCACATAAAACTCACTTGAAGTGATACTTTTTAGACATCATTTTATGTCTTCTTCCACGCTGCCTTCAAAAACTTCCCCTGGCCAACACTGCCCCAATTCGCGGCACTTTCTACTTCTCTGTTTTCTGACTCGTATCAGCTGCGGACTCAAAAGTTATGCAACCAAACTGTCTACAAGACGGATTCTGGATGAGGCCATCAACAGCTCTCCCATGAGCAAATTTTGAATTTTAGTGCCTCAATATTTTACCTCCTCAGATATCTTTTTATTTTTTAAGCTATGATAACCCTGATAGCTGGGTGTCACTTACTAGGCAACTTCAGCCAATATACTGCAGACACATGTAATATAAATCTAGATTTTCAGTCGACACTTGCAGTTTTTCTATTTTGCCTATCTATGGGTTTTTAAGTGGGTTATTGTCTTTCCTCTCCCCACTTAAAACAGCTTAGTTCACACTGACCTAAAACCTTCTGCTCTTCAGAAAATCAGTTTCCTTAGCTTTCAGCTTTTGAGGTTTCTCAACTTCAGAATTTCTCCATGGCATTGGATTATCGTTCAGTTTTGCTGCAATAGTTGTTGACTTAAAGGATAAAGTTAATGTTGGGGTAGTATTCTTATTAAATAGATTATTACTCAAATCTATTTCTCTCCAACACAGAATTCAGCTTTCTCAGATGGTTTGCTTTAAAATACACACACAGAGTCCTGTGAGGAGCAAACAGAGGCTGTTCTACCAGTGTGGGTTACAAAGAGCTTCGCACAGGGAACACGCGGGGGAGGCTTAAGGATACGGAGGACTTTGCCAGGTGATGCGGTGAAAAGGCAAAGAAACCTTAGGGTAGACTGTTGAGATTTGGCTCTCCATACTCTAAATTTCCTCTGGTATCATACCTGATTCACCCTCAGGCCTTGTGGTCTGGCTGGGGCTGATCCTATCAGTGCAGAAGAGTTACCATGTCAGGCCTGAGACTGCTATCCTTAGAAAGGTTCGCCTGCAAGGTTGGCCCTTCGCTGACATGTGGGAACTTAAAATTTTGAGAAGTTTCCCGACGTTCCCTCACTGAGAAGAGTGGTTCCCTGCGCACAAACTGCCCAATGTGGTTGATGCTAAATACCCGCATTCCTTTTAGAAGGCTGGGATTTTGGTGTGCCCTCTGGCAGAAGACGCCTATGTGACCAGCCTCCTGATGAAAACCTCAGACACCGAGTCTTGGTAGACATTTCACATGCCGTCATGATTTGATGCTAGGAAAATTAAGCATGCCCTGGATGACTCCACAGGGAAAGAACTCTTGGAAGCTTTTACCTGACTTCCTCTGGACTTATTCATGAATGCTTTTCCCTTTTCTGATTTTGCTTTGTATATTCTGATATAATAAATCAAAGTCATAAGTCATAAGTATGACTATATGGTGAGTTCTGTGGTCCTCCTGACAAATCACCAAATCTGGGGAAAGCCTTGGGGCTCCCCAACACACTATCCTTTGCTACATGTACGTACCCTGATAGATGCAGGCCAATCAGCATACCCACAATCTCTAGCTACAGTGATGAGTTCAGGGATTGGTTTATAATCAATGACAGCTAGTGAGAGCAGGTAAGGTCTTCACTGGGGCTTTTGGTAGAACCCAGTGGTCTCTCTTCTGCTGGTTGATTTGAGATGCGACCACGAGGCTGTACCTCTTGGCTGCCATCTTGTGACCACAATGAGAATAACTTGGAGCTGCCAGGGCTGTTACCACATGGAGCCTGTGGATAAAGTGGGCAGAGAGATGGCCTGGATAACACTGACTCATTCAATGATCCCCCTTCAAAAATCTACCCATCTAGATTTTTTTCCGTTATATGAAAAAGTTTTATGCCAATTTGAATTGGTTTTATTACTTGCCACTGAAAGAATCCCAAATGATGCAAACTTGAACCATGCTAAACAGTCTGACAGTAAGATGACCAAGTAGGAATCATCGCAGGTTTCTAAGTTGGGAAGTCACATGTTCAGATGTGTTAACCTCTGGAGGGAAGTGGGTGGCAAGACGGTGGTAATGAAAGACTGGAAAGCAGTTGGAAAGCCATTAAAATAAGCTATCAAGTACAAGGTACTAGGGTACAAGTACTTGGGTAGGAGTGGCATAGAGTAAAATCCTTAAATATTCAGGAAATAGAAGTGATAAGAGTTGGTGAAGGACTGGATATGGGGTGTGAGGAAGAGAAAAATCAAGGATAACTCTGGTTTCTTAGTTTAACTCAGCAAAAGGTGATGTTCTTAACTAAGACAAAATAAGAAAAGATGCACATTTAGGAGTGGAGAGGAAGATCACATGTTTATTTTGAACATGTATCTGCAGTAACTACACTTGACCCTTGAACAATGGGAATAAGGGGGTTAAGGGCACCAACCCTCCATGCATTCGAAAATTCGTATATAACTTTACAGTGGGCCCTCAGCCCGCCATATCTGTGGTTCCATATCTGTGGATTCAGCCAACTATACAAATGGAATAGTACTGTAGTATGCATTTATTGAAAAAAACCCGAGTATAGGTAGAGCCATGCAGTTCAAACCCACATTGTTCAAGGGTCAACTATATATGACAACAGTCTAGTAATCATTTGGCACTGTGGGTGGAACTATGGAATTATGGCAAGATCAGAGTTGAAGATAATAGACTCAGAGTTATGAATACTCAGGTGATGGTTGAAGAAAAGGCAGTAAATGAAATCACCCAGGAAGAAAACACCTACCAAAAAGTGGAGAGGGCTGAAACCTCAATCAAAAATTCTGTAAAGACAGGTAGACAGAGGAAATTACCAAAGAGACAAGCAGAGTCAGGAAGATTAACTCATAGGTTCATTTAAGAAGGTAAAATATTTCTCACCAGAGAATAAAAGGGAAATAAAGAATTAAAAAGGATGGTGTGGGCTTCCCTGGTGGCGCAGTGGTTGAGAGTCCACCTGCCGATGCAGGGGACATGGGTTCATGCCCTGGTCTGGGAAGATCCCACATGCCGCGAAGCGGCTGGGCCCGTGAGCCATGGCTGCTGAGCCTGTGCGTCCGGAGCCTGTGCTCCGCAACGGGAGAGGCCACAGCAGTGAGAGGTCCACGTACCGCAAAAAAAAAAAAAAAAAGATGGTGCACTCAACATGATGGTACGCAACATGGTATAATATTAAATATTACAAAAAGGTTAAGGAGCATGAGGACTAATAGGAAGCTACTAAATCTGGATACCAGTAGCTCTCTGACCATTAAGATTGACAGAGATGGGTTAGTAAGGTAATTAAAAGGTCACTTTCTTAATATGCTTTAAGCATCTAGGGTATATAATCAACAATTTCATTCATTAATATGTAGTGGCATTTGATTAACTTTACTATGCTATTTCTATTTGGAAAGACACTAAGCTGTTCCAAGCGCAACTATAAAAGACAAACATTAAAAGACTGCCATTTGGTTTTTTTAAATTCAACTGGCATAACAATGAATCACCCTAAATTAAATTTATGTGATGCAGTAAAAGTAGTTCTTAAAGGGACATTCATAGAAATAAATGCCTATCTTAAGAAACAAGAAAAGTCTCAAACAACATAATTTCACACCTCGAGGAACTAGAAAAAGAAGAACAAATGAAGCCCAAAGTTAGTAGAAGACAGAAAATAGCAAATGTTAGCACAGAGATAAAGGAAACAGAGACTAAAAAAATCTACAGAAAAGATCAATGAAACTAAGAGCTGGCTCTTTAAAAAGACAAACTAAATTGAGAAAACTTTACCTAGATTGACCAAGAAAAAAAAGAGAGAAAACACAAACAAAATCTGAAATGAAAGAGGAAATGTTACAATTGATATCACAGAAATTAAAAGGATCACAAGAGACTACTATGAATACCACCAATAAATAGGATAACCTAGAAGAAATGAATAAATTTCTAGAAATGCACAATGTTCCAAGACTGAATAATGAAGAAATAGAAAACCTGAACAGACCAATTACTGGTAAGGAGACTGAATTAGTAATATCCCAACAAACAAAAGTCCAGGACCAGACAGCTTCACAGGTGAATTCTACCAAACACTCAAAGAAGAATTAATACCAAACCTTCTCAAACTCTTCCAGAATTAGAAGAGGAGAAAACTTTTCCAAACTCATTTTACAAGGCCAGTATTACCCTGATACCAAAACTAGACAAGAATGGCACAGGAAAATTACAGGCCAATATCACTGATGAACACAGATGCAAAAATCCTCAACAAAACATTAGCAAACCAAATTCAACAATACATAAAAGGATTATAACCATGACTGAGTGGCATTTATCCCAGGGATTCAAGGATGGTTCAACAGCTGCAAATCAGTCAACGTGACTCACCATACATTAACAAAATGTATGGATAAAAATCATATGATCATTTCAATAGATGCAGAAAAGCATTTGACAAAATTCAACATCCATTTATGATAAAAACTCCATTTATGATAAAAGCAAAAATAAACAAATGGAACCTAATCAAACTTACAAGCTTTTGCACAGCAAAAGAAACCATAAACAAAATGAAAAGACAACCTACAGACTGTGAGAAAATATTTGCAAATGATGTGACCGACAAGGGCTTAATTTCCAAAATATACAAACAGCTCATACAACTCAACAACAAAAAAACAAACAACCCAATCGAAAAACGGGCAGAAGACCTAAAGAGACAGCTCTCCAAAGAAGAAATACAGATGGGCAATAAGCACATGAAAAGATGCTCAATATCACTAGTTATTAGAGAATGCAAATCAAAACTACAATGAGGTATCACTTCACACCAGTCAGAATGGCCATCATCAAAAAGTGTACAAATAATAAATGCTGGAGAGGATGTGGAGAAAAGGGAACCCTTGTAAACTGTTGATTGGAATGTAAACTGGTGTAGCCACTATGGAAAACAGTATGGAGGTTCCTTATAAAACTAAAAATAGAGTTACCATATGATCCAGCAATCCCATTCCTGGGTATATATCTAGAAAAGACAAAAACTCAAACTGGAAAAGATACATGTACCCCAATGTTCATAGCAGCACTATTCACAATAACCAAGACATGGAAACAACCCAAATGTCTGTCGACAGATCAATGGACAAAGAAGATGTGAATATATACACAATGGAATACTACTCAGCCATAAAAAGGAATGAAATATTGCCATTTGCAGCAACATGGATGGACCTAGCGATTATCGTACTGAGAGAAGTCAGACAGAGAAAGACAATATTATATAATATCACTTATATGCAGAATCTAAAAAAATAATACAAATCAACTTATTTATAAAACAGAAACAGACTCACAGACATAGAAAATAAACTTATGGTTACCAAAGGGGAAAGGAGAGAGAGAGGGACAAATTAGGAGCACAGGGTTAACATATACATATCACTATATATGAAACAGATAAACAACAAGGATTTACTGTATAGCACAGGGAACTATATTCAATATCTTGTAATAACCTGTAAGGGAAAAGAATCTGAAGCTGTATGCCTGAAACTAACATAATATTGTAACTCAACTACAGTTAAATTTTGAAAAAAAGAAAAAAAGAAAGTTATATATTTGGTAGATTTCCAAGCATCATATGAAAGTAAAGAATTTCCAGCCAACGGGAAGGGAGAAGAAAGAAAACTATTTGAAAACACAAAGACCTTTATCTTGCCTTAAAGCAGAACACTATCATAGCAAAGTATGAAAATGAATAAATATATGAAAATTCATGTTAAAATTGGGATATCAATAAAGAGAAGAGAAAATAACAAAACAAACTGTAAAAGGCATCAAAGTGGCCTCTACTCATTTCATTTTCCTTACAACTTATAAATGCCATCACAATTCTGAAGAGACTGGACTTGAGTGAAAGTTTTTTATTATGAAGACATAGGTCTAAGAACAGAAGGATAATCATGTACCAGCTTACAGTTCCTTGTAAAAGTAATAACATGAAAAATTAGTAGAAAATGAACATCTGAAAAGTGATCTGTAATCTGAAAAGGTTAAGCAATTTCCCCTGTAACTTAATTTTGACCATTTTTGCTGAATCACTTTTGCATATTTAGTTGAAGAGAGCATTTAATTTTTCTATTGTAATTAATAACGTAGTATGTCCTTCAGAGCTTGGCATATTCTTTAAGAATCATCTGAAGCTTCTGGCTCAACAGGATGTTCCCTCTGGCCTTCAGTCTGCCACTAAAGAATGCCTGGAAAGGAGAGAGGGAAAGACAGAACCAACCTTTACATTGTCACATTGTATTTCTTTTTTAAAAAGATCATTGCTTAGACTGAATACAACTGAGTTAATAACTCTGGACAACAAAGGCAACTTTTATCTAGCAATGATAGTTCAATGATTATAGATAACACCCGTAGTTTTAGATATCTAAGAAAAAATAAAGACTCCTTGTGTATTTTAGAAAACCATAGAATAATTTATCTGAATTGACAGATCTGGGAATTCTGCTTCAACCTATGCTTCTGGCTTTAGCCTATATTCTTTTTTTTTTTTTTTTTTTGCGGTACACGGGCCTCTCACTGTTGTGGCCTCTCCCGTCGCGGAGCACAGGCTCCGGACGCGCAGGCTCAGCGGCCATGGCTCACGGGCCTAGCTGCTCCGCGGCATGTGGGATCTTCCCGGACCGGGGCACGAACCCGTGTCCCCTGCATCGGCAGGCGGACTCTCAACCACTGCGCCACCAGGGAAGCCCTAGCCTATATTCTTAAATGTGAATTTAAGACCATATGAATAAAAGGCTTTACTGTATTACTAACAATAAAAACACTGAGTTCAGAACTTCCAAAAGTAGATTTAAATATTTATTATATCTTCATGAAACAGAAGGCCATATAATGGCAAAATAAGATAGTGTAACAAAGTAGTGAATAGATCCTGGGCTGTAGCATCAGAATGCCTGGGTTAAAATCTAGGCTCTGCCACTGAATGCAAGGTGAGCTTGGACAAATTACTTAACCTCTCTGAGCTCTGGCCTCCTTATCTATAAAGGGCATGACAACAGCACCTAAATAGCACTTTGTTGTATGAGTTAAATGAAACAGTGTGAAAAGAGCTTAGCCTAGCATTCGACATGTGGAAGGAGCTATTAAGCTCATTATTACCAAGCAAAAGACTATAATGTCAAAACATTAAGAGCTCCTGTACCACTTTTTTTCTGACCTGACAATAGAAACTTGTGCAAGTTCTCCCCCCGGTGTCAAGTTCCCTATCAGTAAGATTAAAATGATAAAACACAATATAGCTTACTGAGAAAGTAACATACAGAATATGAAGTGAAAAAGAAGTCTCTAGATTTTTAGCTAGATTGAAAAAATAGTAATATCCATGTACATGTAACATTACAAAGCAGCCTCACAAATAAAATATCACTTGAGAAGCACAGCCATCAACCTGAAGTGGGCATATCAGCAAAAGAGAAATTCAAAAGCTTAAAAACCTACTCAAGGCCACAGAGCCAACAAAAAGTGGGCCAGGACTAAACACGGGTGTTCTCTGCTTAATAATATCTCCTGCTTATTAACTAGCAACAACTTAATTTCAGAAGTGAATCCTTACCGACTGCAGGAAAAGCAAAAACTGCTCAAACTTTTTATCCCAAAAATACTGCAGGAGAATTTCATTCACTCAGGTTCAAGTGCTAAGCATTCAAACTAGAGACTGGAATTTTAAAACTAAGACAGCTTTCACGGTACAGTTACAGAAATGATGGTCTGCGACTCCTGCAGAGTCAGTTCTTAGACGGGCTTGCCAGGTGCTACAGTCTGAGAGGGACGTACAACCTAAAATAAAAACACCAACTTCCGGGCTTCCCTGGTGGCGTAGTGGTTGAGAGTCCGCCTGCCGATGCAGGGGACACGGGTTCGTGCCCTGGTCCGGGAGGATCCCACATGCCGCGGAGCAGCAGGGCCCGTGAGCTATGGCTGCTGAGCCTGTGCGTCCGGAACCTATGCTCCACAACGAGAGAGGCCACAACAGTGAGAGGCCCGCGTACAGCAAAACAAAACAAATTCCTTGAAGTAAATATACCAATATTTGATGGTTGTTATTTGAGTGGAAGAATTTTGTACATAAATCTTTGTTCCTATCTGTTTTCTTAGGATTCCTAGAAGAAGAATTACTAAATCATGGCGTTTCTTAAATAAGTTTCTTGACCATGCTTCCATATCACCACAGTTTCCAAACTGTGCACCTCAGTGCACTGGGGCACTACACCAAACTCCAACAGACACTACAGAATATTTTAAATTTTTGAAGGAAACACAGTGACATTGGTCAAACACAACATGAAAACTACCCTTGTTTGGATCTAACTACTTAATAAACTGAACCATTAGGTATTTCTTTTGGCCTAGGAGTGCCACGCAAAAAGTGCTGAGGCAGTAAGTGGCCATAAAGGAAGAAAGTCAGTGAAACTCTGCCATAGTGCTTTCCAGAAAGACTGTTAAATTAATATTCCTTCTAGCTACGTGTGAATCCCCTTATCCCAACCTTAATAATACTGCTTTCTTAATCTTTGAAAATCTGAGGCAAAAATGACATGCTTTAATTTGCATGTTTTAGATACTGGGAAAAATTAATAGTTTTTCTCATGTATGTTAGTCATACCTATTTCTTTCATTAATTACTGGTTCATGTCATTTGCCCATTCTTTATATTGAGGTCTTTGTGTTGTCCAGAATTTTTATAGGTTATTAACACCAATATACTATGTATCATTTTATTTTTCCCCAGGTTTATGGCACATCTTATGGAGTCTGACATGCAGAAGTTTTTAATTTCTACGTAGCCTAAACTACTGCTATTGAGCTTATGTTCCTTATGTTCCTTATATCCTTGCTTTAATCTACTCAAGTATTAATTGAGCATCTACATTACACTAGGCAATATTCTATGCTAGGAAAGAGACATCTCTCCCTGTTCTCATGGAGCTAACATTACAGTAGGAGAGTCAAAAAGTAAAATGTAAACAAGTAATTAAAGCCTGTTATAAATGCTATGAAGGAGGCTACTTAGATAATATAATAGGAGGGAACTACTTTGGATGAAACAAAAGCCAGCCATGCAAAAAGATGGGAATAGAAATTCCAGAAAAGGCAAATAAATAGACATTGAAGGGGTAAACATTGATGGGAACTAAGAGGAGAGGCAACGTAAATTGAATTAGCATTGTAAGTGATGAGGCAAGCAGTGCAGGATGAAGCTGGGAAGATAAGCAAGGGAAACTTCACATACAATATAATAACATGTAGCTTGGATTTTATCCAAGTGCAAAAGTAAATCTTGGAGGTTTTTATCAGGTGGAATGACCTATAATCTGATTCACAGTTTTTTTTTTTTTTTTTTTTTTTTTTTTTTATGTGTTACGCGGGCCTCTCACTGTTGTGGCCTCTCCCGTTGCGGAGGACAGGCTCCGGACGCGCAGGCTCAGCGGCCATGGCTCACGGGCCCAGCCGCTCCGCGGCATGTGGGATCCTCCCAGACCGGGGCACGAACCCGTGTCCCCTGCATCGGCAGGCGGACTCTCAACCACTGCGCCACCAGGGAAGCCCTGATTCACAGTTTTAAAAGATTACTCCAGCTCCTGTATGGAGAACAGATTGGTGGAAAAGCAAGACTAAAAGCACTAAGACCAGTCAGGAAGCCAGGTGAGAGATGATGGAGGCTTGGATCAGGATGATAACCCTAGTGATGAAGAGAAGAAAATGAACTCAAGATGCGTTCTGGAGAAAGAACAAGCAGGATTAAGGACAGAAAGGATAGCGGTGAAGAAGGAAGCCAAGACAATTCTTACATTACTGAGCATACTAATTTGGGTAGATAGATCATGGTGCCATTTCCTGAAAACAAAAAGAATGGGGGAAAAAAGCTCAATCACAAGTTCAAAGTTGGACATAGTAAGATGTGCCATCAGAGACACAAGTGAAGAGCTGGTTATACCACTATGGAACTCAGAGAAGATGCTGAGTGAGACATTTAAATCTGCAAGTTGTCAGCATGTAGATGACTCTAAATACCACAGGATGGATGGACTCATTTAAGAAGAGAGTTAGAGAAGAGCCCTGAAATGAGCCCTGAGAAACACCAAAACTCAACAGTTGGGGGTAAAAGAGGACAACACCAAAGGTGATTAGGAAGAGCCAAAGGTGGAGAAAGCAAAACAGGAGAATAAGGTATCATGAAAGCCAAGGGATAAGATTATTTCAAGAAGTTGGTGGTTAACTGAGTTGAATGTTACTGAAAGCCTGAGAAAGATGTAGATAGAGAAATATTTACTGGATTTAGCAATATAGGTTATCACAAGAACTTCACAAAAACATTATCAGTGGAGTAACAGATGTGGAAGTCAGATAAGAGAAGGCAGAAGAGCAGTCAAGACAGAATTTTTAAACTTTTGCTGCCCACTAAAGTAGCCACTAGCCCATGCAGCTATTGAGTACTTGAAATATGATTAGCCCTGGCTAGGATGTATTGTAAGTATAAAATACACACTGGATTTTAAAGATTTTTTTTAAAGAAGGATATAAAATATCCCATTAATATTTAATATTGATTACATGTTAAAATATTTGAATGTATTAGGTTAAATAAAATATATTAAAATTAATTTTACCTGTTTCAAGTTTTAATTTGTTTTGATTTTTTTTAAGTATAGTTGATTTACTGTGTTATGTTAATTTCTGCTGTACAGCAAAGTGATTCAGTTATACATATATATACATTCTTTTTTTTTATATATTCTTTTCCATTATGGTTTATCATAGGATATTGAATACAGTTCTCTGTGCTATATAGTAGGACCTTGTTGTTTATACATTCTATATATAATAGCTTACATCTGCTCACCCCAACCTCCCACTTGGCAACCACCAGTCTGTTCTCTATGTCCATGATTCTGTTTCTATTTCATGGGTAGGTTCATTTGTGTCATATTTTAGATTCCACATTTAAGTGACATCATATGGTATTTTCTTTCTCTTTCTGACTTACTTCACTTAGTATGATAATCTCTAGTTGCATCCATGTTGCTGCAAATGCATTATTTCATTCTTTTTTATAGCTGAGTAGTATTGCATTGTATACACCACATCTTCTTTATCCATTCGTCAATGGACATTTAGGTTGTTTCCATGTCTTGGCTATTGTAAATGGTGCTGCTATGAACATAAGGGTGCATGAATCTTTCTGAATTATAGTTTTGTTGGGATATATGCCCAGGAGCATGATTGCTGGATCATATGGTAATTCTATTTTTAGTTTTATAAGGAACTTCCATACTGTTTTCCACAGTGGCTGCACCAACTTACATTCCCACCAACAGTGTAGGAGGGTTCTAATTTCTCCACACCCTCTCCAGCATTTGTTATTTATAGACTTTTTAATGATGACCATTCTGACCAGGGTGAGGTGATACCTCACTGTAGTTTTGATTTACATTTCTCTAAGAGTTAGCAATGTAGAGCACCTTTTCATGTGCCTGTTGGACATCTGTATTTCTTCTTTGAAGAACTGTCTATTTAGGTCTCTGCCCATTTTTCCATTGGGTTGTTTGTTTTTTGTTGTTGAGTTGTATGAGCTGTTTGCATATTTTGGAAATTAAGTCCTTGTCATTTGCACCATTTGCAAATATTTTCTCCCATTCTGTAGGTTGTCTTTTCGTTTTGTTTATGGTTTCCTTTGCTGTGCAAAGGCTTGTAAGTTTGATTAGGCCCCATTTGTTTATTTTTGTTTTTATTTCTATTGTCTTGGGAGACTGACCTAAGAAAACATTGGAACAATTTATGTCCGAGAATGTTTTGCCCATGATCTCTTCTAGGAGTCTTATGGTGTCACATCTTATGTTCAAGTCTTTAAGCCGTTTTGAGTTTATTCGTAACCTTTTTTTTAATGTGGCTACTAGAAAATTTTTAATTACTTATGTGGCTCACATTCTATGTCAATTCAACAGTGCTGGTTTAGACAATTCTTTTGTGAAAAGGAACAGAGAAATGATATGGTATGCTGGATGGGGATCTGATATCAAGACAGAGTGTTTGCTTTAAAATCAAGATGTTAGCTTGCCTCTATGCTGTAGGACAATTATGTAGTAGAATAGGAGAGAATGATGCAGAAAAAAGTGGAAAGGAGAAGAAGCAATGACTTTGAGTAGATACCTGGATGAGAAGTGAAGAAGTCTTTGACAGGAAGAGGGAGACTTCCTTCAGTGTAATGTATAGGAAGAAAAGAAGACAGGTGCAGATGCTGACGAAATAGATCTGGTGATGGGAAAGTGAATATTTTCATTTGAAAGTCTTTTTTTTCTCCCAAAGAACATGAGAAAGATCATCAGCTGAAAATGAAAGAGAGGTAGGCATGGGGGAGTTTTGAGAAGACAGGTATGAAATACTCATCTCAGACAACAGGAATGGAGGCTTAGTGGAAAATCACAGTAAGATTGCTAGACGGTGTGTAGAGACTATTTGAGACTTCTAATCAAAATTTTAAAGGGAAGCCAACTTGTCTAGTTGTATGGCTTTTCTCCTGGCGTCTTCATCTATTCAGGTACAGATGCAAAGATGGCAGAGAGTAGGGTTAAAATAGAGTGGAGTTTTCCAGGCAAATAAGATGAGAGAGGTACAAGGGAGATGAGGGTATTTTCAAGGGAGACACTCCGATGGACCATGGAATCTAAGCTGAACAAGAAGAGAAGACAGAAGGGAGCTGATGGATAGAAAGTGGTGTTGTCAACAAACCGGAGGTCTCTGTGAAGCTCAACAGCAGTAGCAGGAATAACAAAACAAGTTAATGAAACTGTAGGTGACGGCATTGGAAAATGGAGATGTTCTGTAACAGATACTGGAAGTTGTACATATTATGCTCCCAATAAAGCTGATGTAGAATGGAGTAAAATTAGAAATAATATCAATAAACTAAGAGTCATCTGTTAGAGAAGTCACTTTTACAAATCCTGAAGGAAGCCATCAAGGTTGACAAGAGTTGATGCAGAGAGAGAGACAGAGAGAGAGAGACTGTACACTGGGATATAAGGTCTTTAATAACTGAAGAATAGTGATGACAGATAGCACTGAGGTGAGGCAGGACGTAATTGAGCAAAATGAGTTTAGAAAACCCCTAATATTAAATTAGAACTTCTCTAAGGACTGTCACCAAGAATAATAAACACCTAGGTTTTCATCAAGTTTTGCTTCTGCTTTAATATTTTTACATTTAATTCCATCCTATATGGTACTGACTAAGGTATATGGAATGACATAAAGCACTACCATTTCCTATGCAACTGCCCAGTACCATTCACTGAATAATCCATTCCCCCCCAAAAGGTCTGATATTCCTAGCAATTATATAAATGTTTCTGTAAATCCTACATTTAATCTTTATGTATAAGCACCTCAAATATATCTTAAAAAAGAACTCTTAATTAGCCACTCAGCAGCCACAATGACCTTTAAAAATCAGATGTCACTCCACAGCTCAATACTTCCTATCACACAAGATCTAAACTGTCTTGCCAACATCTACAAGGTCCTGTGTGATCTATGCCATGCCTACCTCTCCCTGATCGCCTCCTGCCTGTCTCCCCACTGGCCTCCTCACAGTTATAGTATCCAATGAGCTGAGCTACCGGTGCCTCCAGCCTTGGTGCTAGTTGTTTCTTTAGCCTTATGGCTCCTTCTCTCACTTTGTTCAGGTCTCTGTCAAGCATTTTTGGACAATCCGATCTAAAATAGTTCCTCTATCCTGTTACACTCTAATCCAGGGGTTGGCAAACTACAGCCTAGGGGCCAAAACAAGTCTGCTGCCTGTTTTTGTACACTAAGTTTTACTGGAACTCAGCCACATCCATTTGTTTACATATTATCCATGGCTACTTTAACTCTACAATGGCAGAACTGAGTAGGTGCAACAGAGACCATCTGACCTGCAAAGCTTAGAATATATTTACTAGGGGACCCTGTACAGAAAAAGTTTGCCAACCACTGCGATAACCCATTACTCTGACTTATTTTTCTTCATACCTGAAATTATACTTCTTTTCCATTTCCCTCTAGAACTAAGCTCTACCCAGAAGGGGCACTGTCTTGTTCAGCCACATCTAGCACCTGAATAAAACGAGGTACGAAATAAATTCCTGGGAAGGAATTAACTGAGGGCTCACTCAGCACCACGCATTATTCTAAGCTCTTCATGTATATTATTGGATTTAGTTATCATAACAATCCTATGGGATTATCACAATTCATTTTACAATGAGAAAATTAAGGCTTAGAGAGTAGGTGGCAGAGCTAAGATTCAAACTTAGATTTATCTGATGCCAAAGAACGTATTTTTAACCACTATACTACTTTACAATTCTTTTAAAATTAGTCTTTTTATCCAGGAAAATTGAACATTTTCTCCCTTATTCAAATTGCTCTGTTCCTTGTAAAATTGCAGTTTTCTGCAAATAAGCCCTGTGCTTTTTCTTGTTAGGGTAGTCGTTGGTACTTTGTAGTTTGGGTAGTGATTACAAACAAATTTTTTAAATTATACCCTCTAGTTGGTTTTGCTGCTATGTGAAAGCTATTTTTAAATAATTATTGTGCATTCAACCACTTGTTTGAAATCTTCTGGTCTAAGAATCAATCAGTTGATTCTCGTGGGATTTCTAGCTACATAATCATTCATGTTTTCTACTCCATTCAAATTGCTACATCTAATTTTGTGTGTTTGTGGACTAGCCATAGGTTTCAGAACAATATTACCTCATAATGGCCAGCAAAGGCACTCTTGTTTCAATCATGATTTTCCACTGAAATGTCTCTAAATGTTTTACCTTCAGTAAGACACTGGCTATTATGTTCCATCCTTCTATTTTCAGTTTTCAATGACGATTAAGACAAGTTGTTAATTTTATATATCAGGAAAGAATGTCTAATTTTATGAAATATCATATGGTTTTTCAACTCTGAACTAACAATATATTAAAAGGTCTAGATGTGGGTTTTACATTGTTTATCTGCTAAAGAATTCCATCTAAAAATTTAATTTTAAAAATCAGTTGAAAAACTCCATTAGAAAAATATATGAGCTGTCAATCTGAATACTGCTATCAACTCTGTCTTTCCTCAGAGTTGCAAGATATCTGTCTTGTAAGTCAGAATTTTGGAGTCAGCCAAAAAACTGCAATTGTCAAATAGGAAGCAATAATGACAAATAAATGAACATTTTAAGAACTTTACCTTCTGAGGATCAAGCTTGCCCAAGACTACTTCCATGAAATCTTCATCTGAAAGCGTGATGGTTACATCAGCAGAATCTTTTGCAGGGCCTTGATACACTTTTCCAGAACCATTTTTTAGGTCAATAGCTGGGAAAAATAGGAAGAAACAAATGTCTGTCATTTTTTTCTTCACAATATGAGAATAAAATAAACCAAATAAATGCAGACATTTTTATAGTTTCCAAGTTACTGTGGTACTTATTCTATTGGGTTGGCCAAAAACTCGTTTGGGTTTTTCTGTAAGATATGGAAGACCCGAACAAACTTCTTGGCCAACCCAATACATTATATATTACCTATCACTTAGAAAAAAATTTTAAATCCTTGATTTTTTGAGATGTCCTCTTTATAAAGAATATGATCTTCAAAATAGTCAAATCAATAATAGTCTTTCTTTATTGAAGAAGTTTACACAACAGATATATCTGAAATGTGAATCAATGTAGAATAATATAAGGAAGTTAAGTGGTTGGAAGTTATATGGTTAAGGCCTTTAGATTCAAATAAAGACTCTGTAGTCAACAAAGGAAGAAAACTGAATTTTAAAACAACTGCATATTGGTTGGGGTGGGGGAAGGGAACGCACACTCTAATTACCTTTCAAAAACCTGAATTCATCAAAAGTTCTGTCATATGAATTAAACGACAATCAAATTAAATTTTAAAAAGTATTCTAATTAGTTTGCTATAATTTATTTATAAAATGTTTATTGCCCTAATTGTGAAGAAACGTTAAAATTAAGATCTTTTCCCTTAAATGTTTTTGACAGAAGGATTAAGTCTCCCAGAAACAGGCTGGGTAACTGGAAAAACTATTAGATTTGCCTTCATTGCTCTCTAACAGAGCTTTATGTTAAAGTTACATTTTAGAAAGTTTTAATTGTCTCATATATGACTGAGACCAGTCATCCAGGAAGGTAATTCCACTCATCCAGCTTCAGCCTCTTGAATGTGCTTTCTCTGCTACTGCGAAGAAGCTATGATTGCATCACTCTCCCTAAGACTGTCAGGAAACTCCCAATTTAGGACCAAGGAAAAGCTACACACACGTAAGCAAAACCATGCATTCTGCTTAGCCAAGCCCTACTCCAAAGAGAAAATTAAGTCACTCCCATTGTCCAAAGCAGAGAATCTTGCCAACTAAACTAAAAAATAATAACATGACTATGACGGTTACCTAGGAAGGAGTAAGAGTGAGAAGAAGACCTTTTTGCTTTTTATGCTTCATTCACTCACTTCATGGGTGTCAGACAATGTACAAGGTACTAAAAGTAAGGCATGAAGAACAAAGGCTCTGTTCTTATTGGTGCACACATATTACAAATGTGTTTTTATGTATTATTTGTATAGTTAAAAAGAAAGGTAGAAAAAGAGAGGGAGGAAGGCAGGCAGGGAGGGAGCAGGGAGAGAATAACGGGCGGGGGTCAGAGGGCAGAAAGGAAAGACTAAAGAAAAGCAAACCTCTGGCATTCAACAGACATGATTTTAATCCTTCACAAGTAAGTGTAAGGACCACTGTATGTACTAGTCTTGCTCAGGAATAAAACTGGACTCACGCATCTTAATACTTCAGTGTGGAATAAGTCTGTTAGCTAATGAAGGCCCTTCTAATGAAGGGCTGTCTACCTGCCCTCTCACTCACTTGGTTTTACGTGCTGCTTCACAGCCATGACTCTTATGAAGCAATAAAACATTTTTTCTGTGGAAAGCTAATAACTAGTGCTGGTAAAAGAGAAGAGGGCTAAAAGGGGGAAGTTCTTAGCAAGAATACAGAAATTTGGGGTAAAGGAGTGAAACTCCCCATTCCACAGTGACTCAAGTCATGGTTACAAATGGCTCCTGTGGGAGGATCATCATCCACCACCATCACCTTAGGTTTACAGATACCTGTCAGGTCATGGGTAACCTAATTGAAATGAAGAAACAAGCTATATGTATTTTCTTTTTGTGTCAGAATGTATTTTAAAAGCTTTATGAATTATTTTAGCTCAGTATTTATATAATCATTAATGCACTGAAAAAGTCCAAAAAATTTCAGTTATACTTTACAGAATTTAATGGGGGAGAGAAAGGTGTTAAATGAGAACATATATTTGGACTTAGAGACCTTTGAAGGTTTTAGAATATATACCTTACAAATTACAACACTCTTACCAAAGTGGGTGTACAAGGAACATACCTCAACTTAATAAAAGCTATTTATGACAAACCCACAGCCAACATAATATTCAATGGTGAAAAGCTGAACGCCTTCCTGCTAAAATCTGGAACAAGACAAGGATGACCACTCCTATTCAACATAGTACTGGAAGTCTATTCAGCATTCAGACAAGAAAAAGAAATAAAAGGTATCCACATTAGAAGGAAAGAGGTAAAACTGTCACTGTATGCAGATGACATGATACTACATGATATACTACATGATACAGAAAACCCTAAAAATTCCACACAAAAACTACTAGAACTGATAAACAAATTCAGCAAGGTAGCAGGATACAAGATTAACATACAGTTGCATTTCTTTACACTAACAATGAAATATCAGAAAGGGAAAGTAAAAAAAAAAAACAATCCTTTTTAAAATCGTATCAAAAAAATAAAAAACTTAGGAATAAACCTGACCAAGGAGGTGAAAGGCTCATATGCTGAGAACTGTAAAACACTGATAAAGGAAATGGAAGATGATTTAAAGAAATGGAAAGATATCCCATGCTCTTGGATTGGAAGAATTAATATTGTTAAAATGGCCATACTACCCAAAGCAATTTACAGACTTAACACAATCCCTATCAAATTACCCATGACATTTTTCACAGAACTAGAACAAATAATTCTAAAATTTATATGGAACCATAAAAGACCCAGAATTGCCAAAGCAATCCTGAGGAAAAATAACAAAGCAGGAGGCATAACCCTCCCAGACTTCAGACAATACTATAAAGCAACAGTAATCAAAATGGCATGGTACTGGTACAAAAACAGATATACAGATCAGTGGAACAGAAGAGAGCCCAGAAATAAACCCACACATCTATGGTCAATTAATCTTTGACAAAGGAGGCAAAAATATACAATGGAGAAAAGATAGTCTCTTCAGCAAGTGGTGTTGGGAAAGCTGGACAGCTGCATGTAAATTAATGAAGTTAGAACACACCCTCACACCATACACAAAAATCAACTCAAAATGGCTTAAAGACTTAAGTATAAGACATGACCAGAAAACTCTTAGAAGAGAGCATAGGCAAAACATTCTCTGACATAAATTGTACCAATGTTTTCTTAGGTCAGTTTCCCAAGGCAAAAGAAACAAAAGGAAAAATAAATAAATGGAACCTAATCAAACTTATAAGCTTTTGTACAGCAAAGAAAACCATAAACAAAATGAAAAGATAACCTCCACACTGGGAGGAAATATTTACAAACAATGCGATAGACAGGCTTAATTTCCAAAATATACAAACAGCTCATACAATATCAAAAAAAAAAAAAAATTCAAAAAAATGGGCATAAGACCCAAATAGACATTTCTCCAAAGAAGACATACAGATGGCCAATAAGCACATGAAAAGTTGCTCAACACTGCTAATTATTAGAGAAATGCAAATCAAAACTACAGTGAGGTATCACCTCACACCAGTCAGAATGGCAATCATCAAAAAGTCTACAAATAATAAATGCTGGAGAGGGTGTGGAGAAAAAGGAACCCTTCTATACTGTTGGTGGGAATGTAAAATGGTGCAGCCACTATGGAGAACAGTATGGAGGCTCCTTAAAACACCAAAAATAGAGTTACCATATGATCCAGCAATCCCACTCCTGGGCATAATTCCAGAAAAAATTCTAACTGGAAAAGATACATGCACCCCAATATCCATAGTAGCACTATTTACAACAGCCAAGACATGGAAGCAACCTAAATGTCCATCAACAGATGAATGGATAAAGAAGATGTGGTGTGTGTATATACACACATCAACACACACACACACATACACACACACACACACACACACACAAAAGACTACTACTCAGCCATAAGAATGAAATAATGCCATTTGCAGCAACATAGATGGACCTAGAGAATATCATACTAAGTGAAGTAAGTCAAACAGAGAAAGACAAATATCATATTATATCATTTATATGTGGAATCCAAAATATGAACTTATTTACAAAACAAAAACAGACTCACAGACAGAAAACAAACTTACAGTTACCAAACGAGGAAGAGGGGAGGGGATAAATTAGGAGCTTGGGATTACCAGATACAAACATATAGATATAAAATAGGTAAACAACAAGCCCTACTCTTTCACACAGGGAACGGTATTCTGTATCTTGTAATAAGCTATAATGAAAAAGAATATATATATGTGTATATACATATGTATATGTGTGTGTGTATATATATATATATATATATATATATATATATATATATATATATATATAACTGGATCACTTTGCTGTACACCAGAAAGACAACACTGTAAATTAACTGTATGTCAATTAAAAAGAAAAGTATAGATCCAGTAAACAAACTAACCTAGGGATGTCATGTATTAAATAAATAAATAAATACATAAACAGATAAGCTATATATCTATTGTATACATTGTACAACACAGGAAATATATTTTATAATAACTATAAATGAAATATAACCTTTAAAAGTTGTGAATTGCTATGTGGTAAACCTGAAATTTATACAATATTGTACATCAACTATACCTCAATAAAAAAATTTTATTTTATAATAAATAATAGATAGTGTTATAGATTTTACTCAACAGGACGACCTTGCTACAATATTCTGATTTCAGCTCCCAAAACAGCTGAAGAAGTCTACAATGTCTCTCTTTCTGATTCTTTTTTATTTCATTAATATTTTGCACATCAGTATGGATAAGAAGGTGCAAGTGAGCATTCCAAGATCTGGGCTTCCTTCCCAAAAGCACCTCACTGAGGCCCACCCTCTGGTTTCTTATGCATGTCAAGGGGCTACATCTCTCCATTACACACTCTTGTTCCCCAGAGAAGAGGAAGGGTCCTCGCCCAGGCAGCCCTCCTGCTCCTAGATGATCAAGCATGACAGGCCTCAGAGAGGCCTAACCTCGAAAGACACAGCTAAGACTCCTCCTCCTCCACAGCCAAAACCAACACTGACACCAGAACTCTCCCCATTCTCTCTAGACTCACACTAATTTGGTTTTTAAAAATCCTGACACAGACACACATTCTGCCCAGAGATTCATTGCTGGTGTTGTTTGGATGGCAAGATAGGGGAAGGAGCAGGGAAGATGGGCACGGTCCAGGATCTTTGGGTTTGACATGCATCTTCCAGGCCACTGAGCCCAAACCCCTTGGTTCCTAGACTTGTTCAAGGCCTATCACTTGTGTAACTCCAGTTCCATAGGTGAACTAAGGAGCTGAGCCTGCTCTCTGTAAACAGGTTTGGATCTGCCATAATGCAAACATGACTGGGACAACTAACAGCAATTTAAAATACCAAGAATTTGGTGATTAACTGTTCAGCAAAACATTTTTAAAACTGCTTGTAAAAAAAAAAATTAGGTATTCCCTAAGTCAGAGCATTCAATCATCTATTTTATGTCATTAAGCACCAAGATGCAAAAGAGGGATACCAACATGGAATCATCTTCTAAAATAAGCCAAACACCTAGATACTTTCTACTGCTGCCAGCTACTCTGATTTAGCTCAGTGACACAAAGATGGTGAGAAAACAACCAGAATTGAAAAAAGTTACACAGCTGAGAATCAGCTCAAATAAAAGACAGGCAGATAACCAAAGATAATGATGAACCCTTTCAGAGAAAGCTTCAAGATCCAATTTGATTGTTAGCTTTGATAAATTTGGACCTGAAGAAGAGATGATAAAACAAACAAAAGCCACAAGCATCAATTACAAGTAGTTATTAACAGGTTTCTAATATTCCCATTTTTCTGGTGAAAATACAAGAAAAAACCTTTTGCCTAGGTTAATTAAAGGTAATTATTAAATGTAAGCACATTTTCTAATACTTTCTACAAGGAAAGTGATACTAAGATAAGGAGAAAATCTTAGTTGGTTATTGACACTATATTGAAGGAAATTACGCTATTTGCCAGAGTGAATCACTTGTATACTTTACAAATCTCTACAGAGTTCTTTTCTGCCTACTGTGAGACACATAATTCCATCACGTTTTTTCTCTTATAGATCGCATTCCTTTCCTTCACCAGTATCCTCAAAAATCCTGTGTTTTATATTTATAACTCAACTTCTAATATAGTTTCATCTATAGGGGAAAACGTTGAATTCCATCATGAATAGATAGAAAGAAGGAAGGACAGAAAATAGAAAGAAAGTGATGATACCTACATATCACTGTTAATCTATGAAGTTTTTTAGGAAAAAAAATGGACACTTTGAACTTTGGGTAATTAAATACATATTACATGTTTTGGCTTCCTTTACCCCCTTCTGAATTAACCTCCTATAAACACAAATGTCCTCCAGAAGGACAAACATCAAACTGTTAACTGTAGGTAGTGGGATTATACATCATTATTTTCTGCTCTATACTTTTTTTTTTTTTTTTTTGCTCTATACTTTTATATACCAAATTTTATATAATGAAAATATACTCCCTAAAAGGAATAGCAATTGTTATGTTAAAAAGAAACTTACATTAAACCAAAATCAATTGAACAAAACTTCAAAATGTTTCCTAGGAATATGTAATAGAAGATGGTCTCAAAAAGTTTTAGTTGATTTAGAGATACATTTTAATTTTTTTGGTCTCAGTGAGCATTTACAGTGATCTTTAATTGTAATGAGAAATAAAAAAGTCTGATTTACAAGGTACTTAGGCACTCTAAAATAGTAATCTCAGAATAAAAATAATGAAAATCTACAAAACAGTAGTTTCTACTGTGCAAGTAAAATCACAAACCTAAAGATTTTTTCCTTTAAAAAGTCGTCTGTATAGACAGATTATCTGCATGATATGTGGTATACAAATAATGAATGAAGATGGTTCATACCATCAGTTGTGGGACTTGAGAAGCACAGCCTACAATCCTTGCTTTCAGGTACCACCATAGTATACTACATCTCATACACTAGCCTACAGTCCCCAGAGAAGGATTACAACCAGGTTTGAGATGGGCCTGAAAGTTAACATGGTCCTGGAGTGTAAGCCAATCACATGTCACTTCCAGGAGTCCCTCAGCATTCCAGGGACTCTTGGCCAACCTTAACTACACAGGATCCCATTGTACTTCACAGTTATGAAGGATGGGGAAAATCCATGAGCTAAAAACTATACTGGATACTCCCTGTACCACATTAGTAGACAGATTCAAGGGACCACAGCTGCTTGACTACAAATGAAAGGATCCTGTCCCTTGGGACCTCAAGACAAAAAAACACGAGAAATCAAGAAGTTTCAGTGAACATTCACTGATACACCATTTTTCTCCAACAACTCTAGAGATCGGAATACTCTATAACATAAACCTAAGGTTAGAATACTCTATAAAGAAAGAATATTCTACCAGTCAAAGTAAGGCTAGAACACTTTATAATATAAAGGTAAAGAAATGATGGTCAGCGTTCATTAATAGCATGCTTCATGATTCAAAATATGAATAGCGCTCAGCTATGGAATAAATGTTTGTTTCTCCAAAATCCATACGTTGAAGCCCTAATCTCCAAATAATGATGGTATTTGGAAATGGGGCCTTTGGGAGGTAATTAGGTATGGGTGAGATCATGAGAGTAGAGCCTCCATAATGGGGTTAGTGTCCTTAGAAGAACAGACATGAGAGAGATGATCTTTCTCTCTGCCTTGCGGGGAAACAGTAAGGAGGCGGCCATCTGCAAACCAGAAAGAGGGTTCTCACTAGAGCCCAAACATGTTGACACCCTCACACTGTACCTTCCAGCCTCCACACTATGAGAAAATAAATTTCTGTTGTTGAACCTACCCAGTCTATAGTATATTTGTTATAGCAAACTGAACAAAGACACTCTCATTGTTAGAAGCAGTGGCCTCGCAATCTATAATTGACTGATGCTGAAGAAAGAGAATGGATATATACTCACTTCCCTTAACCTATATAGAAACAGCACAGTGAAATCTGATAAAGCCACATATTTTTCTGTCAAGACATATAGACACTGGATACTTAAAAACTTGCTAACAGATCTGGTTGATTAGCAAAGTGAGCCCACAAAAGTGCTAGTGCTTTTATTATGCAGACAGAAAAAGAAGAAAATTCTCTGATCTAGAAAATTTTTTTTACTCATCTTTAGTAATTTCATCTTACCTTCCCCCATTTCACTTTAAGAATTAAATTAAAACTGGACACTGCAATCTTTTAAGAGACCACAGCACAGAAAAGTTTGTGCCATGATTAAGAATGTAGTTACACAACAGATAAAAAAGACATGGTAGAATTTTTTTTACCCCTTTCCCTTTTTATCTTCTCTTTCTTCTTAAAATGGTACCAGAGTCCTTTTGGAACTCCACAGAAGTGAATGGAAATGTGACTGCTTTCTCTCTGCAGCAACTTGGCTTATATTGGATGTCTTGCCAGGTTGCTAACATGGCACTCTAGTAGATAACTTCCCTAGATTAGATAAAATTAGTACCTTTGATTGCCATCTGTATAGATGAAGAAAATAATTATGATTATATACTGATAGTTAAGGTGATAATCCAAAATGTTAATTTGGAGGGAATGAAGAAAATATTTTTAAAGCTGTTAAAATATAATGAGAATTACTCAAAACTTTAAAATATTTCATTTAACCTGATGTACTTTCTTCACATTTAAGAGGAATTTGAAGATTAGTTAAAGAAGCATACGGCTAAGGTGACTGTTTAAAGTACTAATTTCAGGTGTTACAATGAAATCTTTAAAACAGATATTTTCATTTTAATTGATTCCCTTCATCTCTAAAAAACATGCATGGCTTTGGGTGCCATGGAACCCGTTATTTCCCATAAAAAAACAACTTACCAAAGAAGGTTAAGATTTACCTACCTTCAAAGAGATGGGCTTTAGTTATAACAAGGATACTTTATCTTTATTGACTAAGAGTTATCTTAAAATATTATAGAGCCAGGGACATGACTTACTCCACTTAGCTGCAGTATTTTCACCTTTAGTGATATGCCACTCAAACACAGCATTTACTTTCTTCACCACCTCTCCCCCCATATGCTGAAGGCGGCGACCTATTTCCTCAAACACAAGGGTACTCTGAAGCTCCCTACCCTAGCAAAAAGAGAAAAGTTAATTTAATTTTAGAAGTTCTGTAAAAATGACTCAAGGGGATAAAACTATTACAAAATAAAAGTGCAACAACGTGATTTTTTTTGAAAAACCTGCACATAAATAAGGGAAACTAGTTTTTTCTCACTAGGTTTCTTTCACACCTTTCCTTATATTAATTTATGTCATCCAGAACGTCACTCCTCTTAATAAAAGGATTTTACTTTTATCAAAATTCAGAAATAATATTTTACAAGTAGACTAGGAACTAACTGGATAACTTATATCCTAATTAACTTCAGCAGGAAGATACTGCATAAATCAGTCAACTACTGTGGTCTCATTTCTCTGTTTGTAAAATAGGACTAGATTACACGAAGCCTGAATTTCTGTCTAGCTCTAAAATTTCTTAAGTTTTTGATCTTAGATTCTCTTTAAAGAGATTTTAATTTTCATTCAGTTATATGATAATACGGCGAATGAAAGACAAAGATCATGGGTTTGAAAACCTCGACATTACAAAGAATATTTTGGAGACAGAAAATATATTTTTATTAAAAGTCTCAGCATGTTAATACAGAATAACACAAATGTTTTAATAAATAATACATGCTACTGTTTTTATATCTGCATTCAAAGCATTATACAAATCTTTAAATCAAGAAAAAGGTACAGGATATTTAAATTTTTAATATATTTTTCTCCCAAATACTGTTTAAGATTTCTCATTAAACAACTGATTTACTTACTCTAAAACTAGAAAATTACTTATATTCTCTTGAAAGATACCCTAGTATCCCCACAAAAAAGTTTTTTATAAAATTCGTAAGTTGTCAAAATACTCCTTTTTCTCCAAGCAGTTTTAAACTAATGTTCTCCAGTTCAAGAGTTAAGAATCTTTCATAGCTCTTAATTTACTAAAGTAGACTGAATATTCTTAAAGTGATCTTAATTGAAATTCATACATCAGGGTATGACTTGGATGTCAGTGGTTATAACCCACCTCAGATGGTGTCTTAGCTAAAACATCAGCTGTTGGCACAAGATCCACATATGCATTTGAAATGACGATGTCTCCAGTTCCTTGGATCTTATAAAGGTACAAGAGGAAAAAAAAAAACAACCAGTTCACTCCGATGATTCCAAAGAAAATACAATTTCATTGTGAAACAGTATAAAGTCTTTTAAAAGAAATTTACATTTTTCTTCATATGAAAAAGAAAATAATCCAAATTAAATAAACAGTTCATAAATTAAATATCAAGAGAAATAAACATGAAAGCTTACTGATTTAATACAAGTGTTAATTAACCCTAACTGTAGAATCAACTGGAGCCCTTTTAAAAAATATTTATGATCAGGTCCCATCTCCAAATATTCCAATTTAAATGGTCTGAGGTGGACCCTGAGCATTGGTATTTGTGGGATTTTTTTTTTTTCCAATATAAGTATGTTTAATGGGGAGCCAGGGTGAGAATTGCTTAATTCTTATAAATAGTAAAAGGCATGGCACAAAATCCACATGAGGTAGGGGTACATAAAGTGTATTTGTTCGGTTAACATAGAATAAAATTGGGTAGGAACAGACCACACTCTTTTCAAAGAAATAATTCTAGCTCTTATTTCAAAAAGGAAGTGTACACAGTATAAAGTAATACTTAAATAGCCTTTTTATAAAATATTAAAGGAACTCTAATTCTAATTCCTAATACATCAACTAAAATTATTCCAGTGGTATTCTTTCATAAAAGTATGGTATTGCTACAAATATATAGGACAATGTCTAAAACTTAAGGCAGCATTTATTAAAACTGACTTTTAACAATCAGGAAGATCATTCTCCCTTGACTACTCCCCATTATACTTCAGAAAAAAAGATCTTTCAAACAATCCTACCTCAAGGAACAAGAAAGATCTCATATAAACAGCCTAACATTATACCTAAAGCACTTAGAAAAAGAAGAACAAAAAAACCCCAAGTTAGCAGAAAGAAAGACATCATAAAGATCAGATCATAAATAAATGAAAAAGAAATGAAGGAAACAATAGCAAAGATCAATAAAACTAAAAGCCGGTTCTTTGACAAGAGAAACAAAATTGATAAACCACTAGGCCAGACTCATCAAGAGAAAAAGGGAGAAGACTCAAATCAATAGAATTAGAAATAAAAAAGGAGAAGTAACAACTGACACTGCAGAAATACAAAGGATCATGAGAGATTACTACAAGCAACTCTATGCCAATAAAATGGACAACCTGGAAGAAATCGACAAATTCTTAGAAAAGCACAACCTCCTAAGACTGAACCAGGAAGAAATAGAAAATATAAACAGACCATTCACAAGCACTGAAATTGAAACTGTGACTAAAAATCTTCCAACAAACAAAAGTCCAGGACCAGATGGATTCACAGGCAAATTCTATCAAACATTTAGAGAAGAGCTAATACCTATCCTTCACAAACTCTTCCAAAATATAGCAGAGGTAGGGACATTCCCAAACTCATTCAATGAGGCCACCATCACCCTGATACCAAAACCAGACAAAGATGTCACAAAGAAAGAAAACTACAGGCCAATATCACTGATGAACACAGATGCAAAAATCCTCAACAAAAAACTAGCAAACAGAACCCAACAGCACATTAAAAGGATAATACACCATGATCAAGTGGGGTTTATCCCAGTAATGCAAGGATTTTTCAATATACACAAATCAATGTGATAAACCATATTAACAAATTGAAGGAGAAAAACCATATGATCATCTAAATAGATGCAGAAAAAGCTTTCGACAAAATTCAACACCCATTTATGAAAAAAGCTCTCCAGAAACAAGGCATAGAGGGAACTTACCTCAACATAATAAAGGCCATATATGACAAACCCACAGTCAACATAATCCTCAATGGTGAAAAACTGAAACCATTTCCACTAAGATCAGGAACAAGACAAGGTTGCCCACTCTCACCACTCTTATTCAACATAGTTTTGGAAGTTTTAGCCACAGCAATCAGAGAAGAAAAAGAAATAAAAAGAATACAAATTGGAAAAAAAGAAGTAAAACTGTCACTGTTTGCAGATGACATGATACTATACACAGAAAAGATGCTACCAGAAAACTACCAGAGCTAATCAATGGATTTCGTAAAATAGCAGGATACAAAATTAATGCACAGAAATCTCTTGCATCCCTACACACGAATGATGAAAAATCTGAAAGAGAAATTAAGGAAACACTCCCATTTACCACTGCATCAAAAAGAATAAAATACCTAGGAATAAACCTGCCTAAGGAGACAAAAGACCTGTATGCAGAAAACTATAGGAGACTGATGAAAGAAATTAAAGATAATATAAACAGATGGAGAGATATAACATGTTCTTGGATTGGAAGAATCAATATTGTGAAAATGACTATACTACCCAAAGCAATCTACAGATTCAATGCAATCACTATCAAACTGCCAATGGCATTTTTCACAGAACTAGAACAAAATATTTCACAATTTAGATGGAAACACAAAAGACCCTGAATAGCCAAAGCAATCTTGAGAAAGAAAAACGGAGCTGGAGGAATCAGGCTCCCTGACTTCAGACTATACTACAAAGCTACAGTAATCAAGACAGTATGGTACTGGCACAAAAACAGAAATATAGATCAATGGAACAGGATAGAAAGCCCAGAGACAAGCCCACACACATATGGTCACCTTATCTTTGATAAAGCGATAGCCTGAAGTGATAGCTGAAGTGATATCACTGAAGTGATAGCCTCTTCAGTAAGTGGTGCTGGGAAAACTGGACAGCTACATGTAAAAGAATGAAATTAGAACACTCCCTAACATCATACACAAAAATAAACTCAAAATGGATTAAAGACCTAAAGGTAAGGCCAGACACTATAAAACTCTTAAGAGGAAAACATAGGCAGAACACTCTACGACATAAATCACAGCAAGGTCCTTTTTGACCCACCTCCTAGAGTTATGGAAATAAAAACAAAAATAAACAAATGGGACCTAATGAAACTTAAAAGCTTTTGCACAGCAAAGGAAACCATAAACAAGATGAAAAGACAACCCTCAGAATGGGAGAAAATATTTGCAAACAAAGCAACTGACAAAGGATTAATCTCCAAAATACACAGGCAGCTCATGCAGCTCAATACCAAAAAAACAAACAACCCAATCCAAAAATGGGCAGAAGACCTAAATAGACATTTCTCCAAAGAAGATATACAAATTTCCAACAAACACATGAAAGGATGCTCAACATCACTAATTATTAGAGAGATGCAAATCAAAACTACAATGAGGTATCCCCTCACACTGGTCAGAATGGCTATCATCAAAAATCCAAAAACAATAAATGCTGGAGAGGGTGTGGAGAAAAGGGAACCCTCTTGCACTGCTGGTGGGAATGTGAATTGGTACAGCCACTATGGAGAACAGTATGGAGGTTCCTTAACAAACTAAAAACAGAACTACCATACAACCCAGCGATCCCACTACTGAGCATATACCCTGAGAAAACCATAATTCGAAAAGAGTCATGTACCACAATGTTCACTGCAGCACTATTTAGAATAGCCAGGACATGGAAGCAACCTAAGTGTCCACCGACAGATGAATGGATAAAGAAGATGTGCCACATATATACAATGGAATATAAACTGTTATTATTGTTGGTGGTGGTACTTAAACTGCTCGACACAAACCATCAATGTAGTACAAATGATCAGGCCAAAAAGTATCACCCTGGTCAATTGTATTAACAAAAATAATCTGTAAAAAACTTATAAAAGGCTGATTGCACATCCTTTTAGTATTTTACCTGAGCACTGCTAACAGCCTCACCCCAAAATTATTTAACTCTATAGGGAGATATACTGTCTTGTTACTATTAATTAAGCCCAGACTCTGTGACCTAAGATGTTAATTTGTGGGTTTTTGTGTGATCAAAATGCACCCGATTTCTGTCCAGTAGGAAATATAACCATAACAGATATGGTTTTACTGTTTTATAGGACAATTGACTAGTTTTGTCTCTAACTCGGCAAAATTATTTTAGAATGCTTTCCCTGTTGGACCACATAAACCCTGTTGTTCTAGTTCTCCTCTGAACCAGTTTTATCATCTTGCTAGCTCCCTTGTTAAGGAATTAAATAAATTTTCATCACATTTTCATTTTATATCTGTCTGAGAGTCATGCCTTTAATTTTCTGAAGATTATATTCTGACAACAACTTGAATGAGGGGTTGAGCCAAAAAGATATGGTTGGTTGGGTTTTCAGAAATGCTATGTAGGACAGGCACCAATTTAGCTGAGAATAGAAAATAGCTTCTTTTCGGCCAGAACAGCCATCTTCCAGTAATTCAACAAAATGACCAACACAAAGGGAAAGAGGAGGGGCACCCGCTACATTTAGAAAACATGGAGCTGCTCCTTTGGCCACATACATGCGAATCTACAAGGTGGTATTATAGATATCAAGGGAACGGGCACTGTTCAAAAAGGAATGCCCCACAAATGTTACCATGGCAAAACTGGGAGAGTCTACAATGTTACCCAGCATGCTGTTGGCATCATTGTAAACAAACAAGTTAAGGGCAAGATTCTTGCCAAGAGAATTAATGTGCGTATCGAGCATGTTAAGCACTCTAAGAGCCAAGATAGCTTCCTGAAACTAGTGAAGGAAAATGATCAGAAAAAGAAGGAAGTCAAAGAGAAAGGTACTTGGGTTCAGCTGAAGCACCAGCCTGCTCCACCCAGGGAAGCACACTTCATGAGAACCAATGGAAAAGAGCCTGAACTGCTGGAGCCCATTCCCTATGAATTCATGACATGATGGGGGTAAAGAAAATAAAAAACCTGGACTGTAAAAAAAAAACAGAAAATAAAAAGCAAGGTACAGAGGCATCTTATTTTCAATTAAAAGTTACCACTGATTTTTTTTTAAAAACTTTCTAAGTTTTATATCATATCCATAGTAATAACCAAAAGTATGCTAGGATGGAACATAATTATAGGATACAGTGAAGAGGGTAACAAAACAATGTACCTCTAACTACATTATTCATACCTTGGTTTGGAAATGGATTCTACTTCCTTCCTTCCACATCTCAGTTTGTAGAGTTTGTCCTGGATATACTGGTTTTGCAAAACGAACCTTTAAAAAAAATGTGTTTTAGGGTTAAAAATGTTTTAATATGAAACTTTTCCACTTTGCAGGGGGGGTGGAATTTGAGGAGGAGGTTGGAGAGCATAAGAGGAAGAAACAGAGACTGGACTATACTTAAATTCATAAAAATAGTAATATGATACAATTAGTAGAGAAAGGATATAGTTAGTAAAAGTTAATTCTTTGTCTTTCAAAGTATAGAACCAATAAATAGTTTAATCTTGACAAATCAAAACACAGAAGAATAATCATATTAAGTAGAGTTATATAGGTAACCACCAGAACAATTTAACAGAAGCAGTTAAAAGTGGCACTAATTAAGTCTGAGGAATAGGATGTGAGGTTGTTGTATAGGACAGAATAATTACACTTTTTATTTCCTAATTTTCTATACTATTTTATTTGCTCTGTATACATATTATTGGCTGATTTTTAAAATAATTATAATAATAACTATAAAATAGTTATAATAATGAGAATAATCAGTGTTATCAAAGGCAAGACATCAGAAAATAAATTTCCACTGCTGCATGGATCACAAACTGATAAAAGCTTTTGGAGCTATTTGACACTGCCTTAAAGTTTTGTTTCCTTTTTTTTTAAGTATATGTCTTTCGATTTATGCAGAGTCAGTTTTCTTTGTAATTTATAATGGATGAAAACTTGAAGCCAACTTAAAAGTGCAAAACTAGGGCTTCCCTGGTGGTACAGTGGTTAATAATCCGCCTGCCAATGCAGGGGACACGGGTCCAAGCCCTGGTTCAGGAAGATCCCACATGCCGCAGAGCAACTAAGCCCGTGCGCCACAACTACTGAGCCTGTGCTCTAGAACCCGCGAGCCCCAACTATTGAGCCCACATGCTATAACTACTGAAGCCCGCACACCTAGAGCCTGTGCTCCACAGCAAGAGAAGCCACCGCAATGAGAAGCCCATGCACTGCAACGAAGAGTAGCCCCTGCTCACCGCAACTAGAGAAAGCCCGCACACAGCAAGGAAGACCCAATGCAGCCAAAAATAAATAAAGTGACCACAAAAAAAAAAGTGCAAAACTAAAATCAATATGCAGCCAACATACTGATATAGGTGCATGTTTATTAGAGTTCAAATGCAGCCACTTAACATTTTCAATTAAGTTAAGGCAAATTATAAAACAGTAAAAAATGAATAAATAAATTTTTAAAGGTAAATCTCGAGTTTTTGTTAAGGCATATATGCTGCTATATGTATGTCCCTAACTATAAAACAATCAAATTAATCTGTTAAAAGTATAACTGTATATAATATCCTTCATGATGCATGTGTAATAGAGGCATTTATAGCTACAAAAAGAAAACTTGCCGATTGCCCAGTCAATGAAATAATAAAAATAATTTCAGTATAGTGCCTATTTTTAAGTGAAGTCACTAAGACTCCTCTAAAACTAAAAAGGAACAAGTAGTTAAATTATTAATAATTTACACACACCTTAATTGCTTTGAATCTCGACACGTCATTATCTGCAAACTGCTGTAAAACATGCCTGGCAGAAAATCCAAATGTACATAATCCATGTAATATGGGCTTGTCAAAACCTAAAAATGAGAGAGAGAATTTAGTTAGATAAAGGCACATTTCATGTTTAAAAACCAAGAACAGTTCATTCAGGACTTGAAAAATACATTTTTAAACTGCATTAGCCTGAATCATACCATCTATTTTAACACATTATTGACTGGGGGGATTTTTGCAGAAACTAACGCCTATGGCGTTAATACATCTCCGGTCAATAATGTGTTAAGAAACATGGAAAATATTTTATAAATAATACTTCCTGGGAGAAAAATTATGAAATAAACAAAAAAAGAAAAAAAAAAAGAAAGGAATGTCAGAGATCTGGGGACACAAATAATTATTTTGTTTAGCTTTGGTTGTAACCATGAAATCATCCACAGTGATTTCAATATCCATGTATGTAGATGATCCTTCTTCAACCTTTCAGTTCTTTGCTCTCCCCTCCAACGGCCTCGACCTTCATGATAACTCAGACACCCATCCCCATGGTCCTATCCTAGACCTTGCACTAGCAGGAGCTACCTTCCACCATAATCTGAATTTCACGTACACCAATCTCTGAACACTACTTCCCACCTTTCCATGTCCTTTGCATAAACATATTAGGAGAGGGCTATTTTTTAAATGTTACTCAAACTTCCAGTCATAAGTAGCGACATCTTTAATTATTATTTAGATAACTGAGCTAATATTTTCATTGGCTCACATTATTAGCAACTCACCTGCTAAGTTAGCAAAGTCAGGATCAATGTGTAAGGGATTCCAGTCTCCACTGAGGCGGTACAAAGCAGCCTGTGGAGAAAGAATTATAAAATAAACTAGCACCCAGTGCCTTCTTAGAATACATTAAACTAAAAACAGGAAATATGGCTGGTTATTGCATAAGAAATGCATTATAATGTACCTAATAGTAGCTCTGATTAAAAAATAACTATTTCTAACAAAAAAAGATTAAGTGTAAATCAAATGCTTTTTGTAACACCTGCCACTGAAATCAGAAGGGGTGAGGACCGTCAAATAATAGGAAGGGAACCAAGAACTACATCTGGGAACAACACTGGTTACCACTGCCTAAGGAGAAATTCACAAAAAGGAATCCATCAATCTACTCTCATTAAAACACAATGAAGGGCTTCCCTAGTGGTGCACTGGTTAAGAATCCACCTGCCAATGCAGGGGACACGGGTTTGATCCCTGGTCTGGGAAGATCCCACATGCCACAGAGCAACTAAGCCCGTGTGCCACAACTACTGAGCCTGCGCTCTAGAGCCTGCGAGCCACAACTACTGAAGCCCAAGCACCCCAACTACTGAAGCCCGCATGCCCTAGAGCCCGCGCTCCGCAACAAAGGGAAGCCACCACAATGAGAAGTCCGTGCACCACAACGAAGAGTAGCCCCCGCTCACCGCAACTAGAGAAAGCCCGCGCACAGCAACGAAGACCCAATGCAGCCAAAAATTAATTAATTTTTAAAAAAAGAAAAGAAAGAAACATTAAAAAAAACACACAGTGAAGATAAGGTGTAAATGTTTATAGCCTCTTCTAACCAAGCAAAATTTATGCCAACTTACTTAATGGGGTGTTTTAAATTGAAGCCTGTAACCCAATACTAGACATATAAACATCACACACTCCTCACAAACTTTCATTCTACTGGGTACACTAAATCCTGAGATCAGCTCATCCTGCAAAAAAACAGACTAATAACTTGCCGTTAAGATTATATTCCTGCTTACTCCAGATCCTCACATCACTTCTGTACTTAGACAAGGCAGAATTAGCAGAAAGATATAGATAACAATAGGAAAAAAGTCACCACACTTCCCAGCATTTAAATTGTGCATTGGTCAAATGAGAGAGTACTTTTCAGTACTGAAGGGAAGAAATTCACAAAATAGCTAACAGTAAGTATTTAATGTATCTGTGTATTAACTTTGGGGATGCCTCCAGACTTCTCTTTCTTATCAACTGCTAGGTCAAGCTTTCCAAGACTATTAAAATGTTGTGTAGAGACTAGCCATGTCAGCATACCTGACTTTCTTAATGAGTTTTTGTTGTTTTTAATTATTGATTATTCTTTTTTAACAAATTTTATTTACAGAAAATAACATCTCCTCTAATTCATAGGAAAATGTTTACTTTTTAATGTTTTGTAAAATTTTAATAAGCTCTTTCTCTTTCCCATCACTCTAAATGATAGTTTTCTAAATTATTCACTTTTTTAATGACTCAGTATTTTTTCCCTTTATATGGCTTCTAAAAATAATTAAATCAAATCAACAATTATCAAATAGATGTGACTTAAGACTCTGTATAAGATGGTAGAGGATTAAATGATAAATTTTAGAAAGCACTTAAAAAAAAATAAAACACTAGGCAAATATACATCATCACGTTGCATACAAATGGAAAAAAAAATGACGAATTTCGGGGTCCAAAGGGGAAGGTGTCAAACACATAATAGATCATAGGCTTTGGCACTAGACAGACCTAGGTTCAAATCCAGCTCTGCCATTAGTGGGCAATTTTCTTCATCACCCTAAGCCTCAATCTTCTCATTTAAAAAACTGAGAGGCGAATCAAACTCTTACAGAGCATTATCCTTGATAAATATTAATACCTCAATAAATGTGAACTATTATGATTATTTTAAAAGATTTCAGCAACAGTATAAGACAATCAAGTTTTTAAGATTAGTGCCAGTGTTCTTACCCCACAGATATTATTCCTATAAATGAAAAGAAACAACTCTTCTAAAGAAATCATATTAAAGGAATATGAAAATTTTCATATTATTTCAATGACAGCATTGCTTCCAACAGAAGGCAGAATTAGCAAAGACATAAAAGATCTGTCATGAGAAATGACTAAAGTCAACTGATTGGATGTTTAACTAAATTCAATCATAATGCAAAATAACCGTTCTCCAAACAATAAAGAACACTATCAAGGTTTATTTTCTGAATATCTTGAAGGACTTTCATATTTCAGAAGAAAAGCAAAAAGCTTTGTGTTTTGTTGTTTCATTTCTGCCTAGATGTAAAAATTACTAAAATTCACACATACAAACTAAGAAAAATAGCTCTATATTGTCTTACTTGAGTATTAAATGTAAGTGGGAGGATCTTCCATATATGAGTAAATTAGTTCTTAGTCTTATTTATTTAAAGTGTACCAGTAGGGACTTCCCTAGTCGTCCAGTGGTTAAGAATCCACCTTCCAGTGCAGGGGACATGGGTTTGATCCCTGGTCAGGGAAGTAACACCCCACATGCCAAGGGGCAACTAGGCCCTTGTGCCACAACTACTGAGCGCACGCCCTCTAGAGCCCGCACACCACAACTAGAAAGCCCACACGCCACAACTACTGAACCCACACACTCTGGAGCCTGCGTACCACAACTAGAGAGCCTGCGTGCCACAACTACTGAGCCCATGCTCCACAACTAGAGAGCCCACATGCCGCAGTGAAAGATTCCGCATGCCGCAACGAAGACCCTGCGTGCCACAACTAAGACCCAATGCAGCCAAATAAATAAGTAATTTTTTTAAGTGTACCATTAAGTTAAACTAAATGCTAAATTAAAAGGGTCAGGAATTAGTTCTTCCCAAATCCTCACATCCCCTAAAAAAGCAAACAGGTCAACAAGAAAAACAAGTAAAACTACACAGATCCCAGGCCTACAGTGTAACTAGAAGAGAAAAACCACAAACTTCAAATTCCTATAAGTAGAAAAATAAACACCTATATCCAGCAGCATTGTCTTCTGAGCACCCTCTCAAAACTACTAGAGAGAGTGGTAGGGGTGGGGAGGGGGAGTATAGCAGAAGCTCATGGAAGAGAAAAAAGGAAACAAAGAAAAATCACTTCAAGACAGACAGTCTACCTCGAGGACAAAAATAGTGAGAAGAATTCTGGAAGATCAGAATACTGACTACTGAGCAAAGAATTAAAAGTGCATGGGCCTCCAAATGGCAGTCCTAGAAAGGCAATACTTCTGAGGGAGAAGAGGATAAAACAAAGATGTCCCCTTTGAAGACTGAATGGTGAAGAAAAAGAAGCAAGAGGGGAAATTTATGATCCTGCAGGATAAAGAGAACTAAAAAAAATTTAATAAAACACTTCCCCACTATGCCCTACTCCAAAAAGCCATCCATGAAAGAAAAGGCACTTTGCTATACTGACAGAAGATGACAATCTTGAATTTCTTTAAGAAAGAATCTTGTAAACAGTCCCAAACTACTAACTTTACCTACAAAATGAATATAGGTAAGTAATCTCCATCTGTGCAAAGCTACAATAAGACTAAAAAAGAAAATAAGAGCCAAAACATTATAATAAATAAAAATTTCCCAAAAAGAACAACTAGCAAACAGAAGAAAACGATAACACAATACTCAAGCATTTGGGGATAGGAAATAAACATCTTGAATCTGAAATTCAAAAACCAAGAATATAAATGGACAACAAACATGAAGAAATGAAGTAAGAGATGATTAAACTTGGGAAAGAAATAAAAGAAAAATCAAAATCATATTAGAAATTGAAGACTAAATTATAATGTTCTCAAAGGAGAACATATTCAAACAAAATTTTAATAAGGTGCACAGAAGAAAAAAAAGAAAAAACCAAGAGGATGGAAATGAGATTAATAAAGAACTAGAAAAGGAAAGAGAGAAAATGGTTGGAAGAAAGATAGAAAAAGATCCAATGTACATAAAGAGTACCTGAAGAAATAAAAATAAAACAATGAATAAGAGCTAATATTTAAAATTATCACCCTAGAAAACATTTTGAAAATAAAACATCTGAACACACATATTAAAAAGGCCCACCAGGTACATGGGAAAACTGACCTGGAATAAGCAACACTGAGACTTATCCTAGTAAAACTATTAGATTTTTAAAGATAAAGGAAAAAAAAATCCTAAAGCCCTCAAGGATAAAGATCAAGTAACTTAGAGGAAGATAATGACTGGCATCAGACTTCTAAACAGCAATATAGAAAGCCAGGCAACAATGGAACACCATTTTAAGAAACTCAAGATTTCATATCCAGCCAAGCTGTCCTTCAAGTATCCAGGGTATAGAAAAATAGTTTTAAATACATAGGAACCAGACTTCCCTGGTGGCGCAGTGGTTAAGAATCCGCCTGCCAATGCAGGGGACATGGGTTCAAGCCCTGATCCAGGAAGATCCCACATGCCACGGAGCAACTAAGCCCAGGCGCCATAACTACTGAGCTTGCGCTCTAGAGCTCACGAGCTACAACTACTTAGCCCATGTGCCACAACTACTGAAGCCCACACGCCTAGAGCCCGTGCTCCGAAACAAAGAGAAACCACCAAAATGAGAAGCCCGCGCACCACAACGAAGAGTGGCCCCCGCTCGCTGCAACTAGAGAAAGCCCGCGCGTAGCGATGAAGAAGACCCAATGCAGCCAAAAATAAATAAATTTATTTTAAAAATAATAATAAGATAAATAAATACATAGGAACCAAAGGAATACTATACACGAGGCCTTCTTGGGGAACCTACCACAGGAGGAGCTTTATCCAACCAGGAGATATGGGAGAACCTTTGGCAAAAGGATTGATATATATTCAATTGCAAATCTAAGACTAAAACAAAGGTGGGGGAGAGGGAAGAATAATATATAAATGTTAAAATGTTCTGAAAAAGTAAAATTAATGCATTCCCCAAAATGTGAACTATAAGGGAAAGAGAAACAAGAAAATAAAATAGGCTCTTTAATTGTTAGAAACAAGTAGGAAACAAAGCACAGCAATAAAAACTGAAAAAACAAATAGTAATAAATGAGAAAATTGGGCACTATGGGCATATAAAAAGGTATAGGACTTCCACTTCCGGCCTAGATGGAATAAGTGGAATGAACTTACTCTTCCACTGTAAACAATTAGGAAAAAAAATTTTTTAAGTGGGCGAGGGAGATACTGTTCTTAGACACTGGACAGGAGGCAGAACAGGATTATGATTTTTGATAGGAAAGAAACAAACAAGATGGACTATACAACGGCCACAGCGCTCTGCCTGACAGCACTTTCTAGACTGCAGTGCAAAAAGGGAAACAGAAACATAGCAAAACAGTCTCAAAGAGTTAAAGAGATAAAGATCAGAGTTCTGGGAGAATGGGCAGTTAGAATGTAGATGTACTGAAAAGGAGGAAGCTACACAGGAAACAGTTTCAGAAATTTAAATAGAAGTCCCCTTGAGTGCCACAGAGAAAGTCCCTGGAAGATGAGACACCACGTGAAGAAGAAGCCAGGTGGAGATTAGAGGCACGCCAGCCAACAGGGAGCACTAAGACCCTGCACTTGTGAAAGGGCCATCCTGGACTTTCCTGCCCCACCTAGCCGCCATCTCAGAACAGCTACATGAGTGACAGCCAACACCATTTGTAGCACAAGGACCGCCCAGGCAACCCAGAGTCATGCAAAATAATAAATCATTGTTTCAAAACAAAATTTTAAAAGTACTTATAATACACATGGTAATATAATAAAGAATTATATTTTAATGGAGTATAACCAATATTCCAAAGATTAACTTTATTTAACAATGATGGTAGCTAAAATCCTAATTGTTAGAATAAGTAGTATGAGATATGTATCTGGGGAAACTAAAGATACTTGTTTTCATTCTCCTCAAATACAAAGCCTAACACCTGTTACCTATTTATTCTTTGGTCTTTCTAGATTATTGGGGATGAATTTTCTCTTTATTAATTATGAAAAACCATGAAGTATACTTGTAATATCATACCAGTTTGAAGATGAAGAAATTCTCCTAAAGACATGAAAAACAAAATATTCCAGAAGTGATATTGGTAGAGCGATGGTTGCTAGTTTCCCTACTGATTGAGAAGTTACTTAATTTAAATACCTGGCACAATGTTTATGCTATAACAACATAATCTGTTCCATTTCCACTTCTCCTTAAAGGTCTGTTCGTCCACAATCATCTCCCACCACTCTCCAGTGTGAATGCTCTAATTCTTACTCCTTGTACATACATCATGCTCTTTTCTGCTATCATTACTAAGTTCTTATCCCCTTCCAGGCCATACTGCAAGCCTTACATCCCTGGTAAGAGAGAATATCTATACACCATTTTAGTTCCGAAGTCCCATCTTTCCTACCAAACTCTTCTGTATGTCATTCTCTAATAAGTAGCTCATCTCAGAATGTCTACAGCACTTACTCTACAATTCAAAGGCTTGTATTTAATCATTCGTTGCTTAGAATAGGTGCCCCAGAAATTAAGACATCTACACCTTATATCTAACTATCCTTTCAGTTCCTTGTCAATAGATTACACTTCTTCTACTTGATTTTTATCTCCTGTAGCACAGATCCAATTTAAAACAGCCCACAAATCCCCTGAAATTTAAGCAAAGTTTTATGCAAAATGTTTCTGAAGAAACAGTCGGTAGTTTTTATCATATTCTCGAGTGACCATATGATACAAATGGTCAGGAACCTCTGTCAAATGATGGGTGTCCATTATTTATACAAAAAATATTTGTTAACTTATAAACTGTCCTTTGTCACACAGCAAATACTCAAGTCTGCTAAAAGCTAACAAAAAGTTCTATACATCTGAAAAAAGAAAAAAAAATCTTTCTGCTTACTGTATAAACAAATTCAAGCCACGGAAACTATTCAGCTTTTCTTATCTACAGCAGATACATTTTATTATTTCAGTAACACAAGAATAATAATGGAGCACTTCTGGGTTTTCTGAACCATGAAACCATGAAGTCTTCTGTTCTTTAGTGTGCTAATAAAATTAATTTCACTATGAAGCTTTAATTAAACATAAATATGAGTGCTCTCTTAAGAAACTGATAAGAAATAGGGATAGGAAGAACATTTAAAGGCAAAAACTAATCTGAGGTAGAAAGTATTGTTCTATCACCCAATTATACAGTGTATAAAAAAATACAATATGTTCCAAACTTAATTGTTTCTGGCTCATGAAATTATATTCCTATTTGCCAGCACACATAAATCCTGCAGAAGTTCTCATATCAAGTATATCAAAATTAGTATCAAAAAATAAGTGAACTTTACAAATAATGTGCTGTCATTACCTGCTTATTCACATCATAACTTCAGAGCTTTACATATTCTGTTCTATATCTGCATGGTTAGTATTCTGGCCATCATAGGGAAGAATCTTCAGGTCTCTCAAAAACAAAGTTGCTTTTCTCATCTTTATGGTCACCTTTTGTTTCTTAGATAAATCTTTGCATGCTTACAGAATTTGTTAATTGACAGGGCATTTTAACTCCTCCATCAGAAAACATATTATTTATGCCAAACAAAAGAGATTAAATCATCTACTCCTCAGATGCTTTACTGTACCTGTCCACTAAAGTTAGCATAAAATAATCTCTCTCGAAGCAATGTAGCTCAGTTTTCTTTTCCAGTAGAAGAAAGGATAACTGAAATTTGCCTTTTATTTTATCCTGCTCTCTAAGGCTTCAATGAAATTCTTCACTACTAAGCTAAGCAGTCTCCTTAAGGCAAGCAATCCACCGCCAACAAAGCATAATGCTTTTTCAATTGACTAATGAAAAGCCATTTTACATTTTTTTGATACCTAGTGGAGAAAAAAACTGCTAAGTAAAAATTCAGAAAGAACAAATGTCAGCTATAGAAATATGCCGTTATTTTTATTACGTAGAACACAGCCACTACTTTTGGACTCACAAACTTACAGGGTATCAGAGTTATAAATCAAAAAGTGTCAGGAGTCAGGTGGCTTTATCACTTTTCAAAAATACATTCTTGAGGCTTCCGGGAAGATGGCGGAAGAGTAAAACGCGGAAATCACCTTCCTCCCCACAGATACACCAGAAATACGTCTACACGTGGAACAACTCCTACAGAACACCTACTGAACGCTGACAGAAGACCTCAGAGCTCCCAAAAGGCAAGAAACCCCCCACGTACCTGGGTAGGGCAAAAGAAAAAAGAATAAACAGAGACAAAAGGATAGGGACGGGACCTGCACCAGTGGGAAGAAGCTGTGAAGGAGGAAAGGTTTCCACACACTAGGAAGCCCCTTCGCGGGCGGAGACTGTGGGTGGCAGACAGGGAAAGCTTCGGCCGCGGAGGAGAGCACAGCAACAGGGGTGCGGGGATCAAAGAGGAGAGATTCCCGCACAGAGGATCACACTCACCAGCCCGAGAGGCTTGTCTGCTCACCCGCCGGGGCGGGCAGGGCTGGGAGCTGAGGCTCGGGCTTCGGTCGGAGCGCCGGGAAAGGACTGGGGTTGGCAGCGTGAACACAGCCTGCAGGGGGTTAGTGCGCCACGGCTGGCCAGGAGGGAGTCCGGGGAAAAGTCTGGACCTGCCGAAGAGGCAAGAGACTTTTTCTTCCCTCTTTGTTTCCAGGTGCTCGAGGAGAGGGGATTAAGAGCACTGCTTAAAGGAGCTCCAGAGACGGGCACGAGCCGCGGCTAAAAGCGCAAACCCCAGAGACGGGCGGGAGACGCTAAGGCTGCTGCTGCCGCCACCAAAAAGCCTGTATGCGAGCACGGGTCACTATCCACACCCCCCTTCCGGGGAACCTGTGCAGCCCGCCATTGCCAGGGTCCCGTGATCCAGGGACAACTTCCCCGGGAGAACGCACGGCGCGCCTCAGGCTGCAACGTCACGCCAGCCTCTGCCGCTGCAGGCTCGCCACGCACTCTGTGCCCCTCCCTCCCCCTGGCCTGAGTGAGCCAGAGCCCCCGAATCAGCGGCTCCTTTAACTCGGTCCTGTCTGAGCGAAGAACAGACGCCCTCCGGCGACCTACACGCAGAGGCAGGGCCCAATCCAAAGGTGAGCCCCTGGGAGCTGTGAGAACAAAGAAGAGAAAGGGAAATCTCTCCCAGCAGCCTCAGAAGCAGCGGATTAAAGCTCCACAATCAACTTGATGTACCCTGCATCTGTGGAATACACGAATAGACAACGAATCATCCCAAATTAAGGAGGTGGACTTTGAGAGCAAGATTTACGATTTTTTTTCCCTTTTCCTCTTTTTGTGAGTGTGTATGTGTATGCTTCTGTGTGAGATTTTGTCTTTATAGCTTTGCTTCCACCATTTGTCCGAGGGTTCTATCCGTCCGTTTTTTGTTTGTTTTTTTCTTAATAATTACTTTTTATTTTAATAACTTTCTTTTATTTTACTTTATCTTCGTTCTTTCTTTCCTTCCTTACCTCCTTTAGACAACGAATCATCCCAAATTGAGGAGGTAGACTTTGAGAGCAAGATTTATGATTTTCTTCCCCTTTTCCTCTTTTTGTGAGTGTGTATGTGTATGCTTCTGTGTGAGATTTTGTCTGTATAGCTTTGCTTCCACCATTTGTCCTAGGGTTCTATCCGTCCATTATTTTTTATCTTCTCTCATTATTTTTTTATTTTAATAACTTTATTATATTTTATCTTATTTTGCTTTATGTTCTTTCTTTTTTCCTTCCTTCCTTCCCTCCTTCCTTCCTTCCTCCCTCCCTTCTTTCTTTGTTTCTTTCGTTCTTTCTCTTTCTTTCTTTCTTTCTTTCTTTCTACCTCTACTAATTCTTTCTTTCTACTTTTTCTCCCTTTTATTCTGAGCCGTGTGGATGAAAAGCTCTTGGTGCTGCAGCCAGGAGTCAGTGCTGTGCCTCTGAGGTGGGAGAGCCAACTTCAGGACACTGGTCTACAAGAGACCTCCCAGCCCCACATGATATCAGATGGCAAAAATCTACCAGAGATCTCCATCTCAACACCAGCACCCAGCTTCACTCAACGACCAGCAAGCTACAGTGCTGGGCATCCTATGCCAAACAACTAGCAAGACAGGAACACAACCCCACCCATTAGCAGAGAGGCTGCCTAAAATCATAATAAGTCCACAGACACCCCAAAACACACCACCAGACGTGGACCTGCCCACCAGAAAGACAAGATCCAGCCTCATCCACCAGAACACAGGCACTAGTCCCCTCCACCAGGAAGCCTACACAACCCACTGAACCAACCTTAGCCACTAGGGACAGACACCAAAAACAACGGGAACTACGAACATGCAGCCTGCAAAAAGGAGACCCCAAACACAGTAAGATAAGCAAAATGAGAAGACAGAAAATCACACAGCAGATGAAGGAGCAAGATAAAAACCCACCAGACCTAACAAATGAAGAGGAAGTCGGCAGTCTACCGGAAAAAGAATTCAGAATAATGATAGTAAACATGATCCAAAATCTTGGAAATAGAATAGACAAAATGCAAGAAACATTTAACGAGGACCTAGAAGAACTAAAGATGAAACAAACAACGATGAACAACACAATAAATGAAATGAAAAATACTCTAGATGGGATCAATAGCAGAATAACTGAGGCAGAAGAACGGATAAGTGACCTGGAAGATAAAATAGTGGAAATAACTACTGCAGAGCAGAATAAAGAAAAAAGAATGAAAAGAACTGAGGACAGTCTCAGAGACCTCTGGGACAACATTAAACGCACCAACATTCGAATTATAGGGGTTCCAGAAGAAGAAGAGAAAAAGAAAGGGACTGAGAAAATATTTGAAGAGATTATAGTTGAAAACTTCCCTAATATGGGAAAGGAAATAGTAAATCAAGTCTAGGAAGCACAGAGAGTCCCATACAGGATAAATCCAAAGAGAAATGCAAATCCAAAGAGAAATGCAAATCAAAACTACAATGAGATATCATCTCACACCAGTCAGAATGGCCATCACCAAAAAATCTACAAACAATAAATGCTGGAGAGGATGTGGAGAAAAGGGAACCCTCTTGCACTGTTGGTGGGAATGTAAATTGATACAGCCACTGTGGAGAACAGTACTGAGGTTCCTTAAAAAACTACAAATAGAACTACCATATGACCCAGCAATCCCACTACTGGGCATATACCCTGAGAAAACCATAATTCAAAAAGAGTCATGTACCAAAATGTTCACTGCAGCTCTATTTACAATAGCCCAGAGATGGAAACAACCTAAGTGTCCATCATCGGATGAATGGATAAAGAAGATGTCGCACATATATACAATGGAATATTACTCAGCCATAAAAAGAAACGAAATTGAGCTATTTGTAATGAGGTGGATAGACCTAGAGTCTGTCATATAGAGTGAAGTAAGTGAGAAAGAAAGAGACAAATACCGTATGCTAACACATATATATGGAATTTAAGGGAAAAAAATGTCATGAAGAACCTAGGGGTAAGACAGTAATAAAGACACAGACCTACTAGAGAATGGACTTGAGGATATGGGGAGGGGGAAGGGTAAGCTGTGACAAAGCGAGAGAGAGGCATGGACATATATACACTACCAAACATAAGGTAGATAGCTAGTGGGAAGCAGCCGCATACCACAGGGAGATCAGCTCGGTGCTTTGTGACCACCTGGAGGGGTGGGATAGGGAGGGTGGGAGGGAGGGAGACGCAAGAGGGAAGAGATATGGGAACATATGTATATATATAACTGATTCATTTTGTTGTAAAGCAGAAACTAACACACCATTGTAAAGCAATTATACTCCAATAAAGATGTTAAAAAAAAAAATTCTTACCTGATTAAGTGAGGTGGTATCTGTAAGTACAGCATCAGGAGGTCTATTAGGTATGGCTACAGCTACCTGAGATCAAAAAACATTACACATTAAATAATAACAAAATAATTGTTATTCTCTTTACCCAAACTAATATTTGATAAACAACCATGTTTCAATATACAGTCATCCCTCAGTTTCCAAGGGTGATTGGTTCCAGGACCCCTTCATGGATACCAAGATCTGCAGATGCTCAAATCCCTTATATAAAAGCGGTGTAGTATTTACATATAATCTATGCACGTCCTCCCATATACTTGGGAGGATGCCCATAGATTACTTATAATACCTAATACAATGTAAATGCTGTGTAAATAGTTTGGGAACTTTCTGGAATTTTTTTTCTGAATATTTTTGATCCACAGTTGATTCAATCTGCAGATGCCAAACCTGTGGATACAGAACCCACAGATATGGAGGGCTGACTATAACAAAATCTGCAAGCTGGAAAAAAAGTTTAATATTTTATTTTCAGCACATAATGATATTTAAAATTTCATAACTGCTAGCTTCATCTACATTAAGATTTCCCTGAAATGACCTTGTTTAATGAAAGGAATTATATAACCAGATCCATTCTCTAGGCCACAGAGGAGAAAAAGGTAAAGACTCTTTTCCCAATGCAAAAGATGACAGTAACTGTAAGAATTAGACAAACAATTCACATCCATATTGATTTAATCTTTAAATGCACTTTACCAAGATTGTGGATCTCTTTGCATTTATTTTCTTTTTAATTTTTATTGCAGTATAGTTGATTTACAATGTTGTGTTAATTTCAGGTGTACAGCAAAGTGAATCAGTTTTTTATATATATATATATATATACATATACACACATATATCTCCACTCTTTTTTAGATTCTTTTCCCATATAGGTCCTTACAGAGCATTGAGTAGAGTTCCCTGTGCTATATAGTTAAGTTCTGATTAGTTATCTGTTTTATATATAGTAGTATGTATATGTCAATCCCAATCTCCCAAGTTATCACTCCCCCACCATTTCCCCCCTGGTAGCTATAAGTTTGTTTTCTACATCTGTGGCTCTATTTCTGTTTTGTAAAGAAGTTCATTTGTATCATTTTTTTTCAGATTCTGCATATAAGTGATATCATATGATATTTGTCTTTATCTGACTTACTTCACTCAGTATGGCAGTCTCTAGGTCCATCCATGTTCCTGCAAATGGCAGTATTTCATTCTTCTTTATGGCTTAGTAATATTCCATTGTATATATGTACCACATCTTCTTTATCCATTCCTCTTTTTTTTTTAAGTGCATAAATCTTTTTTTTAATAAATTTATTTAATTTATTTTTTTTGGCTTTGTTGGATCTTTGTTGCTGTGTGCAGGCTTTCTCTAGTTGCAGTGAGCGGGGGCTAGTCTTCATTACAGTGTGCAGGCTTCTCATTGCAGTGTCTTTTCTTGTTGCAGACCACAGGCTCTAGGCACGCAGGCTTCAGTAGTTGTGGCACATGGGCTCAGTAGTTGTGGCTCGCAGGTGCTACAGTGCAGACTCAGTAGTTGTGCCGCATGGGCTTAGTTGCTTCACGGCATGTGGGATCTTCCCGGACCAGGACATGAACCTGTGTCCCCTGAACTGGCAGGCAGATTCTTAACCACTGCACCACCAGGGAATCCCCCATTCCTCTGCTGATGGACATTTAGGTTGCCTCCATGTCCTGGCTATTGTAAACAGTGCTGCTATGAACATTGGGGTGCATGGTTTTCTCCAGATGTATGCCCAGTAGTGGGATTGCTGGATCATATGCTAACTCTCTTTTTAGTTTCTTAAGGAACCTCCATACTGTTCTTCGTAGTGGCTGTATCAATTTACATTCCCACCAACAGTGCAAAAGGGTTCCCTTTTCTCCACACCCTCTCCAGCATTCATTGTTTGTAGATTTTTTGTTGATGGCCATTCTAACCAGAGTGAGGTGATAATTCATAGTTTTGATTTGCATTTCTCTAATAATTAGTGATGTTGAGCATGTTTTCATGTGCTTTTTGGCCATCTATATGTCTTCTTTGGAGAAATGTCTATTTAGATCTTCCTCTTTGCATTTATATCCTAATTGGAGCAGTTGAGCTTCTTGGATGTGTAGATCAACGTTTTTCATCAATGCCATTGTTCCTTCAATTATTTTTTTTGCTTCTTTCTCTCTCCTCTCTTTCTGGTATGCCCATTACATAAAAGCTGGTGTACTTAATGGTATTTCACATTTCTCTGAGCCTCTTCATTCTTTTTCTTCACCTTTTTTCTTTCTGTTCTTCAGACAGAGATAGATTGATCGATCTTCAAGCTTTTTAATTTTAATTCTGCCACTTCAAATCTACTGTTGAGACCCTCTAGTAAATTCTTCATTTCAGTTATTGTACTTTCAGTTCCAGAACTACTTCTATTTGGTTCTTTTTTTATATAATTTCTATTTATAGATTTCTTTCTCTCTTTTTTTTTTTTTTTCTGAGCCACAACACGCAGCTTGCAGGATCTTAGTTCCCCGACCAGGGACTGAACCCATGCCCCCTGCAGTGGAAGTGCGGAGTGCTAACCACTGGACCACTGGGGAATTCCCCAATTTTTCTCTATTTGATGAGACATTGTCATCATACTTTACTTCTTTACACACTTTACTTCTTTAAGCATGGTTTTCTTTAGTTCTTTGACTATATTTACAATAAATGCTTTGAAGTCTTTTCCTATTAAGTCTTCTCAAAAGCAATCTCTGTTGCCTGCTTTGTTTTGTTTTTTCGTACATATGGATCATACTCTTTTATTTCTTTCAGATCTTGTAATTTTTGTTGATAACTGGATACTTTAGATAACACATTGCAGCAACTCTGGATACTGAGACCCCTTTCCCCTTCCAGGGCTTGTTGTTATTGTTAACTTGTTTATTTGTTTAGTGACTTGGCTAGACTATTTAAGTTCATTTCCCCCACAGTGTGCAGACTCTGATGTTGCTCCTCAGAGGGTACAGCCTTGGGCAAGCACAGTCAGCCTGGGATGACAATGGTTTTAGCAGGGCTCTGTGTGACTGTCTCTCCCTGATATCTCTGTTAAACTGTCCAGCTGTTCAGCTTCACAAATTGACAGATGACTGTTCTATTATTTTCAACAGTGCCCTGGGGCATAAATTGTTCCACAATCTGATCCAATTAAAGTCATGCCTTTTTGGAGGTGTAGTCTTTGAGGCCAGTCCTTGAGGCTTGTTATGATCCCATGATGACTCTTCTTAGTTGTCTTTCCATGGTTCTCTCTGGCAAATTTCTAGTTGGACTAGTTTAGTTTACTGCTTTCATGGAGCTACCAGCCTCCTCTTGATTATCACTAAAGTAACACTGTTTTTGAAACCATCCTTACTTTTGAGCTTCCAAATACTTGGTACCAAAATGAGTCAGTTTCCATGGGAAGAGCTTCAGAGCTCTCTATATTATTATAGCCTGCCTTGCCCCCCAGGCCAAACCTCTGCACTACTGCAACGGACATGAGGGCAAGCATCGTGGCCCACTTCTCTCCAAGTGACATCCTCACTTTACAAGAAGAGTCCTAGGCAAGGGAGGAGCTTCTGGTCTTCTCAGCTTGCCTCTAGTAGCAGGGGACCACCACCCTATGAGCAGGCTGGGCAAGAGTTATCAGGGCACTAGTGTTCTCAGCCTGCCACGGTGGAACACAGTCTCCACCCTACAAGTAGGGGCGGGGTGGAGGAAGACAGCCCCGTAACTCTCAGCCACTTTTACCTGGAATTGAGCTTCTGAAACACAAGCTGGGGCTGGGGAGCCGGTGTGGAGGTAATAGGAAAAATGAGTGGGCTGGTCCTCCTAGGAAGACAGTGCGGCCCTATTCTGGGAACTGAGGGCAGAGGTAAAAGCTAGGTTAAATTGATGTAAAATCCAATTTACAAAATATTTTTAGGAAAAAAAAATATGTTTTTGGATAGAATTTGAGAACTAAAGAGTAACTAGAATTGTTTTATACAAGAGAAATGCTCAAGTCATTTAATGAATGATGATTTGCATTTATTCAAGGATCACTTGTATGTGTCAGGTTTTTCTAAAGAGTTTTGGATGCAGGCAAAGTTTGCATAAGAAAGCAAAGATATTCCCATAGTTACCTCAGCTACATTACACTTACGTCAGCCAGACTTTTCTATATATAACATATGTTATATATTAAAATATACAAATATAAACAGCATTTCAAATCCAAGGAACACATTCTGATTCAAAGAAGTGTGGATTACTGAAGCCCTACTCTATGAAATTACACATATGGTAAGTTCAAAATACAGATAAGGATCCTTAATGACACATGTATCTCGCTTATGAAGTCATAGCCTACCTTAGCTTTGTCTGACGTCCGTTTTCCACCAAAGCCTCCAGAGCCAACAACAAAGATGGAGAACTGATTATAACATATAAGTTCCTCCCCAGAATAAGAGTAGACTGAAAAGTAAATGAAAGAAAAAAAGAAAAGAGGTTATTACCAAAAGACATAACTAGTTACCCAATATATGATCAACAATCCTTTGAAAAGTTTCAGAAACAAAATCCAATTACTAAAAGGCTTTGCAATTTAAAGACGCCCAAGTTTGGGATACAGAGCACTCATTTTAATCACTCACTACCAGTCTCTGGAAGGCAGAGAGAAGAGGATCTTGACAAATCCTTTCTTGACTATGAAACAGCAGTTCATCTCACCTCTTCTTAAAGTTCCCCAACTGCCTTTCATATTTCAATTCTCTCCTCCTCAAACCTTTCAAACAATTCCACTATAAAATGCAGACTAACGCACATGAAAAGATGCTCATCATCGCTAATTATTAGAGAAATGCAAATCAAAACTACAATGAGGTACCACCTCATACTGGTCAGAATGACCATCATTAAAAAGTCTACAGATAACAAATGCTGGAGAGGGTGTGGAGAAAAGGGAACTCTCCTACACTGTTGGTAGGAATGTAAATCGGTACAGCCACTATGGAGGTTCCTCAAAAAACTAAAAATAGAATTGCCATATGATCCAGCAATCCCACTCCTAGGCATATACCCAGACAAAACTATAATTCAAAAAGATGCATGCACCCCTACGTTCATAGCAACACTACTTACAATAGCCAAGACATGGAAGCAACCTAAAAGTCCATCAACAGATGAATGGATAAAGAAGATGTGATACACACACACACACACGCACGCGCACGCGCACACACACACACACACGGGAATATTACTCAGCCATAAAAAAGACTGAAATAATGCCATTTGCAGCAACACGGATGCACCTAGAGATTATCATACCAAGAGAAGTCAGAAAGAGAAAAATACCATATATCACTTATATGTGGAATCTAAAATATGACACAAATGAACATATCTACAAAACAGGAATAGACTCAGAGATATAGAGAACAGACTTGTGGTTGCCTAGGGGAAAGGAAGGTGGTGGAGGGATGGATTGGGAGTTTGGGATTAGCAGATGGAAACTATTATATATAGGATGGATAAACAACAAGGTCCTACTGTATTGCACATGGAACTATATTCAATATCCTGTGATAAGCCATAATGGAAAAGAATATGAAAAAGAATGTATATATGTATAACTAAATCACTTTGCTGTACAGCAGAATTTAACACAACATTGTAAATCCACTAAAATTCAATAAAATTTAAAAATTAAAATAAAATACAGATAACCACACTCCCAAATTTTCAAACATTCTGCTGAAGTCCTCAATAGAGCCTGGAATGTAAAAGAAGAAATAAGTGAGAATGAAGGTATAAGCTTCAGGAGGGCAGGATCATGGCTTTTTTGCTCACCATCATATTCCCAGCAATTAGAACAGTAACTGGGACAGAAAAGGCACCTAATAAATAGGTATTAAATTAATTAGTAAATCAATGAACAAACGATGTGATTGAGCAAGTTAGTGAATAAGTAAGCAAGTAATGAATGAAAGACAGCTGTCCCTCTTTCCACTGACTACTTTCCTGGTGACAGTTTGAGCATCACCTAAATCACCAGCACTGTAAAACTAGGAATATGATTTTGAATTGTATAATAAGGAAAACTATAATTCTAACAAAAAATAACGGAAGTCATGGTGATTTGTATTTAAAATAAGACTTTTACCCTTATTACACAGAAAATTGGATATCTAATTCCATCTATATTTTATCTACAGATTCTAATACATTATTATCCATTACCAAGCTGTAGCTAAATAAATGGAGTAGATCAAGAAAGAGGAGTAAAAATTAAAGCTAAGGTTACTGCAGAACTTTTTTGTGGTAGACATTTGGTAGAATGGTGAGAAGACTAAAAGAAAACTGGGTGAGTTGCAGCCAAATGTCAGCCAATATTTGAAATGGTTAGAAAATACAACAATCTTAAAAAAGAAAGAAGAGGGATAAGGAGGAAGAGGGAAAGAGAGAGAACAGACACATGTTCTACGTGTCTATGATGAAATACATAGTTTACTTTGTAAACTATGAGTTAACAAAAACAATGTAGTAGAAAAATATTTAAGAGCATTAAAAATGTTCTCAATATATTATTAAGTAAAAACAAGGCAAGTTCCAAAACAACATATTCAGTATAACCTCCTGTATATTTAGAACAAAAATTATAAAGCCTATATTCCAAATACCAGACAATATTAAACTTTCCACTGCTATTTCCAAAATTTTTTATAATGCTTATCTATTTCTATTGTTCTTAAACTTTAAAACAAATAAATTCTAAGCAATGTATCTTTAGCTTATGTTTAAATACTAGTATTTCAACATTCATTAAACTACTATAATCTTTTTTTCCACTGCAAATAAAATGTGGCTATGGTGTTTAAACCACATTATAAGTTCAATAGGTTTGAATGTGCAAGGTTAAGAACCTAACTACAATTTATAAGAATGATTCAGGGGTCAAATATGTTCCAAGTTCCAAAGAGCTAACATAGAAAAGAGTATCTACAACATAGCCTAATTATCAATTGAGGGCAGTCTATGTATTCATTCCTGCCAAAAACATAATCTAGGAAGCATAATTCTCCTCTATGCTTGCTATACCAGCCACATTTCTCACCTCTGTGCTTTGGTTATGTTGTTACAAATCCCCTGAAATGTCCCACTCTCTGGACCACCCCCTCTTCCCTTATTTTCTAAAAAAGCTTGTGAATTTTTAGAACACTAATCTTGCTTTCTCACAATTGGAAGATAAATAGAAACTTATTCATCAACTTCTGTGATAAAGTATTGTATTACATACAAAGTCTATGAATCTAACGATATTATTATAAGAACTAGAAATGAGTTACCATCCATAAGAATTATTAAACCGGATCCTTTATCCAGGACATCAGCAACAACTGCTTCACATTTTAATTTTCCTAAAATGGAAAGTAAAATAATAAATAAATAAATAAGGAGACTGTTTTAAAGACCGTAAGTTATATGAAGACATGAGAGAAATTAACATAACTTCCACTGTAAGTTCAGCAAAACTAAAAAATCATGATTTCGAATAATTTTCAATATAATGTTGAATCATAAACATTAAAAGCAATCAGAATACCTGAATCACCAAATTTGAAACATCAATAATTCTGATAAATTAGGTTGTAAAAAGTAACAATTTTCAATCATTCAATGAACACTTGTTAAGCGTACAGCCAACACCATCTACCCCATTCCTTCTCAAATCTCTACGGGCTTCAATTAGACAGTGTTTCTTTCTAACTACTCCGTTCTTTTAGGGACTGTCCCATTATTTAACTGGTAATGTTAAATCTTGATGGATTAACAATTGTTTGGGAGTGAACTCATAATCTTTTTCTCCAAGCTGTTTTTCTCTTTTGTTCCCTATACGAATGAATGGTACTATCCACCCAACTGCCAAGCCAGAAACTTCAGCATGACCCCAGCCTCATAAAATAGTGTCTAAGTATGTGGCAAGACTTGAGTATGCAGAGACTGGGAGAAACTAGATTATATGAAAAGTTTCTGATTTCATCCTGAAGTCTATGAACAGCCATCTGGGGTTTTTAATAGAGAAGTGACAAATACACTTCCATTTTGGAAATAATATTCTGGCTACAGTGAGAAGAGCAGACCTGAAGGGAGCAAGAATGGAGGCAGAGAGAACACTTAGAAAGTGAGAGATGACGGTGGTCGAAGTGAGGTGGACAGAAATAGGATTCTAAATGTATTGAAGGGAGAGAAGCAAAGAACTTGGTACCTGCCTAGGTGTGAAAGATGGTAAAAGAAACGCTAAGGATAAATAGATTGCTGTCACTTTCACCTCCTAAATCTCTCTCTGCTTCTCCCACTTCTCTCCATCTCTCCACCACCACCTTAGCCTAAGCTACCATCATTTCATTTGAACTACCACAACAGACTTCTAACGAGGTACCTGCATGTCCACTCTGACCAACTTTAAAACCTGCTCTCCTATTATGTCTGAAGTTATTTTTTCCCAAAGTCAACCTGATTACCAACCTGATTATGCCAAATCCTTCTATTTTAAGTTCTAATGGTATCATGTATGTTTCATCTGTAATGTTTAGCACATATAGTTGCAAGTGTACATTTATTTGTGTGGCTTTTTGATTATTGGCTGCCCTCCCCACCAACTAGGTTATATGCTCCATGAGGGCAGAGTCCAGATTTGCTTCCATTCTCCATTTATTCACAACCCTAGCAGAAAGCCTAGAAGTTAGGAAGTAATCAATAAATAATTGTCAAATTGCTGATGATCTCTTCAGGTGATCAACTCCACATCCAATGAAACACCAAGCCCACTCCCTACATATCGCTATAATTTCTCCACTTATATCCATCCTCATGCCCACAATCCTATTCAATCAACCACGGTCTCTAACCTAGATTATTACAACAGTCTCTTACAAAATCTCCTTCTATCTCATTCCCTTAGAATCCAAGCATTACAAACATGAGCCAGAGTTGATGCTTTCTAAAATCCACGTTTGATCATATAATTCTCTCCTTTCAGTCCTTCAGTGGTTATCTATTGTCTTTAAAATAAAAGCCAGACTTCTTCACCTGACCACACACTGCACACTGCCTCAGATAAAAAAGAGCTCCGTGAAAACTTAGGCTGTAACACTAAACGGAAGACTCAAACTGAGATGGTGGAGCAGGAGAACACAGAACTCACCTCCCCGCCGACAAACACATCAAAAATACATCTACACGTGGAACAATTCTCCCTGAAAATTAAGTGGAGACTACCAGAAAGACCTGTACAACCAAGACTGTAAGAAAGACCCACAGGTAACTGGGTAGAAAGGGAAGAAAAGCGAGCAGGTCAGGACCTGTGCCCCTGAGAGGGGACTCAGAGGAAAAAGGAGATTACACAGGAAGATACCTTCCCTGGGGAGTGAGCACTTCAAGCCACATATTGGGCACCCCAGCCCTGGTGTCCAACAGAGGGAACACGAGTCCCCTTGGCTGGCTGCAGGGCCAGTGAGATTAACAGGAGGGCTGTGGGAAGCCTGGACTCCGGGAGCATGTGAACACTTACGTGCTCCTGAGGCAGGGCAGAGAGGGCAGACTGAAACCACTTGGGTAGCTGACTGGTTGCCTACAACTGCCCTGGTCCCCAGCCTGAGCTGAGAGAACACACCAGCACCATTTGCCTCGTGTTGCAGCTTCACACTCTGGGCTGCCGTGATTGAGGAAAAGGCTCAGCCATGAGACACTGAGGAGGTTCAAACCCTAAGTGGCAACTGAGTGGCGAGGGGGCAGCCATTACTGGTGACTGCACAGGGGCTCCAGATCTCTGATGGTGGCCATGCCAAACAAAATCCATGCTCCGACCCTCACTGACTACCCACCCCAGCCCCTCTCGCTCCACCACTGCTCCCCTCTGGGGTAAGGGTGAGAGTGCTGGGAGGGGGGGAAAGCACACACTTAAAGGAAATTTAGCCAGCTCAGACCCGACCCTCAGGGCTTCTGCTCCAGCAACTTGGGACCTGCCCCCGCACCAAATAGTGGGGTAACAGCCACTAAGCAGAGGGGAAGCTCTACCTAACATCTAGCTTGGCCCTACTCCTCCATCTCCAGCCCCACCCCCTACCAAGATGACAGCTGCCAGCACACCTTGAGAAAAGACATAAATTGTGCTCACATCAAATCCAGCTCTCCCATCAATGCCACTGGGCACACGCAGACTGTATAGGGACACGCCCACAAAAGAACACCCCTTCAAGACCACCATAGGTAACTATTTCACCAAATTTCAATAGATAAAGATATAGATAAGCAAAATGAAAAGACAGAGGAATCTGTTTCCACTGAAAGAGCAAGAGAAAACTCCTGAAAAAAACAACTAATGAAACAGAAATAAACAATTAACCAGATAAAGAATTCAAAGCATTAGTAATAAGAATGCTAACTGAATTAGGGAAAAGAATAGCTGAATACAGTGAGAGTTTTAACAAGGAACTACAAAATTCTAAAATGAACCAATCAGAACTGAAGAATACAACAACTGAAAAGAAAAACACACTAAAAGGAATTAACAGCACACTAGGTGATACAGAAGAACACATAAGTGATCTGGAATATAGAAAATGGAAATCACCCAATCAGAACAGCAAAAAGAAAAAAGATGAGAACATTTTAAGGGATCTTTGGGGTAACATCATGCATACCAACATTCCATTATAGGGGTCCCAGAAGGAGAAGAAAGGGAGAAGGGGGTAAAAATATATTTAATGAAATTATGGCTGAAAATTTCCCAAGTCTGAAGAAGAAAACAGATATCCATGTACAGGAAACACAGAGGGTCCCAAACAAGATGAATCCAAACAGACCCGCACCAAGACATAGCATAATAAAAATGGCAAAACTTAAAGAGAGAATTCTAGAGGCAGCAAAAGAAAAGCAAAGAGCATATACAAGGGAATGCCCATAAGGCTATCAGCTGATTGTTCTGCAGAAACTCTGCAGGCCAGAAGGGAGTGGCATGGTATATGCCTGACATGCACATAAATAACTTATAGTTTATTTAGGTTGCTCTATGCCAGTTTAACACATTGACACAGTTTGGAAGGTTAGTCAGAAAATAAAACGATCAAGAACTCACCTGCTCTGGGAAGTGGTTTATATAACTCCAGGTACTGCTCCCCATGAAGAACCTGCGTTAGGGTAAGCAAAATTTTATTAGTAGACTTTCTTCTTCCACAGCTTCTTCTGTGGATACCGCTAATCACAAGTGGCATTTCACTGTCCACGTTACTACTTCCCCCAAATTATCTGTCTCAATTTGGCTCCCACTTCTTAATTATATGATTCAGAAATAATCAGTCCCCCAATCTAAAGACTGTCAGCTCTCTAGAATAGAAGAGATACATTTGTGTTCTTTCTTGACATTCATAAATTTTTGTTGACTGATAACTGTGGATTATTTGCCAATGGAGACACTAAACTAGGCGTATTTCCAGTGTTCATCACTGTGCCTGGAACATAGCAGGTATCCAGTAAATATCTATTGAATAAAAATGAACAAATAGGTCAGTACTAAAAAAGTAATTTCAGGTCACACCTGCCAAATACAAATGACACAACCAAAACATTAATATAAATCTTACAACCACATTCAAGTAAAAGCAATGTCAACATTTCCTTAGTGTAGGAGTAAATACTAAAGACCCTGTGCAACTTCATAGCCACTTAACCTCAATGTATCAAAGCAAGAATATAAAAATATATGTAGGAATACTACAGGACAGTAAAAACAAAACCTGACCCATATATCCGAATGACCACACTCAACTGCTACGGGACAGTTTAATTCCCAGTCTTCCTCAGAACCCAGAAGGGAAAAAGAAAAGGGGTGAGGGTAGTGATGGGAGGACAAATGAAGGACTGCCTCACTATGATACGACCTGGAAGCTCAAGGTTAGGAAGACTGGGATTCAGATCCCAAGACGGCTATCATTCCCAGGGACAGATTTTGAACACTATTCATGATTTCCAACTCCTTCCAACTCTGAGGAAGAATTCTGAAACATTTACTTTAATTGTTTGTACCGACATTACCCAAACAGAAGAACTGTATGCAACGAATACCACGGGAGAGTGACTAAAGCGACAAACTGCCTGGCATCTATCTCTTGCCTCCCTCCCTACTTCATCGAATACTTTAATAAAATAACCGGAGATTCTCATAGATTCAGAGCAGCAATGAGCTAATCAATCCTCCAGTAAATGGGTTCTCCAATCAGTCAAAATCACAGAAACCAGTTCAAAAGTCTACGATTCAACAGTTATCAACTGGACTCATGGCCTGACCCTTACTTCAAGAAATAAAATAACCCCAAAGCCTTCTCACAGTTGTTTGCTCCTTCCTCCTTGGAACAATTTATTCACTTTGCTTCTCAAATACCACATTCTCCTGATACGCCTCATACCTCACCGGCCACTCCTTCCCAGTCTCTCTTGCTAACTCCTTCTCATCTCTTCAACCTCTCACCAAACTCAGGCTTTTTTCGCTACTTACATTCACACATTGGTGATTTCACCCAGTCTCATGTCTTTAATCTCACTTAAATGCTACAAATCCCAGTAGGGCTTCTCCCGCAAACTCTAAACTCACACATTTAACTTCCCACTTTATATCTCCACTTGAATGTATAATAGGCATCTCAGATCTGTCCAAAACCAACTCCTGATCATCCCCACCTTAAAGTGATTGTATGTATCTATTTTATTATACATAGTAATATGTCATATGTAACTACTATACATATTAAATACATTGTACATAATTAATTATGAATATACGGGTATATATGCATATATATCATCCCAGTTAACCTGACCAAAAACCTTCAGCCTTGACTCCTCTTTCTTTCCATGCATATCCAGACTAGTGCTGGAATTACCATAATAAACTCCAAACTGGTTTCCCTGCTTCCATGCTTGGCTCCCATAAATCTATTCTCCACAGAGGAGCAAAAATGAGCCTGTGAGTGAACACAGCCAGATCATACCACTCCTCAGTTCAAAGCACTATAAATGGCCTCCCATGTTAATCAGAGTATGAGTTGAAATTCTTATGATGACTACAAGGCCCTCTTCTCCTACCGCTGCCCCCTTGCTCATTCTATAGCTGTATCAACCAAAAGCAAGGTAAGTGTGCACCTGCCTCGGGGCCCTTTACACCTGTTCTCTCTGCTTCAAATATTCTTCGCTCTTGCTCCTTCATCACTATCGTCAGGTAAGGATTATCATACCCATTTTATAGATAAGGAAACTGAAGCTTAGAGAAGTTATTAACTCTTGGTCAAATAGCATGTAATGGCAGAGAGAGAATTAATAACATGCCAGGGTTACGGACTGTACATAATTACTGTTGCCGTCTTTTTGCTTGCCTTTTCAACGAACTCTCTACCCTTTTTTTCTTTTTAAGAAAAATTGAAAGACATGCTAAATCTTTATTCTTGAATCAACCACTATAAACTATTGTATTAAGACACCACACACACACACACACACACACACACACACACAGAGTATGTGACATTTACCAATCATATTTAAAGGAAGAGAAGAAGAGCAAAATAAAGGTTTCGTATTATGCATACCTTTGCCAAGTTGACTGAAAGCCCAGGAATCTCTGCTAATCCTCCACCCATTATAGATTTCTGAGCTAGAATAACTCCAAAGGTCGGCAAACAGGAGAAATCAGAACTCCCTTCATAAATAAACTTCAAATCTTTTGGCTCCTTGATTGATGCTCCCACTCCAAGGGCATACATAATAGTGTCCAGTTCCGTATAAGAAGAAGAAAATGGAGGAAGTTTATGGCCAATAGCTCCAGCCTATGGAACAATTGTAGAAAATTATTTTTTCACTGATATTCTTGTCAAATCTTTAAATTTCTGACTTTTCAAAACTATTAACTGCTACACACTTAGCTTTGTGACTAGAATGTCATTTTAGTGAATCTGATAGGGTATCATAATTGTTTCACTATATTTTCTTAATAAAATCAATTGTATGGAAAAAGACTTAATTGACAAATAAGTACTTTTTTCTTGTCCACTTCTTGTTAACAGATAGTATATCTCATTTTCAACTTTCCTGTCTCTGATGATGGAAAAGCCTATTAATACAGTGACTGTTAGCTACTCAAAATTACAAAAAATAAAAAAATTATTATAAACAGGGATAATGAATGGCTCTATAAGATCTATTTTATAAAAGTCAGTATAAACAGATGAGCAAAACACTGCTTAATGCTTGTAAATCAGACTCCCTCATAATGGTTTTGGTTATAATTAGATTTTACTGTAAGCTCCTACCTAGGACTGTCCTTTATCTAACTGGATATTGTATTTTTCTATTTAGTGATGACATGCCTAGCCAATTTGTGAAGCATATGTTAGGTTATAAAAGAATCATGTCCAATTTTTGATCACTTTCATTCTAAAGCAAGAGTCAGCAAACAACAGCTGAGAATTAAAAATGGTTTTTACATTTTTTTAAGAGTGGTCTAAAAAAAGAAAAAGAAGATTATGTGTCAGAAACAGTACGTGGTCCATAAAGCCTAAAATATTTACCATCTGGCCCTTTACCAAAAAAGTTTGCCAACCCCTACTCTAAAGTAAAATCACGTTTATAAACTGATCATATTCTCAGGGTTACAATTAGATTGTTTATTTCATCACTATGTCTCCCCTGAGTCAAACACCATAACTGAATGTGTCAAATGACTTATTTTTTATTATTTATGCACTATAATTTTTTTTTTAAAAAAAGAAGTACTGGAGATAGGTAATCAGCAAACTTCACAAGAGCTATAACCACAGCTCTACTAGAATTTCTGACACAATGGGAGACTTTTTACTTTGCAGCCATGTTGAAATATTTCCAAAATACAATCTATCAATGCTTTTCCTTAAAAGAAATGACTCAAAAGAGGCACTAAGTTAAATATACTTTTCTAAAGAGTTAGAAAGTGACTGAAGGATGATTTTCAAAAATGCTCCAAAACACAAAAAAGACACTTGTTTATTACACTGAAGAAGAGAAAGTAAAAGTTACATTTAATATTTTAGCCTTATGTTCATTCAAATTTTATAAACATTCAGTACATGTTCTATAAAGTTTTATGGTCACTCACCTTTCCTATTTAACAATAAATTAATAGCTTGGAAAAGTATTTTTTGCATAAAAGAAAAGGAAAGAAAAGAAAAAAGTCTCCAGAGAAGGCAAAGCGCTAGGCTTTCTCTTCCACTTACAAATCCTGATGTAGCTGTTGATGTCGCACTACTGGTATGATTTGCCGAAACTCCTCCATCTGAATCTATTTTATTTAGAGCTTCAATTATACCACCAATTGATTCTAAAAAAAGGAATAAATAACAATAATAATGCTTTTTCCATCAACAGATGAATGGATAAAGATGTGGTACATATATACAATAGAATATTACTCAGCCATAAAAAAAGAATGAAATAATGCCATTTGCAGTGACATGGATGGACCTAGAGATTGTCATACTGAGTGAAGTTAAGTCAGAAGGAGAAAGACAAATATCTATGATATCACTTATATGTGGAATCTAAAAAAATGGTACAAATGAACTTATTTACATAACAGAAAGAGAGTTATAGATGTAGAAAACAAACTTATGGCTACCAAGTGGGGAGGGAGACAGGGAGGGATAAATTGGGAGACTGGGATTGACATATACATACTACTATATATAAAATAGATAACTAATAAGAACCTACTGTATAGCACAGGGAACTCTACTCAATACTCTATAATGACCTATATGGGAAAAGAATCTAAAAATCAGTGGATATATGTATACGTATAACTGATTCACTTTGCTATACAGCAGGAACTAACACAACATTGTAAATCAACTATACTCCAATAAAAATTAATTAAAAAAAAAAATCAGTCCCACTATGGAGTGGGAAGAGCAATTTGCATATGTGAAATATCTAGCCAGTTATTTTACAGTGCTATTTAAAGTGACCTACAGGACAAACTTCCAGATTTTTCCTATATAGTTGAACTATATTTCATTTGTACTGAAAAAAATTTTAAATCATGAATGATTCAAGTCAATCAACTTCAGGATAAATAAGGATGAACGAATTGAATTTTCTCTTTAGGATCACTGGAATTTAAATAAGACAGAGTGCTTTGGTAAACCTATTACATAAAGATCATAAAAGCATCATCTTTCAAATATCCTAAAGAGCTAATACTCCCCTGGTGAAATCCAAATAAATGTAAGCTATTTCCAAAAAAAAAAAGCTTTTGTTACAGACGTGACTAAGAAAAGCTACAATGCTTTGGACAATCATTCCTATCTCATCCAGCAAGCCTGCTGCAGAACCTTCACTGGCATTCGTGAACTGACTGCATGATGTCAGGCTATTGCAGGAAAAAATCGTGAAAGACTCTGAATAGACCAAAGACAACTGGGTGTTTCCAACATACTCTCCCCACGTTATGATTCCAAAGAGGCTCTGAGCTTTGCAAAGTCTTTGAGTGATTTTACAACTCTGTAAAGTCAGATCCTTGTCCACAGATGTTCAATTTCCATCTGGTGGAGGGACAACTAATTTTCCTTCTCTCCCCACCATCACCCCTCCTCCAGGATGCAACAATGTCAAGATTACCCCCCAGGTCTCTGTACAGGTAACTGCTCAGAAAACATTACTAAAAATTCTTCCAGAGAAAACCACCGTCATGACCAGTGACTACAGACAGAATTCAGAAGCTGCTATTCTGGAGCCTAAAATGTTAATAAAGGAGATTCACAGAGTATCCACATATGCCATAAGGTTCCAAAAGCTCTGGGGCCTTTCTAACAAACCTTAGATATATGGGCCTCCTTCTAAACTCAGACAAAAACTATAACTAAACTACAGAATGTGAGATGACCAGGGCTCTCTGCCATTCCTGGTGACACTAGGTAGGTTTCTTGCCTACCAATCCTCCTCTTACCACCCCCTTTAGGCTGCTGCCTAGATGGGAGGCTATTTAACTGAAAGTTAACCTCGGTACAGGCTGGAGGTACTGCACTCAAAGACAGACCACCTGAGTTAACTCTTGGCTCAAACACTGAGAAAGCTTGGGCCACTTACTCAGCTTTTCTGGGATTTAGTTCCATCATCTGTAAAATGAGAATGATGAAATGAGTGCTTGGAAAGTCGTGATTCTACAGAAAGTGTAAGAATTTTTTTCTAACTGTACTTCAAATACTAGGGGTATCTTTTCATTTATAACTATATAATTCATCATTAGCTTTTTCTTTATATTAGTCTAATACTTTTAAGGCAATAAAATGGAATTCTGACCCCAGAGAAGAATTTTTAAGATACTTCTTCCTTTTTCCTTTTCCTAATTTTCATTGATAGGTGACTGCTACTCGTAGACTAAATTTACCTCAAATAACAAAAAAAAGAATACAGAAAATGCTACCGCTAATGACATAACAATCATGTTATCCTCTGACTGAGAAAAGTATAATGAAAATTTCAGTGAGTGTACCAGCAGACAGGAAAGTAACACTGGGATTAAAAAAAAAAAAACAGTCATTTTTCAGATATATTCTTCTATCAAACATTAAATATAATACTAGGAAGGGAAAAAAAAGATTTTTCTGTAAAATAATCCTGATTCATGATCCTTCCCAGAAAGGTCCTTTAAATTTCATATACTATATACATATGTGAGTTATACTAGAAAAAATAATGTGACTTTTATTGGCCATCTCTTCCTGTGGCATATCATAGATGATTCAATAATGCAAGGTAACAAGCATTTACTAAATCCTTTCTATGAGTTCAGCACTATGCTAGCACCAAATACAAAAGGACATACAAGATACATTCTCTGCCTCCAAAGGAACTTATTATGCAGTTAAGAAACCACACACTTATGAAACAAAAGCAGTGGAAAGCAGTCATGATGAGATGCTCAAGTGGTAAGAGTTCAGCTAAGAAAGAGCTGAAGCCCAGAACATGAAGCCCAGAATATCTGGGGAGGTTTTGTTGAACATCTGGGGCTTGAGTTTTTCTAAAGAAGCACCGAGATTAGCAGAGGTGATAAAAGGAATAAGAGGCATCTTAGAAAGGCAGAGAAACAGTAGCAAAGACAAAGTGCTAAAACAAAGCAAAATCTATTCACTAGAGAGAAAAGACCTAAGCCTAAATAATATAAGACTTAAATAAACTTTTGGGGAAATAAAGAAAAATCAGATCAGATAAGGAGTATGTGATTAGATAAGGCAAGTCTTTGAAACCAACCATCAGATGGGGAATAGATGCATTGAGCACAAATGGGTAAACACCTCCTACCGTCCCCTCAATCACACATATACCAAAAAATCAGGATCATAAGAAAACTGAAAAACTGACAGTGGGAGTAACATACATACCTTAAATTGGAGAGTTCTAATACCTACTGGAGCAGAAAATGTGCTCTTGATGATTTGAGCATCTAAGTTATCACAATTAAGAAGACAATTCCATAAGAGAAGAGAATGCTTTGTTGCCTCTGATTACCCAACAGGACTAAACTGACTTGGGACTCTTTACCTTGAATTCTCTGAGGCTTGGTGGCATTATCAAAGTCACAGATCTTCGTCCAGTTAGCCTTCACCGCCTCAGGAGTCATTGGCTGAGTCCTCTGTCTTACAATGGCTCCAAGGGTCCGCTCCCATCGTACTGGTTATAGAAACAAAACCAAGATAATGAACACATAGTTTAAGAGGGACACAGAAAGTAGAATTCATGAGTCCCCTGAATTTTTTTTTTTTAACATCAAGAAAAACGGAATTTGGAAAAAAGATTCTAACTTCTAAAGATTTTTACTACAAATTTAAAAAAAAATAACAAACCCATTAGGATGTCAAATTTCTTTTTCTAATATTTGAAGCTGAATGGAAAACCTCTCTCTCCTCTGACTATGCCAGATACTACTAAAGGTAGGATGAAATGCTGACTCAGAAAGTTAAATTATATATAATCACACCAAAAGACTGTCTTCATCACCACAGATCACTTAGATAATACACTTCAAGGTAACAGAACAGAATAGAGCTCTGTTGAATAGCAAACTGAAAACTAGTGGTGATAACAGGTCAAAGACTCCAGATAATCAAATTAATATACCAGAAAACCCCACATAATTCTCCCTTATCCTCCCTTTGCTCTTCCTCCTTTTCCATGGGAAGTCAACTAGATTGCCCAGATTCACAAAAATCATCATTGCTGCATAAGTTCCATGAAGATAATTTTTAACACTGTTTCTTTTTTAAAAAGCCTGAGGAATAAAGAGAATCTTATTTAAACAGAATGGTCAGACTTTTTTTTTTTTTTTTTTGCTGTACGCGGGCCTCTCACTGTTGCGGCTTCTCCCATTGGGGAGCACAGGCTCCGGACGCGCAGGCTCAGCGGCCATGGCTCACGGGCCCAGCCGCTCCGCGGCACGTGGGATCTTCCCGGAGCGGAGCACGAACCCGCGTCCCCTGCATCGGCAGGCAGACTCTCAAACACTGCGCCACCAGGGAAGCCCCGAATGGTCAGACTTTGATGATTACTAAATTGAAGGTTTGTCCTGGGGAATGACAGAAGCTTCTAGAGATTTCCTATTGATAAAGTCCCATATACAGCTTTTATTGCAACTGATCTTCCTTTCTTAAAAGATGTCACAAGACACTTAAAAATGTTTGAGTAAGTTACTTCATAACTTAGAGAACAGTCATTAATAATACTATACAATATGTTGTAACAATGTCATCCAGTAATGGCAGCCTTTTAAATAATTCAATTAATTTTGATACCAGCATCCAACTGAAAACTTGAATTGGGATACTGGAATGTTCACAATTTTTTTTAAACACCATACAGTAATTATCCAATTTGGAGCTCACAAGGTTTAAGAACTGGGGGAAGAGAGGATTTAAGCCAGATGAATTTACTATTGGGCTGAAGGAGAATAATTTCTATAGCTCAGCTGCAAGTTCGCTTCTAGAAAGCTGTCCAGTGTGATTTCCCACTGTCTCCTCCTGATGTCTCATGCTCCAAGGAAGAAAAGAATCACTGAGAGAACTGGAGAACTTGCCTAGGACACAGCTCTTCCCATCTTCAAAAAATGCCCTCCCTCCCACTCACTACTCTGCTGAACAGGCATGTGGGGTGTCGGAGACATGGGAAGACAAACATCAATATAAAGAGAGACTGTGCTGTCTGAAGAAACAGCCAGTTCTGAATAGGACACAACAAATATCGAATAAGCACTGCTAATAGGAAAAAAATTGAAAAGATCCTTGAAAATACCACAGGCCTGCAGGGCAACTTCCATGTTTTAGAAGACCTGTTGCTGTAACAATGTTTGAGTTTGATTATGCGTGCACTAAATCCAATGGTTCAGCATTTGACAAGGTCTTTATCCAGCTCTACCCGGATATGCAGTTTTAAAGATATGGAAATAATGTATGGCAAACCAAAAACCAAAAGAGACTTACATTTTCCAATCCATCCTGCTCCAACCTACCAAAAAGAGGAGGAAGAAGTTATACCATCTAATGTGAAATTACTAATAAAATTTTTATGAAATTAACAAAACAGGCAGCTATCTTTTTACGAGTATCAGAATGCTAGATGACAATGGATGAAAATAATGCAGCTCTACAAAAGTCCGTTGGCCCGCATGCCTTTGCACTATTCATGTTATCAGAGTAGAAAAATAAAGCAACACAATATAGCAGAAATGCATGTAGTAGAAAAGCATGACTTTGCACAGAAACCAAGGTGTGATACCAGTTCTTCTACAGACTAGCTGTCTGATCCTGGTTAAATAATTTGACTTCCCTAAACTCAAGATTCCCCTTATGTAAAATCAGGATAATAATACACTCTTCATGAAGTAACCATGAAGATTAAACAATATAAATACCAAATCTGCCCAGCACATCACTTGAAATACATGGTCTTCTAGAAAGACTTAATGAATAAAAATAAATAAAAAGCAAAGAAAAATAAAGCCAGGGTTTGACTTAATTAACTACATATACTAATTTTAATGAAATACCTTTATATAGAAATAAGGAAAATGACCAAATACATTAATCACCGTACAGAAAGATGACATTTTTTCTAGAAGCCATTCAAGGAAATCCTCAGAAGAAAATGTCTGATGTAAGAAAATCTGTTTGTCATATCTTCAAATACCACAACTACAGTGTTCCATATGCATATAACGGAAGAAACTGTACCAGCAGACAGCACACTTCTCAGTGGCTCTATGCTCAAGGGTATGGCTTTTTAATCACTCATTCTTTTACAGACAATCGGCCTTGATGCTGTCAGAGTAGTTGAAGTGGCAGTGGTACTGATAACAGGCAAGAAAAATATCATCTTTTACTATACTTGGGGAGTGAAGCAACAAGCTGCAAACTCCTCACAGGTGCTAGAAACAACAGCTCCAGTCGATCCAAAAAATCTCTATCTGCCACTCTAGATATCTATCAAAACTTGGCAAACAAAGTGTTAATTTACATTCAGGGTTTAAGTCAGGATATTACACACCTCTCTTACTGTATTTTGTACTCAATCTCACACAGCAAATGTCCCTTACTAAAAATGTTCACAATATAGTAAAATAAAAGAACAACACACAAAACTTCATCTACAGCATTATCCTAGTTATCTGTGTATGTTTGGGTGTGTGTGTAAACTGTATACCTAAAAAAAAAAGCCTATTCGTGTAAAATGCACATCTAATAAAAGACTGGAAAAGAATATCCACAAAAATATTAATAGGAGTTATCTCTCGATAGTGGTAATGTGGGTGATTTTTATTTTCCTCTATATACTCCCCTATATATTTGAAGTTTTCTACAAAAGCATATATTATTTTTGTTCACAGAATTAATAACAAACATAAATGTAAAAGACAAAGAATTTTTTAAAAATTCCTTAATGAGATAAAAAGACAGGCAGACCAAATTTTGACCTCCACATGGCTTGATATTATTAAATTTCTCTTCTGTAAATCTAGAGTTGTAAAGTTCTTTCCACCTCTAATTTTCCACAATTCACAATCAACGACTGTGATTAAGAAAGCAGATGCACCTATCTCTGCATAGACATATGTGGACTGTTTTTCATTTACCAAACAGCTTTTTATTCAAATAAATCAGGCTAATATATATCATTCACTTCAAACTGAGCCAGGTAATTTTGCTACCAAGAAATATCTTTGGATGTCATGTATTCCACATGCAACAGGTTTATTATTATATTACCACAGAGAATCAAATAAAGGGGGGTGGTCTAAAATATAACAGTTCATGCTAGAAAAGAAAAAAGAGATCAAACTCAAATGAGGACTAAAAAATGTATAAGTCAGCATAAGGAGATCTAAAGGGACTTTGATTATAGAGTGAAAACTGAACCTCACTGGATGGTAGGATTATGTGTGGTTTTTATTTTTATAGCAAACATGTAAAGCTTTGCAACAGGGAAACAGCAAAGTTTATTTTTAAAGTTAATACAAATAATAAGTTGTGTTTACTGATCTATCATACCCAGACTGAATTCCTGCTATACTGATATAATAGTTAAAATTGAGGGGTGACTGCTCTGTATGCTAAGAGTTTAAAAATATGATCTCCAGTTCTCACAACAAAACCCCAAGAAAACTAAAACTCAGGGAGGTTAATTTGTACAATATTCCAGCGAGCCAGCAATTACCAGAGCAAGAAATCAAAACCTGGCCTGGCTGACTTTAAACCATCACCTCTGTCCTTCCACTTTACTACTCAGCATCTCTAACCAAATGAGACTTTCTGTATCTGACTAAACACATCAAACCAGTCAGTCACATTTTCATTTGACAAGAATATCAGAAATGAAGAACTAGGGAAGAACAATTTACAAAGTTGCTGTTACTTTCTCAAAAAAGGACATTAGTCATACTTGTTCCTTAATTATAACATATACATAATATTAAAAAATATACAAGTGATACCAACTGATGCAGATTTTTACAAATGTGAACAATTGGAAAACACTAATTTTTGAATCATTTTTTTATATTTAATTACACAAATATTGCTTTGGGAGAAAGTGCAAAGGTGCAGAATACCTCAAACAAGCCACCATTTTCCTCACAATTCTCATGGCAAAGCCAAAGGACCAGGGGTGCCACATAATCTGGCTTCAGAGCTTCCAGAAGATCTGAAATAAACAGCCAAAAAAAAAAAAAAAAATCTATCAACAAGAATATATACATATTCAATCAATCATTTTACTTTCTGAAAATTCCTCACTTATAAAATTATAGGTTCAGAGACTTTTTAAATAAACAAGAAAAAAATTAGATATACATAATTAATTAGTATGAACATCCAAGGCTTTTAGAAGAATCTTTTCATCCCAATGGAGACATTCAGGCTTCTAACATAGAAGGCATCAGATATACCTTTCCAAGATGGGTAACGTACAGTTTAGAAGACATATTAAAGCTGCCTTGGCAAAGACTGGTGAGCAAAGGCATACATAGCATAATGAACTTAGGTACCATTCATTCCCAAAACTATTTTGCTCTCCCAGAAGCTAGAACAGTACAAAACAGCCTTGACCACTGTAATGACAGTAAGATGATGTAAAATGGACCTTGCAACCATTACTGATGAGTCACAAAGTGTAAGAACTATTTTCCTGTTGCATACTTTCTGTGAGCAACTTAACAGAGCAGAAATGTACTACACAAAGAGCATGAACACCTAGATTTTACTGCTGGCCCTGCCATGTAGGCAGTTTAGGGCATTGAGCACAGCACTCAACTCTCTTGGAGGTGTGTCCGTATCTGTAAGATGGTAATTAAAATGCATTACCTGCCTATTCTACTAAGTTGTTGCAAGGCTCAAATGAGACACGATTTGTAAATACATCTTATAATCTTTAAAGAATCAAATAAATGTAAATTTTAACTGTGAAGGGGCAAAATATAGTTTTATATTTTAAAGTGACAAAGATGACATTTACAGTCCCTGTAAATTAAAGAGCAGCTCTAAAAACCTTTCACTTTACACTATTCCTGACCCCAAAAACTGTGACATAATATATACTTGTTGTTTGAATCCACAAAATTTGAAGTAATTTATTACACAGCAGTAAATAACTAATACAGCTTGGGAAGTTAGTTCATGAGTATTCATCCTAAGATTATGTTTCATTTCATGTAAGAAACATGTAAGTCACATATATGACTTTCCATTTTTCAAATATATTTCAAAGGGGGAAAAGAAATTGCAAATGTCTCCACACATTACTCTTAACACCTGGTTCTTTAACAAATAATTCCTTTAACAGCCTGTAAGTTAGTATTTCAGAGGAAAAGAGGAAAAATGCTGAGGCAAAATAAATTTTCAGCTTTTTCTAAACAAGTAATAAAATACCAAAATTTAAAATAACAGAAATTCAGAATCTGAAGGGCTTTTAAAAATGATCTGTAACAACTCTCTTCTTTTACAGAAGAGAAAGCAGGTCCAGAAAGATTAAATTATTTGTCTAAAGTACATCTTATTCTCCAAACATCTTTCACTAGACTAGGGTTTGGTGGGCATAAAAGATACTACATTAAACAGTGACTTAACATCTCTAGAGGTCAAAATTAATGGAAGTTACATTCTCAAAGGAAAGCAAATTTAAAAGCTGAAGTTTTCAATATTTTCTTGAAAACTTGCTGCTTCCCCAAGAAAGTCTACAGCCAATGGCAAAAAGTGACTTAGGTAGGAGTCTAGCACAGAAATGATAAGCATAAAATTCTAAATAGTGGTTGTCTCTTGGCATGAAGCAGAGGAATAGAATAGAAGGTATAAAGTTAGATGCAAGTAATGTTCCAATTCTTGGGTTGCGCAGTGAGTTCATGACTATGCATTACTTTTTTTTTTTTTTTTTTTGTTTGCGGTACGCGGGCCTCTCACTGCTGTGGCCTCTCCCGTTGCGGAGCACAGGCTCCGGACGCACAGGCTCAGCAGCCATGGCTCACAGGCCCAGCCGCTCCGCGACATGTGGGATCCTCCCGGACCAGGGCACGAACCCGCGTCCCCTGCATCGGCAGGCGGACTCTCAACCACTGCGCCACCAGGGAAGCCCCTATGCATTACATTTTGATGCTTTACTTCTTGCCAGTAACCTACACTGTTGTGCATATGTATGTAGTATTATACTTAAATAATCCAGTTCTTTAACAAGAATTCCTTCAATAAGATATGAGAGTATAAGAGTTTTTAAAATAAGGGACTTTTTTAAATGGCCCTGTTGACAAAAGAAAAGGGAAAAAAATTAGATCTCAGGTACAAATAGCTATTCTACACTAAAGCAAACTGGTTAGGCACAGCTCTTAGGAAAAGCTAGCAAGTACATACTTGTTTGGTATTACAAATTCCAAGTTCTAAAATGAACGTTAGCTCAAACGTGGAAAGTGAAATGGTACTGTGAAAAAGCATTTGTGTGCCATGAAGTAGCTAATTCTAAAGTAATTTCACTCATCAACTGTTTTGTACTGTTTCACAGAAACTACTTTTAAAGTATTATAGATATTTTCTTTTTAGAAATATGTTAAAACCAGGAGTATCAAAAACCGTACACAGTTTTCCACCAGTCAAGTATTCTATTTATTATATAACTAAATAAATAAGCATTGGCTCTCAATCATACATTTAAATTTTTAAATTTAAAACTCTGTATTTCATGTTTTCAAAGAACAAAGTTGGAAGACTCACATTACCTGATTTCAAGACTTACTGTAAAACTATAGTAATTAAAACATCATGGTATTGGTAAAAGGACAGGCCCATAGATCAATACAACAGAACAGACAATCCAGAAATAGACCCACACATACATACATGGTCAATTGATTTTCCACAAAAGTGCAAAGGCAATCCAAATCAAGAATGAGGAATAGTCTTCAGGACAAATGAACTCGCAGTTTCTTCCACAAATAATTGGCACTTTTTTAAAAAGGAGAATGAGCTATTATATGTTAAATAAAACTTAAGAGATACAGTAACAAAACGACTGTGAACCTTGTTTAGATCACTGTGGAATAAACTAACTCTAAAAAGATATTTTTTAGATAATGAGGAAGTTTTCATATAAATTTGGTATTAGACAATGTTAATGAATTATTTTATTTGGTGTGATATTGGCAGTGTGGTTACAATGTCCATATCTGTTAGAGACACATTTCCAAGTATTTATTAGGTGAGATGCAACATCTAAGATTTGCTTTGAAATGTTACAGAGAAAAAGGGAGAGGGTAACAAAATAAATCAATAAAACAAAATCATTTTGAAATATGCCCAGAGCATTCTGTTCTCCTTAACAAAGGCCTATCCTCAAGGGAAGCTACCAGAGCCTTATCTGACTTAAGGGAAGAGCAATTAGACTAGTGGAACCCATCTAGCCTTCCTGTCTCAAATAAGGGGATAAAAAAAAAAAAAAAGGTTAAAAAACTCTACTGAAGGTGAGAGTCCAGAGACTTTGATCTGCTAAAAAACATGGGGATTTAATCATAAGATTATAGAACACTTCCCCTCACCATAATTTACAGCCACTTCAACAGGGCTCCAGTATAACAACAGTGGGTTACAACTGAGAGAGCTGCAAACACAGAGTACCTAGGGAAACCCAAAGACAACAGGGGACACAAAAACAATGACAAAGAGGAAAATGTAGCCTCTGACACCAACAGCTACAGCAACCAATAAATGCAACCTAACTCCTAGCTAGATAAACATGAAACCTCACAATAAAGCTCTGAATACCACACTTTCTACTACCCCAATACATCATGTTCTGTTTTCAACAAAAATTTCAAGGCATGCTAAAAGGCAAGAAAAGTACAGGCTGAAGAAACAAAGCAAGCCTCAGAACCAGCTTGAAATATAGCAGAGATTTTGGAATTATCAAACTAGGAATTTAAAGTAACTGTGATTAACATGCTAAGGGCTCTAATGGAGAAAAGTGGACAACTTACAAGAACAGATGACTACTGTAAGCAGACAGAAGTAAATGCTAAAAAAATCAAAAGGAAATGCTCAAAAACAAAAACAGGGCTTCCCTGGTGGCGCAGTGGTGGGGAGTCCGCCTGCCGATGCAGGGGACACGGGTTCATGCCCCGGTCCAGGAAGATCCCACGTGCTGTGGAGTGGCTGGGCCTGTGAGCCATGGCCACTGGGCCTGCGTGTCCAGAGCCTGTGCTCCGCAGCAGGAGAGGCCGCAACAGTGAGAGGCCCACGTACCGCAGGGAAAAAAAAAAAAAAAAAAAAAAAAATATATATATATATATATATACATATATATATGTATATATATATATATACATATATATATGTATATATATATATAAAACATTTTGAAATGAAAAAAGAAAACTCAGTAAGCTTGATTTGAATATATGTCAATAGAAACTTCCCAAACTGAAATGAAATGCAAAGAGAAAAAAGGACAAAAAAATAAAAGGGAATAGAATATCTAAGAACTGTGGTATAATTACAAAAGATATATTGGGACTTCCCTGGTGGCACAGCGGTTAAGACTCCACACTCCCAACACAGGGGGCCCGGGTTCAATCCCTGGCCAGAGAACTAGATCTTGCAACTAAGAGTCTGCATGCCACAACTAAGAGTTTGCGTGCCACAACTAAGGAGTACACGTGCTGCAACTAAGCAGCCTGCAAGCCACAACTAAGGAGTCCGCGAGCTGCAACTAAAGGAGCCCACCTGCTGCAACTAAGACCCGGCCCAACCAAATAAATTAATCAATTAATTAAAATAAAAAGAACAGACACATAATGGTAATACCAGAAGTAGAAGAAAAAAAGAAAACAACAGAAGAAATATTTTAAGTAGTGATGGCTGAGAATTTTCCAAAGTTAATCACAGATACAGGAAGCTCAGAAGACATCAAGTAGAATATTGCCAAAAATCTACACCTATTGTTATGCATACTATATTCAAACTGCAGAAAAAAACAAGGAGAAAATCTTGGAGGAACACAGAGGGAAAAAATACCTTATGCATAAAGAAACAAGGGAAGAATTATGTCAGACTCTCCTTCAGAAACCATGTAAGCAAAAGAAGAGTGGAGTGAAAGATTTCAGGTGCTAAAAGAAAAAAATTACCAACCCAGAATTCTGTACCCAGTGAAATTATCCTTCAAAAGTGAAAGAGACTAAATTATATCTCAATAAACCTGGGTGGGGGGGCGAAAAAAAAAGTGAAAGAGACTAAAGAGAATAAAAAAATAAGCTAAAGACTGGGAAAAAATATTTGCAAAACACATATCTGATAAAGAACTTGTTTCCAAAATATTCATGGAACTCTTAAAACTCAACAACAAGAAAACAAAGAACCCCCCACAAAAAAAGCAAACAAAGAACCCAATTTAAAAATGAGCAAAAAATAAGAACAGAAACATCAAGGAAGACAAATAAATGGCAAATAAGCACAGGAAAAAAATGCACAACATCATAAGTCATTAGGGAGCTGCAAATTAAAACAATGAAATACCCTATACACCTATTAAAAGAACTAAAATGCAAAAGACTAACAATAATAAATGCTGGCAAAGATGTGGAGCAACAAGAACTCTCACTCACTGCTAGTGGGAATGAAAAATGATACAGCCATTTTGGAAGACAGTTTGGAAATTTTTACAAAGCTAAAGATAGTCTTACCATACAATCCAGCAATTATCCTCTTTAATATTTACCCAAATGAGTTGAAAACTTACGTCCACACAAAAACCTGCACATGAATGTTTATAGCAGCTTCACTCACAACTGTCAAAAACTGGAAACAATCAAAATGTTCCACAATAGGTGAATGAAAAAAAAATTGTGGCACCTACATACCATGTAATATTATGTAGTGATAGAAAGAAATGAGCTTCAATCCTCCCAGACATTTGTGAAAAAGAGGAGAGGATGAAGAGATGGAACACAGGGGATTTTTAGAATGAAACCATTCTGTATGATCTATAATCATGGGTACATAACATCATGCATTTGTGAAAACGCATATAATCATACAACCTAAAGAGCGAGCCCTAAAGTAAACTATTAACTATAGTTAATAATAATCAATCAGGGACTTCTCTGGTGGTCCAGTGGTAAAGAATCCGCCTTCCAATGCAGGGATGCAGGTTCGATCCCTGGTCAGGGAACTACGATCCCACATGCTGAGGGTCAACTAAGCCCGGGTGCCACAACTACCGAGCTCACATGCCTCAACAAGAGAGACAGTGTGCCACAAAATATAGAGCCCACGCACCCTGGAGCCCATGTGCCACAACTAGAGAGAGAAAATCCACATGCCACAACTTGAGAAAAGCCCGCGCACCACAACGAAAGATCCCACATGCCTCAACGACTCGATGCAGCCAAATAAATAAATAAAAATTGATCAATACTGGTTCATCAATTATAATAAATGTAGCACACTGATGTAAAACTGGGTGGGAGGAGGAGTATACGGGCACTCTCTTTATTACCTGCTCAATTCTTCTATAAACCTAAAACGGCCCTAAAAAACATAATCTATTAATTGTTTTAAATAATTATTATTATAAAACAGTAAGAATGCTATTACCTCATTCTGTAAAGAAAAAATGTATGTATGTCTACCTACACAAAGAGAAAGTTTATCTCAGTGTGGTAGAATTATGGGTCATATTTTGTTTGTGCTGTCCTAAATTTTCTATAATGAACATAAACTACACATAATGCTTTTTTAAGTTGTAAGGAAATTTTTTTAGCTACTCAAAAAATTAAATACTTTTACAAAGCTCACACCACACAGGTATGTGAGGAACAGCATTAAAAAAATCTAAACTACTTACCATCAGGCAAAATGTTCTGGGTCAACCGTGATCCAGCAGTAGGGGCGATAGTGTTACAATGAATGTTGCTTTTCTCGCCTTCAACTGCAAGACAATTTGAAAGGCCCAGAAGACCCAGCTTTGCAGCACAATAATTTGCCTGGCCAAAGTTACCATATATTCCTGAAGCCGATGAAGTCATGATGATCCTAAAAGGAAAATCAATCTCTCACCATCCTCTTTTCTATATTTTGATAACGTTGCAACTCTAAGCATTTTTTTTTCTTTTTCATTACTATTATATCTGTCAAAAGCAACTCTGTATACTGCCATTAGGTTCTTAAAGTCATGATTCATATATCTAAATTAATATAAATAATAAAAGCAATCTCTCAAAATTCAACTGCAAGATTTTATTGTTTTAGAAAGAATCCCTGGTCAGTATCAAATGAATTCAAGTGTAAGAATGTATATTCATTATCTACTGAAAACAATAAGTATTTATAAACACAAAATAAACTGCCAATTTACAAGTTAAAATTTTAGTAAGAAGTATTAGATCATGAAGTTCTAATTCTTTAGTCCTCATCACTTTGCTCCTTTCCCTTTCTGGATAATATTAAATGCCTCATATTAAAACAATACCATCTCATAACCTGACCTAATCTCACTTACTCTACTTAGTAGAACAAGTAAATCCTATCATTTACTTTCAGAAACTGCTAGTATCAGGATATACTAGAACTCTCCAATAAGAACAGCTATCACACGCAATTTACATCTAGTAGATGCGTGTGAACCCTAAGTTAACAGGAATAACTTTTACATTAGAGCACATAGGGCCACTTACTAGGTCTGCCACGTCTGAGTCACACAGACGCAACTATAAGAGTCTTACCGTTCCTAGTTTACAAAGACTAACTCATGTCTGACCAGTGCCAGCTAGTAGAAAACATCCACTCATCTCTCCCCAGTTGGTCACTGGACACAAAAAATGATATTTTGGTTAGAGAATAAAGTACTGCTGAATCCTCAATGTTTGTACTGCTAAAATATCAGAGAATAGCAGGAGAATCATTAATAATGAAAAGTAGGAGGTAAAAAGAAATACTAAGTTGTCCAGCTCGTTAATCTATGACTGACACCAGTGTAACGGGGAGGCATCTGCCAAAACTACATTTAAAAAGCCTGTGCATATCTGAAGGTGTATTTTTCAACGTCAAAGCAATTCTTTTCCTCTGTACATAAGAACCCACACACGGCATCTCCAATCCCCCTTGACAGCCACATACAACTCTACCTTCCGAATTTCTGTTTCTTCATGTGATCCCACGCTGCCCGGGTCACCAGGAATGAGCCCCGCAAATGAACTCTCTGGATGATATCTAAAATAAGAAATTTTTATCATGAATATTGTCAAATTTAGACAGAGCTATCTCAGAATCAACATAAGCAATGACTTACTTATACAAAGATGTTCATTTTATACCTAGCATTTAAAATCAACTATTGTCACATTGCACTCCGAGTAATCATTTTAGCTTTAGTTCCAGTTACATAACCAACCAATAATTCATACCCATTTTGCCTATAATTTATGATTAGATTATTATCTAATATAGCTAACTTTATCATAAATACAATGCCACCTAAATACGATGCCTATGCACATCTAAGTACAATGCCATCTTTAATTTTTGCCTATTTTATATAAAAATTCATTAATACAAATAACCAAGAATTGTACATATATAATTGGGACTCAACACAAACATGAGTTAAAGCATAATCAAAAACCACTCAGTTCTTCATCAAGAAATGTTTATAAAATGTTCAGTATATCCCTAAATCCCTATTTTTAACAGGATTTGCAAATGAGTTTGAGAGAGCTGGGGGTTGGGGCACGGAGGTGTAGGAAAGAGGGGGAGGGGAAGAGGGAAAAAAAGAGACAGAGAAGCCTGCTTTCTGAAATGTCAATCTAATGAACAGACAACTTGGAGGATGATTCAGATAAACAAACAACTCTAGACTTAATCTTACTCTGATGAAACCAGAAGAGGACACACTCCAGCCCCATGAGAGCTCAAAGCAAAGCACCAGCTTAAGTCTCCTCTGCCAACAAATTCTATCTTTCTCAGCTCCTTTTTTTCTTCAGTTATTGTAAGGGAATTGGAAACTAAAAGCCTGTCTTTGCTTACTTCTAAGTCAGAAAGATATCTTGCTTCTTCCAAAAGAACTTCTGGCAATATTTCCCAGAAACACACTCTATAAACAATGATGTAATTCATCTCAGTTACTATGCCTGCCACCATCTCAGCCACCAATGCTTGTTTTAGTTCTGATAGCCAGTGAAAGTAAGGGCAAAAAAGAGCAAACAGGATAAAAAAATTTTATAACTGTGATTGTTCATCATCTAAACTCAATCTTTCCAACATGACATTCCTAATGGAAATTTTTCCTACTTATTAGAAGTTTCAAAATTATATCTAGGTTTTTCCCACCCACTTCTCCGATCTCCATCATTTTTAGTGCCTCAGACTCTCTTCCATAGCCTGCTCTTGCTCTTGAAATAAGAATCATACAGCCAGACAAGCATGCAAAAGGCTGTTAGAAACAGCTAATACTGCAAGAAAATGCTGACAATCTCTCAAAGAGAAAAAGGGAAACAGACGAAAGTCACAAAAGCCTTTTCTGCCAACTGTTCATTTTCAGTTTTAAAGCTTATTCATCACTTATATTAGCAGAAGCAAAAATAGGTAGAAGCAAGTTTTTCCTTAAGTGTATAAATATATCAAATATTAGAAGGCTAAATGGATAAGTATGTTCCAGAGAACATATATTTAAAATAACTTACCCCAGTCTTCATCACTTATTCTACCAAAGGAACGGTCCCTCAAAATTCTAAAAAATTGATATTACGTATGTTGAGAAGAGAAAGTCAACACTTAAAAAAAAAAAAAGTTTGCATGTACATTACTTTATTGGAAATTTAAAAAGAAATACTCACCCAGCATTGTTGATCACAACATCTACAATATAAAAATATTCAAGTCACAAATATAAAAGCAAGTATATTAATTTGCCTTTGCTTACAACTCACATTTCTTTCAAAAGTGTTCCCTGCCTGCCCCCCGCTCATGGAAAAGTAGATATAATAGGTAACAAGTGCTAGCAGAACAAAATTTTATACCTATAGCAAAACAAAATCTGGTTCACAAAAGCACAATAAATACCCCATTATATCAGTGCTTTCCTCTCAAGTCTACATACCTAAATGTTTCCACCTCTACCTTCTGCCAAAATTCTGTGAGCTTATTTACAGAATTAGCAGTCACACAACTCTTAGGTTCTTAGAACTCAGTGGTAATCGTAAGGCATCTCTCAATTAACTTCAAAATTCACTGGGAAAGTTAAAAGATTTTTCCTTGCCACTCAAAGGTCAAAAGCCCAGAAAGGAAACCATTAGAGTTAGAAACTGATGGCCTATCTTAATACATAACTGCATTCTCACTATAAAAAAAAAGGGATTGTTTCTTAAGGTTCAACCACCATCTTGTGGCTATTTTCACCTTATGACTTCAAAACTTTGTGGTCTCTATCCCTGTGTCAGACACTATGTGAACACATCTCTCATAAGCTCAACCAAATATATCTAGAAACATATATACGCTAGACCAAAAAAAGGGGGAGGGAGGGGAACACATTCAAACTACAAAAATTAACATTTTTCAGATTATAAACATGTTGGGTTTATCTGCAGTAGTTTCCCTCTAGTAATCCAATAACCTTTTACTAACAATGTATGGGACTAAGTCAGGAAAATTAAACAATATATTTGAAATGCTTCTTAAAAATGAAGATTTTTATTTTATATAATTCATCTTAATTTGCAAGATACTGAATCATTTTAATCTGAATCATTATAATTATCTAAAATATTCCACTGGGTCTTCTATTGCCAAAATACTGATTTATTTTTTATTTTCTAAATATATTTGGGGTATGATTAAATTATTATAAAAAGGAAACTTAGAAAATACTTACAAGTTTTTTTAAAGGTTCTTAAAGTACAAAAAAATATAAAACAAACTCAACACATACATGCATAAAAACTGTCACCTCAAGCCCTCTGTGGAATAAGATTAGGGTATGTAAAAAAAAAAAATTGGGGGCTTCCCTGGTGGCGCAGTGGTTGAGAGTCCACCTGCTGATTCAGGGGACACGGGTTCGTGTCCCGGTCCGGGAGGATCCCACATGCCGCGGAGCGGCTGGGCCCATGAGCCATGGCCACTGAGCCTGCGCGTCCAGAGCCTGTGCTCCACAATGGGAGAGGCCACAACAGTGAGAGGCCCGCGTACCGCAAAAAAAAAAAAAAAAAAAAAAAAAATTAAAATTTAAAACAAATCTAAAAATTTGATTACCAAAAATGAGTTTTTAATAAACAAAAGGGAAATAAAAAATATTTCATTAGAAAGGTAGAAGCTGCTCTGTTAGTACCATAAATGCAAAGAAACATTACCTATTCTTCCAAAAGCATCCAGTGCTGTCTTCACAACCTTCTCTCCTGTTTCCACTGAATCTGAGGGAAAGGGAAATTAGGACAAAACTTCAGTAATATCCCTTACAAATGACTTCTAGATTCTGTGGCTCAGAGCACATGACAGATACTATTCATTCAACAGAACCTGTTTCCAAGGAAAATACATTCATATTGCAGGCACATAAAAAACTAAAATATAAATGATACATGTTACAAAAGAAATTCAGTCCCTAAGACAATCCTTTAACCTACAAAAAAAAAAAAAGAGAGGGGGTAAATGAGAAGTATTTGACAAATAATATACAATATACCACGGTCCAATAGAACTTTCTGTGAAGATGGAAATGCCCTATTTCTGCACTAATACGGTAACCACGAACCACATGTGGCTACTGAAATGTGGCCTGGAATGTGGCTAGTATGACAAATGGAATATTCTATTTTATTTCATTTCTATTGAATTTTAAATAGCCACATAAGCACTTCCCCTTAAGGATGCAAATGAGACTTTGAGAGAGAGGGAAGAAGGAGCGTGTTTAATTTGAAAAAGCATGTTCAACTCTGTATCATTACATTTGGAAAACAAACCTACTGTTTTTGTAATACTAACTACAAAAAGTAAAGCTCAATGAAATATTATGGATTTGTTATTTTCTGCTAATGAGCCCAGGAGAAGGGCTCATATCCCCAGAGCTGTGTGTCAAATGGTCAGCTGTCGACTCAACATCACCACTGCCTCTTTCTACTTCCTCTGCAATCACAGGGGGAGCCAGGTCCCTTCCCTGGGACCCATAAGGTCCTGAGTTAGATCTGCCAAAAAGAGATACTCGCTTAAAGGGAGAAAAAGTAGGAGGAGACTGTAAATGCAGGCAATCTTGTGAGCAGGCTGCAGATGTGAGACTGACAGCACATCTAGGTGAGCTCTTGAAAACCACCTGCCACAGGCTGAGACGGTCATCGACAGTTTCCCTGACATGCACCTGCCCAGACCTTCCAATGGTAAGTCTCTAATTCGTTGTATAAAACCCTTCACACTTGGAAAACCGAGAGGGGCTTCTGTTTTCTTGACTGAATCCTGATTGATACAGGTTGAATATCAAAAGTGAGGGGCAGGGCAGAGAATCCGAAATCTTTATCTTTACAAAATAGGTTTTAAAACCCCAGAAATTTTTTTTAAGTTGAAAACATTTTTCTAGACTCTCAATGTGGAAATAAGATACTAAAATGTCTGTCTCATTATTCCCTTGAACTCTCAAAACAAATCATAGCCTATTTCCTTTCCTCTAAAATTTCAGAATAAAGTCATTGGCAATCTAATTTTCTCCCTGGCCCATAAAAACAATCTAATTTTCAGAAAAGTCAGTAAGCACTATCTTTTTAAAGTAAATCTATTCAAGAAGATTCCTTACAAATACTATTAGAAACAATACATCAAACATAAAGGTTGTATTTGCTGTCGTTATTTTTTCTTTATTTTTAATGCCTAACTTTGACTCTTACATTTTCATAAAGATAAGAAAGTTACATACAGCAATGATTACCTGTGCAGAATGGAATATGAAGGCTGGGTACAGAAGGGGGGCACTTCACTTCTTACACTATATTACTTTAAGAAATTTTTTTTAAAAGCAATTTTAAAAAGAAGAACTCTGAAGAAACACATAAGACCTTTTAGCTAAGACAGGTCTTTCAAAAAAAGAGCATATTCATATCCACATCTACAGTAATGTACTGATTATATCATGTGCTCATTATTAAAAATATTAAATAAACAACTGAATAAAAGTTAGACTCATAAAATAATCTACATCAAAAGTTTAAAAAATACGTCACTAAACATCTTTGGCAGACTTAGATAAAATCTAATTTCATAATTATACTAGAATGCCAAGATATTTACTCAATAATTATTAACATGAGAAACAGCATTAGTTGAGGAAATATAAAAGAAGCAGTACAGTTCTCTCAAATACTGTACCATAGTTGGCCACTGCTTTTCCGCCTTTCCTTCTTATTTCTTCAACAACCTTATCAGCAGCTAAGGAGCCTTTACCAACTCCCATGAAGTCCCCTCCTAGATCATTCACTGCAATGTAAAAATAAACAAATAAGAATTCAGTTCTAGACCTTAAAAATATGAGTTGGAAATGAAATTATATTATTAGTGTATTTCTTCAGTCATCTTCCTAATTCCTTATTACCATATTCCCATCTTACTGAACACACCATGAGATACGTACTTTCAAAACATGCCTCTTTGCTTTTAAATACAGATATGAAGCAGCAAAAATATTTAAACACAGGTTCATGTCATGAAATTTTTAACTGTGCAATGCTTCTCCTTTTTTGGAAAGAAAAATACCATGATTCAACCCACTTTTAGCAAAAAGAAAGAAAAGAAAAAAACCTAAAGATCACTTTTAAGATTAAATGCACAGGAAAACAGTATGGACATTCTTCAAAAAATTAAAAATAGAACTGCCACACGATCCAGCAATCCCACTTCCAGGTGTTTATTCAAAAGAATTGAAATCAGCAACCAAAGAGATAACAGCACTCCAAATGTTCAATGCAGCACTATTCACAACAGCCAAGATGTAGAAATAATCTAAATATCAACTGACAGATAAAAATGGATAAAGAAAATGTGGTACATAAATACAATGTACTATTATTCAGTCTTTAAAAAAAGAAGGAAATTTTGCAATATGTAACGACATGGATGAGCCTTGCAGATAATATGGTAACCCAGTCACAGAAGGCCAAATGCTGCATGATTCCACTTACATCAAAGTACGTAAAATAGTCAAACTCATAGAATCAGAGAGTAGAATGGTGGTTGCAGAGGTTAGGGGGAGGAGAAAATGGGGAGTTGCTAATCGGTGGGCATAAAGTTTCAATAATGCAAGATGATTAAGTTCTAGAGATCTTATGTGCCACACAACATAGTGCCTGTAGTTCATAATACTGCATTGCACACTTAAAAATTTGTTAAATGTTCATATTAAATGTTCTTACCATAATTTAAAAAAAAAAAGAAACAAAGAAAGGTTAAATACACAATGTGAAATATCTTCTCCATGTCAAGAAAGACTTTCTTTACAGGAATGGTGATACAGAACAAGCACAGTATTAAACTCTTGGAGAAGCACACATGAATTTTTATAAAACATAGTGTGTCATGGTCTACCAAAAAAAGAAATAAAAACTATTTATTGAAAGAGGTCAAAACTTACATACACAACTAATATGTGTTCAGTCACTAATTTATACCATATATGTAATTTATAGGTTTAACAACTGACCACACTTACCACATAACATCTCCCTATATCCAATTATATAGATACAAACATTAATTGCACATTTACTACTTGCAAGGAAAGCTACAGAAATCTACAGATGTATAAGAATGGTGCCTATCCTCAGAGTTTATAATCTACTGAAAGTTAAGTATGTGGTAACTACAATAATGCACTAATTGCATCATAAAGTTTAGAAAAGCCAACATAACTAAATAATATAACGAAGGTAATTTATACAATAGGTTAATTATTTACAAAATAACATGCAAAAACAAATGAAAAGATATATAGATCAATGCCAAATAACTTGGAAAAAACAGAATTTAAAACAAATACCTGGGACAAAGACTTAATTTGCATTGCAAAGTGATCATTTTTGTAGGGTTATTGCACATACTGTGTGGAATTTAAAAATTATTAATTAATAAATGACATAGAGGTTTATACTAAAATTTAAAGTCTCTTAATATTACCAAATTGATAATTACCATAACTGGGGAAAAAAGAAAGCCCACAAGATTTTTTTTTCTTTTCAAGAATGGTTCTCTTTTGCGGGGGCTGGGGTGAGGGCTGCAAGTGGGGTTGGGTGGTAAAGGGAGATACAGGGATGATACCGAGCAAAGCTAGCCTAATGTGCTTTTACGCTTAAAGGAAATGAGTTTTTCAAAATGTGGACTGGGATATATTTTTTCTAACAATATAGTCTTAACAGCCTTACTGTAAATAAAAAATGCCGCAAAGACATAAAATAATGGGGAAAAGGCTTACGTTATCCGACATTTAAAAAAAAAAGTGTTAAGATTCTCAAGACTAAATTCCTCTTAATTATTTCTGTACAATTACTCAAATGACAGGAAACAATTTTTAAAAATCAAGATTTTAAAACATGCTGCTAACAGTCTTTTAAGACCCTTTTTAACTAAGCAAGGGAAAGTTCAAGAACAAACTGGCAAAGGCCATACTTAAGAAAGAATTGTTCAATTGTGAAATGAAACACTACCCCAAGTGGAAACTGTTCAAAGTGCAACCAAGTGCAATCAAAGGTTAAGAACTGAAGACTGGATAAATAATTATTGAGATCAATGATGTGTAGTGAAACAGTTTCAGAATAGATTTATTCAAGACAAGTCTTGAGAGTAGAGAGTACAAACTTAACACTGACCCCACTCAGTTATCCTGCTATCACCAGAGCTAAACCACAGGGATTACAGGCTTAACTAGAAAAGCACTGGTTACACACTGAAGGGCTTGGATAGCAACAATGTTAACAGACTGTATACAAAAAGAAATGTATCCACACTATGTGACACTGTTCCGCTTAAATATATGACTAAAATCCTAATCACAATAATATTTTAAAATACCATTACCGCCTTATACTGGTATGTATATACTCTGCATTTTCAAAGACCCATCTATGTACACTGCTTCATTTGATCTCCATACAGCTTTTTAGGAGTTTGGCAGAAACAGTTGTTCCTATTTTTACAGAAGAGGAAAGTTTAGGAAAGGTTATGTAACTTGTTCCAGGCTCCAAAGCTTGTCCAGGCTCCAAGGCTGTATGAAATGGCAAAATTCAGACTAGAACTTTGACCTACCACAATACCATTCTGCTCCTCTAATGCTGCAAACAAGTTTCTTTTATCCTAATTATTTCCACTAAAAAAAAAAAAAAAAAATCACATGTGCTTGGGGAGAATATAGAAGGAACAGTAAATCAGGCACCCCAGTCAAACAAATAGCTTTAAAATAGGGAGTAAAAATGGTTAAGATTATGATAGTTAAGGACAGAGTCTTCTCAGCTAAAACCATCAAAACATCCCCCAAAGTGATATATTTGTAAATCCTCCATATAAAATCCAGTTTACAGCTCTGAAGAGTTTTGGGTTTTTTTAAGATGTAAAATCTTTTTCCTATTTCTGTCATTTTAAATAAATCAATGACTTGGATGGTCTATTAAAGACTACATAAGGTTTTTTACTAAAAATCCACCCCAAGATTTTACTAAATACCTGCAATATGCTAACCACTAGAGCAGGGATATAAGAATCCAGAGAATTCTAAAACACACTTGGAGCCTGTAAAAGTACTCTACTAATAGGTAAATGGATACCTAAATACAAAGTACCAGGTTACCAGCTACTGAAGCCTGAAAACAGAACCATGTTTGTGACAATGCCTGTTTCCCCATATCCTCCCAACACTGGACATCATCATTCTTTTCAGTATAACAATTAAATGATTACAAGTTGTAGCTCATTATTTTAATTTACATTTCTTTGAGCACTAGTAAGGTAACATTATTTTCATGGGCTTATTGGTCATTTATACTTCTTATTGTTTTGCCTGCTTAAATCACATTTCATTTGGGGTGCTTTTCTTTCTTACAGATGTGTACGTGTCCCTTACTTATAAAAGATTTTAATTCTATATCATATGTGTTGCAAATCATAAGTTCCTTTATTGAAATGTTGAAAGAGAAACAGAGGTTAACACTGGAGCATTAATATTATTTGATGAGCATTACTTACATTGTTTTTCAGTGTTTTGTTACATAAACCAGACTGAGAAATCTGGATTTGTCTTTAGTAATCCTATTTGTGTACAGGACTTTGCTCTAAGAAGTTGGTTTTCTTGTTCTTTCTTGCTATCCTTCAGCCCTGACTATTGGCTCCAAAGACTAGAGCAAGAAACATGCTTTGGGTCTCCTGATATCAGGGCTGCTAAACCAGCTGAGGGAATATATGTCACTTTTAGTTTGACAGAAAGAAAAAAAAATGCAAATCAAACTGATTATCATCTTCCTCAAACTGTCCCACCTTCTCAACATCACTTTGCTGGGTGAGTTATTTCCCAGGTACTCTTTCCTTTCTCCCGTTTCTGAACAGCACATGTCACTAGCCATCAAGGCTTGACATCAATTTCATTATGATTCTTCAAATGTTTACTCTGTTCCCACTCTGTATCCAGCACTGTGCTAGGTGCTTTGAGCTCACAAGGTAGATAGTTTGTGCACTGAGGAGTTTCCAGTTCTTTCGAGGAATCGTCTACTGCCATTTCTTTCCTATTCTATAATTTCATGCCCAGATTACTACAGTTGCCTTGCCGGTGGTCTTCTGCCTCCAATCTTAATATTTCCAGGCAATCAGCAGACTGTTGCTGGGTAATGGCCCAAAGGCAGCCTTTATACTAAGTCATCCCCTTGCTCAAAATCTGCAGTGGAACCCTGTTATTCACTGCCTAACTTTCAAGATCCCTTAAAGTCTGCCCTCACTTTACTGCTTCACTTTACTATAAGAAGTTCACCCTTTTTGCTGTAGCTCAGTGAGGGAAATTGCTTATATAGCAGTTTCTAACTTGCCATTTAATTATCAAGAGTAATGTTATAATGCTTTGTATTTGAAGAGTGCTTTATAACTGTGCTTACACATATTCCTGTTCATATATTTATTCAATCCAAGGGTTTGACACCAGCTGATTCATATCCACTACCAATGACATATCTATAAACGACTTTTATTTCCAAAGTAAAATAGTGCTTCCAAATCTACAAAATCAAAATAACTTTCATATGTATTGATTCTGTGACATCCTTTACAATGAGTAATCTGAGAAGCATATAAAAAGATGACACAGGGACTTCCCTGGTGGCGCAGTGGTTGAGAGTCTGCCTGCCGATGCAGGGGACATGGGTTCGTGCCCCGGTCTGGGAAGATCTCACATGCCGCGGAGCGGCTGGGCCCGTGAGCCATGGCCACTGAGCCTGCGCATCCGGAGCCTGTGCTCCGCAACGGGAGAGGCCACAACAGTGAGAGGCCCGCGTACCGCAAAAAATATATATATATATGACATGGGCAATATTGTACTACAAGTGTACTTATTTTTTGGAGAGGTTATTTACTTTTTTTTTATGCTTTCAAGAAATTCAAACCCCGCAGATTAAAAAGTCTTTAATCCTTGTCTTATCCCAGAGGTAACTGCTATTAACCATCTCTTGGATGTTCTTCCAGACATTTCTGTTTTCTATGCTTGATGCCTTTCCTCCTATTTTGATAAAGTTTCCGACAGCAAACAACAGCATTAAGAATCATTTCATTGATTTTAGAGCTGTGGGCCCAATGGGGATTTCTTCCTGTATTCTGTTCATGTCCTGACTGCTACCAAAAAGTATTTAAGATGCCTTAAATGTGCAAGGACTATTAAAAAATGGAAAAATTAAGAAAACGTTACATCAGAGAAAGAGAAGCCTACTCAAAGCATATGCTAATGGTAGTTACTCTATTTGGGGACAGTGTCAGGTTTACCCTTAAGCTTCTTGACAGCCAAAGAAAAGGCAGAAAACACAGAGCTGCCATACTATTTTCACTGTTTGGTAGAAAGACACAATCACCCCAGTTCATCAGAGTCTTTTCCAGAATGGCCATAAATGTATCTAAATATTTGAAGGCCTCCAAAATGTTGTGATAGTTTAGAAAGCAACGTCTTAAATTAGGTCCCTTTAATTTAAGGGACTTAATCTGTCTCAACAACAAGAAAGCATCAAAGGTCTCCTTAAAGGGAGAAGAAACTGAAAATGAGAGACTGAGTCCCCTCCAGAGTTCAGTCCTGGGACCCCATCTCCTGTTTATCTGCACTCACCACCCGGGTAATCCAATCCAGTCTCCTGGCTTTGAATACCACCTAGAAACTGAAAATAGATCTATATAGCTTCAACCTGTCCCCCCAACTACAGAGTCCTATGCCCCACTGCCTACCTACTATCCCCATCTGAACATCTACTGGGAATGTCCCCTCTCTGTGAATCCGGCCCTCCTCCAGTCTTTCCTATCTCGGTAAACCACCACCTTATCCTTCTCTCTCCCTTTCAACCCACATCAGCAAATAAGCAAATCCTGCCATAGCGACCTTCAAAATGTTTCCAGAATTTAACTTCTTTGCACCACCTCCATCCCTACCACCTGTCTGAATCACCCCCATCTCTGATGCAGATTACTGCGATAACTTGACAGATCTCTCTGCTTTCACTTCTTTTTTTTTAATGAAAAATTACAAGTGTGGACAAGAAGAGTTAATAGGATAATAAACTCCAATATGCCCAACATACTTCTCCACTTCCACTCTTGCTCCCCTAGAACCTATTCCTCACACAGCACTGAGAATGAGCCATTTAAACCTTAAATGAGGTCATGTTGCTCCTCCACACTCTCCAATGGCTTCCCATCTCAATCAGGGCAAAAGCCAGTCCTTACTCTGAACTAAATGGTCCTACATGACCTGACCTCCTGTGATCTCTCATCTCTCACTCTGTTCCCCTAGATGACTTCACTCCAGCCTGGGATGCCCCCTAAGCTCACTTTGACATCAACTTGAGCACAGTGCCCAGCACACAGTCACTATTATTGGCTTTTTACCCCCTTTACAAAAGGTTTTAATTCTTGATGTCATTTAATCCCCATCATAATCCTGGAAGTTATTAGGTAAGGTGGCTACTAATATTCAGAGAGGTCATGTAATTAGACAGCAGAAACAGGATTTATAGCCTGACCTAACTTCAAAGACAATTCACTTTCCCCACTGCAGTTCACCTTCTGGCTGTCAGGATCACACAGCCGTTAAAAACACAGGCTCTGGCATCAGACCACAGGAACTTGTAACTCATCTTTACCAGTTATTATGCAACTGCAGTACAGAAAAGAAATCATGTCAATCTTACTTCAAAAGATTGCAGTTTCAATTACCCAAAAGTGCTACTCCTCCAGTTCAAGAATAGAAAGCATTCTGCCTTTCTTACTGTCCAAAAAAGAGGTTCTCCTTGCTGGAACACTTCGATATTCTTTGTGTTCACGCCCTCAAGACAAAACTTAATATTCAGAGAACTCGATACAGCTCACCTACTGAGGAAACCTCAAACCTATTCCATTCCCAACATTTCCTTCAGATAGGTGCGAACATTTCTTGAAAGATGTAATGTGTACGAAACCAAATGTCCCTTGTTGTAATTATCAGCCAAAGGCTTAGCAGTTCTTATATCCAGATTTAAATCTCCCATAATGCTTTATATTATGGAATATAAAACACAGCAATCATATTTACATGAAGAGACTATCTTAAGTGATACCCTTAACTTTGCGCTTGGCCAGGTGATTTCCTTTGGCCAATGAAAGGTGAGTAGAAGTGACACGCCACTACTAAACAGAAGCTTTATGAGACACCAAGGGGATCCATTTTTATTTTCCCTCTGCCGGAAGAACAGCCATGATGAAAGTTGCTCCTTCAGCTGGGATCCTGAAATTATTAAGACACATAAAGCAGAGACACAGCTGACCAGAAGCTGAAAGGTCAGGTAGGTATGAAATTACCCTTTTTTTTAAAAATAAATTTATTTTATTTATTTATTTTTATTTTTGGCTGTGTTGGGTCTTCCCTCCTGTGAGTGGGCTTTCTCTAATTGCAGCGAGCGGGGGCTACTCTTCGTTGCGGTGCGTGGGCTTCTCATTGCAGTGGCTTCTCTTGTTGCGGAGCATGGGCTCTAGGCATGTGGGCTTCAGTAGTTGCGGCCCATGGTCTCAGTAGTTGTGGCTCATGGTCTCTAGAGCGTAGGCTCAGTAGTTGTGGCACACAGGCTCAGTTGCTCCGCGGCATGTGGGATCTTCCCAGACCAGGGCTCGAACCTGTGACCCCTGCATTGGCAGGTGGATTCTTAACCTCTGCACCACCAGGGAAGTCCTGAAATTATCCTTTATTATTATAAACCATTGAGATTTGTCTGTTAACTCAGCATAACCTAGTAAAAGTTGACTTATACGAGAAACAAGGTACTCCATTTCTTAAGGTCTTACTTCTTACTGGCCTCTGAGCTAGTCATAGGATTAACTGATTAGTAATTTTTCCACAAACAAGATACTCCAATGTTATAAATCCTAGGTTTGCTTACTCCTCTTTACTATTTTTTGCTTACTCAGGTAAAAATATGCTGACCAGAACAAAATTAACGCAGGAGAAATGTTAGTGCACATGATAAAACCTGAACTCAGGGCATCTGTGTTTTAAAAAAGTTAAAGCAGAGGGTAGTGGTGGTTAGGGAAGAACAAAACCCATTGGTAGCCTAGAAAGTTCACAGCTAGGTCACAGGCTAAAAAGTGGTAGAAAATATCAGTGAAAAATTCTACATTTTCACATAAACTAAACTAAACTAAACCTGGCTCTCCAGCCAAGTTTGGCAAATATTTTTCCCAAAACACTAATTTTCTGCCTTTTGGGACTTTCACAAGCACTGGCTGCAATACCATCCCTGAGGCAATGACAAAATAAACAGATACACTGTCCCTGTTTACCTTTTTCTTAGAACTGAAAAACTCCAATCTGAGTTCAACAAATTCAAAGGTAATAAATACAGGAAAACTGATCCACATAAACACGTATTGCTGCAAAAGGTTTTACAAAACAAGTTTATAAACTAAGATTATAAATTCGTCACAACAAAAACAGCAGGAATTTATTCAACCAATCTCAAAGACACACCAACCACTCCCCAGCCCACCCCACCCCCCAAAAAGGGCTACATCAAACAATAAAGGAACGAATGAACAAAGTCCCTTCTTTACAAAAGGCAATATTCTAGGTCCCTTAGGAGATACAAAAGATAAAATGAGATACTTGCATTTACGGAATTGAGTGGAAAAGATGTAAATAAATAAAAAGTTGTAAGTATTAATAAATAAATAGCAATATATTTTTTTTAAAGGAAAAAAAAAAGTTACAACATGTGCCTTTAGGCCCTGACATGAAATATTTTGGGGAAAATCTGGCAAAAAAGGCCTGAACTATACACCCCCTGACCAAATACCACAATATCAAAATTTGTCCTTGCCCCAAGAAGTAGATTGGATTAACAGAGAATGGCTATGACCTTAAACAAGGAATATCCAAAGTCTGTGTCCCTTCCATAAAGATATATGCTAGGTCTGGACAGCCGAAGAGTGTGGTTAGCAAGATGAACAAAGATGCGCAGAGAGCAGCAACTAACCAAAAGTTGATAGAAACTGGAGAAAGAGAACGCCTCAAAGAGTTGCTGAGAGCTAAATTAATTGAACGTGGCTGGAAGGATCAGTTGAAGGCACACTGTAAAGGTAATTAAAGAAAAAGGACTAGAACACGTTGCTGTTGATGACTTGGTGGCTGAAATCACACCAAGAGGCAGAGCCCTGGTACCTGACGGTGTAAAGAAAGAGCTCCTACAAAGAATAAGAACATTCCTTGCTCAGCATGCCAGCCTTTAAGACTGAATTAGATTGTGTTGTTTTGTGGTTTTATTTCTGAAAGTAAAATCTGCCATAAATTAGGAATTGATTTCCCAAAATAAAATCCTTTTTTGTATGATGATATACAGTTTTCAGTAATGATGTATACAATTGTATTGATTTTTTTCCCTAAATTTGTTATTTTAATAAATATCTCATGAATGAAAAAAAAAAAGATATATGCTGAGGAAGAAAAGTATATTCAATATCCTGCTTAGGTCTTCTTTGTTTAGAAAACCTGGCTGCTTGTTCAGTATTTTATTACACATCTCCGTAAACAAATTGGGAGAAATTTGTCTCTCTGTATTCCCTGATAAGATGTAGGAAAACTGGGATTGGGAGGTCAATGTGGGCCAACAATTTTAGCCCAGGAAAGATATTAATAAATATTGGGCCATACATCTGCCCTACGTACCTACCCCGCACTCATTTAGATATTCCCCACAAAGACTTGGCTGTACACAAATCCACTCCTATGTCCGTACCAACTGCCAAGTACATCAGGCAAACCACTGAGATTACTAAAACCTCCCACTTTTGGTGTATTCCTCAATACACCATCTTCCAACTGATCCCCCCACAATAAAACTCATGCAAGTGCCCCTTTAATTAAAAAAAATTTTAACTGTTATAAAAGCTTCCATTTGAAAAATTTTTATGAAAGAGATTTAAAAAATAATACTTTGGATTCCCCGATTCCAAACATTTAGTTATGAACATGCACTTATTTCTTACCTTATCAATATATTTACACTTACAAAGATTCATCTTGCACCAGTCTTCTACATCGAAAAATTACAGCCCACAATATACCAAATTCAAGAATTTCCTGTTATATAATGAATGTCGGCTCATCTTTCTCAGTTCTATTAAGTTGCAAATTCTATGAAACTAGTTTACTTTAAAAAGTAAGTTACAAAGTTAGCTGCAACGGGGAAAAAAATTTTGTTGGCAGAAGAAAAAAATAGTGATGAAATTTGACCTTGACAAATTATTTGATGTGAATACAAAGGCCTCTGGCTTGTGAAGACATGGGCTCAACCTGTGACCTGTGTATTTTAGTTCCTAGCCACTGAATGAAAAGAAAAATATATCAACTTACCAACAACTGATGCACCTCTTTCTGCAAAAGCCAGGGCATAGGCTCGGCCCAATCCTATTGAAAAAAAAAGAAAAAAATCAGAAGGTTGAGCAAATGTTAGCATAATTTTTCTCAACTCAATCCCTATTGCAAAGTAACTGGTGAACAATTAATTACATTACAAGGGTAGAGCCTTCATTGGCACTCTCAGCCTCTACTTCACCTACTTCTACTTTGAGGGGCTGGAAAGCTTAAAACTGTATTTTCCACCTATTCTACCTACCATTTCCTATCATTCTACCTAGCTTCTAGGATGGATGCTAGATGTGAATTGGGTTCCACCATTAAACGCATTTGCATGAAATGTGGAAGGAGGAAATGAGGCAGAAGCCACCTTACTGTGACTTTTGGATGTTACTGTTGGTTAAGAAGGTGATTTCTTGAGGCTACCTAGGTATTAAGCAGATATAGTGGCAGCTTCTAGATCTAGCTCCCTAATTTCTGGATGGCAGCTTCCATTCTCTAGATCCCTGGGGCCAGTGGCTATTTGGGCTGTGGCAGTTCCAATGGTAGCCTCAGAGGTAGTGGCTCCACTAATGGACCAGTTTTATACTGTTCCACAAGGAATTCCAAGAGGAATTGCCTAAAACCCAACTGCCTAAATTAAGTCCTTTCCTGTTTCAAATATCTAGTGGTTTCTATATCCTGCTCAGAACCTTGACTACATAATCACCAAACACAGGAAATATTTAATTCAGACTCAAAGGTATGAGGTGTAAATTTATACATCCAAAAATGGATACGTGCCTATATAAATTTTATAGGCAGAGAATATCTCAGGAAGACTATATAAGAGACTGGCAATTAGTGGTTACCTCTGGGGAACAGAATTGTGTAACTAGCAACAAGGGGTGGAAAGCTTACTTCTGTATTGTTTAAATCATTTTAACATGCATACGTTTTTTAAAATGTAATTGATAAATTTAATTGGTAGTTAATTTAATTTGAATTGATAAACAAGTAAACAAATATTGAGATGGCTAAATTATCAGGCTCTTCTAAAAAGAACCCAAACTATAAAGTTTTCCAAAACTAAAAGATCACCAAATAATTTATTTTAAAATTTAATCCACTCTGAATGGATGAGAGAGAACCCACCCAATATAATAACTCACGTCTCCTCATATTTTATCAGATCTAGGCTGAAGCATTTGCTCTAAACATGAGGTTTTCAGAGAAATCAAATACTCATAACCAGAACGCAAAAAAAAAAAAAAAAAATGGTAAAGTGGAAAATCATCAGATGAAAGAAATGGGGTATGTCTCTAGTACAGATTGATCTAAGTTAATCAGAGAATTATCTCAAAACCAAGCTATACAATACTCTGAAAAGATATGTAAGTAATCTACTTTTACCATAAAGGCCCATGCAAACTGTACACAAATCTGTATATAAAGTTAAAAGTGACATTCTCCTCCCTGTTTCCCTGTAACACCACTTGTCCATTAACAGGTTCGCTAAGTGTCCTCCCATGTTTTTATATCTGTGCTTACATAAACATTATTTAAATACTTTATGTGTCTTAGTCTGTCTCCCCAACTAAACTAGAAGATCCTTGTAGGTTGAGATTATGTCCTTCTTTTACATTTCCCACAATGCCCAGCACATCTTTACAGTCAAAATGCACAAAAAGTTAAATCCAAGAGCCTCTATTTTCTCTTAATCCTCTTTTAAATCCTGTCTTAACTTTCTCCCACACCTAAGTTCATTGTCAACTGTCCTCTCTTCCCCATTTCTCTTCAGACCTTAACTTCTTTAGCATTGTCAAATATCAGTTGATTCTTTTCTCACAGTGCTTGTTCAGTGCTCTCTTCAGTGGGTTAGACTTTTCTCTGCTTCAAGTTGACAGAGCCTCTGAGATTAGCTTCCTGGACTATTTCACCTTCTAGCTTTACCAATCAAAGGAAGTCAAATGACTTCGAAACCTCTCCTGACTCCAGAATCTCCAACTACTCACACACTTCTCACTTCACTATCTCCAGATCTACAGCTTGCTATTTTATAACCATCTCAAATTCACAATGGCCAGACTCCCTTCTTCCATGGCCCACCTCCACCACTCTCACAACTACATCCCCAGCAACTACTACAATCAGCTAATAAATACGAATTCCCATTATCCCACCCATCATGGCAAAATTGTTTACCTTAATCCTAGACAATTCTAAACCTCTCCTTCCAGGTCTCCCATTAAACTATTCAATATTCCAAGCTAAACAACAGCACCTGAATAGTGCAAAGATATTTCTATTCATCTCTAGAACACGCATGGGTTGGAGTCAGACTAATTCCCAGACACAGGCCTGGCAGGCATTCACGGACACCCTCCTGGGATGTTTAGCAGTGCCTCAATTCTACAGATATGTATCCTTAAATGAGAACCCCAAGACCTCAAGGACAACAGTCTTCATGATAGGACTGGAATTAGATCTCAATCTCTCTTTCATAATGATGGCCCACTGTAGACCTAATGACAGTCTCAACTTTACCACAAAATTATATCTGCCCCAGATCAGTATTCAAATCTAATGGCTAGTAATTGTATCATAATCCAGGCTCTTTAAAATATGAATCAGTTCATGAACAGGAGGTGCTAAATTCAGAACTGTCTAGTCACAACCCATTAATACTTCACAAAATCAACTTAGTGGGTTGTAATCTGCATTTACTTAATGAAAAAGAATAGAAAAGTTCAAAGTGCACTGCATTTACTATGTACCGTGTCATGAGCTTGTTTCAAATATAGTGTGTGTGCGTATACCAGGTCTTGGTATAAAATGTATTTCATACTGTGAATCACTCACTGTCAAAAGAGGTTTAAAACATGAGTGCATTACTTATTTCCATCAAAAGCAAAGTGTAAACAAAATGTTTTCCCCAAAACATAATCATTTTAGAATAAATATAGCTATGGATATAAAACATTTGGCCACCAATTAATACTAAAGATATTTTCTGAAAGGAAGCATGCGAATCCATTTTATAAATGGAGACATGAAAATACGTATGAATTAACTGTCAGAATTCCACTGTTTGTGACTTTTAATATATAATTCAAATTAATTCTGCATTAAGTCCATTCTAGGTATAAGGCACTACCAGTGGGTAATCAAAGGCCCATAAGGTCAAGGTCCCTGCACTTGGAGATTACAGAGATCATGGACAGGTGGGAAATAGTGTAAAACCTCACTGCAAAGCATCCGTGTGGGTATGAGTGGTTTGTCTTAAATTTTGTCCTTTAAACATAGGGTTACTCTGGGACTTCCCTGGTGGTGCAGTGGTTAAGAATCCACCTGCCAATGCAGGCGACACGGGTTCAAGCCCTGGTCCGGGAAGATCCCACATGCCATGGAGCAACTAAGCCTAAGCGCCTAGAGCCCGGCTCTGCGACAAGAGAAGCCACCGCAAAAAGAGGTCCGCGCACCGCAACAAAGACCTGATGCAGCCATAAACAAATAAATAAATAGAAATAAAAATAGGGTTATTTCACATAACCAATCTCCGCTTGGCTTCTGAAATACAGGAAGATCTGGTCCACTTCAGAAAGGCCTCTGATCTCCAGTTCCTACTGCCCCCACACCACTCTCATTTTATTCCTCTATCGCCTGCCTGAGTCCTGCAGGCATTCTGCTCTCCAGTTCCTACTGCCCCCACCCCACTCTTATTTTATTCCTCTATCGCCTGCCTGAGTCCTGCAGGCATTGGAGTTTGCAATCCGCTTGATAAACACACAAAGTCCAAAACGGAGGACTCTTATCAGATGCCTTTTTTTAAAGAAGGCCCTCTCAAGAACTTAAAATCATCCGACAGAGGGAAAGATGACTGACTTTTCAAAGGCAAGGGGCTGACATTTCTACTCCTGCGGGGGTGATTCCAGTCCCCAGACGGCTTTTCAGCCACGTTTAAAACACTTGACAGAGGCCTAGGGAGTCTATTAACAGGAAGAGTCGCAATCGATACGCACAGACGGGCGTCGGGATGAATTTTACCTAGTTTTGCAACCCGCAGCCGAGCCCGGCCTCTCTCCTCTCATGACCTGAAGCCTTGAGAAGCTCCCACAGGGTTGGGGGGGTGGAGAAGTGGGCAGCACCAGGAGTTTCTGGCTCCCCACTCAAGGCTGGCCAGCCCCTTCTCTCCATCCTCAGCCGATTAGGCGCCCGGAGAACAATCGTTGTCTGTCCTCCCACCCTCAACCCCATCGAGTCCAGTCGCTCGCTCCCCAAGCCGCCCCGCCACCGCTGCCCGCAGCCCAGATGCTGAGATCGCAACTACGCCTGCGTGCAGATTCCAGACCAAAAAAGGGGGACTCCCAGCACGAGAGCGAGCTGGAGGACGCCGGCCCTCCAGCCTTCGCGTACTCACCTCCCCCCGCGCCGGTGACCAGTACCACCCGCCCGTCGAACCTCAACGGCACGGCCATAAGTCCAGCCTGCAGCGACACACATACACTAGCAGAACTACTGGAGTTCAGACTGCGGGACAAGGAGGACAGGAGGTAAGGCTGGGTCAGGACGGCAATGACCTGCCAGTTTCTGCGGAGGAGAGAAACGCCGAAGTTTTCCAAGTGCGCCTGCGCAGCGATCCCTTGGAACTCTGGGAAATGTAGTCCAGCATGCCTCCAGTCGCGGCGAGAGCCTGCCCAAGAAGCTTGGCTTGAAAGGGCCAGTTCTGCGGCCGGAAGTAATGGGAGCTGCTGGGAACTGTGTAGTAAAATGATTGACTACCCTAACTTCATTCATACTTTCATCCATCGTTTTGTCATTCACTCAACAAGAGTTTTCTGGATTTAGGCGAGGATGCAGCCCCTATTCCTAAGTAGCTTTCAGAAATAGCAAGGGGTGGGCTTCCCTGGTGGCGCGGTGGTTGAGAGTCCACCTGCCGATTCAGGGGACATGGGTTCGTGTCCCGGTCCGGAAAGATCCCACATGCTGCGGAAAGGCTGTGCCCATGAGCCATGGCCGCTGAGCCTGCGCGTCCGGAGCCTGTGCTCCACAACGCGAGAGGCCGCAACAGTGAGAGACCCGCGTACCGCAGGAAAAAAAAAAAAAAAAAAATATATATATATATATATATATATAGCAAGGGGTAAAAAGGATTTCTTAGAATGTAATCCTTGGATCTCTTGGATGGAAACCATCTGGAAAGACGCAGAGTCCTGGGCCCCCAGGCTGACCTCCCAAATGGAACCGTTACCAATGGACCCTCACTAAAGTCCTAGCCAGGCGCCGACACCCAGGGAGGTTCTTTTTCCGCTCAGATTCGCACAGCCAATCATGAAACCTATGCTGAGACTGGAACAGCAGAAGCTTTAATTAACGGCCAAAGAATGGAGAAGCGCAAATTTAGTTCGCAAATCAACTTCACAACCCAATTGGGACAGAGACACCATATGTTTAGGAGGGCCGAGGTAAAAGGGAGGGATCTGGAAAGAGTGGGAGGCATACTCACGTCTTATCTGAGAACAGGGTTGTGGTTTGGACACAGAACTGATGCAACACTTTTTCAGTCCTTGTATGGGCTTTTCCAGATGTTGTCAAGGCGATCGTCACCTGTCATGGTACTGGTGGATGGGTCCTTTAGCATGCTAACGCATATAATGAGGATCAAGGTCTACTAGAAGTCAAATCTTCTGTCATCTTGAGTCTAGTTGTTCTAACCAGTCCTTGCTTTTCTCTTTGCAGCTTCCTCCTAAACTTAGATAAGAACAACTGGTTTCCATTCGAGGGAGGGGCAGGGATATGATTCTGGGGCAACAGCCTTGGTAACAGAATCTCAGGGGACAAAAAAATGTCAACAGGTGCTCCTAAATGATTTTTGCTTTTGGATGGTGAGTACAGTCAAATGATGTAGGTTTTCTCAATTTTGACACTATTGAAATTTGGGGTCAATAATTTTTTTGTTATGTGGGGTTGTTCAGTGCACTGTAAGATGTCTAGAAACATCCCTGACCTCCACCCACTAGATGCCAGTAGCACCCCCCCAAGTCACAAAAATCAAAATTGCCTCCAGACATTGCCAAATGTCCTCAGTTGGGGTGGGGTGGGGATAATCCCTGAATGAGAACAACTAGTTTATAATAAGATAAACTAAGCCTCAGAAGTAACATTTTTGGAAACATAATTTTACTAGAAAATATAAACTTTAATGTTTATTTTCCAAGGTGAAAATAATGCTTTCTAAATAGTTACTAAATAGCTTCAGTGGTGTCCAATTTTCAAGCGTGAAATTTCATTTTGGATATTGTCACGCATTTTAACAGAACTGAATTGAACATACGAATCTTCATGTGGTGTCTCATAAGTCAATATCTTAGGCAAAGAGGAATCTGAAACTTTTTGAGTAATAGCTATGTTTGGTTTCTGATTAAGTCTCCATTTGTTCACACTCTCAATATACTATCTCTGTCCAAAAGACATAGTGATGATATGGGCTTCCCTAGTGGCACAGTGGTTAAGAATCTGCATGCCAATGCAGGGGACATGGGTTCAAGCCCTGGTCCGGGAAGATCCCACAGGATGTGGAGCAACTAGGCCCGTGCCCCACAACTACTGATCCTGTGCTCTAGACCCCACGAGCCACAACTACTGAGCCCACGTGCTGCAACTACTGAAGCCCCGGCACCTAGAGCCCGTGTTCCACAACAAGAGAAGCCACCACAATGAGAAGCCCATGCATTGCAACAAAGAGTAGCCCCCACTCGCCACAACTAGAGAAAGCCCATTTGCAGCAACGAAGACCCAACGCAGCCAAAAATAAAATAAATTTTAAAAAATTTAAAAAAGACATAGTGATGATAAATAAAATACAAAAAGAGAATTATAAAGCTAGGATCAAATAAAAATCTTTGTATTTCCAGATAGAAACCCAAAGCAGAGAATGGGGCTATACTCACAGATCTATCCTCACAACTTACTGGAATCCAAGTGCAGAAGCAGGAAAATATACCTGGAAGGTAAAGGTGATAAAGGAGATTGGGGCTCAGCTCTCTGAGAAGTCATCAGCTAGTGTCCTTCTGTTAAAAAACAATTTTTTTTAATAGCCATCCTGAAACTCTGCCTGGGGTTCAGTTGATACATAGAAAGAAACTTCCTCCGTGAATGTTGGACATTCCTTATGAGATCATTTTACTTCTTCCTGAAGTTTATCCTTTAGAAAAGAGCTTGCCAGATGAGGTGTCATGAATGGATTACAGATGTGCATGAAATTTTGATATCCTCAACCCTTAGTGCGGCTGTGGAGAACAGAATGGCTAGAACGCCCTGGCTGATCTCTGACCTGTGACCATTCTTATCTAGAGTTGACCCTTGAACAACATGAGTTTGAACTGTGCAGGACCACTTATGGGTGAATTTTTTTTCAATAGTAAATGCTACAGTACTACAAGATCTGAGGTTAGTTGAATCCATGGTGTGGCACCATGGATATGAAGGACCAACTATAAATTATATGAGGACTTTCAACTGCACAGAGGGTCAGCGCCCCAACCCCTGTGCTGTTCAAGGGGTTGTTCAACCCCTGTGTTGTTCAGCGCCCCAACCCCTGTGTACTTCTGTCAGAATACTGCAGGAATATTTTATATGTGTGCTGCGATTTGAAAATATTTAGGAGTTAAAGTATTAGTACTTCTTATAAGAATCTTCATTAGTTTGCTAGGGCTGCCATAACAAATACCACAGACTAGTGACTTAAAAAACCGAAATTTATTTTCTAACAGTTGCAGAGGTTGGAAGCTAAGATCAAGGTGTCGATTTGTTTGGTTTCTTTTGAGGCCTCTCCTAATGGCCGCAGATGGCTGCCTTTCACTGTGTCTTCACATGGTCTTTTCTTGCAGCAGATACCCCGGTGTTCCTTTGTATGTCCAAATTTCCTCTTCTTACATGACACCAGTTAGATTGGATTAGGGCCCACTCTAACAGCCTCATTTTAAATTAATCTTAATTTTAAAGGCCCTGTCTCTAAATACACTCACATTTTCTGGTCCTAGGGGTCAGGGTTTCAACAGAAGAATTTTGAGGGAACACAATGCAGCACCAACAGGGATTACTGTTGATAAACTCTTACTATTTTACTTGAAAATATCTTCATTTCACCCTCAGTATTAAATGATAATTCAGTTGGATATAAAACTGTCAATCATAAACTATGATCAAGTAGGATTTATTCCAGGGATGCGAGGATTTTTCAATATCCTCAAATCAATCAATATGCTAAAACACATTAACAAATTGGAGAATAAAAACCATATGATCATCTCAGAAAAGCAGAAAAATCTTTTGATAAAATTCAACATCCATTCATGATAAAAACACTTCAGAAAGGGAACATACCTCAACATAATAAAGGTCATATATGACAAACCCACAGCTAACATCATACTCAATGGTGAAAAGCTTAAAGCATTTCCTCTAAGATCAGGAAGAAGACAAGTATGATCATTCTCACCACTTTTACTGAACATAGTTTTGGAAGTCCTAGCCACAGCAATCAGAGAAGAAAAAGAAATAAAAGGAATCCAAATTGGAAAAGAAGTAAAACTGTCACTGTTTGTAAATGGGATTGATGCTATACGTAGAACATCCTAAAGACACTGCCAGAAAACTACTAGAGCTCATCAATGAATCTGGTAAAGTTGCTGGACACAAAACAAATACACTGAAATCTGTTGCATTTCTATACACTGACAACAAAATATCAGAAAAAGAAATTAAGGAAACAATCCCATTTACCATCACATCAAAAAGAAATACAGGGCTTCCCTGGTGGCGCAGTGGTGGAGAGTCCGCCTGCCGATGCAGGGGACACGGGTTCGTGCCCCGGTCCAGGAGGATCCCACATGCCACGGAGCGGCTGGGCCCGTGAGCCATGGCCGCTGGGCCTGCGCGTCCGGAGCCTGTGCTCCGCAATGGGAGAGGCCACAACAGTGAGAGGCCCACGTACCGCAAAAAAAAAAAAAAAAAAAAAAAAAAGAAATACAGAGGAATAAACCTAAGGAGACAAAAGACCTGTACTCTGAAAACTATAAGATGCTGATGAAAGAAATTAAAGACCCCACAAACAGATGGAAAGATATACCCTGTTCTTGGATTGGAAGAATCAATATTGTTAAAATGACCATACTACCCAAGACAATCTATAGGTTCAATGCAATCCCTATCAAATTACCAATGGCATTTTTTCACAGAACTGGAACAAAAGATTTCACAATTTGTACGGAGACACAAAAGACCCCGAATAGCCAAAACAATCCTGAGAAAGAATGGAGCTTGAAGGAATCATCCTCCCCGACCTCAGACCACACTACAAAGCTACAGTAATCAAAACAATAAGGTACTGGCACAAAAACAGACTAACAGATCAGTGGAATAGGATAGAAAGCCCAGAAATAAACCCATGCATTTATGGTCAATTAATCTATGACAAAGGAGGCAAGAATACACATTGGAGAAAAGACAGTCTCTTCAGTAAGTGGTACTGGGAAAACTGGTCATGTAAAAGAATGAAATTAGAACATTCTCTGACACCATATACAAAAGTAAACTCAAAATGGATCAAAGACTTAAATGAAAGACTGGATACTATAAAACTCCTAGAGGAAAACATAGGCAGAACACTCTTTGACATAAATTGCAGCAATACTTTTTTGGATCTGTCTCCTAGAGTAATGGAAACAAAAACAGAACTAAACAAATTAAACTTAAAAGTTTTTGCACAACAAAGGAAACCATAAACAAAATGAAAAGACAGCCTACAGACTGGGAGAAAACATTTGCAAAGGATGCTACTGACACAGGATTCATTTCCAAAATATATAAGCAGCTCATACAGCTCATTATCAAAAATACAAACAACCCAGACAAAAAATGTGAAGAAGACCCAAATAGATGTTTCTCCAAAGATGACATACAGATGGCCAACAGGCACATGAAAAGATGCTCAATATTGATAATTATTAGGGAAATGCAAATCAAAACTACAATGAGGTATCCCCTTACACCAGTCAGAATGGCCATCATTAAAAAGTCTACAAATAGGGCTTCCCTGGTGGCGTAGTGGTGGAGAGTCCGCCTGCCGATGCAGGGGACACGGGTTCGTGCCCTGGTCCGGGAGGATCCCACATGCCGCGGAGCGGCTGGGCCCGTGAGCCATGGCTGCTGAGCCTGCGCGTCCGGAGCCTGTGCTCCGCAACGGGAGAGGCCACAACAGTGAGAGGCCCGCGTACCACAAAAAAAAAAAAAAGTCTACAAATAATAAATACTGGAGTGGGTGTGGAGAAAAAGGAACCCTCCTACACTGTTGGTGGGAATGTAAACTGGTGCAGCCACTGTGGAAAACAGTATAGAGATTCCTTAAAAAAATAAAAGTCGAGTTACCGTATGATCCTGCAATCCTACTTCTGGGCATATATCTGAAGAAAACTCTAATTCAAAGATATACATGTACCCCAGTGTTCACAGCAGGACTATTTACAATAGCTAAGACATGGAAACAACCCATATGTCCATCAACGGATGACTGGATAAAGAAGGTATGGTATATATATATATATATATATATATACACAATGGAATATTACTCAACCAAAAAAGGAATGAAATAATGCCATTTGCAGCAACATGGATGGACCTAGAGAATATCATATTAAGTGAGGTAAGTCAGTCAGAGAAAGACAATTATCATATGATATGACTTATATGTGGAATCTAAAAAAATGATACAAATGAACTTATTTACAAAACAGAAATAGACTCACAGACATAGAAAGCAAACTTATGGTTACCAAATGGGATAGCAGGGGGCGTGGGGGGAAAATAAATTAGGAGGTTGGGATTAACATATACACAATACTATATATAAATAGATACACAATGAGGACCTACTGTATAGCACAGGGAACTATATTCAATATCTTGTAACAACCTATAATGGAAAAGAATCTGAAAAAGAATAGATATATCTACATATGTATAACTGAATCACTTTGCTGTACACCTGAAACTAACACAACATTGTAAATTAACTATACTTCAATTTTTAAAAATTGTTTAAAAAATGTCATCTGGTGTTATATAAAGTCTAGCATATTATATATTATGCTAGATAATATGAATATTATGCATATTATACTATATTAAAAACTTTAAATTATCTTTCACATATACATATATATTTAACATATGCTGGAATATACATATTTAAATATACTCTAGAATATATTATATATAAAATATTATATATATACATATTAATATGTATATATATACATTCATATGTGTGTGCGTGCGTGTGTATATATGTACACATATACATTCCAGCATATAGCTTTAAATGGCCAGGCATTTGAAGAAACAAGACAATGTGAACAAAATCCATGAGAAATCAAAGGTTATAAAACAGACACCAAGGGCTTCCAGATAAGAGTTACTGACCATAGATTTCAAAATAATTATTCTTATTTGGTTCAAGGTAATAAAAAATGATTGAAAATTTAAGCTATGAATGGAAAATTTTAAATCATCTAATGGATTTTTTAAATAATAAAAATATAATGACTAAATTAAGAATTTCAAAAATGTATTTACTATCAAATTACACATGATAGAATTAGTGATCTGAGATAGGTCAAATAAAATATGTGAAATAAGCACATGGAAAAAATAAAAACATGAAATACTGGAAAAAACTTAAAGGTCAAAGAGATATGTAAGAATTCCAAAGTAGAGAACAGAGAACATGAAGAAAAAGCAATATTTGAGTAAATAATGACTGACAATTAACCAAAACTGATGCAAAATATATAAACCATCTAATTTTAGAATATTCAGGCAAGATAAATACAAACAAAACTAAACCTGACTACATAATGGTAAAATTACAGAATATTGAAGAAAAGATGAAATCTTCTAGGTAGCCAGAAAGAAAATATTCAAATGAACAAAAGTTTAATTTAGTTTGGTTTTTTATTTCTTTATTTTTTCCAGTTTTCCAATTATTGAGAAATAATTGACATACATCATAATATAACTTTATGGTCTACAGCAGGATGGTTTGATTTTTTGATTTGCGTATACTGTGAAGCAACTACCACAATAGGCTCAGCTCACATATAGATACAATAAAAAGAAAAAATAAGCAAAAAGGAAAAAACTGTTTCTCCTTGTTACGAGAACTTTCAGGGTTTACTCTCTTAACAACTTTCCTATACAACACACAGCAGTGCTAGCTATAGTCATCATGTTGTACATTACATCCCTAATATTTATTTATCTAATAACTAGAAGTTTGTACCTTTTAACCACCTTCCTCCAATTGCCCTTCCCCCCACCCTCAGCCTCTGGTAACTACAAGTCTGATCTCTTTTTCTATGAGTTTGACATTTTTTTTTAGATTCCACATATAAGTGAGATGACACAGTATTTGTCATTCTCTGTCTGATTTATTTCACTTAGCATAATGCCTTTAAGGTCCATACATTGTCAGAAATAGTAGAATTTCCTCATTTTTCTGACTGAATAATATTCCATTTTGTGACAGATACCACAACTACTTTACTCATTTTATCTACCAATGTACACTTAAGTTGTTTCCATCTCTTGGCTATTGTAAATAATGCTGCTATGAATATGGGAGGGCAGATATCTTTTGAATTAGAGTTTTCATGTTCTTTGTATATATTCCCAGAAGTATTAGAATTGCTGGGTAATATGGTAATCTATTTTTAATTTTTTGAGGATCCTCCATATTGTTTTGCAGTGGCTGTACCAATTTACAATCCCACCAAACCCTTTCTCCTCATCCATACCAGAATTTGTTATCTCTTGTCTTGTTTATAATGGCCATTCTAACAAGTGCGAGGTGATGTCTCATTGCAGTTTTAATGCATTTCCTTAGTTACTAGTAATGTTGAGCATTTTTTCCATGTGCCTGTTGGTCTTTCTTATATCTTCTTTGAAGAAATGTCTATGCAGGTTCTTTGCCCATTTTTTCACTGTTTGGTTTTTTTTGCTGCTGATTTGTGTAAGTTCTATATATATTTTGGATATTAATCTCTAATCAGTTACAGGGTTTCATATATTTTTCCCATTCCATAGGCTGTCTTTTCACTTTGTTGATGGTTTCTTTTGCTGTACAGAAGCTTTTTAGTGTGATGTAGCCCCACTTGTTTATTTTTGATTTTGTTGCTTGTGCTTTAAGTATCACATTCAAGAAATTACTACCAAGACCCATGTCAAGGAGCTTTATTCCCAGGATGGGGGGCAGGTGAAGTCAAGGTGGCAGAATAGGGGGATGCAGAGTTCACATCTTCTCACAACTAGGGCACCTACCAGGCTCTGGTGGGGGACCTTGGACATCTAAAGGGACAGGAGGAACCCCTGCACAACCAGGTAGGACGTGGGGGGTTGGGAAGAGGGAAGCAAAAGTGGAGGCAGGATAGGACTGGTGCTCCTGAGGGGCGGCTGGGGGAGAGGAGGGGTTCCAACACCCAGAGGGGCCCACTCACCACTAGGGGATCAGCAGGGACAGGGAGATACCTTCAGGGGATCAGAGGGGAATGTGGCCAGCATTACCCTCACTTGCTTGGGCCCCAGCAAGCCTGCTGGGGTCCCAGGCCTGAACCTCCACCCTCTGGGACCCCCTCCAGTCACGCATGTCCTGTGGGCATGGGAGGGAGGGGGGAGGGAGGAGAAGTAGAGGCGAGAGAGAACCAGTACCCCAAGGGGCAGCTGGGGGAGGGGAGGGGTTCCCATGCTCGGAGGGGCCCACTCATGGTGAAGGGATCAGTGGGGACAGGCAGAGAACTTCGGGGGATCAGGGAATCGGAGGGGAATGCAGCCAGCATTTCCTTGACCTGCTTGGGCCCTAGCAAGCCTGCTGGGGTCCCGGGCCTGAACCTCCACCCTCCGGGACCCCCTCCAGCCGCACTGAGCCTAGGCCCAGCTGCCCCTGCCTAAGCCCTGCCCCCCCATCTAACCCCCAAGGCCTTTTCTGGTATTTTTTTTTTTTTTTTTTTTTTTGCTGTTGTGGTTCTGTTTTGCCTTTTTGTTGTTGTTTCATTTATATTATTATTTTTTCTAATATATTTTTTGTTTTTCTAACTTTATTTTATGCTTTATTCTTTGTTATTGTTCTCCTCCTTTTTGTTTGTTACCTTTTTTGTTTTTGCTGCATCCTGCAGCTTGCAGGATCTTGGTTCCCAGGACAGGGGTCAGGCCTGAGATCCTGTGGTGGGAGTGCTGAGTCCAAACAGCTGGACTAACAAAGAACTTCAGACCCCAGGGACTATTAATAGGTGTGAGGACTCCCAGAGGTCCTCATTTTGGCACCAAGACCTGGCTCTACACAACTGTCAGTGTTGGACTGCGAACTCCAGTGTTGGACGCCTCAGGCCAAACAACCAGTAAGACAGGAACACAGCCCCACCCATCAAAAAAAATGATATGACATAAAAATATGTTACAGAAGAAGGAGCAAGGTAAAAACCTAAAAGATCAAATAAATGAAGAGGAAATAGGCAACCTACCTGAAAAAGAATTCAGAGTAATGGTAGTAAAGATGATCCAAAATCTCAGGAATAGTATGGAGGCATGGATTGAGAAAATACAAGAAATGTTTAACAAGGACCTAGAAGAACTAAAGAACAAACAGTGATGAACAACACAATAACTGAAATGAAAAATACACTAGAAGGAATCAATAGCAGAATAACTGAAGCAGAAGAACGAATAAGTGAGCTGGAAGATAGAATGGTGGAAATAATTGCTGAGGAGCAAAATAAAGAAAAAAGAATGAAAAGAAATGAGGACTGTCTCAGAGACCTCTGGGACAACATTAAATGAACCAACATTTAAATTATAGGGGTCCCAGAAGAAGAAGAGAAAGAGAAAGGGTCTGAGAAAATATTTGAAGAGATTATAGTTGAAAACTTCCCTAACATGGGAAAGGAACTATCCACCCAAGTCCAGGAAGCACAGAGAGTCCCATACAGGAGAAACCCAAGGAGAAACACACGAAGACATATATTAATCAAACTAACAAGAATTAAATTCAAAGAAAAAATATTAAATGCAGCAAGGGAAAGCAACAAATAACCTACAAGGGAATCCCCATAAGGTTATCAGCTGATTTTTCAGCAGAAACTCTGCAGACCAGAAGGCAGTGGCATGATACATTTAAAGTGATGAAAAGGAAAAGCCTACAGCCAAGATTACTCTATCCAGCAAGGATCTCATTCAGATTCGATGGAGAAATCCAAAGCTTTACAGACAAGCAAAAGCTAAGAGAATTCAACACAACCAAACTAGCTTTACAACAAATGCTAAAGGAACTTCTCTAGGCAAGAAACACAAGAGAAGGAAAATAACTACAATAACAAACCCAAATCAATTAAGAAAATGGGAATAGGAACATAAATATTGATAATTACCTTGAATGCAAATGGATTAAATGCTCCAAACAAAAGACACAGACTGGCTGAATGGATATAAAAGCAAGACCTGTATATATGCTGTCTACAAGAGACCCACTTTAGACCCAGAGACACATACAGACTGAAAGTGAGGGGATGGAAAAAGATATTCCATGAGAATGGAAATCAAAAGAAAGCTGGAGTAGCAATGCTCATATCAGTTAAAATAGACTTTAAAATAAAGACTGTTATAAGAGATAAAGAGACATTACTACATAATGATCAAGGGATCAATCCAAGAAGAAGATATAATAATCGTAAATATTTATGCAGCCAACATAGAAGTACCTCAATACATAAGGCAAATGCTAACAGCCATAAAAGCGGAAATCGACACAATAATAGTTGGGGGGGAACTTCCCTGGTGGTCCAGTGGTTAAGAATCTGCCTTCCAATGCAGGGGACGCAGGTTCGATCCCTGGTCAGGGAATTATGATCCCACATGTTGTGGAGCAACTAAGCCCATGTGCCGCAACTACAGAGCCCATGCACTCTGGAGCCCATGTGCCACAACTAGAGAGCCTGCGCACCACAACTACTGAGCCCACACGCTCTGGAGCCCTGTACCACAACTAGAGAGAAGCCCGTGCACCACAACAAACATCCCGCATGCCACAACTAAGACCCAATGCAGCTGAAAATAAATATTTAAAAAATAATAATAATAACAGTGGGGGACTTTAACACGCCACTTACACCAATGGACAGATCATCCAGACAGAAAATAAATAAGGAAACACAGCTTTAAATGACACAATAGACCAGATAGATTTAATTGATATTTATAGGACATTCCACCCAGAAGTGGCAGAATACACTTTCTTCTCAAGTGCACAGGGAACATTCTCCAGGATAGATCACATCTTGGGTCACAAATCAAGGCTCAGTAAATTTAAGAAAATTGAAATCGTATCAAGCATCTTTTCTGACCACAACGCTATGAGATTGGAAATCAATTACAGGAAAAAAACTGTAAAAGACACAAACACATGATAGCTAAACAGCATGCTACTAAATAACCAAGAGATCACTGAAGAAATCAAAGAGGAAATCAAAAAATACCTAGAAACAAACGACAACGAAAACACGATGACCAAAAACCTATGGGACTCAGCAAAAGCAGTTCTAAAAGGGAAGTTTATAGCAATTCAATCTCACCTCAAGAAACTAGAAAAATCTCAAATAAACAATCTAACCTTACACCTAAAGCAACTAGAGAAAGAAGAACAACAACAAAAAAAAAGCCCCAAAGTTAGTAGGAGGAAAGAAATCAAAAAGATCAGAGCAGAAATAAACTAAATAGAAATTAAGAAAACAATAGCAATAAATAAATAAGGTCAGTAAAACTAAGAGTTGGTTCTTTGAGAAAATAAACAAAATTGATAAACCTTTAGCCAGACTCATCAAGAAAAAAAGAGAGAGGACTCAAATCAATAAAATTAGAAATGAAAAAGGAGAAATTACTACTGACACCACAGAAATACAAAGGATCAAAAGAGACTACTATAAGCAACTATATGCCAATAAAATTGACAACCTGGAAGAAATGGACAAATTCTTGGAAAGGTACAACTTTCCAAGACTGAACCAGGAAGAATTAGAAAATATAAACAGATAAATCACAAGTAATGAAATTGAAACTGTAATTTAAAATCTTCCAACAAAGAAAAGCCCAGGACCAGATGGCTTCACAGGTGAATTCTATCAAACATTTAGAGAAGAGCTAACTCCTATCCTTCTCAAACTCTTCCAAAAAATTGCAGAGGGAGGAACACTCCCAAACTCATTCTACGAGGCCACCATCACCCTGATACCAAAACCAGACAAAGATATCACAAAAAAAAGGAAATTATAGGTCAATATCAATGATGGACATAGAAACAAAAACATTACGATTTGCACTTCTCTAACAATTAGTGTCAATGGTTTTCAAGTTGCCTAGGGCAAACAGGAATTCACTGAAGGGCAGAAAACTCATGTCAGTTTGCCATTCTGTGTTTTTTTTATATGTTGATCTTGCTGTTCCCTGAACATATTGTTCCAGAAGGCAATATTAAAGGACAATCTCATAGGAGGTTGGAGCACTATATTTTCTTCATCGTGAATATGCTCTCAGGGTTCACACAGATGCAGGTTTTTTTGTTTAAACAGAAAAGAGGGAAATAATTTGTCCTTCCTAGATGCAGAATATAGGGATTTTGATCTGAAAAGAGTGTGAAGAGGTTATGGGGTATCACCTCACACTGGTCAGAATGGCCATCATCAAAAAATCTACAAACAATGAATGCTGGAGAGGATGTGGAGAAAAGGGAACCCTCTTGCACTGTTGGTGGGAATGTAAATTGGTACAGCTCCACTATGGAGAACAGTATGGAGGTTCCTCAAAAAACTAAAAATAGAACTACCATATAACTCAGCAATCCCACTACTGGGCATATACCCAAAGAAAACCATAATTCAAAAAGACACGTGCACCCCAATGTTCATTGCAGCACTATTTACAATAGCCAGGTCATGGAAGCAACCTAAATGTCCATCAACAGAGGAATGGGTTAAAGAAGATGTGGTACATATATACACTGGAATATTACTCAGCTGTAAAAAGGAATGAAATAGTGCCATTTGCAGAGACGTGGATAGACCTAGAGTCTGTCATACACAGTGAGGTAAGTCAGAAAGAGAAAAATATCATATCATATATCTTATATGTGGAATCTAGAAAAGTGGTACAGATGAACCTATTTGCAAAGCAGAACTAGAGACAGAGATGTAGAGAACAAACTTATGGATACCAAGGGGAGAAGGGGGGGTGGGATGAACTGGGAGATTAGGACTGACATATATACACTACTATGTACAAAATAGATAACTAATGATAGCCTACTGTATAGCACAGGGAACTCTACTCAGTGCTCTGTGGTGACCTAAACGGGAAGGAAATCTTAAAAAGAGGGGATATATGTATACACATAACTGATTCACTTTGCTGTACAGCAGAAACTAACACAACATTGTAAAGCAAATATACTCCAATAAAAATTAATTTTAAAAAATAACACTTTTTTAAAAAAGAAAAACATTAAGAAATAAGGAAAAGAGACTCTGCCAACCAAATGTAAACTGGAAGAAAATCACAACGTGCTGGAGCTAAAAGCAATCTTAGCAGTTGAAATACACGGCATTAATGTCCTCAATTCTTTACCCTGCCCTTATCCACATCCTTCACATACGACCTGGCAGTACCTTCTCCCAGGAAAGAGACAGAAGATACTTCCCTACCCCTTGCTTTCGGGTTTGCCACATGATCTGCTTGGGTTAATGGAATGTTAATAGAAAACAGTTTGTGCTGTTGTGCCTGCTCTCTTTCACATCTGTCAGAGCAGGAGAGTAAGCCTGGGCTAGCTGAGGAGAAGGATTAGAGACCTACAGGGCTGAGCCAGCCAGGGATGTACCCAGCCTAGAACAGGAGACCCTCAGGTGACCTATGGATTTGTGATCTAGGTAAATGCATATTGCTGTGGGATACTGAGATGATGTGGTTGATTGTGCCATATATTAGTTGATACCATACCCAACAACTTCAACTCCTTCAATTTATAGAAGAGAAAACCAGACCCCAAAAGTGGAAGAAGATGGATAGTAGTGGCAGCGCTGGAAGTTAGGACCTGAAACAGAACCTTGAATATCTGAATGAATATTTACTCCAGGCTCAGATATGCACTGGCCACATGGACACTGGAAAGCCAATTAGTTTCTCTGAATCTCAGTGTTTTGTTTGAAAATGAAGGTAACATGTACCCTAAATAAAAACTAGAAATTGTCTGGTCTAAATAAGGTATTAGACGTGAAGCCACTTCGTGAAAAAGGGATAAAGACACTCAAGCGGTTAGTGTTTAATGGATGCCAAGTGCACGATGAAACTTTTGCTTACATGATATTATTTTATCTCATTTAATCTTTTAAATACCTACCTATTAATAAGGTAGGTGTGCACTCATTTGTTGAAAATCAGGTGATTACCGTGTGCTTACAGAACCAGGTCCTATGTACATGTAACGAATAAACAAATTCATGCTGAGGGAACTGAAGTAACTTACCCAAGTAACTTAACCTCAAAGAGCTTGGCATGTTTTTATTAATCAGTAGGGAGCTTGATGATTGTAGCTCAGGAAAACTGTTAACTATTGCAAAATAACTTTCTGCTACTGGTCACCCAGAAACATGCTACAAAGTTATTCAAATTAGAGTGTCTGCTTTTAGAGCTTTGATCTGAAAATTTTATTAGAAACATCTGTTTTTACTATCCAAATGTCATGATATATATGCCATGCCACCTACCATTAACAGTCACTGGGGTCTCTAATCACAGCATTCCATCTGCTCTGGAAGATGACTACCCTTCTCTCTGGGGCACTCCCAAGGGCATAAGGTGCATTTCAAATGTGCCACATGGCCTATATTTTGATTCAAACTACACCCAACATACCTTTAAAACTCAACAATACGTATCTTAGGTTTAACTTCTCAGCATGAGAAGGACTGACTCTCTTTTAAGGTATCCGATAACACTTTTCAAATTTAAATACATCAATATAGGCCCCTGCAAATATGGTGGGAAAAAACATAAGAGAAAAACAGATTTTATTTGCACCAACAAATATTTGGGAAAACAGGAGGTGCCCTAAATTACTGGGAATGCTTATTAGCAATAGAGAAACTTGCCCTCAGTGAGACTTAAGAATAGCCACAAAAAGAATGAAAATTGTGTAAAGGCAAATAAACTTCTTTTCTCTGCTTCAAGAGTACTGAGTTCAAACACCATTCCTGGCTTCCTAATTGCATTGTAGTTTTACATATGAGAAGAATGTTCTCTGAAGTGAAATCTCATATAATTTCTTAGGGTCTTCAGGAATTTTAGTTAATCCAGATTAAAGTAAATCGATCAGAATATGAAAGGATTAAGAAAATATGCTTTTATTCCACCTCTAAATCTCTTTCCCAATAAAATATATTTGATATAGATTCTACTAGCAGGTCTTAAAATTTACAATATTCCAAAGAAAATGAGGGATGATGCTGGAGGAGGACAGTGGAACCCCACCAGAATTTGAGAGGACTTCCCTCTGGGCAAGGTTTCATTCTGATTATTTTCATTGCAGTGAGTCACAAATTTCAGGACACAAAGAAATGAAGGGGCAAGGAGTAAGGGCTTCCTCTTCAACTTCCTGCAAAGCTTTATTTTTGAATAGAATCCTTGAAGTCATTATTTCTGAACAAAAATGTGTTGTGTACAAGAACTCTGCAAACATTTCATATTCTTTTCCTTGTTGAAATATTTATAATGTGTATTGGGAAAAGAAGCACACATTTGGAAAGAATCTCTTTGAAAACTTGCTTAATTGTGATAGCTAAATAGCTTAATAGTAAATAACTAGTTTAATAGTAAATATATTATGTATATATAACTACATAAATATAATAGTATATATAATTATATATAATAGTATAATAATAGAAGTGTAATATTAGTCTGTGTGTGTGTATATATATATAGTATATATGGACAGTATTCCTGTTCAGAAAGGGAATTTTAACTTAAACGGTCTTCATTAACAGGTAAAATGCATGGAATTTTCAGCAGGAAAATATTAATACACATTGTGAAAGATAATTGTGACTTTGTGGTAGTATCCTACTTTCATTTTGTAAACTCTATGAAGTACTTGCTTATCCCCTGCCTGCATTTCAAGCAACACTTACCAGTGACTGTGCCAGATTTAAATCATAATTTACAGTCACCAATACAAAATTGCTCCTGAAAAAATATTATTCTATTTTTTAGCATTATTGAGGTATAATTGAGAAATAAAACTAAAATATTTCAAGTGTACAATGGGATGATTTGATAAAAAATATTTATTTTAAATGGAACTCATCTATGGGTAGGAAAGTGAGTTTTGTATTTGTTATGTTCAATCTCTGCCCAAATCAACTTCCCTTTTATTTGAGGTTAAGGAACATAAAAAGTAGAGCTTAGGCTTTTATATCTTTTTTTTTTTTTTTTTGTGGTACGCGGGCCTCTTACTGTTGTGGCCTCTCCCGTTGCGGAGCACAGGCTCCGGACACGCAGGCCCAGCGGCTATGGCTCACAGGCCCAGCCGCTCCGCGGCATGTGGGATCTTCCCGGACCGGGACACGAACCCGCGTCCCCTACATCGGCAGGCAGACTCTCAACCACTGCGCCACCAGGGAAGCCCTATAGCTTTTAAGTGGATTTCTGCTTAAAGATACTAAAAGACAGCATCTATACTAAAATGCCTTCTTCAGTCGGCATGGTATTTATGTGGTGGCATCATATTTTGAAATATCAGCAGAAGTTCTCCTCTTTTAATCTTTTGGGTTTTTTTTATAAGACCGTGGCCTTTTCACCATTCACACACCTAAACTGTGAGACATTCATAAAGAAAATAATTTTATAGCAAAAAGAAGGCATTTGGGATTCTAAAGGCAAAATCCTGAGTCTGAATAGATTTGAAGACAGAGTTAGAGATAGACTTCCTACCATGACACCATGACAGCCAAAGATTCTCCTGATTTGATGGTGGGAGGCAGGGGACAGGAAGGGCAGTATAGAGCCCAAATGGAGAGGAAATAGAGAGTAAGTAGAACTTACAGTTCCCTAAGAAAGGTGAGTCCTGGTCCCTGGCCACAGTAAACTGAATAATTGAAATCCAGATTGTTTGAGGATGGTTATAGGTGCACCTGGAGATCATTGTATCTACTTCTAGTTACCATTAAAGGCAGGTGCGAAGGGAGCAAAATATTCTAAGGAGCCTCTATTCCGGAGGCCAGCATGAGATTGAGATCTACTTGGGTGAAACGCTGAAGTAAGAAGCACACTAAGGCTCGATTGTCAGCCTGCACGGCTCCAGAAATAGTTCTCAGCCACGGAGACCACAGCAAATAAAAAAGGAGAGGAAAGTGGGGTAGAAGGTGAAAGGTTTTCAGTTCTTCTTAAGGTTCTTGGCAACTGGTCTGCAATCCAGAGACCCACCTTGGTGTGGGGTGGGTGGAGGGATAATTTAATGAGAAAGGGAGAAGCAGGCATGAATCCTCAAATAGTAAAGGAGATATCTGCATTTTAAAGTGATCGGTAGGGCAGCAAGCACAGAGCTGAAATAGGTGGAAGCACTGTAGGCTGGTCTGTGTTATGCCTCCCTTGAGGGTGACTTGGAGGCTCAAAAGTGCCTGACAACCGGGAATGTGCTGCTTACTTATGCTAATTCTGAGCTAGAGCTCAGCGTTCACAGCCCCACAGAAGCTGCTGAATAAATACGATTCATTGCCTCTCATAAAGCACAGCTGTGGGAAATAACCTGCAGAACCTGATAAAATTTGGGGAACTAAAAGGGAACAACTTTCTATTTTTCAATCTGTTCTTTGAAAATAGTTTTTATATTTAAAAAAGAATCCACTAAGTACTTTTCAAACGATGCCAATAAAATTTACCTGGGATTCTCTGTAAATATCAGACAACCTGTCCTTTTTTTTATCATAGAGACAAAATAAGCCAGACTCTCTAATAAATGGTCAAAGAATTTGACAGCTCAGAGGCACTACATGTTAGGAGCATGAAATATTGTACATGCTTTAAGAGGGGTGTGAATAGAGATTGATATTGCAAAAAAAAATGGAATTGTCAGTGTCAAAAAACTGGGACAGTGTCAAAGAAAAACTGCATTGATGGGGTTAAATAGGCAAGGAAGACTTCATTCAAGACTATTTTAGGGACTTCCCTGGTGGTGCAGTGGTTAAGAATCTGCCTGCCAATGCAAGGACACAGGTTCGATCCCTGGTCCAGGAAGATCCCACATGCCGCGGAGCAACTAAGCCTGTGCGCCACAACTACTGAGCCTGTGCTCTACAGCGCGTGAGCCACAACTAGTGAGCCCACGTGCCACAAATACTGAAGCCCGAGCACCTAGAGCCCGTGCTCTGCAACAAGAGAAGCCACCACAGTGAGAAGCCCACGCACCGCAATGAAGAGTAGCCCCCGCTCACCACAACTAGAGAAAGCCCATGTGCAGCAATGAAGACCCAATGCAGCCAACACTAAAAATTAAAAAAAAAAAATACTATTGCTTAGGGGTCAAGACTACTGCAATCATGGAGAGAAACTGAACTCAACTCTGGAAACAAAAGGCAGCAGAGAACATTAAGGCCACCTTGATCAGAAGGTAGAGTTGGGTTTGGAGAGAATTCGGAAATATGTTCCCCTCCTAGCAGAAGCACAGTCATAGGGAAATGGAAACTCGGGACTTGTCGTGTCCTATTCTGTTATTTGGGAAAAGAAAAAAGAGGATTTTCTCTCAGTCTCTGCCTGGACTCTTGGCAGTGGTGTGCTAGTAAAGGGTTAACAATTTTTTTTTCTCCCTCCAGAAGAAAACAGAGCCTTTTTTTGTAGTGTTTGTTAATTTCCACGCTATAAAATTTCCCAATATGACCTATTTCAAGCTATCAATTTAATGACACTGCAATGTGAATTTGGGAAGAAACGCTCACAATCAGGTTTTCAGAGGTAGAATCAGCCAACTTAAGCACATCACACTGCTTTTTAGCCATGCACACTGGCAAAAAATGAGAAGCATCTAGAAATAATAATAATATATGCTAAGGATCCAACTCCTCATTAATGAGGTTTTAGACAAGCACATGAAGAGAAGTTTAGGGTAGGAATAGCTTAAGAATTATAACACAGACATTAACTTATAACACCTTACAAATTGCAGCTGATTTAATTCCCATTACTGAATTCTGATGAGGAAACGGAGGGTCTCAGCTTCACATAACTAGTAAATGGCCAAGCTGGGAATGGACCAGAGGACCGACTGCTTCCCAAACCCTCTCTCTCCATGAGCTCAACTCTGAACAACATTCACAAATCCTTTTCTCAAGACCTACGTCCTCAAAAATACGTCTTACCTAGAACCCACAATTCTTACAGGTAGATATATCCTTTAAGGATAAACATAACCCAGGATGCTGAAAATATGAAAATTTGTCTGTGAGGGACATCCTTATTCCATTCGCATCCCTTGCACATAAGTGGAACATATTCTGATGTGATCCAATGTAACAGTAAAGGAGTAACTTTTTGATTTGGAAGGAGACAGTTACAGAAACTTCAATAGTTTGAAGCCCTATTGTGATAGATAGGAAAGCAAATGTTAGGTCTAAAATGAGAAGAGAGGCAAAAATAAAGGCCCCTGGAAACAATAATCGGCTGACTTATTCATCTTTGTATCCCTCCGGGTCAGAATGTGGCTGAACTCAGAGCAGGTGCTGGATACTAGTTTGAAGAAAGGAGAGAGAATTGGAGGGAAAGCCAGATGGGAGGAAAGGTAGAAAGACACAAAGACAAAAGGGAAGGAAAAAATTCAGGAGGGAGCGAGGGGGACCTGGTGGGTGTACTTTTTTAAAATGTGAAGAGTGTCCAAAAACGGAGTAGAAAGGCTGTCGTCACAGCTGGGAAACGTGGCCTGACTTTGATATCCACCTGAGCACTGGTTTCTGCAGGCCAACAATTGAGTGAGTGTTACTTGTAATCTTCACCTTGCCCACCTTGTCACAACGTGGAACTCTCTTGGTCACACCCATTTATAGGACATAGTTATTAAATATTGTGCAAGACAAAGTGGGTTCTCATGTCATGTCTTTATATTTGTATATTTAATAATAATTAAAATGAAGTCAATAAAATATGTACATATTTTTATTTTAAATTGCATAGAAAATGTACATGTGTTTTTTTATTTTTCTATGAAAAATAAGGGCAATTGTCTTATTTAAAGCACATAGCAATGAGGAGTGAAATAAAAATGCTATAAAATACTCTCTTTTTATTCAGTTAAGTAAATGAACTTTCTACCTGGAAGTTGATACTCTCATTGGCATCCCTGTCATAGATTAATGGCAGATTTTTGGATGCTACCATTGATAAAATATTTTTTCTGGCTTTTAATAAAGTACTGTTCCATGAAGGATATTATAATCTCCCAACATGGTTCTTTTGTAGAGTGGTTCAGTTTTTTCCACTTGCATAATTTTCATTTGCTATCAGATAATAAAACATTTTGCTCAGAATATTTCTCCCCTCATCTTGCTTAATTGCAAATAAAATCAATGGGGATAGTATTTGGGGGCAGGGAAGAGAACCAGAATGTGAATACTCATATCATAATTCCTGTTACGCACATACATCTTGAATGTGATTATCTAAACTGACTGAGATAGTAATACCTGAGGGGTCTTGCATGTCATAGATGTTGAACATGGATTTGTGAAAAAAAAAAAATGAACAGAAAATAGCTCTGTCTAGGAAGAGTTCTCCATTCACTAGACACCTCTGCCCTTCTCAAGTTATCTGTGCTACGTCACACTGTGTAGTCAGCCACGAGTATAGCCAACTATCAGAACTGGAAAAGAAATATTAATGAACCAAATTCCTTTAGACTCGCAGATGTTTGTTGCATACATTCTAGAATGGCAGTATTTTTTCCTCTTTTAACTGAATCTCCTAGGATGATAGAGTTAGTGCAAAACTAGAGAAAGAAAAGAGCATTATTAAATTCACTCAGTAAACACTTTTCAGTACCTACTACATGCTGACACTAAATCACTAAAAATCCTTTCAAGAAGTAGGTAAAGAAGGATGCACCAGGCGCTGGTCAGCCATTAGAGATGCTCGACAGGCAACGACGACTATAATACAGTATTGATAAGTACCAAGATGGGGATAAATGTTTGGGTATTAGCTATCGGAACACAGCATGACAGCCCATGCAAGGATAGGGGATAACTTTGGAAGTTTTTTGGAGGTACTGATGCTGACCTAAGTGAGTACCAGTGAGCCCCTCAAAGAGAAGGGGGAAAGGGTGCTCCAGGCAGTGGTGGTTTAAACTAGTTATAAAGGAAACAGGCTGTAAAGTTATAAAGGACAAAGGAGGATCAGAGTCTGAACTCCCTGGTTTAATAACTATTGGGTCTGGGCAGATGACTTTTCTTCTATGCATCTATCTACTCATAGGGAACCTTAGAGAGAATGAGAGAGTAAAAAAGAAAAACAAAACAAAAAAGAGTACTTGGGGACTTCCCTTGTGGCACAATGGTTAAGAATCCGCCTGCCAGTTCAGGGGACATGGGTTCGATACCTGGTCCGGGAAGATACCACATGCCGCAGAGCAACTAAGCCTGTGTGCCGCAACTACTGAGCCTGCACTCTAGAGCCCGTGAGCCACAACTGCCGAGCCCATGCACCACAACTACTGAAGCCTGTGCACCTAGAGCCCGTGCTCTGCAACAAGAGAAGCTACCGCAATGAGAAGCCCGCGCACCTCAAGGAAGAGTAGCCCCCGCTTGCTGCAACTAGAGAAAGCCCGCGCGCAGCAACGAAGACCCAACACAACCAAAAATAAATAAATTTATTTTAAAAAAAGCACTTGGCAGCATGTAATTACTTAATAATTTGTATTTTATCTGCGAAATTTTGGTGATGTATTCAGGTAACTGTATTTCTATAAATCTGGAGTGAAAATTTTTCAACTTAGATAATGATCATTGAGGGAGAAAAGAGAGTTGAGGGTTAAAGGACTTTCTGCTCAAAATTACTAGTTGTTGCAGGTTGTAATTTCCAGAAGCAGATACCATGTAGAGTATGGGGTACAAGGTGTTCATAAAGGATCAAAACATATGAAAGAAACAGTGAAACAGGATAGAGAAGAGGAAGAAGTCGAACTGTGAAGCAAGCACAAGGAAGCCCTGGCCACCCCAGCAGGGAGTCCTCGAGTGACCAGTGCCTCTTGGAGTTATGTGCATGGGCCAAAATGGCCATGTCTTTACCCCTCTGCCTGGCTACCCCAGGAAAGGCGTGACCGCAGGCAAAGCAGCTCTCAGCCACTGAGACAAATTCTCTGAAATTGGGCAGCAAGCCCTTCCCTGAAGGGGGATCTGGGAGGCACATCTCTGGATCTATTACAATAGTGTTCCCTAAAAGTATGTCCTCCTCCCCTTCTGGGTGAATGCAAGACGGTACTTCTCAGCCCCTTATAGATGGGCTGGGCACCTCACTCTTCGTGGACAATGGAGACCCTACTTGGGAGTCTTCTGTTTCTCTCCTCCTGCACTAAGGGGACTGCATGTCCCATATGGTGGAGCTGAAGGACAGAGAAGCCTCCCTCCACATGCATTGAAGAACAACTACATGGACATGATTCTGAAGAGTTCAACCTTCAGATGTAATGCAATGAGGAATTGTGATAAGCTCTTAAGGAAGATGGTGACATGATTAGATCTGCCTTTAGAAAGATCAGTCTGGCTACAATATGCAAAGTTTTTGAAAATCGATGAGGCTGGAGGCAGACAACTCATTAGCTACTACTTTTTGAGACAAACAGGATGACAAGGGAAAAGGATTTATAGTCAAGGAAAGAAAGTAAAGCTACAGCTAAGGGTTAACTGTACTATTTGATGACAGATTGGATGGAGGTCAGAATACGTAGTCTGGGGTGTGAGGCTGGGCTCTTCTATTGTATTTCCCATAAGAGCAGCTTGATAGGACAATAATAGCAGCTAATATTTGTTAAGTGCATTTGGGCACCAGTCACTCTGCTAATCACTGTGCATGCATTGCCCCCTCTTCTCAGCGGTCACAGTTATCCTCTCTACTCTGCTGACAGAAACCCAGCTTTATTTAGGAACTAGTTTTTTGTGTATCTTTAAGGGGCTTCCCTACCCCCAGGGGTAGATGCTCATCAGTCTATGCCAGCCATTATAATTTCATTTCCCTTATCAGTGATTTGTTACACATGGTCATGTATCAGAAAAACAAGACAAAGAGGAAAGTCTAGTGAGAGGCCTCTAGGATTGTTTTCCTCATAATTAAAAAAGGAGAAATAAAATAGGGACTCAATTGTTCCTGCCTTTGGCACTGCCACGTGAGGCCTCTATGTTAGGAGCTACTTGTATTCTTTTTGTGCCCCAAAGGGGAAAGTCAAGAGACTCCCAGAGAGAGTGACAGGAGCCCTCACATCATGGAGCTGAGCAGGTAACCAACTCTGAAAGAGCCGACCTTGGGACTTCCTGTTATGCGAGGGAGCGAATTATTCTCGTTGTTTAAGCCACTTTTAGTTTATTCAGTGACTTGCACCTAAAGGATCCTCGCTGATACACCTGTTTTAGTGTTATTATCTATGTTTGAAGGAGGTAGGAGAAGGAGTGAGGGGATAGCCCAAGCTCTGCAGATCTACCAGCAAGAGTAGGAGATCCTCTCACGATCTTGGTGGTCACCCTCGTGGAAGTACTAGAAGCTTAAATGCCAGTATTTGGGAAAATAATCTGCTTTTTTCACATTCTTTTTTCCTGAGACCTGACCTCAGGCTTTCACAATCTCAAGTTTTCTTCTCATTTGTAAGACATCCTTTGTTTCTTGGGATTTTAAAGTCACAGCTTTTTCCCTCACTTCTTACTCTGGCCCTTAACTATTTCATTAGCTCCATTCACCACATTAGATGAAGAGTGTGTCGTTAGCTCCAAATGATTGTTAGTGGCTGTTCAAGAACTGACAATAAAAAGTCAACGTTTTGGACTTCCCTGGTGGCCCAGTGGTTGAGTCCGCCTGCCAATGCAAGGGACACAGGTTCAATCCCTGGTCCGGGAAGATCCCCCATGTCTCGGAGCAACTAAACCCATGCGCCATAACTACTGAGCCTGCTCTCTAGAGCCCACGAGCCACAACTCCTGAGCCCATGTGCCGCAACTACTGAAGCCCGTGTGCCTAGAGCCTGTGCTCCGCAACAAGAGAAGCCACCACAATGAGAAGCCCATGCACCGCAACCAAGAGTAGCCCCTGCTCGCCGCAACTAGAGAAAACGCGCGCACAGCAACCAAGACCCAAAGCAATCAAACAAAAAAAAAATTCAACCTTTCACTAGTGACTGGCGTGCAATGGTGTCTAATTTTGTGACACCTAACAGGGTCCTATGCTCTGTAGATCACAGGACTGGGAATGGCTGTTACTATGGTTGCAGATTTTTCAAAGGGCTGTATTTTTTGAACAGAAGACCCTGCAAACAAACTCTCAGATTCTGTCTTTTGTTTCGTCTCATTTGTGGCTCAGGTGAAACTATTTTTCCCATCAGGATAAAATTGTTCAGATTTTTTTTCCTTCAACAAATACAACCTTAAATAGTATAACCTTTAGAAAATGCTCTCTTTTCATTTTAACTTTATAGTAGTTATCTAATGAAGGCAAGATATTCCTGAAGGATAGGCAAAACTGGGAAAATTGTGTGTTCCAAACCAAAAAAGAAATCAGAGAATGTTAACCGAATCTTAATTTGAACCAAATCTTATCTTTCTCAGTCTTCTTTTTTAGTTCTAAATTGAGTATTAAAGCATAGAGCACAATGACATCAATACATTCTCTTAGCATAATGCTATGTATCCCAAAATGAAGCATGGTATCAAATACAAATTCCTCCACTTGGGGTTTGCATTCCATGTTTTCTCAAAGACTTTCCTCAAACACTCCCTCTCCTGCTTCAACCAATTCTCAGTTCTTGATGGAATATTACCACCAGCATACAAACAAGCACTAATATTGGTTTTTTCAAATCAAATCAAATAAAACCTCCCATGACTTTGACCTGAATCATCTTCCCACCACTCTTCCATTCCTTCCCAATTCACTGTACATTTTCTTGACAAATATAGTCATGTCAATATGATCTTCTACATCCGGTCCAATCAAGTTTCCACCCCTTCTATTCCAGAAAAAGATCTTGTCAGGGTCACACACACAAAAATTTATCCAGTGATCACCGTTCTTTCCTTAACCAGACCTTTCCAATGCTTCCAACATAACTGCTCACTTTTCTTCACAAAACTCTCTCATCTCTTAATGTCTACGACCCCATGTGCTTGTACCTGAGTGCCTGCATTATTAGCTGCTTCATCACAGTCTCCTTTGCTGGTTCATTTTCTCCTCCTCCACCACTAAATGTCCTGGGCTCTCTAGGCGACATTTTTTCAAGCCTATGGCTTTAAATAGAACTTGTCTGCTATGACTTCCACATCTGTACCTTAAGATTCAAACATGCCCTAGAACTCCAGAATCGTATACCCAACACCCTGCTGGATATTTGTCCACAGGTGTTTTTTTCGTTTTTTTTTTTTCGTTTTTTTTTTTTTGTGGTAAGTGGGCCTCTCACTGTTGTGGCCTCTCCCATTGCGGAGCACAGACTCCGGACGCACAGGCTCAGCGGCCATGGCTCACGGGCCCAGCCGCTCCGCGGCATGTGAGATCTTCCCGGACCGGGGCACAAACCCGTGTCCCCTGCATCGGCAGGCGGACTCTCAACCACTGCGCCACCAGGGAAGCCCTCCCACAGGTGTTTTTAAAAAGCATCTTAAAATTAACACAGCCAAAATAGTACTCTTGATTCTTCATAGAACTCAATTACCAAACTCTTTTCTCAGATGAACTGTTTTGAATAAATAACACTATCCAATTTTTTAAGCCAAACTTTCAGGGATTTTTCCTTATTTCTCACTGTCCATCAGAATCCTCATTCTCAAACGTACATATATAAATTATCAACATATCATGTACAATTTGCCTTCAAAACATATCCTAAATCTATCTTCTTGTTTTCCATTTCTACTGTTTAAACCATAATTGCTCAGATTATTCACAGCACTTTAGCTGGTCTCCCTGCTTCCATTCTCCCTACACAATAGTTTTTTGTTTGTTTGTTTCTCCTTATTAACTTTACTGAAGTGTGACTTACATGCAATAAAAAAGCACCTATTTTAAGTTTGCAGTTTGGTGACCTTGTCAAATGTATACACCCATATGATCATCAACCCTATCAGGATACAGAATATTTCCATCACCCCCCAAATATGTTATCAGTTGTTGCCTAGGCCAGAGATTACTATAGATTAGGTTTACCTCTTCTGTAATAGTATATACATGGGTTCATATGGTATGTGTTCTTTTGTGTCCTAGGTAGCTCAGCACATTTTTTGAGATTCGTCAAAGTTGTGTGTCTAGTAGTTTGTTTCTTTTTATTGTTTGGATATACCACAATTTGTTTAAGAAAATATCAAAGAAAATCATTGTGATCTTAGAAGATAAAACTACCAAATAGGCTATAATAAAAAATTAACACCATCATGATGAACTGCCCAAAATTAATGTATTAAATAACTTAGAGCCCAGGGAGATGATGCTAGGAAATCTACCAAATAAACCATCTAGTCTAAAAATCATATAATCATGAGGAAGTATACTTATAAGCCCATTCTTCAATGGGGAAGTACTAAGGTTCAGTAATTAGTTTAAACATAATAAGTACATAAATAGTGAGTTTGGGGGAAAAAAGATTGTTTTCTGGGATAATCACACATATGTGACAAGCTAAAAATGGCATAAAGTCCATTGAAATTGGTTACATAAAATTACAAGGTATCTGAGGCATCTGTATTCGAGACAATATTCTCCTCCAGTTAAGGAATGGAAAATTAGACATAGGGTATTTCCAAGTAATGTAGTCAATACTACTGTAGTATTAAGTGGACAGGAAGTCCTGCTTTTAAACTGAAATTGCTCCTATGAGCTTTAATAACTGATGTGAGTGCTTTTAAAGTCTGGATAACCACTAAGGATTCATTTCCACAATATGCCTCCATTTAATGTGAAATCAGATGGAAGGTGCCCCAAACAACTGTTCAGTTTCTTTTTTTCAGTTATTCATTAATTCATTTTATTTTTTGTTCCACCTGTTGAATGTGCTCTTTGAAAAAGACTTTGTATATTCCATTGTTTGGTGAATTCTTCTATAAATTTCAGGTATGTCCTGCTGGTTGATATTTTATTCACATCTTTTATATCCTTAGTAATTTTCTGCAGAAATTTCAACTGTAATGTGGATTTGTCTAATTTTGCTTGCAGATTTTTCTCAGTTTTTGCTTCATAGATTTATGAATTTCTGGTATTAGGTTCACAGGGATTCAGAATTGACACTTTCATTTTTATGAAATTCCCCTTCTCATCTTTGTCAATATTCCTGGTTGCGAGGACTTCTCTGTATATTTTCCCATTCTCTTACTGTTGGACTATCTGTAACTCCATATTTAAAATGCACTTCCTCTAGATGATATAAAATTGGATTTAGCACTTAAATCCAGTGTAGTATTCTTTGGTTTTGTTTTAGAAAGTTTAGAGCATTTATAATTAATCTAATGATTTACATGGTTGTTACTAAGTGTACCATCCAGCTATTTGTTTTCAATTTGTCCTATATGTACACTTTTTTGAGTTTTATGGTTTTATTAACACAAATACAATGTGCACACAAGCTGTCTCTTCATTTTCTTCACTGTGCAGCCTGGCATTGGGATTGATGACTGACAGCTGGCTAGGCTGCTCTTTCCACAATGGCTCTGTGATTCTTAGAGGAGACGATGTGAGAAATCACAGCCCAGTAATATATGCTCCACATCAGCAGCATTTCAAGCTCCTTGACACTGTGGACAGAAACTTTCAGAAGTCACTGGTCAACAAGTGCTTTGTTTTCTTGCTGTTCCAGTAACCAAATTTGCATCAAAATCTGGCCCCTGAATCTCCTGCGCTCCCTATTGTCATGCCCCTGGGCTTCTGCCAGTTCTTCTTTATTATGACATATCAGTCTGACTGGTGCTGGATGGATTTCTTGGTTCTCTTTTTGATCTTTGGCTTCATGAGAGGTCTGAGGGTGGCCATGATGCTGAGGAGGATGTGTCACATATATGTTTTGTTCTCCATCCCTGCATTCTTTATGACTATTTAAATATTTTCAATATTCAATTTTTCTTTACCATGGTCTTACTAGCTATAACTTTTAAGTTTATGCAGTAGGAGCTCTAGGGTTTGCAATATGCATCTTATCACAGTCTTTCTTCAAGTAACATCATGCCTCTTGAGTTTTAATGTAAGAAATGTATAACGGTATATTTCTATTATGCCCTCCTCTTCTTTATACTTTTATTGTCAAATAATCTACATCTTCATTGGCATAAACCCCACAAATATATTATTATTTTATAATTTAAACAATAAAATACATTTTAAAGAAATTTTAAAATGAAGGAATTTTTAAAAATTTACCTACATAGGGCTTCCCTGGTGGCGCGGTGGTTGAGAGTCCGCCTGCTGATGCAGGGGACCCGGGTTCGTGCCCCGGTCCGGGAAGATCCCACATGCCGCGGAGCAGCTGGGCCCATGAGCCATGGCCACTGAGCCTGCGCGTCCGGAGTCTGTGCTCTGCAACGGGAGAGGCCACAACAGTGAGAGGTCCGCACACCACAAAAAAAAAAAAAAAAAAAAAAAAAAATATTTACCTACATAGTGACTATTCACAGTATTTTTTTATTTCTTAGTAAAACTCTGGTTTACTCTTTCTTCAGCCTGAAGAAATTTACTATAAATTTTCTTTTTGTGCAGATCTTTGGGTGATGAATTCTCCACGTTTTTCTTTTCCTGGACATATTTTTATTTTAGCTTCATTTCTGAAGAATATTTTTTCTGGATATAGAATTTTAGGTTGACAGACCTTTTTTCAACATTTTAAACATGTTGTTCCAAAATATTCTGGTTTGCATTGTTTCTGATAAAAAGTCAACAACTTTCTTATGGTAATTCTCCTGCACTTAATCTCTCTTTTCTCTGGATGCTTTTAAAATTTTCTCTTTAACAATGATTTTATAAAATTTGAATTATGTGCCTTTGCTTTTCTTTTTCTTGATTAGAATTTTTTGAGCTTCTAGGACATGCAGCCTTATAATTTTGAACAAATTTGGAAAATATTAGCCATTATTTATTCAATTCCTGTCCACCTCCTTCCTGGAACTCTAATAACACTATTGTTAGAGTTCTTAGTACCATCCCATATTTCACCAAAGCTAAATATATCTGTATGGATAATTTCTATTGTTATGTCTTTAAGCTCACTGATATTTTTTCTGCGGTGTTTAATCTGCACATAACGTATTTTGGGTTCTAGACATTCTATTTTGTTCCTTTTAATATATGGAATTTCTGTCCTCACTATGTTCATGTATACATCAACCCTTGAATGATCTGGACATTTCCCTTTTCCCAGTGCTGAGGCACCTGAATTAAAGTTCAGGGGTCACCTAGGTAAAGTACAGGGGAATTACTGTTATACATTTGTCACAGTGAAAAATGATCTTTCATCATAGGCCTCTCTTCCAGTCAATGGGTTCATGGTCTGAGAATCAGATCACATCCGGAATCTAGGAAGAAAAACTTGTGGCTTTTTAATGGGCAGCTTCCCTCTGCCTCATCATTTATTTTTATTTATTTTGATTGTACATATTATGCAAAATGCTTGCTTGCTGCATATTCATATTTCTGTAAGGACTAACATATCCTGTTAACCATTTCTCTCACTTTGAGTCAAGCTTCCTCATCTGCCACACAGATCTTGTTGCTCGTTGTGATAATTGCACTTACCTTGCTTTTGATTGCTAAGCACTACCATCTCCTCTTTGTTATTTTGAGATGCAATCAAATTAATTGCTATCAGGATTCCCAGTCCTAAAACAGCATCTCTTACTGTTATTCTTTGCCTAGAGATAACAGCCATCCCTGAGCTCCTAAACAATTTTTGTTCCCCTTTCACCAGTTACTTGCTTAGTACTGTCATCTGGCATGTCCTCTAGGTCTTCGCATGAAATACTGTCAGCTGTTTATCCAGCTTTATGTAATATATCCTACCTACCTCTCTTTCTGAATCTTTGAATCCTTTTTCCATCATCAGCCCTGATAACTCCGACATTCCTACCTAATTTACTGTGTCAGTATTTTTTTACGTTTCTAATAGCTATCCTAGGAGAGAATAGCATGATCTCCCACTGTAGATGCCAGAGTGTTAAATTCTATTTCACAGGACTATCTCCCATATTGATAAACTCCCCCATCCACAACTTTCTTTTTTGTTCTGTTCCCCTTCATTCAGCATCCTTAACATATACAATCCTGTGCATCTACTCTTGTCTCCTCATGGTATATTGGTACATATCAGCCAAATCCTGCAGCAACGGGAGCACATAGTTTTCCTCATTCCTTAGCAAGCCTAATAGTTCTCCATATGGATGTTCTGGGATTTGTGCTGGTACTTTCTTAGATCGGGTTTCCTGAAAATGGGGATTTTTAATGGGAAAGTTGATGGACAATGCTCTTAGGAAGTTCACCTGGAAGAATGTGAGAAAGGCAGAATCTGGCAGAAGGAGAAGCTGAATCACAATGTACAGTTGACCCTCGAACAATGAGAGAATTGTTGAACAACCCTCCACACTGTTGAAAATCTGAGTATAACTTATAATCGGCCAGCCCTCTATGTGGTTCCTCCTTATACACAGTTCTGCATCCATAGATTCAGCAACTGCAGATCATATAGTACTGTAGTACAGTAATGATCTATTTCTGGATCTCAGTGCTGGTTACACAGTATGTTTAGTTTAAGAAAATCCACTGAGTTTTAAATTAACAGTAGATGGAAATTAATGCAGGCATATTGTAATTCAGTGAGTTTTTTTACGGGTTAGAGGTTTAGAAAAACGTTTTTTAAAATCTTTATTAAAAGATACTTTTCAGAGCCAATTATTTTCAGGAAAAAAAGTTTTCTTAAGTGAAAATAAAGATGAAAAGACAAAACTTTAAATACTCTAAAAAATTTCCCCAGACCTGGATTTTTTCAGTTTATATAATGCAATCTGCTTAAACTGATCTATTCTAAACAGTCTTTCACCACTGTGACTGTCCAAAATTAACAACTTTTATTTATATATGTAAGGTCCTTCCAGGGTACATTTGAATCATCAAAGACAGACAAAGATGTGTTTAATTTCATTTAAGTCTATTTGGTTAAATTTTCTCTCTTTGAACATCAGTAGAGCCATGTGTGATATCTAATGGAAAATATTTCAGATTATTTGCTTAAGTAGATGGTCATGTGTGAGTCTATCATCTATTATTTATATTTTAAAGACATTTAATTTTAGAACTATATAATTTTGTTCTCTATTTTCTTCCTTCTGTCTTAGGTGTACACCTAATACATAGATGGATTTACAAAAGTATAGGAACTAGAATGTTTATAACATCACTGTTTATAATAGGCCAAAACTGCCAACTACACTATTAATGCCTATCAACACTAGAATGGATAAATAAACTGTGGTATACGTCCATAATAGTAGTATGTAACAATGAGAATAAAAATCAAAATCCACGTACAACAATATAAATGAAACTCACAGACATATCAATTGAAAAGTTCAATTATTCATGAAATACTCATGAATTCAAAGTTCAATTATTCATGGCTAAATAATATTCTGATGTGTGTGTGTGTGTATCACAATTTGTTTATCCATTTGGCTGTCAACACTTAGGTTGTTTCCATGTCTTGACTATGAAATAATGCTGCAATGACCATGACAGTGCAGATGTCTCTTCAACATAATGATATTGTTCTCTTTGGGTATACACCCAAAAGTGGAATTGCTGGATCATATGGCAGTTCTATCTTTAATTACTTGAGGAACCTCCATACTGTTTTTCATAGTGGCTATATTAAACACTTCTTGATGTAAAATTCCTATACATTAGCAATGAAAGATCAGAAAGAGAAATTAAGGAAACAATCCCATTTACCATTGCAACAAAAAGAATAAAATACCCAGGAATAAATACCTAAGGAGGCAAAAGAACTGTACTCAGAAAACTATAAGATACTGATGAAAGAAATCAAAAACGACACAAACAGATGGAGAGATATACCATGTTCTTGGATTGGAAGAATCAATATTGTGGTAATACCTATACTACCAAAAGCAATCTACAGATTCAATGCAATCCCTATCAAATTACCAGTGGCATTTTTCACAGAATTAGAACAAAAAATTTAAAATTTGTATGGAAACACAAAAGACCCCGAATAGCCAAAGCAATCTTGAAAAACAAAAAACGGAGCTGGAGGAATCAGGCTCCCTGACTCAGACTATACTATAAAGCTACAGTAATCAAGACACTATGGTACTGGCACAAAAACAGAAATATATATCAGTGGAACAGGATAGAAAGCCCAGAGATAAACCCACACACCTATCATCACCTTATCTATGAAAAAGGAGGCAAGAATATACAATGGAGAAAAGACAATCTCTTCAACAAGTGGTGCTGGGAAAACTGGACAGCTACATGTAAAAGAATGAAATTAGAACACTCCCTAACACCATACACACAAAAAAAACTCAAAATGGATTAAAGACCTAAATGTAAGGCCAGACACTATAAAATGTTTACAGAAAAACATAGGCAGAACACTATGACATAAATCACAGAAGACGTTTTCTGACCCACCTCCTAGAGTAATGAAAATAAAAATAAAGAAATGGGACCTAATTAAACTTAAAAGCTTTTGCACAGCAAAGGAAACCATAAACAAGACAACCCTCAGAATGGCAGAAAATATTTGTAAACAAAGCAACTGACAAGGGATTAATCTCCAAAATATACAAACAGCTCATGCAGCTCAAAATCAAAACAACAAACAACCCAATCAAAAAATGGGCAGAAGACTTAAATAGACATTTCTCCAAAGAAGACATACAGATGGCCAACAAGCACATGAAAAGATGCTCCACATCACTAATTATTAGAGAAATGCAAATCAAAACCAAAATGAGGTATCACCTCACACCAGTCAGAATGGCCATCATCAAAAAATCTACAAACAATTAATGCTGGAGAGGGTGTGGAGAAAAGGGAACCCTCCTACACTGTTGGTGGGAATGTAAATTGATATAGCCACTATGGAGAACAGTATGGAGGTGCCTTAAAAAACTAAAAATAGAACTACCATATGAACCAGCAATCTGCCTCCTGGGCATACACCCAGAAGCCATAATTCCAAAATATACATGCACCCCAATGTTCATTGCAGCACTATTTACAATAGCCAGGACATGGAAGCAACCTAAATGTCCATCAACAGAGGAATGGATAAAGAAGATGTGGTAAATATATACAATGGAATATTACTCAGCCATAAAAAGGAACAAAACCGTGCCGTTTGCAGAGATGTGGACCTAGAGACTGTCATGCAGAGTGGGGTAAGTCAGAAAGAAAAAAACAAATACCATATGTCAACACATATATGTGAAATATAGAAAAATGGGACAGATGAACCTATTTGCAAAGCAGAAATAGAGACACAGATGTAGAGAACAAACGTATGGACACCAAGTGGGGAGAGGGGAGTGGGATGGATTGGGAGATTGGGATTGACATATGTACACTGCTATGTATGAAGTAGATGGCTGGTGAGGGCCTACTGTATAGCATGGGGGGAAAAAAAAGAAGGTGCAATCTGTTTGCAGGACATATATTAAGTTAACCTTAAAAATGCATCCCAACATACATTAGGTGCAGACAAATACTGTTTGATTCCACTTATACAAGGTACCTAGAATAGTCAACTTCATAGAGTCAGAAAGTACATTGGTAGATGCCAGGGGCCTGGAGGTGGGGGGGTGGGGGAGGGGGAATGGGGAGTTAGTGTTTAATGGGGACAGAGTTTCAGTTTAGGAAGGTGAAAAATTCGGGAGATGGATGATGGCGAGAGCTGCACAACAATGTGAGTGTACTTAGTGCCGCTGAACTGTGTGGTTGAATAGGGTTGAAATAGTATGATTTATACTACGTGACTTTACCACAGCAAAAAACATTAAAAAACATTAAAACAAATGTTAGATTTGTTACTTCTCAGTACTGCTGTAAAACCTGCCTAACAAATACTATCGTCCATTTGTTGAATGCAATTGATATTTGCCTAGGAAAGCTGATGTCTCAAAAATAACAATATTATAGCCAGAGTAGTCAGTGTTTACCTTTACCACATATCTTAACTGAGAAACTTAAGTTCAGGGAAGTGAAACAATTTGAGGGAATAATGGAATTAGTAAAAAGTAAAACAGATCTGTCTCAATTGAAGTGTTAATATTTACTCTATACCATCTTTCCAAAAGAAAAGAAATTGTATATAGAAGCCATATGGGTTTTTCTGTTTATATCCCACCACCCAACCGAATAAGTTATTAACATACCATATTCCAATAACAAAGAAACATGTTCCTGCAATTACCCAAATACGGGCATCAGAGCCACTATCTGAGCTAAAATCTATTGGACTTAAGAGGCCAGCATCACTCCTGTAACACATTAAGTAGCTTCCTGGGGAGTGGAGGTTGAAGAAGTAATGATCACTGAGAGGAGGTATTTGTTATATATTTGTGTCTGAACTTACCCACATTTATATGTGACATTCCAGAGTCACACCATCATAGCTCTTCTCCTTAAATCAGAAAAGTTGTCAAACTATACAGAGTCATTGTTGAAGTTACTTTTTAGTGCATATAAAATTACTTAGTGTTTGTCCAACAAAGGAAAAACTAAACAAAGCAAACAAACAAAAAGCAAAAACAACTGAAATAAAAGTTTTTTTAAAATGTTTCATCGAGGGCTTCCCTGGTGGCGCAGTGGTTGAGAGTCTGCCTGCTGATGCAGGGGACACGGGTTCATGCCCCGGTCCGGGAGGATCCCACGTGCCGCGGAGCGGATGGGCCCATGAGCCATGGCCGCTGAGCCTGCGTGTCCAGAGCCTCTGCTCCGCAGCAGAAGAGGTCACAACATTGAGAGGCCCGCGTACCGCAAAAAAAAAAAATGTTTCATTGATAAAAATCAAGTTCCTGGAAACAAATTTTGGTAAAAACCTATGCCTTCTCCCATGATATGTCTCACAACAAAATAAAACTAGAAACATTGAAAAAGATAATCAGGAAATAGCAAAAATAAAATACATAAAATGACAGGAAAATCACAAACCTTTCAACATCGTCTACAGATAAGCAGTTCTTTTTCTCTTCTCAACAAAAATTAAGAAACATTAATACTGCATCACATCAAGTTTAAATTCTAATTTCTGAGGTTAACAGAAATGTTTGCAAATGTTGTTATAGCTAATGAACTAACATAAATGAACCATATCCTAATAGTTTTCTTTTATTAAACCAGGATGATCAAAATCAGAAAAAGTAAACACAATGAGCTATGTGCTATAGGCATTGCAAATATTAAGTGCATTATTAAAGTTCTCTTTGATAATCTTTTCTAAAATCAATTTCAAAACGTTTCCTCAAGCCAAAGTGAGTCTATGCACTAACAGACAAAGCAACCCATGTATGATTTTCTTATTGTTTTGAATTTCTATTCCAGCTTTTCTCTTTCCTGTGGAACTGATAAGAAAAAGTGTAAGTACAAAGAGGTTCAGCAGAGAAAAGTAAGCACATGCACATAAAAAACACCCATTAACGTATGTTGACACACAAGTTGCCCATAGGCAGTATCTTTGAATGGTTCTTAATTTTGTTGCTTACTACATTGATGGACTTAGAGATTACACTAGGTGAAGTAAGTTAGAAAGAGAAAGACAAATACCATATGATATCACTTATATGTGGAATCTAAAATATAACACAAATGAACCTATCAACAAAACAGAAACAGACTCACAGACATAGAGCAGACTTGTGGTTGCAAAGAGGGAGGAGGGTGGGGAGGGATGGATTGGGAGTTTGGGGTTAGTAGGTGTAAACTATTATATATAAAATGGATAAACAACAAGGTTCTGCTGTATAGCACAGGGAACTATACTGAATACTGCTCAGGCAACAGAAGTACTAGCTAGATTGGAGATGGGGTATGGGCACGAAAGCAAGCGGAGTCAGAGCACATTTAGGTGTTTGAATTTTGTGCTTAAAATATTTTAAGCAGGATTACTCCAGAGAAATGTTTACATCATGGAAAGATCACTCTGCCCCATAATTGAGAATTGATTGTAGGTGGGCAGGGGTAACAGATAGAAACCTATTGGGAAAAATTGAGACCAGAAGTAATGCAGAGGAAATGTTGAAGAGAGGGTAATTTGGAGATTTTTTTAAATTAACTTTTATTGGCGTATAGTTGATTTACAATGTTGTGTACTTTCTACTGTACAGCAAAGTGAATCAGTTATACATATACATACATCCACTCTTTTTTAGAGTCTTTTCCCATATAGGGCATTACAGAGTATCGAGTAGAGGTCCCTATGCTATACAGTAGGTTCTTATTAGTTACCTATTTTTGGAAATGGAGTCAATAGGTCTTTTTGATTAATAGGATGTACGAAAAGAACGACAGAAATAACCCCCATATTTCTGGCTTGAGAATCTAGGTTATGGTGGGCCATTCATCAAAATAAGGAATAGTGGGAGAAGATCAGCTTTTGGAGGGAACACGATTTCAATTTAGGGCAAACTGCCTACAGTAAGCGAAGTGAAGCTATGGCTGGAGACGCCAAACAGACAGCTATGGTTCTACAACTCTGAAAGTTTGGTTTCAACTCTCAGGCAGAGCAAGAAAAGTCTCTCTGTAACTCAAGCCTAAATCTCCAACGCAGTCCTGTCACTGAAAGCTCGCCCCTACACCAGCCCCTTGCACTCTTAGCCCTTTGTCCATATATGCCTTTTGACGTTGTACTCCTTAATTCTGGGGCTCACCGAAACCCGGAAAGGCTAGACTCCAAGGCTCTGAAAGTTAAAAAAGCCCTTGTAATAAGAAAGGTCACTCCTGGGCTTTGAGCCAGGACCTCGCCCCGCTCCCGCGCTGCCTCCAACAAGGGGGGTGCGTGGCCTGGAGGCGGGGCCCTCTTCTCCCGGAGGGTTGGTGCCCCTGTCACCCCGCCCCCTGCTCCCTACAAAGTCGCGTCTACCCGGGACGCTCTCCTAGCATCAGGCCAACGGCGAGCTTCTTTGCTTACTGGGCACAAGGAAGTCCGCGGGCATTTGGAATGCAGACTCGAATCAAGATGTAAAAGTGAACCTTGGGCATGGCCACCAACGATAAGCCAGTGGGACAACTCAGTAAACTGTGGTCTCCACGCTCCCGCTCGCTGCCGAGAAGGATGTAGCTACGGCGACTGAGCAGCGCCAAACTTCTTCAAACGAAATCTCACGAGGGAGCCTAGCAAGCTGAGTATCGGTTCCGTCGCCAAGCTCCACCTGTCACAAGTACCCAGATCTTCATGCGGGGTATTTGCTTCAATCTTGTGTTGTAGTCTTTCCAATAATCCTGTTATTCTGTTTAAAAAAAAAAAAAACTGCGAAAAGAATAAAAGCAAAAAAGGTTGTGTGCGTTATTCTTACTTTCAGAAATGTCAGTGCAAAATCAACCCAACTGTGATCTTCCATGAGGTGTGCTCAGCCACAGGCCCACAAGAGCGAGAATGAAGGCTTTCTCAGCCATTGCTGGGAAGCTAATACACCACTTCCCAGACTCACGGCTGGCCTCTGGCTAGTTGCAGAGTGAGGTGTATGATACACTACAAAAGAGGGTTGCTTTATTAGAGTACACTGTTCTCTAATGCTCTTAGCTTGTTCTCGTGTCCTCACTCTTGTGGGGGGAGGCAGAAGAAGAGACTTAAAGGTACCAGTTAAAGGTAACTCGGTCTATTTGGGATAAATGCAATCTTTCAGGATTTCTCCCTCCTCCCTTTTCTACCCTAAAGGTCACAATTAAGATAGAGGAAAGATTTGGCAGGGGTAGGAGTGGTCCTTAAAGCCCTGCTGGCCTCTGTTTCTCCCCCAAGCTACTGATAAAGTACGTGGCAGATAGAACTTGAGGTTTATTCTCTCAACATAACTGAGACGTCTCAGTGATCCTCAACCTACCTGCACTTGGCCCCAACTCAAGTCTATCCAGCCTCTGAAACGCGTTTGCATCAGCATGTGGGCTCAGGTATTCCTAGAATCTGCTGTGCATTGTCTCTCACTCTCAGAATTATTTTAGCAACTTCTATGTGAGTCTAAAATAAAATTTTCAAACAAAAATAAATCTCTTCCATGCCAGCCAGGAGCCAAGGGAAACAGGAATAGGACCTTCAGCACATTATTGCATAAACAAACAAGGCCGTTAACATTCTGCCACAGTCACTTTATGATGATTCAAAGTCACTTGCATAGCAGTGGCTTCTCAGAGTCAATATCTATCTGGTCTTTTTATCCTCTTCTCTCCCCCATCTCTTCAGGCCCTGGCCCCGGAAGGGGAAAAGGGGTGTTGGATCCCTGAAGACCCCAGGCCAACCACACCCCCTATTATCTACCCTCCTAATCTTTCTCCCTTTCCCAGTAAGAATTCTACTTAATCTCTGCTAGTCAGAACTCCTCCTAAGTTTGTCTTCTTTGCTCCGACCTTATGGATGTCTCTTTTCTAGGGGTTACTGTTATAAGGGAGACACTAAGCTTTGTGACTCAGTCCTCACGGTGTGTGGAGAGCTGGGAGGGCATGAAGGGATGTTACGGGGAAACAGTATTTTTCTCTTTTTTGCTGCTGAGTCTCTGAACCTGCTTCCTATTGCTAGAGAATACCTCTACCTATTTCCTACCTCAGAGGCTGAAAATAAGAGATACTTACCTTCTTAGCCTCCTTGCAACCAGGCATAGCACATGTCCTAAGTTCTGCCAATCAGGTGCTTCCTCCCAAGGCTTGGGATGGAGAGAATGACAAACTATACAGAATCCATTCTGGTGATAGGTGGTAGAAGCAGCAATGGTCTTAGCTCTAGCGGGGGTGGGCAAAATTCAGTGGTAGTAGCATCAGAAGGGTGAGTGGTGGCGTCTAGTATCCAGCTGCAAGGAGAACGGTGTCTTCACTAGACCACCTGCAGCATGATTGGGGCAGGGTTCCTGGCTGCAGAGCCCCTGACCTCACTCACTGGCCCTGAAAGTGATTCTGTCAGCTGTCACTGAGCTGCAGCTGGTTTGAGGTTGCAGCTGTGCAGGGTGATTGAGCACATATAGACTACAGTAGCCAAGTTTAATATGAAAATAGATTCATTTGGGAACCAACACAGGCCTTCCAGGAGCTCATACTGCATAAGTCAGAATCAAGCCTTGGATGGAGATAGAAATTTTTCCCTGGAATCACAAGAAGTTCCCTAGGGGACCCTATACTGTAAAGGCAGCTGTAATTTACATGAACTTAAGACTCATTAATTTATCCCGTACACACTACTAAATATAAAATAGATAACCAACAAGGACCTACTGTATAGCACAGAGAACTATACTCAATATTTTCTAATAACCTATAAGGGAAAAGAATCTGAAAAAAATAGATATATGTGTCTGTATTACTGAATCACTTTGCTATACACCTGAAACTAACACAACATTGTAAATCAACTATACTTCAATTAAAAACAAAAAGACCCATTGATAGCACCAGGAACGAAGCACCTCAGACCTGGTTTTTCCTCAAGCTCAGTTTAGTAGGTAGCAATCTAATGGATTTTTTGCTAATTTTTTTTCTCTTTTATCTTGTTTCTTAGCCTTGGATAGATGACCCAGTTTAGACCTAATGCAGCAAGAAAATATCTGCAGGAAAAAAATCTTTTTAAAATGCATCTTTCAGAGTAGGAAAGTTTATGTCCATGTGTCCTTACTGGACCTCTGAAGCACCCAACGTCTTGGTGGTAACAGTAGCTACAGCACAGCTGGAGAAAGCTTGGGTTTCTGCAAGAGGAGTGCATGAAAGCACAACTAACATCTCTACAGAAGATTTTTCCCAATAGAGTTTAGGTTCACAGACCCTGGCCAACCAGCACAGTATGACTAGTAACCTGACAGGCTTAAACAAGAACTTTTCTCTTTCCTCCATCCCACAGATAATCCTAAATAAATTGGCTGGCAACTGCAGTAAGGGTCTGGATTGCACTGGAATCTGGGAGTGTCATTTTTGCTTATGATAACTGCTGCTAGTGTTTTTCCAGCAGTGAGGCTGCTACTACACTGACCTTCTGTATGCTGTGCTCTTTGTTTTTTGTTTGTTTGTTTTTTCAGCAATAGAAACATCAATGGTTTAATGGATGGGTGATCTTGCACATCTGAAGCAAGGTCCTGGAGCTACATCCCACCATGTGCTGCGGACAGTGGGCAGGACACGTTAACAGTCTTTGTTCTGCTGTGCTCTTCGGAAAAGTAAGACACAGAGAGAATTGCAGCTGGGTTAGGCCTACTTTGGAGGTTAGAGGAGTTACATCCATTTCTAGTATAACAGGGCAAGATATGGTGATAGCACTAAGTGGTGGACAGTGTATAAAAGTTAAGTTTTTAATAAAAGCAGGACCATGTTTTCCATTTTAAACTTATCTCTTGGTACTTGCCTGGCTGTCCAGTGGTTGAGACTCCACACTTTCACTGCAGGGGGCACGGGATCAATGCCTGGTCAGGGAACTAAGATCCCATATGCAGTGAGATGCAGCCAAAAGTTAAAAAAAAAAAAAAAAAGCTTACCTCTTGTGCAGTCAGAACCCTATGCAGGAGGTAAGATCTGAATATTCATGCATTCAGCCTTTACTTATTAAGGGTGCTATGAGTCAGGCACTGTTCTTGGCCTAAGAACAGAACGGACAAGGTCCCTGCACTTATAGATCTTACATTCTAGAGAAGGGAGAGGATAAACAGCAAAGGAAGAAATGATTTCATCTCATTGCAAGTGCTAACGAAAAATTGTATCAATTTATCAAACAGAACGCATTACGTTCTAGGCAACTTGTTAATGTTTTACAAATATTAACTCATAACACCCTAAAAAGTAAGTGCCTAATTATCCTCATTTTTAGATGGGAAACCTAAAGCGCAAAAAGGTGAAGTAATTTAGCTAGCATGTAGTAAAGAGAGGATTCAAACCCCAGTGGTAGAACTCTGTTGCCTGAAACAAGCTAACAGGATTTGAAAGAGATAGAAAGTTGAGACAGAGGAGGGAAGTACTAATTTAGAGAGGGCGTCCAGGAAAGGCTTATGAGCAGATGAATTTTGAGCTGAGACTTGAAAGTTGAGAAGAAACGGTCAAGCAAGGATTGTGACGGAGCTCTCCAAGCAGCATGAACAGTACATGCAAAGGACCTGTGGGGAGAATACCGTCTCACCTCCTGGCACAAGAGGAGGTCACAGAGGGAGGCAGGGACCGGATAGTGTGGAATCTTGGAGGCCACAGTGGAAAGTATGGATTTTATTCTAGTTATAATGGGGAGCGCTTCAGAAGCGGAGGAGTAAAATGATCCGTTGTGCAAAACTACCTGTTCCCCTCTGTGCACTTACAAGAATGTAAATGTGTAGAGAAAAGCCCAGGGGAACATACCACCTGATTAAGTGGTTAGTTCTGGGCATGATTTGGGACCATGGCAATGATCAAGGGGACTTTGGCTTTTTCTGTTTTTTACCTGAAAAGCTACTTGTGTAATTATATCAATGAATAACTTCTAAAAACAAGTTAAGCTCCATAAAATCCCATGTGTTGTGCAACTTAAAACCCTCTCAGTTACAAGCAGCTGCATCACTCTGAACTAAACACAGTATCTGTGGAGCTTGTGAACTCTGCTTCAGACACAAACCTGAATTACAGGATGTATATCTCCCTTAGAGAAACCACAAGCAGTCCTGTGTATTGCGTAGTGAGCAAAACCTCTTAGGGAAAAGTTGGTAAGACTGAAAAGAGGCACAGTAAGTAAAGCTGATTGTGAGGCTGAGAAAACCCAAATAGGGAGTAAGACCGTGATAAATGAACTTGTTTACAAAATAGAAATAGACTCACAGACATAGAAAACAAAACTTATGGTTACCAAAGGGGGATGGGGGATAAATTAGGAGTTGAGATTAACAGATACACGCTACTGTATATAAAATACATAAGTAACAGGGACCTACTGTATAGCACAGGAAAGTGTATTCAATATCCTGTAATAATCTATGATGGAAAAGAAGCTGAAAAATAGATAGATATGAATAACTGAATCACTTTGCTATACACCTGAAACAACATTGTAAATTAACTATACTTGAATTTTTAAAAAGGGTTAAAAAAAAAAAAAAGATTAAGAACTTGGCTGGTTTCTCCCAGTTGGAAGCAATTGGTAGTTCTATGTATTGTCTAAACTATGAAAACCAGTTTTAGTATATAGTGAGCTACTGCCAGTTTTGTCTTTCTTTGTAGAAGGTACCTGATGAAATGTGCTTTAAGAGTAACCTGGATTATCTTGGACACCTACTCCCATGACCATTGAGCCACTTGGGATTTACTACCCACTTTCACATCTCATTGCTTTCCTCCTTCCTGTCCACACCCTCTCACTCATCACATGGCTTGTTTCCTGCTACGTGACTCTTCACCTCAGCTCCTTTCATTATGCTTGGAGACTTTAGAAGCCCTGTGCACGATCCAGCCAATGCCCTGCTTCCTAGTTGCTTAATGCCCTCACTTCCAGTGACTTCTTATCCAGTCAACTTTGGCAACTTTTTCCCATAGTCACACCCTGGACATGTTCGTTACCAGTTACCACTTCGGCAATCTCACATCCAAACCTTTCCAGTTCAAGTACTCCCATTGCAGAATCCTTCCCTCTCATGGCAACTTCCAACGCATCCCTCCGTGTCTCTCTGGACACCCAGAGCCTCTTTCTGTCTTCCTTTCTGTCTTGCTTAGACTCCATGACTCATCATTATAATCCACAACCTTGCTTCTCTTTTCCTCCTAGAAAACTTTTCACTCCTAGAAAACTTTGAGATTTTCCAGCTTAAAATGTCTTCTAATTTCTATGATCATTTCTTTCTTGATGCATGAGTTATTTACAGATATATTTCTTCATAACAAATATATGGGGATTTCCTAGTAATCTTTTTGTTGTTGATTTTGAGCTGAATGCCTTATTATCAGAGAACATATTCTGATTTCAATCCTTTTAAACATATTGAGGTTGGCTTTATGACCCAATTTTAGTAAAATTTGATTCAATGTTAGTAAAGATTCCATGTATATTTGAACAGAATGTGTAATTTGCAGTTTGGGGCTCAGGGTTCTATACATGGCTATTAGGTTAAGTTTGCAGATCATATTTTTCAAGCCTTTTATATCCTTACTGATATTTTGCCTGCTTGTTCTATCAGTTACTGAGAAAAATGTGTATAAAATACCCCAATATGACTGTAGACTGTGAGGAAATTCTAATGATTTAACACAGATTAGTGGAAAATATAGAATGAGAAAATGCAAGGAAAAGTTCTGGAAAGAGTGATACAAGTTATTTTTACTTGGAAGTGACACCTCGATTTTTTTTTTAATGAGTTTATTTATTTATTTATTGTTTATTTATTTTATTTATTTATTTTTGGCTGCGTTGGGTCTTCGTTGCTGTGCGCAGGCTTTCTCTAGTTGTGGCGAGCAGGGGCTACTCTTCGTTGCAGCACGTGGGCTTCTGATTGCGGTGGCTTCTCTTGTTGCAGAGCAGGGGCCTCTAGGTGCACGGGCTTCAGTAATTGAGGCGCATGGGCTCAGTTGCTCCACAGCCTGTGGGATCTTCCCGGACCAGGGAATCGAACCCATGTCCCCTGCACTGGCAGGCGGATTCTTAACCACTGCGCCACCAGGGAGGTCCGACACCTCAATTTTAACCCCATCTTCTTCTCTTTCTATCTTCATAGACTTGTATAAATTTTTTAACTGCCCATAATCTCCTCCTAAAAGATATCATTTAAGTGCCTAGTAAGTAGTAAATGCTCAGTAAAATTTAATTTTCTTCCTCTTATGCAGAGGAACTGAAGGTTTACTCTAGAACAACCCAGTGACTATAACTTTAGTCACCTGTAATCACAGGTGGTTGGATATATTTATGCTTACCTGTGGGTAGAGTCCCTGGCGTGAACCATGGGTTCAGTACTTTCCATCTAATTCTCAGTATTAAAGAATTTCTTCAACATTTGTATATGAGACGTGACTTAACAAGTTTATTCGTTATCTGCTGTTACACAACAAATTACTACAAAACCTAGACAGTTTAAAATCACAAACATTTATTTATTATTTCAGCTTCTATGAGTCATAAATCTGGGCCTGGTTTAAGGGGGTACCTCCAACTCAGAGTTTCTCAAAATGTGTCTCACAAGGCTGTAATCAAGGTGTCGACTGGCTGCAGTCATCTCCAGGCCTATTTGGGGGAGGCTCCACTCTGAGCCCACTCCTGTGGCCACGAGCAGGCCTCCGGTCTTTGCTGGCTATTGGCTGGAGACATGAGTTCCTTGCCCCGTGGGCCTCTCCATAAAGCTCCTCACAACTTGGCAGTTGTCCTCCCTCAGAGCGAGCAAATGAGAGAGCAAGAGAAGGCACCTAGACAGAAGCCATAGCCTCTTTTTTTTTTTTTCAATAGACTTCATTTTTTAGAGCAGTTTTAGATTCACAGCAAAATTGGGCAAAAAGGACAGAGGGTTCTTATATAACCCCTTCCCCGACACATGTACAACCACGCACACGCACACCGTGGACATCCCCCGCCAGAGTGGTAAATTTGTTACAACTGATGAGCCTATATTGACACAACATTATCACCGAAAGTCCACATTTAGGTATTGTACATTTTATTGGTTTTGACAAATGTATAATGACGTGTATCCTCCATTATTGTACCATACAGAATAGTGTCACTGCCTTAAAAATCCTCTGTGCTCTGCCTGTTCATCCCTCTCTCTCCCTAACCCCTGGCAACCACGGATCTTTTTACTGTCTTCATTTTTATTTATTTATTTATTTTTTGTCTTTTCCAGAATGTCATATAGTAGGAATTATACAGTGGGGAGTCTTTTCAGATTGGTTTCTCTCACTTAGAACATGCACTTAAGTTTTCTCCATGTCTTTTCATGGCTTGATAGCTCACTTCTTTTTAGCACTAAATAATATTCCATTGTCTGGATGTACCACAGTGTATTTACCGTTCCATCTGCTGAAGGACACCTTCGTTGCTTCCAAGTTTTGGCACGCCATAGTCTTTTTGTAACCTAATCTTAGAAATAACATCCCATTACTTCTGTGGAGTTCAGTTCATTGGAAGCAAATCAATAAATCCAGCCCGCACTCAAAAGGGAGAGATTACACAAGGGTGTGAATATCAAGATGGGGGAGGGAGGATCACAGAAGCTATCTCGGAGGTTGCCTACCACACCAGGGAAGACAAGTGTTTACAGCGACCTTGACCATGCCCAACCAGCCACATCAGTGAAAGAATGCCCTTTATAGAGTCTGTGCCTGAAAAGACTCTACTCTTGTTTTATTGTAGACTAGTTTACCAGAGTGCTAAAACTACTGAGCGACACAAATGGATGCTCTTTTTGCTCATTTGGAGAATGATCCTAAAGCAACGCGCAGCACTATAAAATTTGCTGCCGGCTCATTTTACTAGAAAAGTAGAATCTACTTCTGGCACATTTCCTTGTACAGCTGCCCATTCCATTCAAGTTTTTAAAAAAGAGAAGACCTCCCAACTGAACTATGCCATTTATTCTGCTCCTCCCTGTACTGCAGAGTGGAGTATATAATAGAGGACAAAATGTCTGATAAATAATTCCAGTATTATTGCACGTATTATATCACCTATATTTACTTATACTTCTGTACAGAAATGACAATGAGCTGAATATACGGTTTTACAAAGTAGGCATCCACGTGAGAAATGTTCGGATGTAATGTTAAAGTGCAATGTGCCAAAGTTAAAAGAAAGAATATTTATTACTGCTCACAGTAAAATATGTATATACGTGATATCGTTTTATATAGAGATTGATAAAATATCACTGGAATGTATATATGAATTCAGATTCTACATTTTTTTGGTAGGGAAACTTCATGCTATTTACCATCAAGTGGAATGGAAAGGTGAAATCTGGTGCTTTTTTTCATCCGCAGATCCTAAAATCCCCATACTAGTCCAACATTTGGGGGGAAAGTATTTGTGAAACCATCTCTCGGTGGGAACAGTGGATCTACATGCTTATTTACAACTTTTAACAGATGAATCCCTTAACTCTCTGAGAGGTGTGTCCAAATGTAGCATGGAACCTCTGCTCTTTGCCTTATTGGATAGTTACATCCAACCTGAGTATGTTAAACAATTTGGTGATTTCTGCCTCAGGTGGAAACATGAAGGTCCATGATAGTTAGAAAACAGTGGCACCACATCACCACAAGAGGGAGTAAAGAGCCACAAAAACATCTCATACGGCTAGGCTCTAGCATTTTGGAGAAAACAGAACTTTTGCTGTTTCTATTCCCCCCACACTCTTACCTCTCCTAATAATCCAGAGACTTTCTTCTGGCCAAGACACCCTTCAGTGCCTGCCTCTGCTCTCTGATTCACCACCCAAGCCCAAATATCTGGTTTATGAGAACACATGCAATGTTCAGTGATTCAAGTAGTTCTTGAATTAACTTACCACGGCACTAAAGTAACTAGGTAATACAGTGGCCAATGAGTAACTTTCAAAGGCCAACAGTAAGCACTCAATAAGCAGAGAAAGGTCAGACTTTGAGCCTAAGAAAACACACCTTTCTTGGAATGACATAAATAGAAATCTTCAGTTATAATCCACAATCATTGCTGAGTCCTTTGCGCCTGGGGAAGTTCTAAAACTCCGAGCCCCATAAATGGTAGCACATTATACCCAATTAACCGTCCAGGGTGTTTGGGGATTTTTTCATTGTTAACATAGCCTGGGAAAAAAAAAAAATGATGAATAGAGCTGAATAAGATAGTTTTCCCTCATCAGAGTTAGTCAGACGCTGCAGGCAGAATGTCAGGCAAAAAATACAGGGAAGAGTAAATACAATGGGAGATAACTTATGACTGTGACCATAGAAATGTGATTCCTTGAGTCCTGACTGATGCTTACTAATCCTGTTTGGATTCAACAGAACAGGTTTCCAAACTACGATTTAAAACTTTTCTTGTTTTAATTATCAAATCACTGCCGCAAGAGTTCCCTCTTTTACTAGATTTCTATGATAACTCTTCTCCAAAGAGTTCAAAGTGTTGTACTGAATAGAAGTGTGAATTTTTTAAAAACACTGTCAGAGGCGAAGCTTAATCTAGTCATGGTGCTGGGAGGAAGGTTGGGAGATGGGAAAAACCATAACCAAGATGTCTTAAAGACTGAAGATGACTCCAGGTGGCTGAAGAAAGAGCAATGGCAAAATCTTTTGGCCTGAAAACTTTCAGCTAGCTAAAGGAATGAGAATACAGCCATGGCCCTGTACAACAGCAATCCTGAAAGCTTGGGGGAGCTAATTGCAACTTGGGAGACATGTCACATCTTGAATCTTGGAATCTTCCAACAGACTTCAGATCCAGAACGTTTCATGATACAATTCCCAAAACTCCTCTCCCTAACACTCTTCTGCTATGAACACTGGTCCCTCTTCTACAATGCTCATTTATTACTAAGAAATATGCTATGAACACTGAATATGCTATGAACACTCCATGCTATGAACACTGGTCCCTCTCCTACAATGCTCATTTATTACTAAGAAATATATGCCTCCAACTCACCACATACTTGTATTCCTGCCATTGTATCAGTGTTCCTTCCCAGCTTTAGATCTGCTCAAGTCAACATGATTTTACAGTTGGGCCCCAAACGCTCAGAAACGCCTGAGAAGCAGGCCAGCCTGGTACACAGGCCAAGTCTCTAAGTCAAGCTCTAAGAAGTCTCAGCAAAGGAACGTGAAGTCCCGGTGGCTTGTCATGATCCATCTCTGCAGTCAGCGGAATAAGAAACTTTGATTGGTCAGACCTGGGTCACAGGCCACGTTTAGAGCTGGGGGTGAAATTAGCTCTATCTACATTGAGCGTAGGAGAAGAGTAGATCCCCAGTTAATGTGAGAAGCTATTAGAAATAGAGTAAATGGAGACTTCCCTGGTGGCACAGTGGATAAGACTCCACGCTCCCAAGGCAGGGGGCCTGGGTTCGATCCCTGGGCAGGGAACTAGATCTCACATGCATGCCACAACTAAGAGTTCGCATGTCACAATTAAGGAGCCTGCATGCCGCAACTAAGGAGCTGGCAAGCTGCAACTAAGAAGCCTGCCTGCTACAACTAAGGAGCCAGCCTGCTGCAACTAAGACCCGGTGCAACCAAATAAATAAATAAATAATTTTTTTTTAAAAAAAAGAAATAGTGTAAATGAATTCTGGGCAGCCAAGAAGTAACACGTGTCTACCTCCACCACTTTTCAGGCCTTCCCTCTCTATCATATCCTGCACAGGCCCATTTAGCTTCCAGGGAAACTTGGATGTCTGAATCTAGTGAAAATGGAGCCCTTGGTGTTGTACAGTGTGGTGGCTCTGACTATTCACAACCACATACCAGGTCATTGCTGTGTGGTGAGGCTCATTAGTATCCTAAATTTACTCAATACTGTTTGAGTCTCTGCTCATATATTTTGTTAATTTCTATTGTCACCAAGTCACCCCCCCACCATACACACACACACACACACACATCACAGGGAGACAAGCCAATGATATCATCTGACAGCAACAAAAAAGACCTCAGATAATAGGCATCATGGTGATAGGGGAAACTTCAAGGATGGTCAGGGTGATGGAAGGTGTTCATTACCACTGTTTTAAATTTATCTTAGAACAAGGCATGTCATCTGTACAAAATTCATGTAAAATAAATCATTTGTTTCAAATAAACATCTCTATTCCCCCCTTTCAGCATTGTATTTAAACAAAATAAATTAAAAGAGTAGATACTTTTTACCCACATCTGGTTCCTGTATTAACCACATGTAATCAAATCAATTATTGAGTGGTTCACTAGGGAAGAGTGATTATCCTTCCACAGTGAGACATCTCCAAATTTTCAGAGCAGCAAGCAGATATAATGAGAATATAACAATTCTTCCAGGAGAGACATTATTTTTCCTCAAAGTGATCCAGTTCTGCCCCCACAGTGTGTAATTTGCCACTGGAACATCCCACTATCAGCATTTTGGATGGTCCTGGGGGTACTGACTCCTAGGAACTAGGTCTCCTGATGCTCTCAGACCTACTGTGAACAAATGTGGGCTCAGGAACTGGAGGGTGCGGACTCCCATCCTGCTAGACTGGAGAGCGCACAGGCAAGGAGCAGTGTGTGTGTGGTTAAAAGGGCAGCTACCATCCCAGCTCCACCACATACCACCTGTGTGCCCTTTAACAGTCTTTCTTTCTGAGCCTGAGTTTTCTCACCTGTAAAATGGTGATAAGAGTTCCTACCCTCTAGAGTTGTGATGGAGATAAGATGGTCCACAGAGAGAGTTTAGCATAGTGCCAGGTACATGGTACTTAATAAAGATTGGTTTTGATTAGGGTTTTGATTTGTGTTATCTTTTTTTTTCTCTCACTTTGTTTTTAAGTGCCCAGGAGGTAAAGCTTGGCCTGAACTCTTACTTCCATCAGGAGGACTGTCATCGACAACTTAGAGCAACCTTAAACAAGAGGAACTCAGTTAGATAACTTGGTCCTTCACTAAATATAAGAAAACAACCAGTACTTAGATTTCCCTTTACTTACCAACTTGGAAGAGCTAGCAAACAAATTTTAGTCAGCCTAAGGAATGTTTAAAAACCCTAATATCCTCTTTCTAGAGAGTTTGTCCTTCTAGTTCACATTATTTTGACTCAGTTCTGGCTCAAAGATATAATATGATGCATCACACAATCCTAAAAGGAAAAGGTCAGAGCATGATTAAGAGTGATAGCTTCTACTTATTGAGGATATACTAGACATCCTGCTATGAATGTTTTATGTGCCTTAGTGATTATTTGAGATAGGCAGTGGATATGCCCATTATACAGATGAGGAAACTGAGAAATGAAAGAAAAGAAGTTTCAAAGAAATGAAATCACATTCCCAAACTCCAACTACGAAGCTTGTTTCCTTAACATTAGGCCACTTTGCAGTCTTCCAAAATACTTTCAGTGATTGCAAATGCTTAAAAATAATAAAACTTAATTTGAATCAATATATTTTCATGGTACTTTAGGACAGACTTTAATTCTGAGTTCTAACTGGTCTGTCTCCACTGACCAGGTCAGGTGCCTACTAGTCTGTTTCTAGGCAAAGTTTCCCGGCACTAAGTTTTCTTAGGTTCCCTCTCCCTTCTCTAAAAGAGCAAGCACTTTCCACAGGGAATATAAAACCAACCTAGAAATCATCTTGTATCAATCAGAACTCTTTCAGTTATATTAAAGAAACTTGAGTCAAACTGGCTTAAGCAAAAAAATTAAATGTATTGGCTCCTGAAACTGGAGAAGTCCAGGGGAAGGCGACTGCAGGTGAGGCTGGAAGTACTGCCTCAGATGATAGCATCGGGACTCACTTTCTCTCCATCTCTCCATCCCTCCACTTTCCAGGTTCCTTTCTTTCTCAGCCTGCCTCTTTCCTCAAGGCAGCACATTGGCTGCCAGAAGCTCCAGACTCACAGCCTCATAGTTTCAAGTCCGGGGGGGAAGACAGAAGGATTCTTTCCCTATATCTCTAGCAAAAGTCCTAGGATGACTTACAGTTGAGCCTGATTGCACAGCTGCATTGCATGTTCATTCTTGAATCAATCACTGACACAAAGGGGAGGCCATGCTCTGATTGACCAGACCCACGTCATGTGCTCAACTGTCATCAGAGTTACCATCAGCATCTGGATAGAGAGCTGGAGGGAGGTGGTACTGCTGTCCTACAGAGAAACCAGCATGTTGTTAACAATAGAAGGAGAATGGATGCTAAGTAACAAAATGTAAATGACCACAACGTAAACGATGTTAGGTCCTAATACCCTATGAGCCTAGGGACTCAACTAGACAAACTCTTAACTAAACTCTGGGCCCATGAATGACAACACGACATAACATTAGAAATCAGAACAATTCCTAAAATCATGGCCAGATAACGATTGCCAACCTATGGGCAGAGGTCCTAAGTTCGGGCAAAATATAGATTTAAAGAGTTACTACAAAGCATCTCTCACTCAACAATTAAGTTATGCCAGAGTCAATACCTGTGAATCCAGAGCAATGTAACAAGTATCAATCATCCCTCTTTCCCCACACTCACTTTGTCATGACCTTGGAAATTCCAGGATTTAAAATAAAGGAGCCATAACAGAGACTAAAGGAGCCAGAGGCAAGCAGGCTCAGAAGCTTTCAGCTTATCCTGAAGAGCTAACACAGGAGAAAGGTTCTTCTCAGATGGTGTCCATATGGTTTACATATAGTGTACATGGAATTTGTGTCAAATCTACAGCCAGGGACAAGAGTGATGCAGAAGGAACAAACCAATCACCTTTCTTAGAGCTGGGATACACCGAGAACATGACCTCAGCCTGGCACCGGTGAATGAGAGGAGTCATTGTTGAAGGGAGCCAGTGAACGGCTAAGACGGAATGTGGCTCTGGTTGGATGAAACCGTTAGCACAGCCCTGGTACCCTTGGTTGAATATGTTATTACATTTCAAAAGTAAAGAGAAAGGTGCAACACGATAGCTAGTGAATCTTTTCAAAATGAAGATTATCATTTATCTCCAAATACGAATCTTCCTCAAATATAAACTGCTAATTTAAAAGGCCTCAAGTATTAAGTCTCCTAGATAAATTCTCTGTGCATCTGATTCCTTCTTCATAAAACAGCCTGGATAATGGTTTTAGTTTCAAATCTAAAATTCAACAGCAAGCATTTTCTTAGAAAAGGCAGCTACTAACTACAGAGGTATCTTAGTCCAGCGATGTGGCCTCAGTTCACACTAAAAACCACTCCCATCACCTCCGCATCCCTGTCCACACTCTCCAGGTGGTGGTGGTGATGATGATGATGATGGTGGTGATGGCGGCAGCTAACAGGAATCGAGCCCTTATTATATGCTAAACGCTCTTCTTTACCTAAGTGCTTTACATAGATAATTTAAGTATTGCAATTATCTTCACTTAACGGATAAAAATAACAAGAGATGGAGAAAATAGTAACCTGCACAAGGTCACAGCCTGCAAGTGACTCCCTCACCCAGATGTTTAACCCAATCATCTGATTTGTGGACACGACAGTATGGATCTCAATTTTATTGCTGTCAGTAACAAGCTGGTTGTTACTTGTAATCATTTTCAGCATTCGAATGTGGATATGCATGAACAAGCCTCACATAGGTAAGGACAGGACTAAGATGATTTAGGTAATTTTTTGACAGCAACTTTCTTTGACCCATCACAGAACATTCTGCCATTGAATATCTGAAACTAGAGAAGGAGAATCCTCAGGATTCAACTCGGCCACCTACCCATTTTCTGGAAGCCGTAGGGTGCTGTACAGTGTAGGGCTCTCGGTATCAGTCCTGGGTTCAAGTCCTGGCTCTGCCACTTACCAGCTGAGTCACTGGGAAATTTTCTTATCTTTTCAGTGTTAGTTTCTCTTCTATAAAGTAGAGGATAAACATCACATACCTCATAGTGAAAAAATACGATATAAGACAGCTATGTTATTTTAGCCCCAGTAAATGTTTCATGATAGCATCATATTCAGGGTGGGAAAGTCTGAATCCCAAGATGATCAATATAAGATATCTGCAGAAGGGACAGAAAATTCAGAAGAACACAGGAAAGGATTAAATTCAGAGACAGCCATTCTATCTCTGCAAGAACTAATCTTTTTTATATAAATTTATTTATTTTATTTATGGCTGTGTTGGGTGTTCGTTGCTGCATGCAGGCTTTTCTCTGGTTGCGATGAGCAGGGGCTACTCTTCGTTGTGGTGTGCAGGCTTCTTATTGTGGTGGCTTCTCTTGTTGGGAGCACGGGCTCTAGGTGCGCTGGCTTCAGTAGTTGTGGCACACGAGCTCAGTAGTTGTGGCTCGTGGGCTCTAGAGTGCAGGCTCAGTAGTTGTGGCACATGGGCTTAGTTGTTCCGCAGCATGTGGGATCTTGACTGAAATAACCCTCAACATGCCACTTTGTCTTTCCTGGAGCAAAGAACAATTTTATCATCTGTAAAAACTTCCATCAAAGTTTCCCTGATCCACTCTCACTTGTAGGTAGGGTTTTCAAATTATAACTATAGCAGCAGAGCTGCTAAGTGTGAGGAAAGGTGGGGAAGGGGGTTAGGAGGCACAGGTCAGGCAATTGGCCTCTACCTTTAGGAGTGCCCCTTCTTGAGATGCCAAGAAGCTGATGGTGATGGTTCAACACCTTTCAGGGAAGTATGATGCCTGCTCCAACTCATTAGTCTTGCTTTTGATAATATCTGCTTCCCCACTACCAAAGCTATCCCTCCTAAAATCAGCCCTTACTCCCTTGAAAAGTGGACCAAGAAGGTGGAGAGGGTAGGAGGTTGGCTCAGTAGTTTATATTTCAGAATCATCTCACCATCATCATTATCCCACAATATTATTTGGCCATTGGTGTTTATCAGGCATCAGAACTACTGTTGGTTGGCTCTTTTAATTCCACAACATACCTTGGAGAGTATCCACATGGTATTTGCTGCCTAAAGTTGGCAGTCAGTCACTCTTAGAGACGATTCAAGAGAATACTTGATGAATCTTATGAGTAAGAGAAGCCACACACAAAGGAGTACATACTGAATGATTCCATTTATATGAAGTTCAAAAACAGGCAAAACTAATCTAGTGCTAGAAGTCAAAATACTGGATGCCTTGGGTGGGGATTTCTGAGTAATAGAAATGTTCTTAATCAGACTGCTGGTTAACAGGTGTGTTTCCTTTGTGAGAAAATTCTAGCACTGTATCCTTATGATTTTTCTATATGTATGTTATTCTTCAATAAGTTTACTGAGAAGAGGAGGAGGAGAGGGAAGTAGAGGAGGAGGAGGAGAGAATGGAATAAAATAAAGAACAAAAGAAAATGAATGAAAATTTAAAACAAAAAGGTAAACACAATATTAAGAGCTTGAAAAGATGTTCAACGTCATTAGTTAAAAATCACAATGAGCTATCACTACATACGTATTAGAACAACTACAATTAAAAATAGTGATAGGGCTTCCCTGGTGGTGCAGTGGTTAAGAGTCCGCCTGCCCATGCAGGGGACACGTGTTCGTGCCCCTTTCTGGGAAGATCCCACATGCCACGGAGCGGCTGGGCCCGTGAGCCATGGCCGCTGAGCCTGCACATCCGGAGCCTGTGCTCCGCAACGGGCGAGGCCACAACAGTGAGAGGCCCGCATACTGCAGAAAAAAAAAAAATAGTGATAATGCCTAATGCTGACAAGGATGTGGAGAAACTTGATCTCTCACACATTGCCAGTGTGAATGTAAAATGGCATAATCACTCTGGAAGATGGTTTTTGCAGTATTTATGATATGATTCAGCAATCACAAGCTTTGGCATTTATCTCAGAGAAACAAAATTCTTTGCACACAAAAACATGTGTACAAATATTCATAGAAACTCTATTTATAAGAAAATATTGGAAACAACTCAAATATCAATCAATGGGTGAATGGTTGAATAAACTCTAATACATCCATATACTGGAATGCTACTCAGTAATAAAAAGGAATGAATTACTGATACATGCAGCATGCCCATGGATTTCAAGGGCGTTATGCTTAGTGAAAAAGAAGTCAATCTCAAATAGTTACATACTGTGTGATTCTGTTTATACAACATTCTCAAAGATATAAAACTGTAGAGGTGGAAAACAGATGATTGTTTACTAGGGGTGGGAGGGGAATGGAGTGGGGATGGGAGGGGAATGGAGTGGGAATGGGTGTGAGTACAGAGAGACAGGTAACATGAGAGAGTTTTTTGTAATGATAAGACAGTTTTGTATCTTGATCATGGGGATGGTTACATGAATCTATACATGGGATAAAATTACACAGAACTCACAAGCGTGCAGCCTGTGTAACTAAAACCACATTCACAGAAAGATAGACAAGATGAAAAGGCAGAGGGCTATGTATCAGATAAAGGAACAAGATAAAACCCCAGAAAAGCAACTAAATGAAGTGGAGATAGGCAACATTCTAGAAAAAGAATTCAGAATAATAGTGAAGATGATCCAGGACCTCGGGAAAAAATGGAGGCAAAGATCGAGAAGATGCAAGAAATGTTTAACAAAGACCTAGAAGAATTAATGAAAAAACAAAAAGAGATGAACAATACAATAACTGAAATGAAAAATACACTAGAAGGAATCAATAGCAGAATAACTGAGGCAGAAGAACGGAGAAGTGACCTGGAAGACAGAAAGGTGGAATTCACTGCTGCAGAACACAATAAAGGAAAAAGAATGAAAAGAAATGAAGACAGCCTAAGAGACCTCTGGGAAAACATTAAATGCAACAAAATTCGCATTGTAGGGGTCGCAGAAGAAGAAGGGAGGAAGGACCCAAGAAAATATTTGAAGAGATTATAGTCGAAAACTTCCCTAACATGGGAAAGGAAACAGCCACCCAAATCCAGGAAACACAGAGAGTCCCACACAGGACAAACCCAAGGAGAAACACGCTGAGACACATAGTAATTAAATTGGCAAAAATTAAAAACAAAGAAAAATTATTGAAAGCAACAAGGGAAAAATGACAAACAATATACAAGGGAACTCCCATAAGGCTAACAGCTGATTTCTCAGCAGAAACTCTACAATCCAGAAGGGAGTGGCATGACATATTTAAAGTGATGTAAGGGAAGGACCTACAACAAAGATTACTCTACCCAGCAAGGATCTCATTCAGATTCGATGGAGAAATCAAAGGCTTTACAGACTAGCAAAAGTTAAGAGAATTCAGCACCAGCAAACCAGCTCTACAACAAATGTTAAAGGAACTTCTCTAAAAGGGGAACACAAGAGAAGAAAAGGACCTACAAAAACAAACCCAAAAAAATTAAGAAAATGGTCATACGAACATACATATTGATAATTACCTTAAACGTGAATGGATTAAATGCTCCAACCAAAAGACACAGGCTTGCTGAATGGATACAAAAACAAGACCCATATATATGCTGTCTACAAGAGACCTACTTCAGACCTAGGGACACATACAGACTGAAAGTGAGGAGATGGAAAAAGATATTCCATGCAAATGGAAATCAAAAGAAAGCTGGAGTAGCAATACTCACATCAGACAAAATAGACTTTAAAATAAAGAATGTTTCAAGAGACAAGGAAGGACACTACTTAATGATCAAGGGATCAATCCAAGAAGAAAATATAACAATTATAAATATATATGCACCCAACATAGGAGCACCTCGATACATAAGGCAACTGCTAACAGCTGTAAAAGAGGAAACCGACATTAACACAAGCGTGGGGGACTTTAACACCTCACTAACACCAATGGACAGATCATCCAAACAGAAAATTAATAAGGAAACACAAGCTGTAAATGACACAATAGACCAGGTAGATTTAATTGATATTTACAGGACATTCCATCCAAAAACAGCAGATTACACTTTCTTCTCAAGTGTGCATGGAACATTCTTCAGGATAGATCACATCTTGGGTCACAAATCAAGCCTCAGTAAATTTAAGAAAATTGAAATCATACCAAGCATCTTTTCTGACCACAACATTATGAGATTAGAAATCAATTACAGGGAAAAAAACGTAAAAAACACAACACATGGAGGCTAAACAGTACGTTACTAAATAAGCAAGAGATCACTGAAGAAATCAAAGAGGAAATCAAAAAATACCTAGAGACAAATGAAAATGAAAACACGACAATCCAAAACCTATGGGATGAAGCAAAAGCAATTCTAAGAGGGAAGTTTACAGCAATAAAATCCTACCTCAGGAAACAAAAAAACATCTCAAATAAACAATCTAACCTTACACCTAAAGGACCTAGAGTAAGAAGAACAAACAAAACCCAAAATTAGTAGAAGGAAAGAAATCACAAAGATCAGAGCAGAAATAAATGAAATAGAAACAAAGAAAACAATAGCAAAGATCAATAAAACTAAAAGCTGGTTTCTGGAGAAGATAAACAAAATTGATAAACCATTAGCCAGACTCATCAAGAAAAAGAGGGAGAGGACTCAAATCAATAAAATTAGAAATGAAAAAGGAGAAGTTACAACAAACACCACAGAAATACAAAGCATCCTAAGAGACTACTACAAGCAACTCTACGCCAATAAAATGTACAACCTGGAAGAAATGGACAAATTCTCAGAAAGGTATAACCTTCCAAGACAGAACCAGGAAGAAACAGAAAATATGAACAGACCAATCACAAGTAATGAAATTGAAACTGTGATTAAAAAGCTTCCAACAAACAGAAGTCCAGGACCAGATGGCTTCACAGGTGAATTCTATCAAACATTTAGAGAAGAGCTAACACCCATCCTTCTCAAACTCTTCAAAAAAATTGCAGAGGAAGGAACACTCCCAAACTCATTCTATGAGGCCACCTTCACCCTGATACCAAAACCAGACAAATACTACAAGAAAAGAAAAGTACAGACCAATATCACTTATGAATATAGATGCAAAAATCCTGAACAAAATACTAGCAAACAGAATCCAACAACACATTAAAAGGCTCATACACCATGATCAAGTGGGTTTATCCCAGGGATGCAAGGAGTCTTCAATATATGCAAATCAATCAATGTGATACACCATATTAACAAATTGAAGAAGAAAAACCATATGATCATCTCAATAGATGTAGAAGAAGCTTTTGACAAAATTCAACACCCGTGTACGATAAAAACCCTCCAGAAAGTAGGCATAGAGGGAACTGACCTCAACATAATAAAGGCCATATATGACAAACCCACAGCCAACATCATCCTCAATGGTGAAAAAGTGAAACCATTTCCGCTAAGATCAGGAACAAGACAAGGTTGCACACTCTCAACATTATTATCCAAAATTGTTTTGGAAGTTTTAGCCACAGCAATCAGAGAAGAAAAAGAAATAAAAGGAATACGAATTGGAAAAGAAGAAGTATAACTATCACTGTTTGCAGATGACATGACACTATACATAGAGAATCCTAAAGATGCCACCAGAAAACTTTTAGAGCTAATCAATGAATTTGGTAAAGTAGCAGGATACAAAATTAATGCACAGAAATCTCTTGCTTTCCTATACACTAATGATGAAAAATCTGAAAGAGAAATTAAAGAAACACTCCCATTTACCATTGCAACAAAAAGAATAAAATATCTAGGAGTAAACCTACCTAGGGAGACAAAAGAGCTGTATGCAGAAAACTATAAGACACTGATGAAAGATATTAAGGATGATACAAACAGATGGAGAGATATACCATGTTCTTGTATTGGAAGAATCAATAATGTGAAAATGACTATATGACCCAAAGCAATCTACAGATTCAATGCAATCCCTATCAAATTACCAATGGCATTTTCTACAGAACCAGAACAAAAACTCTTAAAATTTGTATGGAGACACAAAAGACCCCGAATACCCAAAGTGGCCTACAGGGAAAAAAACGGAGCTGGAGGAATCAGACTCCCTGACTTCAGACTATAACACAAAGCTACAGTAATCAAGACGATATTGTACTGGCACAAAAACAGAAATATAGATCAATGGAACAGGATAGAAAGCCCAGAGATAAACCCACGCACCTATGGTCAACTAATCTATGACAAAGGAGGCAAGGGTATACAATGGAGAAAAGATAGTCTCTTCAATAAGTGATGCTGGGAAAACTGCACAGTTACTTGTAAAAGAATGAAATTAGAACACTCCCTAACACCATACACAAAAATAAACTCAAAATGGATTACAGACCTAAATGTAAGACCGTACACTATAAAACTCTTAGAGGAAAACATAGGAAGAACACTCTATGACATAAATCACAGCAAGATCTTTTTTGATCCGCCTCCTAGATTAATGGAAATAAAAATAAACAAATGGGACCTAATGAAACTTAAAAGATTTTGCACAGGAAAGGAAACTACAAACAAGACGAAAATACAACCGTTAGATTGGGAGAAAATATTTGCAAATGAATCAATGGACAATGGATTAATCTCCAAAATATATAAATAGCTCATGCAGCTCAATATTAAAAAAACAAAAAACCCAATCCAAAAATAGGCAGAAGACCTAAATAGACATTTCTCCAAAGAAGACATACAGATGGCCAACAAGCACATGAAAAGCTGCTCAACATCACTAATTATTAAAGAAATGCAAATCAAAACTACAGTGAGATATCACCTCAGACCAGTTAGAATGGGCATCATCAGAAAATCTACAAACAACAAATGCTGGAGAAGGTGTGGAGAAAAGAGAACCCTTTTGCACTGTTGGTGGGAATGTAAATTGATACAGCCACTATGGAGGACAGTATGGAGGTTCCTTAAAAAACTAAAAATAGAATTACCATATGACCAAGCAATCCCACTACTGGGCATATACCCAGAGAAAACCATAATTCAAAAATACACATGCAGGGGCTTCCCTGGTGGTGCAGTGGTTAAGAATCCGCCTGCCAGTGCAGGGGACACGGGTTCAAGCCCTGGTCCGGGAAGTTCCCACATGCCGCAGAGCAACTAAGCCTGTGTACCACAACTATTGAGCACACGTGCCACAACTACTGAAGCCTGTGTGCCTAGAGCCTGTGCTCTGCAACAAGTCCCTGCAATGAGAAGCCCATGCACCACAGCGAAGAGTAGCCCTTGCTCACCACAACTAAAGGAAGCCTGCGCACAGCAATGAAGACCCAATACAGACAAAAAAACAAAAACAAAACACATGCACCCCAATGTTCATTGCAGCACTATTTACAATAGCCAGGACATGGAAGCAACCTAAATGCCCATCGACAGACAAATGGATAAAGATGTGGTACATATATACAATGGAATATTACTCAGCCATAAAAAGGAATGAAATTGGGTCATTTGTAGAGATGTGGATGGATCTAGAGACTGTCATACAGAGTGAAGTAAGTCAGAAAGAGAAAAAACAATATCATATATTAACGCATATATGTGGAACCTAGAAAAATGGTACAGATGAACCGGTTTGCAGGGCAGAAATTGAGACACAGATGTAGAGAACAAACGTATGGACACCAAGTGGGGAAAGTGGCTGGGGTGGTGGTGGTGTGATGAATTGGGAGACTGGGATTGACATATATACACTAATATGTATAAAATGGATAACTAATGAGAACCTGCTGTATAAAAAAAAAAATTACATAGAACTCTGCAGACACACACACAGACACGAATGCAGGTCAGAAAAATATGAACCTTGGGCTTCCCTGGTGGCGCAGTGGTTGAGAGTCCGCCTGCCGATGCAGGGGACACGGGTTCGTGCCCCGGTCTGGGAGGATCCCACATGCCGCGGAGCGGCTGGGCCCGTGAGCCATGGCCGCTGAGCCTGCGCGTCCGGAGCCTGTCCTCCGCAACGGGAGAGGCCACAACAGTGAGAGGCCCGCGTAACGCATAAAAAAAAAAAAAAAAAAAAAAAAAAAATATGAACCTTATTTAGTGAAAACTAAACAAAATCATCATCTAATACCAATGTCGATTCCTGGTTTTGGAATTGTACTACACCTATACAACAAGTCACCTTTGGACCAAGCTGGATGAAGGGTACAAGGGACCCTTTGCACTGTTTTTACAATGCATAATGACTCTATAATTATTTTTAAATGAAACGTTTAAAAGAGAAAAAAAAAACAGAGGAAGAATCTTTGACCCTATCCAGTTTAGATTAGTCCCATACATGTTTGCAAATACTGCTCCCCTCAGGCAGAGTTGTGACCCCAGAATTCCTACCTTAGCGTCAAGCACTGTCAGACGAAAACACACATTCCTCACATGGAAGTACATCTACAGAAAATAGTATCAGATGGTGAGGGAAAGAGGCAACCAAACTATGCTTCTTAGACTCACTGGTTTATCTCTCTTGTCTGATTTGCGTAACAGTTTTCACATCAACTTAGAATTTCAGGTTCTTCTCATAAAACTTTAATCTTCATATATGTTTAGAAAGATTTTCTTAAATATTATGAGACCCAACCAGAAGAATTAAAGGTAAGCTGTTAGGGTTAACACCTGTATTGAAATCACCATTGGAAAACGATTGAAAAGCTTAGGCTGTCTCAGATTCTGAACTCATTTTCTACTGACAGCGACCAGGAAGTCAGAGCTTCTCACCAAGATGGCAGCTTTCCTTTTCCTGAAGCTAAAAGGAACAAGAACCAACGTCCTATCAGTGGGATTGCTGTTCTTAAAGTCTGGGAGAAGAAAGTGTGGCAAACACAACTTTAATGGAGATTAGAGAGGCCATCTTCCTTCTTGGCCTGCTAATTAATAAAAGCCAAACTTTTAGAACATAGTTCAAAACAAAGGATAGGTTTTTAAGCCATCAGTCATGTTTACATATTATTTATTCTTGGTTGAAATTGCATGGTTAGTCAAGAGATAGAGGAAACAAACTAAAACTTCAAAAGACCATTTTTTTGTAATCAGGAGAAATTTTAAAATCCTATCATGTTCTGAATGTAACCCAGTGAAAAGGAAAAGACCCCTATCTTGTCTAGAGCCACAGGGAAAGCCACTGGAGATGAAACACAGTCACGGTCTAAACCCCATACTAGGTAGGCTTCATCCTCAGGCGGTATTCCTGGGCCTGCTCCATTCCTTTGCTGGTAAGAGGACATGCTGTTTGTTAATGCTTTGTCTCCAAGACTCAGACTTTGCTTTTTTAATTTATTTTATTTATTAATTTATTTTTGGCTGCATTGGGTCTTCGTTGCTGTGTGCTGGCTTTCACTAGTTGCAGTGAGCAGGGGCCACTCTTCGTTGCGGTGCACGGGCTTCTCATTGCGGTAGCTTCTCTTGTTGTGGAGCACGGGCTCTAGGCGCTCAGGCTTCAGTAGTTGTGGCACGTGGCCTCAGTAGCTCTAGAGCGCAGGCTCAATAGTTGTGGCACACGGGCTTAGTTGCTCCACGGCATGTGGGATTTTCCCAGACCAGGGCTCGAACATGTGTCCCCTGCACTGGCAGGCGGATTCTCAACCATTGCACCACCAGGGAAGCCCTCAGACTATGTTAATGATTAGTGACAAGTGAGCAGACAGAACCAAATGTTGGGCAGGACCCAGTGAGACCTGGCTCAGTGGTGTGGCTGGAAAGAAACGTGGAAGGGCCATTCTCCCTGGGTCAGTTCAATCACGTATTTCTGCGTCCTGGCCTGAGGCCTCAGGGGACACAGATATACCTCACTGAGGACAAAGATATGAAACCAGAGTTCATCTAGCTTTGCAAGCTGACCTGCAATCTATTTCTGAAAGAAAAATGATTTAAAAATTCTTTCCTCTCCTATTTCCTTTCCTCTCCATAGCAGCACTATTTACAATAGCCAAGGCATGAAAACAACCTAAATGTCTACAGACAGATGAATGGATAAACAAGATGTGGTACATATATATGATGGAATACTACTCAGCCATAAAAAGAATGAAATAATGCCGTTTGCAGCAACGTGGATGGACCTAGAGATTATCATACTAAATGAAGCCAGAGAGAGACAAATATCATATACCACTTATATGTAGAATCTAAAATATGACACAAATGAAACAGAAACAGACTCACAGACATTGAGAACAGACTCATGGTTGCCAAGGGGGAGGGGAGTGGAGGAGGGAAGGAGTGGGAGTTTGGGATTAGCAGATGCAAACCATTATATATAGAATGGATAAACAACAAGGTCCTACTGTATAGCACAGGGAACTCTATTCAATATCCTGGGATAAACCATAATGGAAAAGTATATGAAAAAGAATATTTATGTGTATAACTGAATGACTTTGCAGTACAGCAGAAATTAACACAACACTGTAAATCAACTATACTTCAATAAAGTTTAAAAAAAATCATTCCTGTTGCTATTTCTCAGATACTCCCAAGAATTAAAATATTAATTAAATGTAAATTAAAATATTACTTCTTAGTTTTCACTTAGATTCTTCCCCTCAGTATAGTTTGTAATCAATATTTTGCCACAGACTCACTTACAATCATTTTTATTTTGCATGAAAAAAATTTGGCCTGTAAGCATTTTTCTTTTACCTGTACACACACACACACACACACACACACACTCACACACACACACGTACTTACCATTGATTTTGAAAGAGAAATCTGCCACTACTTTGAGCTTATTGCTTTTAAAGCATGCATTTTAAAGCCAGAAAGCCTATGTGAAGCTAACAAAGCCTTGGACACCCCTCATCCTGGGAATACCAATTTAGTAACTTACCTGTGCATTGTCAGTGTCCCACTACTCAGTAACTCCTCAGGTATAGGAACCAGGTATTATTGTGTAGTTCTTAAATGGAAAGGATTAATTTATTGGGCATAGATGGGACTCACGTCTTCACATGGACAAGAATGTTGTTATTAACAGGTCAGCCCATTTCATAATATTATTTCATTATATATACATATAAAACTATATAATGTTTATAAGTAAAAATGTATATAAATGCATATATATGTTCAGTCTGTAGTTAAAACAAACAATTCCATGAAGAACTCCAGACTCCTCAAGTATACTGGTGTCTCTTCTGGAGCCATGAGGGGAAAATGATATGGCACCTAATCTCCAAAGATGGCCCCCCAAAACCATTCATCCTAGAATTTGTGCCCTTGTGTAGTCCTTTCTAGACTAAATCAGAACTGGGCCTGCATGCAATAAAGGGATAACTCAGGGGGCTTGGGATGGTCAAACTCTGAACTTTCCAAAGAAAGGACTGATCTTTGACTAGATCCAGGGAGATAATCTCTAAGACCTTGGTATATTCTATCTGATAAGAGTGCCTTTGTATATCTAGGGGCTTAAGCCACAACCAGATAGTTTATATTAACTGTGATTTATGGTAAACACATGTTTTTATTCACCTGGGACTCTGGACCAACCTGTATCAGTTTGACCTCTGGAGGAAAGGGAGACTGAGTAACTAAGGTCAGTCACATGGGCATTCCATGCTTATGTGATGGACCCTTAATAAAAACCCTGAACAACAAGGCTCAGGTCAGCTTCCCTGGTTGGCCACACTTTGTATGTGTTATCACACATCATTGCTGAAACAATTAAGCGTTATCTGTAAAACTCTACTGGCACAGGACAGCTGGAAGCTTGCACCTGGTTTCTCTTGGACTCTGCTCTATGCTCCTGTTTCTTTTGCTGATTTTAATCTGTAACCTTTCACTGTAGTAAATCTTAACTGTGAGCATAATTGCTTTTCGGAGTTCTCTCCTTCCAGAGAAGCTTCAGACCTGAAGGCAGTCCTGAGGATCCTACACATAGCCTGTAACGTGCTTAAACCAGTAAAATGAGGCAGAAGTGACACTATGCCTCTTCTGGGCATATGCCTAAAGAAGGCCTGGAAACTTCTGCCCCTGCTCTTAGGGATGCCCTGAGTAACAGTAAGTAGAGACCCCAGCAAGAGGAAAGGACCAGACCCTTCAGGGGCACAGTCAAATCTCTGGAAGACATCAGTCCCAGCCACCATCTGACTGCAGCCACATAACACCCCAACAAAGGCGACTGCCCACTCAAGTCCGGTCAACTGACAGAACCATAATAAAATAGTTATTGTTTTAAACCACGACACTTTGGGGTGGCTTGTTAGGTAGCACTAGATAACTAAAACCAGCAGGAATGATAAAATAATTGAAGAGATTCAGAATTTAATTGGCTAAGAGATCATACATAAGTAACTGTCAGAAACTATTACTCAACCCAAAACAATTTTCTAAATTTAAAGCAAGAAACAATTTTTAAAGGGGACTAGGATTTAATAAAATTCTCTCAGACTGCAGAAGTCTACAGTTCATTTTATTTTGGGTTCAGGCTTATTTTCATAGCTTAGGTAAACAATACCTCACACAGGAATAGTCTTCAGGAGGTTTCAAAGCCCTTCATGTTTTGTTTAATTTTATCCTTAAATTGAGTCGGTAAGGTAGTTGATTTTATCCAAACTTTAGAGATAAGGCACGAGAGCTCCCTGGCAGACAAGGAACTGGAAACACTGTTTCAGCTGCTCCAGCGCGCACCCTATGTACGGCTGCTGGGCTCCCCCTGGCCACCCTCAAATGAGTCCCCAAGAGGAAAAGATGCCAAGCTACTGACACACAGTGTTTGAAAATACTATGGGACATTTCCACTCATGGATTTCACTGCACGTTCTCCAGTGACTATTTCAGCAAGCTAAAAATGTGCCTCCTTGGTCATGAGAACACAAAAATCCATATGATTAGGGAACAGTAATAATGCTGGCACTTTTATCGAATCATCAGCAAGTCCTCTTCTAGGACATTAAATGTCTTATACATATTTGTAATTTGCTTGAAAACAAGCAAAACAAGTGGTCTTAGAAGAGAGCTGACAAGTCACTTAGGACGGGCTCTTGCTCGTCTGATAAAAGCCCACTTCCAGGAAAATGGAACCTGGGCTTCTTATAAAACGTCAATCATCCCAGATAATGGTGACCATCTAGGTAAGTAAACTCAAGAGTTTTCACTTCCATGCCTTGTGTTTATACCTCACATCAGGCAGTTTTAAATGACTTCATCCATCTGTAAGCTTTTAAATGGAAAAACCAAAGTACAAAGAAGTATATTGTTTTGGATCATTCTGCGAATCAAAACACATACTTTAAAAAATCAAATATTCTTTCCTTCTGTTAAGAACAAACCCCAAGTGCCTTATCAGCCACCTTATTCCACGAGGCAGAAATAACAATTATGCAGCTGCTCCTGGGGAAGGCAGAGAATTTCCTTGACCACCCATGAAGGAAGATGAGGGGCCTTATCCATTGGCTGGTTACTCTTACAAAGACTGCATGGAAATTTGGTGGACACAGAGCACAATGCTCTATACTTGAGAACATTTTCCAAGGCACAGATGTTTTTCTCTTAACTGTGAACGCTGGCTGACTTGTCTGTCTGTATCCTTTTTCAGGGCTCAGCAGACAGGATGTCTTTGGAGAGGTTTGTCCTCTATAACTCGGGGCTGATGTTCCTTGCTAGATGGAAAACACGTCTTTGGCTAGACAGACATGAATCAATATTACACAAAAATATTTCCATTTTGGGAAATTCACCGAGATAAAAGTGTCTTTCTGGCTCTGGGCACACACAAGTAACCATCAGGACACCTCAGTAAAAGAGAAAATGGATTTTCAATAGTTTGCCATGAGAGTGATATGTGATTATAAGCTCCTACATATATTCCTACTGTCCTATTTTATTTTATATTTTTAAAATAAATTTATTTATTTATTTATTTTTGGCTGCATTAGGTCTTCGTTGCTCCACACGGGCTTTCTCTAGTTGCGGCAAGCGGGGGGCTACTCTTCATTGCGGTGGGCACACTCATTGCCGTGACTTCTCGTTACAGAGCATGGGCTCTAGGTGCACGGGCTTCAGTAGTTGTGGCGTATGGGCTCAGTAGCTGTGGTTCACGGGCTCAGTAGTTTGTGGCGCCCTGGCTCAGCTGCTCCGCAGCATGTGGGATCTTCCCGGACCACGGCTCAAACCTGTGTTCCCTGCATTGGCAGGCAGATTCTTAACTACTGTGCCACTAGGGAAGTCCCTACTGTCCTATTTTAGAAGGAAAAAGTTAACTCATTTTTCTTATTAGTGCCTCAGTAATTTCATTAGGGGGTTTCTATAAAGACTTTAATTGAATCACAGTAAGGAAAATTATTTCAGAGCTAGGATAAAATTTTATCTGTCATAAACAGCACTGAGTACTAAAACCTGCTTTGAGTTTAACAAATTACATAGAAGCTTTACATCCATGAATGCAATAGACCAAGTAAAATGGTGATTTTTCAAACACTGCAAAGTTCAACTAATTTAGATAATGCCAGTTTGGAAATGCAAGATTGGCTAAAAATGTAAAAATATTATACATACTATTAACATGCTAATTTTGTTTTATGAGGATATTTTCATTTCCTAGCAATTAAATAGCACTTAACTTTTTATTACAAATATTTCATCATATGGATAGGCACACTCATCTTTCATTTATTATTTGTCAAGGTCAGTATGCTAAATTATAACTTAGGTGCTTTCATCAAGTATCCCAAGGATAAATTAAAATTCTCAGTAAAAATCCAATTGATATGTACAGAGCACAAAAAGTGTTATTTTAATCCTTTAGTGGGGAGGAACCCCAGAAAGTTTAATTTTTCTGTTTTTTAAGTATTAAGATCGTGGGAGAAAAAGAACTTTCCAGGTAATTATGAATAAGTGATACTGATATACAACACCAAAAAAAATGCATTATTTCTGTACCATTAAAGTTCCTAACACTTGTTCTTCTTTTAAACTAATTTTGAATTCTATATGAAAGGTCTAATAAGCAGAAAAACACAAGACTATTTTTAAACTTACCTACTCAGATATTTCCAGCCTCTAAGCCTGGAAAATAATGTTGAAGTTTTAAATCGATGCCATACCTTTTCTGGGGAACTGGAGAAGTGGTGAACTTCTGCTTGTCTTGGTTGCGTGCACACAGAGCGCCTTGTGCATCCACAGAAAGACCACCCGGGGGGAGAGGCACACTGTACTGCAGGGGTCAGTGTTCAAAGTCATCGTTAATTGGGAACACCTTGAATTGAAGTTCCAGAAGGGACAGAAATTTGAGCCATGAGATGCCCCCAAATTAGGAGCCATGTTGAAAACTTCGTAAGATGTCTTTGTATAAAACCATACCCAGATCTTTAGAGAATAGCTCAGACCTGTGTGATTTAAATACCTTCTAAAATGCTACTATGTGAAAATCCATTTCAGAAGCACACTGCCCACTCTTCTCTGAACTAACGATGTTTCTAGAATTGCTTTTATATATACCATCATTAAATGCAAATAAGCTTTTCTTAATATCCTGGTTTTGACACAAGTGCTATGTGACCTCAAGCAAATTCCCTAATTTCCCTTGCCTTAGTTTCCTCATCTGTAAAACGGTGAAGGTTGTGGCGGGGATTGAATGAGTTACTGTGCCTGGCACAGAATATCTACTCTGTAATGTCAGTTGTTAACACTAGTATTATCACTCGCCTATTATATTAACTCATAATGTTTGCAGAGAAGCCATCATCAAAAAATTTTAAAAACCAATTATAATGCAATTCATGATTTTTTTCCAAAATGTAAAAAGACTCATTTTTTCCTAAGACCCTAAAATGACTGTGAACTTGGCTCAAAATTATCTATCCTAAGCACATGTGCATTCTTTCCAGCTTTTCACCCCAAATAAATTCATGCACAAGGGGAGTCCTGTTGCATCAGAAATGAACTTGCTGATCAAGACTGTCACTGATCCTTCTGAGGCATGCCTTCCAGGTACAGGATTGGGGAGGAGATGGGTTCCCTCCAGAAGATGAATCTGAGAGAGGGAAGCAAATAGGCTTTCCTCCTTCAGGATATTCCTCACTGCCTTCCTTCTGTGTGAAATTAAGGACTGCTCTTCCCCTCCCCCATGCATATCTGACTGCTAGTCTGAAGGCACAACTCTATGATCCAAAAGGGCCCAGACTGATCTAAGTTTATCCCTAGGTCCTCTCTCTCTGGTTGGTCCTGTCTATAGCTAGAGATGAGCAAGAAGCACCCACCAACTGCCCGAGCACTGTCTTCCGCACTCCCTCTGCTGAGGGAATCTGGTAGAGTAGAATGCACCAGATCAGTAGCTTCCACAGAACACAGGTTAGGTTTTCCCAAGTGAGGAAAGCAGAGCTGGTAAAGAAAGGCTGCTAAACTAAATTTAGAAGCTATTTAGCAGGCTCTGAAGCTAGACAGATCAATTCTGCAATCACTATGCTATTGCTAACTTAATGTGGTCACTACCTGGGAAGTGAGGATAGTAATTTCAGTTCAAGTCCTGGTGTCAGGATTTAATATCAAACAGGGAGATGCTCTTTGCCTCTGCTGCTTGACTCAGATAAGCACATGAGGGTCCCAGAGAAAGTTACCACCTCCTTTAGGCTGTAGTGGGTTAAAGAAGATCTCAACCTCTGGAATATTTAGTTGTAGGGCCTTTCCTGGTGAGCTATTATTTTAACATCAGTATTCTGGGAGGCAGGCAAATTCAAGGCAAAAGAGTACACTAAATCACAGACAGAGTGACATTGCAAATATTTAGCACTGGTGACTGAGTCTGTTACTTCCTAGGTGATATAGTTGGCCAGCAGGTTTCTTTTTTCTTTTTTTTTTTTTTTTACAAAATAAGCAAATGCTTACTTTATCATTCACACATAAAATTATATAGAAACAACACACAAACTGCTTGGAATGCAAATATTCTTTGGTTTACTCATCAAAATAGCAAATAACAAAATAGCAAAAACCTTATCAGTTAAATAAAAAAGTGACATTCTTTATTTACCTATCAAACCTTACTAAACATTGAAATTCATTCATTTTCATTCCCATGTTCTTCTGGCAATATCCTGTCTTCCCTTTTGCCTTTCATCCCCCTAAATTAAATTATTCTGATGGGCTCATCTCTTAAGGTAAAGATTGTTTTATCATTCTTAAAACCACTTACTTTTTATTGTCCCAACATCGGGAATGATCTAGATTTCCTCTTTGTCTCTTACATTTAAAACAGGTATGAAAAATGGAGATTCCATCAGCACATTTTCAAGATGATGTAAGTTAAGCCCTCAGCAAGCATTTCAAGGCAATGGTATGCCATTTTGGGGAATTTTCATGTTTTGGGAAGTATTACTGTTGGTACTGAAAAACAGGACTCGATTCCAGAAGCATAGTCTTATGTTAGACATTATTCATAATGTCAAATACAATTGGTTTCTACAATATTGATTTCAGAGAAGCAGTTTTCTATTTTTCTGAAGGTTCAATTTGACTGCCTTAATTCTTCAATCTTAATTCTTAATTAAGACGGAATTCTTGAATGTCAGTGACAAAGTCTTTAACAAAAGATTTTTTTAACAAAAGGTAAACGTGAAAATGGAATTGTTTCAAAAGGAGAAATGACAGTAAGAGAGAGCTCTTGGCTTTTTAAAAGAGGTACACATACATAGTAAGGAATAAAGGTGAATCAAAATACACAATTCTGTACATGACAGAAATATCCAATGTGCCACCAACATAACAACTGCCCTAAAAAAGATGTCTTGAGGTTTGGAGCCACACGTATCTTTCTTTATATAACTCTATATTTGCATCACGCAACCATACATCTTCCCGTGATCTGCTAACCGCTGGGAAGCTTTTTACCAGAATATTTGGCAATATGCTTTGCTTCAAATAAAACAAGCCTCATAAAACATTATCATTAATGTCTGACAACTGAATTGGGCAAAGTCTTTCTGAAATATGTGTAATCTTTAAAACATTATTTTTTTTCTTCATAAATCAGCAGTGCTCCATCTTCAAATAAATCATGAGCAGTCACAATCTCAACTCACATGCTCATATGTTCTCTTCATCTAACATTTTGTTGATGCCATCACACAGTTTTTGTAAGTGGGGTTTAAAACTTCCGAAGGGATTATACAAGGCAGCCAAGAAATCACAATCTGAAAAATGATCGAAGACATTATTAACCCGTCCATGTGACTTGGCGGTGAGGTGACGCTGGATGATCTGGTGGAGCATCTCTCTACACTCATTTAACAGCCTGGATAACACATTCCGGTCAAAGGTGAAATCCACCTGATGGAAACTGACCACGGTCATAGCAAGTTGATGAACTTTCTTCTTGAATTTCTCCATCAGCGCTAGCTCATCTTGGTTAAACTGATTATTCCTGTAAAGAATGGCCAGCTTGATGACTGTTTTGATGAGGTTTTTGATGATCTTCTCTGCCTCCTTCTTGTTCTGGGTGTACTCCTTGGTCACCCTGTAGAGCTCATCCAGCACTTCGCTGCTCGTGTCATCGATTAAGGTGGTAGCGACGGATTTGGACGCCATTTTACCCAAGATCTTCTTTTGTGCCTGAACGGCCAGGTTTTTGGAATTAAAGACATCTGTGGCCACTAAAAACAAAGGGGAGGAGGAGGATAAAAATTCAGTAAATATCAGCAAGAGAAGCAAATTAAAAATCTCACTGGAAGGAGTATTTTCCTTCCCATTTTCCCACTCTACGGCTTGCCTCCCATCTGCTGACATTAGTTTCTGTTCAGAAAAGAACTAAAATAATTTTCCTACATTTGGGGGAATTAGGTTCTCATTGGTGAAATTATGGGTGGTTGTGCATAATCTTTAAGGTTTTTTGGCAATTCAAGTGTTTTACACCTTCTGCTTTGTAGCCAATACATTGTTTAGAAGTTTAAGGGCTCTGGGGGTGGGGGTGGGGGTGGGGGAGGGATAAATCAGGAGCTTGGGATTAACATATACACCCCACTATATATAAAATAGATAACCAACAAGGACCTACTGTATAGCACAGGGAACTCTACTCAGTATTCCATAATAATATGGGAAAAAAATCTGAAAAAGAATTAATATATGTCTATGTATAACTGAGTCACTTTGCTGTACCTGGAACTAATACAACACTGTAAATCAACTATACTCCAATAAAATGCTAAAATTAAAAAAAAAAAAACGAGTTAAAGGGCTCTGATTATAAAGATAGTATGTCTCAAGAGGCAGTAAGTTTTTATGTTATTTTTCCCTAGTTTTAATTTTATAAGGAATATAAAATCAACTCTACAATAGTTCTCTGAGCAACAGTAACCAAGAATGATTTATAGAAACCCATTTAAATGTAAGAGGAATAAATGACAAAGCAGTGATATTGAGTAAATTGACAAATTCATGGAAGCTAATCAAAAGGAAAGCCCTGCTTTATAGTCCAAAATTTGCAAAAAGTCAAATTTCCCAAGACATTGGTCAGCACTTACCAGTTTGATCAACCTAACCACCCTGAATTTCAACTCCCCAAAGCTGAGTGTTGGAAAGAAATATTCCTTGGAGAGCTTATTGTCACTTGCTATTTCTAATGAATGGCCATCGTGACCTTTAAATTTTTCTACGATTTGAGGAAAAAACCCTACTGTATGAACTAATGAAACGTGCCACATGAACAACATACTCTGGAAAAGCAGATGCTTAGAGTTCACTTTTGAACTCACTGATTAAATTATCATAATTTAATTAGACAGAGATTTAAGACACAAAAAATAAGAGCTGTATATATTAAATATTAATGAGACCCTACGTGATGCTCTTAACTTACAGCCAGTCAGTGAAGATGCTCAATAAATGTTCATTCCCTAAACCAAGTTTAGTTTTTCTCCAAAATCCTCTCCCACTCTGTGTATACTGCTTCACTACAACTGTGCTTTCTCCCTCTTCTCCTAGGTGCCTGGGCGTTGGAAAGCAGTCATTCAGTAATGAAAGATGAAAGGCTTAAAAATACAGATATGTAGGAATGAGTCAGGGCATCATTGATATTATTAGAAATAATTATGAAATTATTTCTAGTTTGGACAGGTTAGCAACATTAGAAAACAAAAAGGTAGCCGCTCCCAAATCCAGGCTGGGAAGGTACATAAGAGATTAACTCCCTCAATGTGGAACTGCCATGTCAGATTTGAAATTTGGGCCAAAGTAGCTCATGGTATATAGTACAGGTAGCCGCCAAGTGATTCCTAATGACCAGGATGTCATGCAGAACTGTACACGGCCATACACCCTGCAAGAAAATCTTGATCGAACTAGAAATGGTGCCCTCACAAATGTTGATATTTAAACTTGTGAAACATGAACTGAAACTGCAGAAGAACTGAAATTGATTTTGAGAAAGAAAAGTGAAAGAGCACGAGAAATAGCCAACTTGACAAAGAAAGTTTCCAAGCTTTTTAATACTTCCATCATTTAAGCAGCAATCCATTTCTATTCCTACTCTTCAATAGTTTGCAAGAGTGTATGGCTTTACACTAAAGAATTTATGTCAAAATGAACGGCACACGTGTAGTTATTTAATATTAATATTACCATATTAAGACCAGGGACCATCTTCCATGACTCAACTTAAGACACAGACCTCTACAAATAATAAACCTTATTTATATAGGAAGGGATACCCCCAAATTTTCAGATACACAGTAACTAGGATTTCAGGAATTTATTTTATATAAAGTTGAAAGTTTATTGTTTTTAATTGATTAGAGTGTGACACAGTCTACAAACATCCCATCTGGGATTTACTGCAATGCCTATTAAATGGCGATACCGTACATTGTGAAATAATCGAAATCAGAGGGAGATGGGTTCGAAAGATTCCCCTGTGCTCCTTTTTCCAAGGCTGGACTTGCAAGTTCATATGTCTTTTAAACTAGTTTTCTTATTAAATCTAAATTTCCCATGTAATTGCAAGCATAAAGACAAAATAACTCTATGGTGTAGCGCTTTAACTTCTCGCAAGAGACAGGCTGCTGCCAACTAAGCAAGATCATTCTCCATTTACTAGGAACTCAAACTAAACCAGGACAGAGAAGTTGACCTCTGAGGCTTTCACATTTGTTTCAAAGGAACTTCAAACCCTGTTCTAGAAACACAGCAACAACTTCATACTTTCATTTTATCCTTTGGATTATATCCAGTACAGTCATCTTTGAAAATGAGGATGAAACTCTTTCTCCCCCTCCTCAGGGAAGACATGCATGCAGTAGATTTGTTTCCTAGCATTAGTGAAGGCTTTTTCAGAGCCAACTGGGAGCTGTGGCTGAGAGCTGCTGGCCAGGACTGTGTGGTCTGTGATCATGAAATATGATTATTTTTTTCTTGCAAATTAACTGCCTTTGGCCATTCCTGCTCAGGCTTGTTTGTCAGTTCCACATCCTCCACTAGATCGATTAAATGTCTGGTGTATCTCACAGCTAGTCCTGGACCAAGTTTTTCTCCTTCACAGTCCTCACCCCTGTGTGATCTCAACCACTTCCATGGCTTCAGATATCACCCATGTGCCAATGACTCCCACAGTTATAACTCAGCCTTGACCTCCTTTCCGGACTCATTTTGCAAATGCACTCAAGGTTTTTCTTTTCCTTGGCTATTTTGCAGGCATCGCAAATATACCATGTCCAAAACTGAATCCTCGATTCCCTCCTGCCCCCAAAGGGCTCCTCCTCCATTCTTTACTATCTTAATTAATAGCATCCCTTCCATCCTTGTGCTCAAGTCAGAGACCTGGGAGTCGTCCACTATACCATCCCCTCCCTTACCCAGTCCATTACCAAGTTCTTTCCATCCTACCTTCCTCCAATTCTCTAAATTCTATCCAATTCCCTCCATCTCCATGGACAACAGCCCAGTCCAAGCCCCTTTCCAATCGCTTCCAATGTAGTAGCCAGGGCTTTAAAAAATGGAAATTAGAAAATGATGCTTCACTTAAATTCTTTGCTAACCATTGCACTTCCTTGTTCCTGAAATCCTCATCATTTGCTTACATTTTCATTGTCTGCCTTCCTTTAATAGAATGTAAGCACTTTGAGAGCAGAAGTTGTAAATCTTATTCACTGTGTCGTCCCCTGAACCTACAAGGGTGCCTGGTACACGGCACTTCTGACAGAAGCAGGAGTCAACTGCCCCCCTCTCTTCACTATACTTAAATACTTCTCTGTGAAAACATGCTGACCTGCAAAATGAGAGTTCTAAATACATATGTGGGTGTTTGTTTGTTTGTTTTAAAAGCTAGAGAAACAGATATTCGCTTTACCTGGTTAAATATGTGGTTTTCTTCCTTTGAAGTGTACCTCAGAGTGTGGTTTCTCTTACTGTCATAAATCAGTTCTTTTAAAGAGGAAAGATTTAGCAATCCAAGTGTCCATCGACAGATGAATGGATAGAGAAGATGTGGTATATGTACACAATGGAATATTACTCAACCATAAAAATAATGAAACACTGCCATTTGCAGCAACATGGATGGACCTAGAGATTATCATACTAAGTGAAGTCAGACAGAGAAAGATGAATATCATAAGATATCACTTATATGTGGAATCTAAAAAAAATGATATAAATGAATTTATTTACAAAACAGAAATAGACTCACAGACATAGAAAATAAACTTATGGTTACCAGAGGGGATGGGGTGGGGAGATAAATTAGGAGTTTGGGATTAACATATACACACTACTATGTATAAAAGAGATAAACAACAAGGACCTACTGTATAGCACAGGGAACTATATTCAATGTCTTATAACAACCTATAATGGAAAATAATCTGACATTATATATATATATAACTGAATCATTGTACTGTACACTTGAAGCTAACACAACACTGTAAATTAACTATAATTTTAAAAATGCAAATGTAAAAAAAATAAAGAGGAAAGATTTATTATGTACAACGAGAAAACATCAAAGGACAGTAATACAAATATTTAGCATAAAAGCAGGGTACAGTGGTTCTAACTTGAGCTACAGTGGAAGACTAAACACAGGCCCACCTCTCCCTCTGTCTGGATCTATGATGAAAAACACATAACCAAAGGTATGCCCAGGAAGCAACTAAGATGTATGAATAGGAGATGTTCTCAAAGAAGAAAGTGCTGGAAGTACTGATTCACTTGTGTTTAAAAATATACATGTATGCTGTTGACTAATGAAAAATGATACCTTATATCAAAAACATACAAAGGATTACCACTACATCAAAACCATTTAAGACTGTTTTCAGAAATATGTGTGAATGTTATTTGACATCCACTTATCTCACTGCCCCTCCTCTACGTCTTTACGTCGCCTTCCTTGGCTTAATCAAACAGTCCATTTCAGCAACGCTTGCTGTAAGGCAAACTGATATTTAGGGAATCCTGCTTTTAGCATCAACAATTATAAATCTGGAGATAAACACTGATGTCAAAGTTATAATGACTCTGTATAAAAGAAAAAAAGTGCTTAGAATAGGGGGAAAAACCCCAAAACCTTTTCATGACATTAATTAATGAAAAACTATAGTTCTCTGAAATTAACAAGAATTACCCATAATATTACCCCAGTTAAGAAAATGCTAATATAGTGAAGTACTCAAGTTACCTTCTTTACAACCTCACCATCAAATACATAATTTTTCACCCATCAAATTTGTTATACTTGGAACTTTTAAACGGTGACTACAGATGCACATATATGTCATTGCTAATTCCTGCCTAGTTAAAATTTGATCCAGTGGGCCCAGTAGTAGGAAGGATGGAAAAGAAAACAATTTGAAGAGCACGACTGGCTGTTTTGGTCTGTTAGTAAAAGTTCTTTAAACAAATATATAAAACCGTAGCTCTCTTGCATTTGAATTACTCCAAATCTAAATGGAGCTTAGTAAAAAGACAGCTTTGGGGATAAGAATGGAGCCATAACCAACAGTAAACACTGTCACAAGAAGTTAAACAGCTAAGAGTTGACCCCCCTATATTGGGATTTGGTAGTGCTCCAGGAGAAAAGCAAGGAATTGTTGGGACACTGCTGATATATGTGTGACACTAGCCTCCACACTAAAAAATTCCAAAGTGGGAAATTCAACAGGATAGAGAAGAAACAAAAAACCAAAAAGAAAAAAGAAAGAAAAAGAGAGTGAGGGGTGGGGAGAGGGCCATATCAGCAGAAGCAGCAGAGATTCAAACTATGAGAGGGGCTGACCCTGGAAGGACCAGAAGAAATGACCATGGCAGCAAGCTGGAGGCAATCTTATCCAGAGAGAAAAAGACAAGTGCCAGGACCCTTAACCCCCAATCGCCCTCAGGTCACAGACGGAGACTCTAACACAAAAGAACATAGTCTTGAGAAAAATCAATACATCTAAGGTCCTTAACCTGATGGCGAATGCAAATTTGGGTGTGCATGCATTTTCCTGACCCCAAGTGGTTGAAAACCAATGGTATGCCTCATCACAGGGACAAGCTAAGTCATTCACTCTGTGTCTCCTACCACCTTCAGAAAAGTACATGCTCATTTAAAAAGTCAACATATTAAAGAAGACAAACGTCAGGGAAGGTGGTGACTTTAAAAAGGGCTGAAAAAGAAAAAAAAAATCACTGGATGGTTTTCAATGGAGTACTGGGAATTATAAAGCACCCCCTTGCAGCCTCCTTTCCTTGTTCTTTACGTAGCTATTTCACAACTCTGTAAGTAAATCTGGTAGTGCAAATGGCTCTTTTCCACAGAGATACAAATAAATTCTGACTAGTGAAGGTGCAATTGCTCCCTCATTTTCTTGTCTGCCTGTGTTACACTTGGCATTCTCCTTTGAAACGATTATAAGAGCTTACTGTTCCTCATTAGTTAACGAGTTAAGTAAAATCTTCGGCATGTCCCTTTTGTATTTTTATGAGAGTCATGACTTGATCTTCTTTAAAACATACCCTTTAACACATATTACGATTTTTTCATCAAAACCATATAAAGTAAAACAAAACAAAACAAACCAAAACTGCAGTCCATATAACCCTTTAGTGAGAACTAGTACACGTTTCCTGCGCACCTAATTTCCCCAGGGTCCTGGAAAAGAAGAGTGTACTTATAAAAGTCCAATATTCCATAGCTGATGGTTCCATGAACTGCCATACTGCTCAGGCATATTACTGAGACTCAGTTTCCCCATCTACAAGATGGGACTAATGATCCCCACCTCTTGGAGTGGCTGCAAAGATAAATGGACATGGAGCACAGAGGAGGATCTCACAGAATACCCGTCACTGAACAGCTTTCTCCACAGGTTTGTTTAAAGAAGTCAACAAATTAAACTTCAAATACTTTCTGAGATTCTCTGGTACTGAATGACATTTGGTGAAAATTAATCAACTCCTTCCGGAAGTAACATGGAGCTTAGAAATGCAAAATGTCAGACGGTTGTGTGAAAACAAAGACCTCACACGGTTTAGTGAATAACGAGTTATAGATCCTTTCTGTGATGACATTAAAAAAACTAAAATAGGGCTTCCCTGGTGGCGCAGTGGTTGAGAGTCCGCCTGCCGATGCAGGGGACGCGGGTTCGTGCCCCGGTCTGGGAAGATCCCACATGCCGCGGAGCGGCTGGGCCCGTGAGCCATGGCCGCCGAGCCTGCGCGTCCGGAGCCTGTGCTCCGCAACGGGAGAGGCCACAACAGTGAGAGGCCCACGTACCACAAAAAAAAACAAAACTAAAATATATTAAAATTTCCTTTATCGGGGAATTTCTCTTTTTCTTAGGTGTTGAATCTGTTGTTAGCAATAGATTCAGTACCACAAGGACTGTGATAGGTAACACAAGTGTATTTTGTCTAGAGAAAACTGGCCCCAGGAGAACAGAATTGAAGCACCCCACAAAAAGACACAGTATCAGCGTCCATACAAAGCTGTGCAAGAGAGGAAACAATGTAAAGGAAGTGGGCCACATATAAAGCCAAAGTGAAAGTCCACGGAGGCCAACAAGATTACTCCATGAAGTCCTAGCTTCTCCCCCAGACTTCCCAAAGCTTCCCAGAGAACCAGAGACCCAAAGGCAGGGCTTCCTGCCAAGTAAGAACAGCATGGATGGAAACAAAAGATCAAGGTCGAGAGTCCTGGGTTGTAGACTTGGGTGCAATTCAATTTCTTTGAATCTGTTTTCTCATCTGCTAAGTAGGGCATCGTTTCAAGGTGGTATGGCTTAAGTAAGAGTTACTGAGTTACAAACCAGAAAACCCCCAGCAGCATGCTGGGCTCATGACGACAGACCACAAATGCACACTGAGTTTTGCTCCCTTATTGAATACACTTGAGATAGAGAAGCAGGAATTCAAATCCAATATTTACACACACTGTATTCTTTCTACTCGGCTCTCTTTATATCTTCTATTTTCCAAATTTGTGGACAAGAGGAATTATGTCCTAAAGAAAACACTATGAAGGCTTTTCCCCGTGTGACCTTGGGCTGTTTTTGTTGCTTGAATTCTAGAATCTTTTCATCACGATTTTGGGTTCAACTGTGTGTCTTTCATTCCTGTGGCTTACTTTTGTGATGATTTTGAAATTGAAAATGTCATTTCCTAAGTTTCAACACCTTTAACGTCATATTAGACTCCATCTCTGCTTTTTTTTTTTTTTTTGGTTAATTTGCTCCAGGAATCGTGTTGACTCCTTGACTGCTTTCTGAAAGGCATAAACTCTGACAAGATATCCCTGCTCCCTCTAGGTGCACTAATACCAGGATTGGAAGAAAGTTTGATGATATTTATATGAAGTGGTATGGTTGGATCCCACGGAATGTCAGTCTTGTAAATATTAGAAAAGAGGTTACAGGAATAGAAATGAACTTTGTGGCTACTCAGAGTTAGAGGTTTACAGTCCTAAGAACCCACTGGCTAGCCACCATATTTTGAACTTATACTACATTATCCCCAGAACTGCCTAGAATATGCATTATCTTATTGAAATTTCACAACAATCCCAAGAGGGAGGTTGTCATTATCCCCGTTTACAGATACAGTAACGGAGGCCCAGAGAAATTAAGTTGCTCTCTCAAGGCCATACAGTCAGTAAGTGGAAGAGAGGAACTTGATCCCAGATATGTCCAATTCCAAGCTGTTCTCTTAAGAATTATGTTACAACACACAAGCATTAAAAAAGCTCTCTCTTGAAGTATGAGAAGACCTAATAATATTTGACTAAGTGAAGTGAAATAAAAGAAAAAAAAAGAGAGCAGGTCTCCCTTGGAGGAAGGACATGGATTCCATAAGGTAGATCAACCCAGCTGGGCTTGAAATAGCCTGTATTTCCAGGGAAAACTCAGAATAGTTTTAAAACATTGAAAAATATAATTAAAAAGAATATGCTTACGTTACTCAAAAGCCGGAGTGTAAATATTTAAAGTGAGAAGTCTCTTTCAGCTTTGCCACCACTACACGGTACTGATGTCAACCACTGCTGCCCAGAGGTAACAACTATTTTTAGACTTTTGGTATCCTTTCAGATTTGCTGTCTCTTCTGCATAGACAAGCATATATATGAATAGACAGATAGATAGATAGATTCTGAGCAAGGTGAAGAAGTCTTAAAGGCTTGCAATTCTTAAGAAATGCTACTTTTGAGTGATGAGAGACTATAAACTGGGTAATTCCAGTTTATGGAATTCTATAATTCCTTGCATGACTCTGACATAAAATGGTGAGATGCCAGAGGCACATGGCTATTACCTTTGTTCCCATACATGTGGTAGCAATAAGAGTCCTTCAGTGAGTGATGAGAAGGTAGTAAGTATGAAACAGAGGTCTTTATTTAATTGGGGGAGGGTGAAGTTATGATTAGAGCAATTGTGCAGAGTTTATCATCCAAATGGGATCCCTTCGAAAAGGGCACTATTAGTAATTACACTATGACAACAAATCTGTGATTGTTCCAGCAGGTAAATGTAAGTGGTCACTAAAGACTACTTAACTACTCAGGCACTAAAGACACTCAAGACTAAATAAGAAAGGGTCAAAAGTAAGGGTTACCCAAATATTTAGGACCTGAGAAATTTCTTGGGAACCCCACAAGAGCACTAGCCAGCTTTTATTCCGAATTATGTTAAAAACAACAAAAACCTAATTCTTCAAGAAGTTAAGAGTCTTAAGTAGGGGGTGGCAGGGGTGATCCCCTCGAGATAAATACATTTGGGAAACGGTGTATACAAAGGTCCCATTTGAGTTGCAAAAAATGTACTAATAATATTAGAGGTCTTGAGGATTAGTGCAGTAAAGTAACATTTTAACTTTACCTACCCAAGTTTTCCAACCTAACTTCTCAGACGACCCATTGACAAATTTGTAGGATAAGGTCAGTGAAAATTATTGGCTAACAAACTGACCTGAGTTCTTGCTAACCCTCTGGAACGGATTCACAATTGTCTCGTGCAGAGAGAGTCAGGCAAAGCCAGGTAATGTGGTGACTGTGAACGTGGGCTCCAGAGGCACACCGTCTGGGTCAGAAGCCTGGTTCTGCCACTGAGTGCCCGTGTCCCGGGGGCTAATTACCTAACCTCTCTGTGCCTCAGTATCCCCATATGCAAATGAGGATACCTGAGGTTGTTATGAAGATTAAATGAGAATAATCCATATAAAGTGCTTAGGGTAGTGCCAGATATTTAAAAATTGCGTCAGTTAACATGAACTATTATTACTGTTGTCGTTAATGTTGTCATCCTGATTCTTAAGGTAGATATTGTAGAAGATCGGCTGGTATGGGTTGATCGAGTCTTGTGATCATGACTTGTGAAACAGGAGTGAGGAAAGAAGACAGGACATTAACCTGAAGACGCGAATCATTCAACAAAACTTCTGAGTGTTTATAATGTTGTGGTTTCAGAGATAAACGACTGATCCTTTCTCTCCAGTTCTCTCCGGACACTCAGTTTAATGTGGCATTGGGGTGCGGGGCAGGTGAGCACACAGCTTGGCAGAATCCTAAAAGTGATGGTAGCAAAGAGAGGGAATGATAGTTTTGCTCAAAGGGGTGATGGAGGGAAACTAGGTTTGCAGAAGGTTTCACAAGTGGAGACTGACCCAGGAGGTTGCCTTAAAAGAAAAAGAAGACTCTGCTTTACAGAAATAAATGTGACTGCATTCCAGAGCTGACCTACAGAATTCCTACAGGCGAGTTAGGGATTAAAAATTCTGCCCAGCAGCGTACCTATCTATATGTTAGAAACCCAAGGATGCATGTGGGTCCTATGGATTTTAGAGAAACTTTAAACACAAACTATGTATAGCTTGTTGTTGAGGCCCAGGAAAACTTACTACAAAGGTACTCAGTTTGCGAGAAAGCACTGGCAGGGAGAGGACAGATACAGCATGTACTTGGGCAGCATTCTCCGTGGCAAGGCCCACGTGCATCAGAAGGGCCTGGAGCTTTCTTCGAAATGCAGATTGTCAGACCCACTGAATCAGAATCCTCAGGACTGCAGTCTAAGAAGCTGCATTTGGAAGAAGCACCCTGATGGATGGTTCTGAGGGAGAGTAAAGTTGGAGGACCCCTACTCTGAGGTGTACTCCTACAACGCTGTACTTTACAATTTTCCAATAGACATACTTTGGCCATGAAGACATGCTCTAAGTAGCCTATGAACAGATGTAACGCCCCACTCAATTTTTTTTTCACCCAAAACTAGACGTGAGCTTGTGCACAGAATGCAGAGAAAATGTTCTCAGAATACAGCTTATTATATTAAAGCCTCAAAGAGAACAGAAAAGTTAGTCTCTTTAAATGATACTTTAACCAAAATTTGAACAGGGCCTAATAACTCTATCACTAAGCTTCATATGGGTTTGAAATTAAATAAAAATATCCTACATGTGTTTATACCAAACTGACTTTAGTGAACTATTCTTTTTCTTTTTAAATTAAATGAACCCTTCCTTATTTGTTACATTGGATTAGAACACCATATATTTTTCTTGAAGACTTTTCAATTAAGCTGGGTTTATTTACATATTTTCTTGAGGACATGAAGCCTTTCCATTGTTGATATAATTCAAGCTTCCACCAGATTGTGGAGGAAAATCCTCTAAACAAGCTCCACGATTTTCTACACTTTTCCACTCCCTAAGTTCTTGCATTCTGCCAGAGGCCCTGGCTCCGGATGAATATTTATATTCACGCCGGGCTTCGAAAACCACTAACAGACTTTAAAAGCCAACACACTGGAGCGCAGTTTAATTATCGAACCAGCCCCTAAAACTGGCATCGATGGTCAACACACGCTGTCTGGTCTCCTGGCCCTATAACAAAGACAAGCAGACAGTCAAATTAGAGCTGACATTTGCATGGCACTCCACAGTATGCAAAATATTTGCACTATAACACTTCCATGTGTTTATGAAAGGGTTTCTTCTGGTTTCATCCTCTTATTATTATTTAACCCTGAGGAAGCAGATGAGAGAACTGACGCTTAGCAGTCAAGGGACTTGTCCAAGGGCACTGAATGAGGGGCAGAGCCGAGGTACATGGCAGCCAACTATGGTGCATGGCTGCTCTGTAAGAAAAGTGAAATTAAGAGAATGTTTGCTATTTATGGATTTTCTATCAAATGCTGTGATGTTCCTGAGCCAGCTGCATAATCCCACTTTTTAGAGCTTATCTGCTCCCCAAGATAAAGCAACTCCTTGAACCAAAAAATAAGGAGGATGGGTCTTACACATCAGAGAAGAGAAAAAAAAATAAAGAAAATAAAAATTATGTGTCCACCCTGCTCCACTCCTGAAAAAGTCCTGCTCGTCCTTTAAGGCTCAGTTTAAACACCACCACTTCCAAGAAGGTTTTCCAAATCCAGCGGGGAAGTAATCTCCCAAATCCAAAGAAAAGAATAAAGTGTTCCCTCTTCTAATGTATTTTCTGCCCCATGGGGGAATTAAATTCCTATCTTATCTTACTTGATTATAATCCTTGACAACTAAGGTACCACTCTATTCATCTGTCTATTCTTCAAAGTGCATAACACCTGCCCTCCAGCTATCATGGAGTGAAACAAACCCCACTGTTCTAATCTGCTTCCATGGAACCTATCACTATCTTCTCTGGCAATTCATGAAGATGTGTCAGGAAATCAATTCAATTTCATATATCTAGAGCTTAACAAACAAATTTACTTACACTCTATGGACAATATGCATTTTCTTTTCTTTTTTTTGTCTACTGCTTTTCTCCCCTGTCCTTTGCCAGAACATACAGAATGACCAGCCACTTTTATTTGGCGAAGTGACCATATTTAGCTAACTCAATCCCTACTGCAAATGTTCTGGAATCTTTCATGAAAATATCCCAAAGCCATCTGTTTGAGTATTTTAGGAGCAGTGACTTCTTGGCCTCAGCTTGGGCATCTGTCAAATATGCATCCTGGCATAGCCTCCCCACATTCTTGACAAAACCTTTCTGCAATAACTGTATGAAAAGGTTAAGCTGGTCCTGCATTTTATAGCCATGTCAAGCCCTAAGAGGCCAGATCCCATTAAAGGTAAGCAAATGGTAAGATGCGATCTGCTGGGCCTTAAAGTGAACTATCTCATTTCAAGTATCAAGATACACTGAAGCTCTAAAACTCCAGGAGATAACCTTGAAAAAAGAAAACCCAGTGTGCTTACCGCTGGCTACCTCCAGTGTGGCACTCAGGTTCTCTGTAAAGTGGTTTCTACCCCTCTTTCTAACCTTTTCTCCCTGCTCTTAATGCTCAGGTATCCTCCATTGTTTTATTTAGATCAGGATGCCTTGTAGAGGTTGTAACCTGGACACCCCGTTGTTTGGCCTGTACAGTGTTGTATTCATCTTAGAGTTAGTGGTCCACGTTTTAAAAAATTGAAAAATTTAACCTCAAAATCTGTGTTTTTGATTTTTTTTTTTTTTTTTTTTAATAATCATAAGACCTGACCAAAACGGGCCCACATTCCCACACGGCAACCGTGGTCTTGAGGTAAGTTGTGGCTGCCGCCTTTAGAAGGAGAACACCCTGCCTGGTTTACCACAGGTCCTCCCTGGCCATCACCACCCAGTTACATTCAGCTCCCGGGCTCGGCAACCATTTGTGTGGATGACTTCTCCTTAAAGAAATGAATGGGACTACATTTCAGAGCCAACCTACGGAACTCCTATGGGCTCTTTGGAATTAGAATTCTGCCCCGCAGTGTACCTGTATGTCAGAAACAGAAGGGCATGTGCAAGTCCCATGGATTTTAGAAATAATTTAAACCTAAATTATGTATGGTCAGTGAGTGTCTACGGAAGGTCTGCTGGGTAAAAAGGTAGGAAGGTTAAGAGTAATAATAATTTGTTTTCATAACACTTGTTATTTAGTTACAGGCATCAAAATCTCCCCCTAATTTCTACAGAATGTGTTTGCTGAGTCTCAGAGAGGTGGTGAACTTGCCAAATTTCTAAATATCCTGGGAGAAGTGGAACTTGGATTTTCCATACCAGTTTGGAGCACTACACAGTAAACAGACTTTTAGCAGAAAAGCCTTCTCCCAGTCAGTCACTCATTCATTCACTTAACACATTTTTTACTCAGCACCAAAATGCCTGCTCTCAAGAAGCACAGATTCTAGCAGAGGGAAACCTAAGACACAAAACCTAAGACACATTAAACAGATGTGTATAAACAGGTCAAATAGTGGCAGAGGGCTAGAAAAAAGTAAAGGGAGTGTGTGTGTTTTTGCTGGGGGGCGGGGTAGTGAGGAGACTGGGGGTGAGGGGGAGACCATGCTATTTTATCCCTGCTATTTTAGTCAGGGAAGGCCTTTCTGAAAAGGTGACATTCGAGCAGAAACTTGAAGGAAGCAAGGGGGAGCCATCTTGGGTGAAATCCTATCCATTCCTCAATGATCCTTCCCAAATATATCTTCCTTGAAGGCTTTATTGACTAACCCTGTCAGAAACGTTCTATCCTCTCTCACTCTTTTTGCAAACTGCTTTACATCATAATTATTTGCTTCCATTTTCCCTGAAAGTAAAATCTTTGTGATTGGTTATAATTTATTATTTATTCCTTGCCACAATAAATGCTCAATTAATCTTTAAAATATATCTGCTGGGTCAAAAAAATTCCCAGGTTGTTCTGGGGGAACAGGAAGCCAGGGGAGGAGTGAGAAAAGAGTACTGGTTTTTTATAAGACATAAGAAACTATAAATGAATTATTTTAATTAGGTATCATATCTCAAATACTTTAATTAAGTAGCATATCTCAAATACTTAATTAGGTAGCATACCTCAAATATCGTATCTCAAATTTACCTAAGAAACGAATATTGCAATATAATCCTTTGGAAAAAGTTTATTCTAAATGAGTCCATTCGTAACTTAAGATAGGCATCCAAAAAAAAAAAGTCATCTTTTGATAACACTTGAAACTGGTAAAAATTACTGAATAACCCACACTCTGCAGAGATAAGATAATTCTGTTTTTCAGAGAGACGTTGCTTTTTTAAGATTAAAAAAGGCATTTTTTAAGGATATATTCATAAGAAACTGGAAATTTAAAAAGGCATAAATAAACTCTACCTTTCTTTGCTAGTTTGTTAAATAAAAAGCTGAAAATTAAGTTAGGGTTATAATATAAAAATCTTAAGTTTTCTATTTTGTCCTTATTGAAATTGGTTTACTTCAAATTATATTTAGAATTAAAAATAATAAAGCCAAACAGTTTTGTTAAAATAATCATAATTCTTTCATGTTGAGTCATACTTGGTATATTAAACTCATTTTTCCATTAAAGAAAATAACTGAAAAAGGTCATTATAGTCAATCTCTTAAGAACTAAAAATCGTTTCCCTAAGTACATTAACTTGCTGTCTCAGAGATGGATTACTTCCCTAATGGTAGATATTTGGGTAAAATAAACTTTGGCAAATAACATAACCAATCAATTTTACCACCAGCTGCCAAATAACAACAAAATAAATCACTTCTCTGAAACACTTTGGCAGCACCCACCTTTCTGTAGTTTTGTCTTTCCACCCACTCACTCAGTGCTCCAGAATTAAGGCCACCATCCCACCTCTCCCCATTTCTGTCACCAGTCCTACTTTTACAGATGGAAGAAGCCATGGAGACCACAGGTGGAAAACAGAGGCCCAGAGGTTAATGCAGGGTTACAATATGACCCCCATTAACTCCTGGTCGCTGGCTTCCCTGGGGAAAGGTGGTTTGGGATTATCAAAAGTAGCAAAGAGTAATTCCTCCATTTAAAACAGAGCTTACAAACTTTGGGCTGGCAACACATTTTGGTTGGGCCCCCATAATTTTTTTTTTCTTTTTAAAACCGAGATAAAATTCATATCACATGAAAATCACCATTGTAGGGCTTCCCTGGTGGCGCAGTGGTTCAGAGTCCGCCTGCCGATGCAGGGGACACAGGTTCGTGCCCCGGTCCGGGAAGATCCCACATGCCGTGGAGCGGCTGGGCCCGTGAGCCATGGCCGCTGAGCCTGTGCGTCCAGAGCCTGTGCTCCGCAATGGGAGAGGCCACAACAGTGAGAGGCCCGCGTACCGCAAAAAAAAAAAAAAAAAAAAAAAAAAAAAAAAAAAAATCACCATTGTAACCATCTGAAAAGGGTAAAACTCAGTGATTTTTATTATATTCACAATGGGCAACAATCATCACTATCTAATTCCAGAACACTTCATCAACCCCAAAATGGGCCCTCATAATGTTTTGTTTTTCTAATTAGTAAAAACCATGTAAAAGTTGGGAGCATTGACCTAAAAATTCACATTTCCCATTTCTCAAGAAAAATCTGACCTTCTGGTAACATTTGGGGGCAGGGGGTACAAGAGAGTAAGAAACAGGTCCTGTCCAGTTAACCACCTGGCCACGCGCCCACAGAGGCCAGGAAATGAGCCAAGACCTGTGAGTTAGCCACCCCTGCTTTAAAGGCTCAGGGACTCAAATCCTTCTGAATCACTTTTCAGACCTGGGTGTGACTCTGGCAGTGATTCCAAAGCGCTCGCAGCCCTCTGTTCCCCTAGCTGGCAATCAAGCTGAGCAAGAAGACTTCCTAGTTCTGACTTGTCAACACATCTCTAGGCTTCCACCACCTTCTCCTCCAAATGCCTTGCATTTTCCACCCCAGCATATTTGATGAAATCTCTCTCTTCACTGAAAAAGCCATCCTCTATGTACCTGAGCAGCACTCTAAACCCTCATCTTTTGAGCACCACTGTCACAACTTGCCTTTGCTTTTTTTTTTTTTTTTGCGTTACGCGGGCCTCTCACTGTTGTGGCCTCTCCCATTGCGGAGCACAGGCTCCGGACGCGCAGGCTCAACGGCCATGGCTCGCGGGCCTAGACGCTCCGCAGCATGTGGGATCCTCCCGGACCGGGGCACGAACCTGTGTCCCCTGCATCGGCAGGCAGACTCTCAACCACTGCACCACCAGGGAAGCCCAGTTTATTTTTTTTTTTAGATTCCACATGTAACTGATAACATACAGTATTTGTCTTTCTCTGCCTGACTTATTTCACTTAGCATAAAGTCCATCTGTGTTGCTGCAAATACTTGCCTTTGTTTTCTACCTACTATCTGTATTTTATTTCCCTCTGGTTACTTGTTATTGAAAAAAAATTTATTTATCAAAGGAACCATATACACAATGTGAATGGAAACTGCTACTCCTCCCCTAAATATACCATAATCATAAAAATCATTAAAAATTTGTTAAATCATAAAAATTATTTCAATGAGGAAAAAAAAACCATTACTGTTCATTTCTAGCCAGATATCGCTGTCTGCCAAAGGCCATGAGCCCCATATCTAACTGTGTGGCACAAAAGGGGTGAGTCAGTGTGAATAAGGTGGCAAAGGTCACACAGCCCCAAAAAGGCATTCTCTGGGAATGATGCAAAGGATTCCAAGGGAGCTGAAAGGGACTAATCGTCTTGTAAAGTTACTGAAGATGATCTTACTCTGTGCCTGGGGCCTCCTAAAATCATTTACCATACCGCCACCAACGGTACAGGCACCACATTTTGGGAAATCCTGTCCAAAGCTTCCTGCCAATGCATTCATCTCAACAGTTGTGCCTCAGATGTCTCGGCCACGGATAGCCCTTCCTGAACCTCTCTAACCTGGATGTGGCATCCCCCTTGTATGTACTTCCTCGTGTACATGTCTGACATCTTCTCCGGACTGAAAGGCCCTCAAAGACAGAGACAGGTCTTCCATACTACATAATCTTCTCTGGTGAAAGCTACTGGCATTAACTTACACCTGGTCAGATTCGTGGCATATGCCTGTCTTGACATCCCCAGCGAGGAGAGTTTTTAAGTGACTTTAAAAAATTGCAAACCAGTTTCTAAATGAACTAAAACATGTCCTAATAGATAAAGTGCCCAATATGGTGAAAGACACAGGGATAAATAACTGCATACCTTTGCTTTCTTAAATTTAAGGATTTTATAAAGCACTGAATACAATTACCATTGGTGTGCTAAGTAAGAGCTATCCTATTTAGGTCAGGTTTTGTTTTAAAGGTAAGGAAGTGTGCCTAGCAGGCTGGGAAGGGGGGTAGGTGTCTAGGCTTTGTTTCTGGGGTGGACAGAGGGGTTGAGCACCTTCTGTGATGACTCCGGGTGTCACACACGCCCAGAAAGAATCGGTTCACACTACCTGGCTCAACTTGATAAAGAGACACAGGACAAAGATTTCCACAGGCAAATAAAAGCAGTGTCTACTAACCTAACATTATATATATATATATATATATATATATATATATATATATATATATATATACATATATATAAGGAGACAATTTGTGATGCTCAATTTGTACTTTTATGGTATCCAGATTAATCTTCTAAAAGATTGGAGGCCTTATAAGATCAGTACACATGGTGCACATGACGCTCATTTATAAGGCTAGAAATAAAATTTTCTGAGTCAAATGATTAGCAAGTTTTATGATCATATCTTTGTTCTTGGGAAATATTCCTGATCATATCTAGTGGTTATTTTATAGTGATAAATAATAGAACCTCCAATTAAAGCATTGTTTCTATGGAGAAAGACAATCTACTTTTTTTTGAAATTTTCTTTTTCATATGATTTCTAATACCCTCAGTCCTGCAAAAATAGAAGATATCTTAGAAGAATAATGTTGAATTTATCTCTAAGGTGAGACAATGTAAATTGTAAAGATTACATGCTTAGGAAAAAGATGAATCAAGTCTTTAGAATGTATGATTTGAGTCAGTTTCTAAATCTGAAAATTAAATCTATCCTAACCGAAAAGTTTCCCCCTTGAACTAATCTCCTGTTCATTTTCAATTCATGTCATTCAGTCTACTCCTGCTTTGAAAAGGATGGTGAGGGGAGTTAACAAATTTGCCAGAAACAATGGCTTTTCCTCTTACATTTTCAGCATCCTTTTGTTTTTTTTTTTGGCTGTGTTGCGGTGAGTGGGGACTACTCTTTGTTGCAGTGTGTGGGCTCTAGGCACATGGGCTTCAGTAGTTATGGCACGCGGGCTCAGTAGTTGTGGCTCGCGGGCTCTAGGGCACAGGCTCAGTAGTTGTGGTGCACGAGCTCAGTTGCTCCGCGGCATGTGGGATCTTCCCAGACCAGGGTTCAAACCCGTGTCCCCTGCATTGGCAGGTGGATTCTTAACTACTGCGCCACCAGGGGAGCCCCTTTCAGCATCCATTTTTAATGCCATTTGTTGATCTTAGAATGAAGGAAACAGATGCTACTGTTGGACATGAAATGTCATCTCATACAGTATTTTTAAGCTGTCAGCTGTACAGTTAGTCTTTATTTAGGCAATGGACAAGTGCTTCTCTGTACCTTTATTTCCCTGAAACATACAAATACACAAATGCCAGAACTCCACCCACTTTCCAATGCAGGGCACGATCTATAGGAAATATCCAAAATGAATTCTGCCATATTTTCCCTGTGGACAAATCAAAATGAAATCTTTTTCCACTACATACTACAGAATAAAATAAAACCATATGCCATACTACCCCCACTGAAACTTAGAAACCATGTTTAAATGAATGTTTAGAGACGCTAGCTAACCTCAAAAGAAATTTAATTCTTGAATAGCAAGTGCCTAGCATCTATGAGTATTTTTCTTCCATTAAATTGGTATTTTCACAAAATAGAGCAACCTTAGATACAGGCCAAAAAAAAAAAAAAAGAGAATGTTTTAGAATTCTTGGATTAAGATTCTAGGTTCCAAATGTAGGCCTCAATAATCTCCCAGGTCTCCAAAGTTTTAATGGCTCCTAATAAAGTATCAAGGGGTCAGAGGTTGGGTCATCTTTTCTTGAGCTGACTTACAGCTCACTTCATTCTGATGGAGGAAAAAGAATCTGAAATATTTTAATACAGTATTTTTTTCATCATGAGGGATAGCTGAAAAATGACCGGAACACTAGTTGGAGGCTAGTGTTGGGTCAGTAGAGGTCTTAGTAACAGTTATTCCTTTGTCTTTGGGCTCAAGGCAAAGCGGTGGCCACTTTGGGAGCCCTCCTGGTCTTAGAGGCAAGATTTTCTTTTCAGGCACAATTCATATTATTTTGATCAGCAGTGTGCCTTTATCATCCATTATTTTATAGAACTTCTGAGCATGTATGTGCATGGTTAAAGAGGGCTGAGGCCTTCCATTTGCTGTCAAATTCTGATTAAGTCCATTTCTTATCTTCTAGATATTAATAAGTGAACGCTGAGATTTTAGTTGTCAGAAGGCTTTACCCAGCCCCAAAGCGTTTTACATCTGGATCTGCCCACTGTTTCTCTGTCCCTCAATCAACTAACATCTTTTTCTTCTCTAATCTTTCTCCTAAAACTGCTTTTTATTTTAAACTAGATTTAACTAGTGATAAGCTACAATGGCTGGAACGCAAGAACTCCACAGATGTACAATTCCAACGAGCTGAAACAGAGAGATGCTTCTGTGGCAACAACAGCTACAAAAAACTAGTGAGAAAAAAAAAGAGGCATTTCAAACACAATAGTTGCCTAAAACACTCCCTTTTCTATTGCCCCACAAGATGTGCCAGAAGCGCACTGTGCCATGAAGCCCATGTGCCATGAAGCCCACCTGACCCACATTTGAAAGACAACTCTCCAGTTCCCATCAACTTTTCAACAGAGTAATAAGTTAGCCTGTTACAGACTCCAGCAGCCTAGACAGATCTGGTCTGGTTAAAGCCCACCCATGGGTCTGTGCTGAGCCTAGGCATGACCACTGTGATTCAAAACACTAGGTAAGAGACTGATTATCACCCCGAAGGCTTCAAAGGAACCAGCACAAAGAAAGTCCTAACAGGCCTTCTCTTAAATGCCCCTCATATGCACAGTATATTCTGAATGTCCATCTTGGTTTCAGCTGACAGCTGGCACCATGGACGGTATAACCACCTACCGAGCACAGTCCCCTCCTGTACCTAAAACCCAGACAGCAAGGCCAGATGATGACTCATCATCAATGTTTGGATAATCCATCAATCTCATGAAAATAGCAGAGGTTTAAATTCTGCAAAATATTTTACCCTCTGGACCATATGTCTACCCTCACACTTCATTGGTTACCAAGTATTTTCCGTTTCCCTACACTGTGCCCAACATCATAAAAACCAGAAGAGTCTTGCCACAACAAGGCGACAAAGATAGAGAAGTAGTCTTCACGACAGAGGTAGAGAAGATTAACATTTCAGATCAGGGAATCATTTTATTCAGTGAAAGTTTGGCTTGTATACACAGTTCCCCTTTTCTCCCTGAAAACATCTGACTAGAACAGGTATAGGTTATTTGGAGCACAGGAGTCCTATATTTTTAAAAGACTTGATTTTTATCAAGTTCTAATCCAAGGCATAGCAGGGACTATTCTACTCCGTCCTGCCTGGAGCTCGAAAACAGAGAAGACGGTAAAGAGGAGCACAGGAGAAGAAACATCATTTCAGAGTCACAGCCATATTCTGCTCAAGTATGGTAACTAGAACCCCGCTCTTTATAAATTTATGATTTATTTCTAAATTTGGCAAATAAAGCTGAGTTGTCCCAAAGAACCATTACTGACCTCACCCTAACCCAAACTAAAAATATTTTGCATGCATTTTGTATTTTAAATCACCATTCCCTGGCAAGTTTCTTATTTGAAAAACAAATAGAAGCTCAAACACCTGCACAGAGTTAAGAGAAACACTTTTTTGTTGTTGTTGTTGTTGTTAGAGACTCTCATCTAATAAATGTGGTCTCTAATTCAGCATTTCCAAAGAACATGGTATTAAGACTTCTTAAATCCCTAAGACCAAAAAGAAAAAAGAAAAAAAAAATGCTGTTTAGAATAAGAAAGAAAGGAGAGAAAAAACTGTATTAAGAGAGGGAAAGTTATGTTATTTAGGGAGACAGCAAGACAAAATAAAATAGGAAGTTATCTTTGAAGTCCTGAAACAATAACTGTATGCAGAGAGGTGCTAAAAAACCTTTTGGTATCTGTCAAAATAGTATAGATTCTTCCTAAGTTGCTATCTGACAAAAGAAATCGAAGAATCACTAGAATGACTGGAAGTAACTTTGGGGGAAAAAAATCCTGCTTCAAGTATACCTTAGATTCAAGAAGACAAGTTTTGAGTATACAGTTGTCTGGGCACGTCCTTGATGCTTTCAGTTTAAGCTGCTACATACGCAGGTGAAGATTATTTCCCCATTACCTACCTCAGGAGGGGTGATGATTTAAAAGGAGCTAAAAATAAAGGAGGCAACAAGGAGAGAATACTGACTCGAGCTGATTCTCAGGTCTATTCAAATATCCTCTTATTTCATTAAAAAAAAAAAACACAAAACCCACCAACACCATAAAGTTTCAATCTGTATAACCCAAAATGTCAGGTGAAGTGACGGCCTGGTAAAAGTGAGAAAGCCAAGTGGCTGCTGAGAGCTTCACACTTATCAGCCATGTTGAACTGAGTGACAAAGATCTATTCTGTCCAGAAATCCCCCACTTTATTTTTAAGCCTGGAAACTGGTTAGTCATATCTATACTGAACACTTCCTGTCCAGGGGCATGATGATGGCGACAAACTGCCAAGTTTAGTAGCTGCTTACTTTCTGTCAATTGAGTCATTCATGGAATAAAAAACAGCATCAAACATTAAAAAACATCTGGCTAACTGAAGCTTTAAAAGATATACAAGGAAAACAGGTTTGACTATTTCACAGAATAAGGATAGATGGTGCCAGGAAAACAAAACAGAAAGAAAAGAACACACAATGTTACTCTAAGAGACCATTTTCTGGTAGTTTCTGTGATATTCCAGTATTACTACCAAATATAACAGTTCTCTCACTCCCCCTCTGGGTTAAATAATCCAATTGACATTCCACATCTTCATTTACAAAAATGCCCCAAGATGCAGAAGATCTCAAGGAACTAAGCAACAACAGCAGAATCAATTTATTCCTTTTCGTGTTTAATTTTAATCTAATTATATTTTAAAGGAAGGGTCACCGGAGAATTTTAAAGAAACAAGACTACGAAGGACTGAAATACAGATCAGGAAGGTCTTCATCCACTGGTCAAACACCATAATGTTACATTAAAAACCCATCTACGTCAGGCTTCAGTTATAATTTACCTGATTAACCCTTATACATGCTGAGACAAGCCAGCTGAAGTTCCACTGCTGAGAAGCACAAGGAACACCTCCCCTCCCCCCGCCCTCGCCCCAAGCGCTGGCAGAGGAGCAGCCCCAAAGCATGCTGGGATGGACGGGCGACAACAAGAACGTCAAGTAACAGCTCCTGCACTTCCAGGGTTATCCCCTTAATGATCAAGTCTGAGCAAATGATCGTGTGAGCCAAATAATGGACACCAGCTCTGCCCATAAAAACCCTCCGCCTGAGATTCTTCAGTGAGCTTGCTCACTTAGCAAGCGAGACTTGCTAATGAGTGAAGCCACAGAAATTAGGCGCAGCTTCATTGGGGGAGGGTGACGATGGTTCTCTCCTCCTCCAACAGCCATGCACTAAAAGTCCCACTGGCCTTCCATCCAAAGGATGGTACGGTACAGCTGACTGCTTTGAGAGGACTCCGCCGGGCTGGTATTACTGCTTTTCTAATTCATCATCTGCCATTGGCAAGCTTTTTGAGGAAATCATTTTTATAACCCAGGAGAAAGTCACTAGGAATCCAAGCCAACACAACACAGACCTTGCTTCAGACCAGCCCGATTTAGCCGTTGGAAAAGCAGCAGCATTCCTCAGTGTCACGTCCTTGTTTATGGGCCCCTGCATTAATCCTGCCTGAGAAGAACTGGAGTGCTTGTGTGTCCTCCAAAGGCCACTATGTTCACGGGCTCCAAGCTGCATCTTAACTTTGGAGACCAGCACTCCTTCATACCTCCTGTTAACTGCACAAGCAAACAAAATAAACTGCCAAAACTTCTCACCTCAGTCACGGTGGTTTCTTGCCTCTCTAGTGTTGCATAAATTATCTTTTTTTTTTTTTTTTTTTCCATTTCCAAGTTATTTCCTTACACCTCCCTTCCCCTCTCTCTCCTAGGAGGCTCCGCATCAAGTCTGGGTCCCACCCTGTGCCTGCCACTGCCTGCCACTCCCCATCCCTCTCACTCACTATTTCTTCCTCATTGTTCCCTTGAAATGTCAAAACCTGCCAAATGGCCACTCCCTCGATTTCCTTCACTATTCTTGTTTCCCAGTAGTTCTTCTCCTTCCCTTTTGTTGGCGCTACTGGCCCCTGAATTCTACCTCCTTGGAAACTCTGGAGAGACTCCTTCTTTAATTATCTCCTTTGTCTGAAGAACCTGAGTCCAGCGTTTAGACTTGTGATATTGCAGAGGGGTGCATTTTCATTCTAGCTGTTTCATAACTGACTTAATTCTAATTTTAACCCTCAAAGGTGAAAATGGTTTTGTAAGTGCTTTACAATAAGGAGAACAGTCAGTGCACTAATACTTTACTGTTATCAGATAACTTTACAGAAGAAAAACATTCCTTGGAGCAAGCCCATCCTTGCTTGCTTTTTACAGAATGGGAAATGAGTACTTCTTAACCAGGTAAATGTTGTAGGTAGGCCACGGTGGGTTCTGTCTTTGTGATTATAATTCTCCTTATTTATCCAGCACCTCCTGGGTGAAGCTGTCTAATCACTGATATAGCATTATCTCATTGGTGCTCACCTCAGGAGAGATTAAAAATTCCTCAGAAAGGCTCAACTTACTAGTGTGGCTCAAATCCTATTTACCATGTAAAAGACTAAAACCCTCAGAGCTTCAGAGTATACGTCAAATCTAGGGTACCAGAACCACCAGTGGTTTTCCAAAACATGCATTCCTGTCATATGGGGAAAAAAAAAAAATGGGGCAGAGAGGAAGTAAAGGTGAAAGGGAAGAGAGAAAAATTCCCTAATTCTCAGACTGGCCAAAACTTTTTCCCAGTATGAAGAGCTGGATTAAATTTCCTACCTATATTCACTTCTTACCCTTAAGCACCAGTGCTGATTTTGTGCAATGCCACAAAAAGAGGTCAGAGGTGATGGCGGTGGAGATCAGGAAGGAAGCTACTGGCAACTAGGACTTGGAAGGTCCTAGGGTGATCAAAGTCTCCCTTCCTCAGGAGCCTGGGTGCTTGCTCACAGCTGGGGCAGTCATACCCTGGGCCCCGCATGCCTTCCCTCATTTCCTAGGGTGTCCACTAAATATTGATGGAACACTCATGACGTATTCTTAGCAGATGAGCTCTTCAAACACAGGCTCAAAGCTTTTGCTGAGGCCCAAGGAGAAGACAGCAAAGCAATTTTCTACAGCACCTCTCCTTAGACATGGCTGACCACTGCCTCCATGGGGCTCTTGTCCTCCTGGCTTCTAAAGCCCTGTCCTCTCCTTGGTTTCCTCCTACCTCTTGAGTGTCTCCATTTCTGTTTCCTTTACTGGATGCATCTAGCTCTTTCCCTTGTAAAAGTGGGTATTCTCAGAGACTAACTCCACAGACCAGACCCCACCTCTCTCTTCAATCTTACCCTCAGAGATCACATAAGGGAAATCAATTCTCCTCTTCTGAGTGGAGAGTCACACACTTTTCTGCCCAGGGTCCTTTACCAGGGCTCAGCTGATCCTCCAGACCAACCCAGGGTTCTTGTCAGCTTAGTATTCCTACAACACTACTTTGCACCTACCCTATTCCAGCTCAAAACCCCCCGGTTCTTTACAATAATTGTGTTTGCCTCCTAATGGTATCTCAGGCATGCTTTAGTCTAATGTCAATGCCTTCATTTTTCTAACAAGGAAACCGAAGTTCTGAGAGACTGATCAGCGACTGAAGGTTGCACAGACAACCAAGGGCAAAGTCAGGAGTACAACTGGTCTCCTGATTCCCAGTGCCTTGTCTGCTACCCATAATGTCCCTCTGGGCAGCTTGGCTTCTAGGCTGGCGCCATGTACCACTGCAAAACAGCCCACCAACGCTGCCCATGAACCCTCCACTCCATGCTGCTGTAAACCTCCTTCCTTCACTCCCCTCTGCTCTTCCCTAAAGGGCCTTGCTGAAGTCCCAGCTAACCCCTCTGGGAAGGCACTGCTGCCCACGACAATGTCTGGTGAACACTCTCTCCTCTAGATTCTCAAAGGGTCTGCTGCCTCATCTTCTGACCTGTGCCCAACCTAAGCTCCCCATCATGTATTTTGTCCTATGAATGCACACGTCCTGTGTGTGATGGCCTGAACCAGGAGTTCTTTCAGGGCAGGGCCCTCTATACACACAATCTGCTTCTCCAGGCCCCGCAGAGGAAGTACTAACTCAGCCAACATTTGCTGCTATGCGTATCCCAGGGAAGCCAGCAGTGATTGAGGGAGAGAGGCTGCACCTGGGAAACAGGATTGTCCGTGGTGAGAACAGCCTGTACTTCTGGGGACATCTCTGGTCCCCGGCTCCTCAGCCTAGCAGAGGGGGCCACATGAAAACACATACCTGGGCCAGGTGAGCTGGCATCAAGGATACATGGCAGGTCACACTGGTAGGAAAGTTCATAAATTCCTTACTTCCTGACAGTCAACCCTGACTTGGGGACATGAGGACTTAAGGCTTCAGGCCTCAAGCTATCATGGTCACTTAGGGCGTTCTGCTTAGTGGCCTCTTTGCTTCAGCATTTCCTTGGAAGAAACTTTACTCTCAATTATCTATAAAATTAAACGTTGTTTGTCACGATGAAGCTGGAGACCGAATTCCAATGTAAGTCCACAGACGATGCTACGTATACAAACACAAACCCCCATACATCTTTAAAACCGTAAATACCGTAGGTACCAACCTAACAACACAGGATTTACAGTCTTACAGATTCCCGGAGCAGCATTCCCTCAGCCATTTACTGCCCACTCTGCGGTCAGTCACTCAGGACACACTACAGGTCTACGCCTAACTCTCCTTCAAGGTTTAGAACAAGATTTAAGACACATGATAAATATAATTGACATTGCCATATCTTATATACGAAAATTTTTAAGAGAGTAAATCCTAAGAGCTCTCCTCACAAGGAAAAAAATTTTTTTTCCTGTTTCCTCAAATTTGTATCTATATGAGATGACAGATATTCACTAAACTTATTGTGATAATCATTTCATGTTAAGTCAAATCATTGTGCTGTACACCTTAAACTTACACAGTGCTGCATGTCAATTATATCTTAACAAAACTGGAAGAAGAAAGATCTAAGCAATTGCTCTTTCAGGTATCTCGAGCAGCGGCGGGGGGAGCAGTGGGCTGCTTCTCAAAAAAGAACATGTTCTAACTCCCAGCATGCACCGGGCCACAGTGCTCCGGGGAAAACCAGGCTGTGGGCCGCCCATCTGCTCCTGCAACTGCATGTCCAGTGTCTAATGCCCACTCCCTTCCCACCCACATACATGCACACCTTCTCCCCAAGGAAGAGCACCCCTGCCCAACCAACTACTGAGCTAATTTTCCTAAGTGATGTTCTCAAAGGAATGAAAACAAGTGAGCTCACTGTTAAACTGCTTCTCAGTCTATCACCTTCAAAACCAGGGATCTAAAAGGATCTATTGCAGAGCTAAATTTTACTTCACAATGCCTCCTCATCTTTTACTTTCCTGAGGTACACATAAGAGAAGGTGAAATAAATTCCCCCAAAAGGTAATGAATGACACAAACAGATTAGATTGTCCTGCTTCCAGGAGATCTCATGCAAAAATCCGGGATACTGAAACCCAGGCTTGCAAAATTTCTTGTTTGCCAAACAGGCACAAGGTGGGTAGAAAGGGCCTAAACATCACCTCTCTGGGCCTCAGTTCCTCATTTCTAAATGAAAAGGTTAGATGAAAGGACCTGCAAAGTTGCTTTTAACTCTAAAGCATGGTGATTGGGGAATCCCCTGGCAGTCCAGTGGTTAGGGCTCCACCCTCTCACTGCTGACGGCCTGGATTCAATCCCTGGTCAGGGAACTAAAATCCCACAAGCTGTGCAGTGTGGCCGGAAAAAAAAAAAAAAAAAATTCATGGTGATTCTACTTGTATTTGTTGGGGGAATCATTTTAATTATAAAAGGCTTCTCACTGTAGATCTTCCTTAAATATTTCACATATATATACTGATTTGATTTTTTTTTTAATTCAGCTTATACTATCTTTTTAGGCACAATCTACTGAATGAAGTATACGACGATGTTCATCTCAATGTTTCTTAAGTTGTTAGCATCTTTCTCATACAGATGGAAATGCTGACAAACGGTTTGTGGCAAATCTAGCCACTGCATTATGCTGAAATGAAATCAGTGGGCCCCGAGACTTTCTCTCACCCTACTGCATTCTCTTTTGCCCACCCATTTTTTGGTTACTTCCTGGATTATCAACAACCAGGAGCAGGGAATTTGGTTTTTGTTTTTGTTATTGTTCTCCTTTGGCTGCACCGAGCACAATGCAGGATCTTAGTTCCCGGACCAGGGATCAAACCCACGCCCCCTGAAGTGGAAGCATGGAGTCTTTTTTTTTTTCTTTTTTTTTAACATCTTTATTGGGGTATAATTGCTTTACAATGGTGTGTTAGTTTCTGCTTTATAACAAAGTGAATCAGTTATACATATACATATGTTCCCCTATCTCTTCCCTCTTGCGTCTCCCTCCTTCCCTCCCACCCTAGCATGGAGTCGTAACCACTGGACCTCCAGGGAAGTCCCAGGAGCAGGGAATTTAATCATCCCTGTTATCCTGGTTGTTCCAAGGCATCCTCATGTGAGGACAAGAAAGGTGTGAAGCAAATTCAGTCTGATGAAAATTTCAGAAGTGAGGAAGAAAAAGGCCCCGGTGTAATTCGGCTTACAGAGCTGGGGGTGTCAGGCAATACCAGGTTATCAGTGATGTCCACTGCAGAGGAGACAGTATGGCACAGATCTCTAAATGGATTTTCCACTTTTAGTCCTTGTCAGCACATTGCGCTCCAAGGCTAATGACTATATAAAAGGAAACAATCACATCAAAGTCCAGTGTTTCAGAGCACAGGCTGTACCTTCTACATTATAAATGACATCAAGGTCAGCTGCACCAAGTGCTGTGCATTTCGTCAGAGCCAAACTACTGCTTCACCTCTGAACTCATCATTCCCTGTGCAAAGCAAGGGCTAGGGAAGGGAGGGGAAAGGGGAGAACACCGGTATGCTAATGCTTAGCAATGAACGTGATTATCTGAAACAGGGAGGACACCACCTGGTGTGGACAGCTTAAACGATACCACTGAGCTTTCTGATTATAGAAGAGGATATTAATAAATCACCACCATGGAACTGAACTTTTCTGTGATCAATACTTTGACAGGTATTGGTCCCCTTCTTTGTAGTGGAAGTCTCTACTTTTTGTCTCCTTGAAGATTTAAAATTCCTGGGAGGTGGGGTAATGCTGACCATGAGATCCCGGCAAGGTTCTGCAAGGCACATGGGCTGTGGCGGGGGGCGGGGGGCGGGGGAAGCTCAGGCATACCTTGTCCTGGCACTTGACTGATCTCAGTCACTTGACTGGTGCTCTGATTGATCCATTCCTGAAATCCCACCAGGAATTGGGACCCCAGCTCTGGCAGTCTCTAGCGAGATGGACTCAAAGCAACCTGGAGCTCAGAGAAACCACTGCAGAAGCACTGAGGAATAGGTGAGGCACCTGTTAAATGATACTAAAGCTGAGGAGGGCTACAATTGAGAGTGCAAATGCCTGTGCACATGCCCAACAAATTAACATATTATTAGGAGACATGACGAATTAAGTGAGTAGAACACAACTATGCTGAGAATCACTCACATGTGTATATAGTCCTTGCAGATTTTAAAGAAACTTGAAACTCAGTGGATGCTACAAAGTCACCCCGTTGTAATAACTTAACACACACGTAATTGAACCTTGCTTCACATCAGTGACCTGGGGAATCCAAGCTCTCCGTTCTCAAGCTGGCCACTGGCTCAGAAAGTGAGGTCCCTCTCTTGTCCCACAGGTACTCTAGTCCCTCTTGCTGCAGTAGGCTCCAGGTACCTCCCACCCAGTCCTGCTGGGTTCCTAGATCTCCTGCATCAGGGGTAGAAGGATGTACTCAAGCCTGGGCTCTTCTCTTTCTCCTCTAAGACATCTGGTCTCTCCACTCCTGTCTTCTCAAAAATGGGGTACAAGTGGACACAGGACCACAGAGAGCATCCTCCTGAGTGCCAAGATTACTTGAGGATGGGGGAGGGCAGCTTTTGGACATTCCTGGAAGTACCACATCACAGTTGAAAGCCCAGGGTCTATGGATAGTCGACTTCCATTCAAATCTTGATTCTACCTTTTCTAGTTTTGTGGTTTCAGGCATGGTTTTTAACCTCTTTGAACCTTAGTTTTCTTAATCGCTATGTGGAACTCAAACAAAGGGTTATTAAACAAGTGTTAAATGAGATAATATACATAAACAGATGCTTAGCACTGTGCCTGGCACATGGAAGCACTCAGTACATTTTAGTTTCAAAATGGTTTCTTCAGTCTTCAAGGCAATTTGAGATGTTCATAAGCCACCTTAGGTCCCAACCCCAGTGATCAAAGACACATGCTTGTTTTGCCTCTGCCATTAAAAGTACTTCAGTGGAGGGCTTCCCTGGTGGCGCAGTGGTTGAGAGTCCGCCTGCTGATGCAGGGGACACGGGTTCGTGCCCTGGTCCGGGAGGATCCCACATGCCACGGAGTGGCTGGGCCCGTGAGCCATGGCCGCTGAGCCTGCGCGTCCAGAGCCTGTGCTCCGCAACGGGAGAGGTCACAACAGTGAGAGGCCCGTGTACAGCAAAAAAAAAAAAAAAAAAAAAAAGTACTCTAGTGGAGAATCTAAGAAATACTAAATAGATTTGTCCTCTAGTTTTGGAAGGCACTATTCCTGTAAAAGTGAGGCTAGACAACTTCTCAGCATTGCTCTAAAAAGTTTCATCGTATCACGTAATCTCATTTTAAATTGATTAATTTGACAATGCTTTATTAGGCCCTACTATATAAGAGAGGCCCTAGGTCAAGCAAAAACAAAACAAAACATGCACACATGTTGCTTTCCGAAAAAACTTATAACGAAGTGGAGGCAAAGGAAAAGAAAATTAATAGCCATAATACATGAAAACATGGTACTACTGAGGGAAATACAGGGTATTATGGGAATGCCATGAAAGATCACCTACTCCAAACTGGGTCCACTAGGTAAGTGAGACATTACCCACTTGAGGAGGGGCAAGAGAATGATCCCCAAAAAAGAAACGACATTTGTTGAGGGAACAAGGAAGTAAATAAACAGGGCAACACCAGGGTTGGATGAACCAGTCCAGTGGTGTTGTAGATGTCTGTTGCTGTTTCGGTGATCCATGTCAGAAGTCCCTTTCTATTTCTGAAGAAACGCTCATTTTGCAAGTGGTTGGAGGAGTCACACCCCTACCTCTCACTCCCAAAGCTGGAACCAGAAGTCCCCTCTCCCACAGGCAGCAAGGGGCAAGGACACAATCTAGCACTGACAAATCAGCTGGCTTATTTCTGAGATTTTTAAATGTCGAGGATGACCAAATATTCAATCACATCTGGAGTCCCATCAGTGATAGAACTGAAAAATACACAGGAGGCCAAGGCCACAGTGAGGTCCTAATCAGGAGATGCTTAGTTGCATTTCCTGATGCATTTTTCAGAGGCTAATTCTTTTTGTGGATCTGTGAGCTATCCGATATACTTTCAATACCTTCTTCAGCTCATAATAGCAGGAATCAACTTCCATCCCTTTCAACCAAGAACCCTGATGACAGAAGTAGTTATTGTAATCAGGAGGGTACAAATGCTGAGGGCTTGAACCAAGGCAGGGGCCAGGAAGATGAAGAGAAGGAGATGCATTCAACAGATAATGAGGAGGATGAAGTGCCAGGTGGAAGCTGAAGATAAAGGAGAGCGTAGGGTCAAGGACAACTTGCAGATTTGTAGTTTGGAAGCCAAAAAGACTACAGTGATATTCAGTGATGATACAAAAGGAGGATCAGATTTGTGAAGAGTAGGCAATGATGGGCTCAGTGTAGACCTGTTGAATGGGATACCTATTTGACATTCACTAAAGCGTGGTGTTTACCTGGACTCACAGACATAGAAAACAAACTTATGGTTACCAAAGGGGAAAGTGGGTGGGAGGGATAAATTAGAAGCTTGGGATGAACTACTATATATAAAATAGATAACCAACAAGGTCCTATTGTATAGCACAGGGAGCTATATTCAATACCTTATAATAAACTATAACGGGAAAGAATGTGAAATATATATGCATACTGAATCACTTTGCTGTACACCAGAGACTAACACAACATTGTAAACCAACTATACTTCAATTAAAAAAAAAAAAGCATGGTGTTTACCAGGCAGCTGGCTGTACAGATGGCTCTTAGAAAAGCCCAGGCTGGAGGTCTAGGAGATTACAAAGAAACAGCTAGAAAAAGGAAGGGAAATCAGGAGAGTGTAGAGGCATAGGAACTAAGGAAGAGGTTTAGGACTGCAGGGACACTGGTCTTCTAGTGTCAAATGCTGCAAAAAAAAGGTCAAGATCAGGACGAAAATATGAATGCTGGGTCACTGGTCACCCAGCACCTCGGAAATCACTGGTGATTTGGGCAACTTCAGTGGAGTAGTGGAGAAAAAGACAGATTTCAGTGGATGAGGGATGACAAAGAGTGAGAAAGTAGGAACCATGCAAAAGGTTAAAAAAAAAAAGAAAAAGAAAAGCAGGTTCATTTTAAAGGAGAAATAAGTGCCTAAAATTAACAAAGTACTGAGGATTACCTTTAAAAAATGAAGATCATTAATTCATTTTATAAATACTGAATGATCACCTCTCACTGTATAGGTCTTGGAGACATAGTGGGGGGAATAAAACAGACAGGGTCTTGCCCTCAAGAGCTTGTGGCCTACAGAAAGATGCTAAACAACGTGGTGAGTACCAGTGAGGAAAAGATTAGGTGTCCTGAGAGTCGGCAGTAAGGGGATCTTAATTTTTTTTTTTTTTTTTTGCGGTACACGGGCCTCTCACTGTTGTGGCCTCTCCCGTTGCCAAGCACAGGCTCCGGACGCGCAGGCTCAGCAGCCATGGCTCACGGGCCCAGCCGCTCCGCGGCACGTGGGATCTTCCCGGACCGGGGCACAAACCCGTGTCTCCTGCATCAGCAGGTGGACTCTCAACCACTGCGCCACCAGGGAAGTCTGGGGATCTTAATTTAAGCTGGAGGTTCAGAAAGAGCCTCTCCAAAGACCTGACCAGGAAAAGAGGGTCAGGTGGGGAGAAGGATTTCGGGAAGAAAGACCATCAAGTGCCAACACCCCAAAGTAGGGAGCTTGAGCCCATCTATACACAGAAGGGAAGGAGCCAGGAAAGACATGGGGCCAAATGATGCAGCTAGGAGCCCATGGTGGAAGGAGTGGCCTCCGCAGCAGGAACCACGCCTGTTCCACAGACACCGGGAGGGTAGGTGTGTGTGAAGGTGAGCCTGTCAGTTTGGAAGCAGGAAGTTGCGGGGCGGGGGGGTGGGGGGTGGGGGGGGTGGGGGTGGGTTGTCTAATGGCTACTGTTTTCTTTGTGAAATAGCAGGCCTGGTGAGGCATGAGAGAGGTGGTGGCAGGAAGTGCTATTATGGGCAAGAGAGGAGGACCTGGGCTCACTCACAGCTCAACCCTCCCAAAGCAACCCCTCCTTAATAACGGCTTCCTTGCTTTCTGGTACCAAAGCTTCAATAACCAGGACAGAGGAGCCCCAGACTCCTTGATGCCTGACACTAGAAAGAGCTTCTGAGATCTTAACTGCCATTCATTTTCCCTACTTTATAATTAAGTAATTTACTCAACAGGAATCAATTAAATGCCAAAAATATGGCCATCAACCCATCTCCTCAGGAAGCCTCCATCCACTGGAAACTGTTGATATCCTTCTTTCAATGGCCTTCCCTAATTTAATAAAGTAGGCTTCTTCCTTCCTTTCTCTTGCTTTCCTATTCATATTATGTCTGGATATCTTAAACTCATTCAGCTTTTAATAAAGTGAGGTCTGGGGTTTTTTTCTCTGTTTAATACTCAAGCACAATCACCTATTCATTTGTAAGGCAAAATTAAATCAATTCTTTAGGAGGTGGCTATTGACCGAGGATGGAGGTTCAGCACTCCTGGCACAGAGTCAAGTACGTCCTAAGCTATGATGGCTTAACAATATCCCCAGTCATTTGCTTCTACATTCACTCACATACACAAATATGTTGGCCTCCAAGGATTTCTGAATCCGACTTGATATTTTTTTCAGATTCAACTCCAAACAAAGTATACTAGTCTCAAACTGTGGTTCAGAATGACTTAAAAGTATCTCTCATTACAGCAAATCAGGCATGAAGCATCCAATGGCAGTTTTCTTGTAATGCAGACATTGTGAAGAGTTTGTGGTGATCTCATACCAAACGGGACACATTAAGTCCACAAGGAGAAAAAAAAAGCTAAGAGGGGACAGGATTAGTAAGGACAGAGAATAAAGATAACTGGAGCTATTTAAACAGCATTGTTCCTTTCTGAGTGGTGGTAGCTAAATGGAGGGTTCTAGATCATAGCCAACAACCAGTCTTGCCAGAACTGCCAGGGACACACACACACACACACACACACACACACACACACACAAAACACACATATATACACAGACACTCATCCTTTATTTCCAGGCAGAAGCTACCATGATTCCATTTGTTAATGAAGTATTTATTCAATCTCCCTCAAGAGTTATTCCATGTCCTACCCTAACTGCCATCAATTTAAAACTCTAGCACCTCATATTATTTTTTTTTTTTTAATTTATTTATTTATTTATTTTTGGCTGCGTTGTGTCTTCATTGCTGCGAACTGGCTTTCTCTAGTTGCGGCAAGCGGGAACCACTCTCCGTTGCGGTGCATGGGCCTCCCACTGCGGTGTCCTCCCCCGTTGTGGAGCACGGGCTCTAGGCACGCGGGCTCAGTAGTTGTGGCTTGCGGGCCCCAGAGCACAGGCTCAGTAGTTGTGGCGCAGGCTCAGTTGCTCTGCGGCATGTGGGATCCTCCCGGACCAGGGATCGAACCCGTGTCCCCCGCATTGGCAGGCGGATTCTCAACCACTGCGCCACCAGGGAAGCCCTCATATTATTTTAAAAGAAACATTCTGAGCTTTCTGTAAAAAGCAGAGGCAGGATAATTTCCTACAGATCTGTAGAATGTAAATGATGGCAAATGGAGGGATAAGGTAAGGAACAAGGTGGGGTGCACATTAAAAGACCTCTTCACACTCCAGTTTTCAGGCTTGCAATGGGTGAGCTGGGAAGGAGAGAAGAATGTGGGTGCTGTTAGAAGAATGTATCATATGCTTTGGGATACTGTTTTCCACTTTCTCCCCACTCCCTTTTTTTCAAAAGAAAAAAACATGCCTGGGAGAAACATACCAATGTAAGTGCTACTGGTAATTCATAGAAAAGTTCACCACTGGATTCGCTCAGCCCGTTTCCTATTTGCCTCGGACTACTTGTGGCTTATGTAAATTGCTGTCTAAAAGAACAGAAAAGCCCCCATCAGCACAAAGCTCCATCAGGACAGACTCCGCAGCAGCAAGGAAACATTAACCCCCCAAACTCCACATCAAGCTGAAAAACAATGCTCCTGGCTGTCATTTTTCATTCACACCAGCCCCATAGTTCTATTAAACAAGCTTGTTTTTATTGACTGCTTCCTTCACACAGCATAATAAAGTAGACGTCAGCCCACACAGACTACATCTTGAAACTCAGGGCTTTACTTTGGGGATGGGACTCAGTATAAGAAGAGGACACGTTTCAAAGGCTCTCCCTGACTGGTATCTACCAAATGGGGAAACGATGGGGCTCCTTTCTGTTCCTCACACTCCCAGAGCTGCTGTGATTGACTTGAAATTTACCAGTTTCCCAAGAGGCTACTTGAAAAGAAAAGAAATTTCACAATCTTGAACAGTCCCCCAACTATCCCTACTCCTACCTCAACTTACAAGAGGACTTTTGTATACATAAAGTTTCAGGAAACAAAGCATACAAACACTCACACACAAATAAACTCCCCGAACTAACAGCAGCGTATAATTGTGTTTTGGTTGGAGCTTTTCCAGCCCTGTCACCCGCTCTCTGTTAGGAGTAAATGAAACCCTCTGCTTTGGCAAAGTTGGAAACAGACAAACTCTCCTCAGTTTCAAGCTGCACAAGGCCTCCCTCATCTCTCAGCCCCCTTAAAGCCTCCAACAAAATAAATTCACTGCTGAACAGCCAACAAGAAAATTAAAACAAAAAACCAACCTATTCCCCAAATAAAGATCTTTCACTTCTCCCCCCTCCCCCACCACGCAGCTTCCCCTTTTAGCCGGAAACACACCACGTTTCCAATTTCTGAACCCCTTTTTCAAGAGACCCTTGACTCTTAAGGCTCTTCCAGGGGATCCGGCTTTCGGCTGTCCTGATGCAGGCAGGCAGCGCTCTTCCAAGTACATTTTGCGTTCTTGGAGTCAATACTGGGGCTGTTTCGTTTCCAGAGAAATCTAGAAAGCAGCTTTTAGTGGGCTGGCTGAGCTAGGTCCGACTCTTCCTCCCCTCCCCTTTGAACGGCCGCGGGGTGAGAAGGGTCCAGGATTCGGCACATTCGGCTCTAACTGAGCAGCGAAGGCGCAGGGAGAGCGGACAAAGTACCCATCGCGTAATTTTAAATTCCCATCGCGCACTTTTAAATTCCCATCTGCTCCCCTACTCCGCCCTACTTCCACATTCCTCCGCAGAATCTGGCGGGGCCCCCCAGCAAAATCAAACTCGTACCTTCCTTCGATTCTTCGGCTTCGGAGTGCATGGTGTCAGGATAAGCGGTGGCAGAAGCGACTGACGCTGACATGGACGAGCTGCAAATTTGCTCGGCAGCCCAAACCCGCACACGACGGAAAATAAAAGGAAGGAAAGCCACTAAAATCAAAACCTCCGCGGGGCGGGAGGGCTGGTTCTTGTGCAGGGATTTTCAGGGGGAAAGTTCTGCAAGAGTGACGAATCGCGTCTCAGCTGGGCGGCGGGAGTCCGCCCCCGGGGCGCGCGCCCCAGCCCGTCGCCGGCGACCTGGCGGCTGGTGGCCGGGCGCACGCAGGTGGGGCTGACTTTGTGGAGGGGCCGGGCAGAGGGGTGCCGGCCGCCAGGAGCCCGGACGGGCCATGCCTGGTAAATCAATGTGCAGGGAAGAAAAAAGACCCATCTCGGCGCGCGCTGCTGTTTTACATAAGGCATAAACGCATAGGCAGTCCAAAGAATGCTTCTCCATCTTTAGGTTACATTTTTCGACGCCCATTTAACTTTCTGTGTCTTGGGGTTTTATACGCCCAAAATGAAGGATTTTAAAGCTGTTCGGTTTTACACGTTATTTTTGTAGGAAAGTAACGTGGATATTGATCCATGTGCCTGGAAGGTACCTGCTTCACAAGCCCAAGAGGGGGGCCTTTATCAGAAAGTGGGGTGTAGCCTCCACCCCTTACCTTTGCGCAGGAAAAGTAGACAAGGCGGCTTTCTCATTCCGTATAACCCGGGCGAGCATTCCTACTCAAACCCCAACCCGGGAGAACTAACTCCTCTGCAGTTACGCAAGGGCCATCCTCCAGACAGAGGGGGCAATTCCCTCCCCGCGCTAATAGCAACTACCAGGGATAAATTCCTTCCAAAAAGCCGAAAGAGGAGGCGTGGGTGGGGAGGTAGTCAGGCTTTTGAAATGCTGATAGAATAAAGAGGCTGGAGAGCCTGGAGGACAGATCTCAATTCTGCCCCCTGGTCGGGTCCACAAGCTCCTACAACCGGCGGCTGAGAGGAAGACGTCTTAGCTTTGTGAAACCTTAATTTTTCCTTCGGAGAATGGGAGACCAGAGCTGCCACCGACATACCTGTCTTAATGAGGTATTTTGCAGAGCATTAGTTTTATTACCAATCTAAGGCAACAGGTCCTCAAATAACATACCTGAAAGATCCAATAGGAAACCGTGAGAAAAGTTACATTCTTTTAATAAATGTATTTTCCAGCTGCTTTCTTTTTCTTCATTTCCCTTTTTTTTTTAATATGGGCAAAAAACAAGAAGAGAGGCCCTATAGTAAATTTAATGAAAAGAATATACAACAGATATAAAGAATCTGAATTAAGATTTAGTTCTGCCATTTATTATTTGTATGACCTTGAGCAAATTAACTTCTCTGGGCTTCCCCTTCCTCATCTGGAAAATGAGGATTAATCAATTTTATTTACTTCACAAATTTATGTTTGGTATTGAAGAAGGTAATATAAGTGATATGAAAACCATAAAATCCTACACAGATTATTACAAACTACCACCACTATTAAAAGTAAATTTTTGTAAAAGATATTCTTGGGTTTTATTTCAGTATTGGGTTTGGACAGAAAAGAAGTGTTTATGCTGTTCACAAGCAGCGAAGGCTATTATAAATATTAATATAAGACCTAGATATTAAATCAGTTCCTATTGCTGAGTGATTCTAACATGCTTAAGACACCAAGAAGAATTTTATCTCAATTCTACTAAAAGGGCAGGATGATGAGAGGAAGACATAGCCAGTCAGAAAGGAGAAAAGAGGAGAAACATCTGGAAAATATCAGTATTGTGGAGCCTCCCGGAAACTGACCTCACCACCAAAAGGGTAACAGGCTGCACCCTTCCAAAAATCGCAGTTAAATGCAAGGTCCCCCCTGCCACACATCCTGAGCTGCTAGGATGCATACCTTCACTCTGTAACTTCAGACTTACGGAGGAGATATGAAGGTCATTCTGAACCCAAAGAAAAGCTCCCTTACCGGTCAGAAGCGACCTTTCCTGTCTCATCCAAGGAATCATTCTGGAAGCCTCCCCACCTCACCCCACAAGAGCCATCTGTCCTTGCCCTCCCCCATGGCAGCCCAGACTTCCACGGATGTCAGCCAGGAGCCCTGCAGGATCTCACCAGGGCTGTGAACTACATAAAGATAGTTCCCATTCATCTATAATTGGAGTAAGATGCAACACCTTTTCAAGGTGTTGATTACGCAGATTCACGCAACCCAAAGTCCAGGCCCCATCAGCCACAGGAAGGACTCACTTTTACCTTCTTCCTTCAGAAAGTGCCCCCATAAGAATGATTTACGAAATGTCCTCCTGCAAGTCCAATTATGTACAAACCACATAAGGTGTGTTAAAAGTACACATCCTAATGTCAGACTTGTTTTACACTGGGTTCACAAAAAGGCCTTCAGCTCCACTCAGTTTAGCTGAGGAGAACAACTGCTGAACGAGCAGTTCAAGCGCTGCTGTGTCAGCCTCCTAATTCAATTTAGAGTCGTTTTAGCAGCTAGGTTGATCTTTGAACTTTCGCTGGGATCCTCAGGAAACCTGGCAAAAAACTTTTGTATTTAAACGCAGTCCAGAAGTCACCTTGGGGAACAGTGTCCTGATATAGCTCAAGTGCAAGGCATGCTCAGTCTATTTTAAAAGATTGTATCATAGCCTCTCTCCATCTTGTCCTACCCTCCCCCGCCGACCCCACTCCCCCAAAAAAACCACTCTTCTTTAGGATCCAAAATTCCAGATATTCTAGGACCTCTCCATATGAAAGTGTCCATGTCCTTCTCAGAAGTTCTACAGAAGTGTGTTTCACTGTTTGTAAGCATTTATTTCTTTGTTTTGTGGTTAACTGTAAATTTATCTAAATCTCCTTAACTGCCTAAAAGAAGAAACCAGCTGACTGTGTTAGTAAAATAAGGTATTAGTTCAGTGTCTGCCTCTAATTAGCTCTTTCCAACTTCTTATTTCACTCCTCTGAACTACAACTGTATAATATATGACACGAGGATGTCGGTTTAAATGGTGTGTATATTTTGTATGTGTTCTATGAAATCATCAAAAAAACTACCCAAGGGTTTCTATGTTTATTTTTTCCACAACACTCTCTGTATACTAGCCTAAAAATAGTATCTATTCACTGAATAAGAAAAAAGAGATATTGTGTGGATAAGGATGCGCCTCAGTCACCTGTACAACTTTAAGCTACGCTGCCCCCCTCCCACCAAAGAATGGTGACAAAGGGCAGCTGATTCTCTGGGGTTTCCCTGGTTGTCTACGGTAACAGACAGATACTAAGTCAGTCACTTCGTCTTGATTTTGCTCTGTTTTCAAAAGGAGATTACTTTTTGGCCCTAGTAAATATGCTCCAGTACGTCATAATGATTTGTTGTCTGGTGTAAGTGCAACCTGTTCACTTCTGTGTGTTTAAGAAACACTCCACCACCTCTTAGTGTGGCTTGGAATACGCTCTGAAGTCACAACAACAATCTCTTACAGACCACCTGATACAAAATAGCAACGAAGTTAGCAGCACTTCTCATTTAATACCAAACTGCTTTTAAATACTATGTTGAACTTCTACCCACGTCCAACAGTGGCTCTCCTACCTTCTGGATCAAGACGGGAGAGTTACAGTGCTGGCTAAGATTCTGTTTTTTTGTTTGGTTTTTTTTCATTCAGCCAGTCATTATCGAATATTTACATGTGTCACATGTAAAAGGGCTCTGCTCACATGGAGCTTACTGGCATAATTTTGGTAATTTTGACCAGAGACTTAAAGAGTTCAACCTTCCAAGTGATCTTGGCTCTAAGGAAGGTTTATTAACACCACCTCTCAACTGAACTTTATACAGAACAGCAGAAACATCTCCTCTTAAATTATACCTCAATAAAGCTGTTGGGAAAATGCCTGGGCTTTGGACCTTTTGCTTACAGTGGCCCAGATGTCTGCTAAGAACAGGGGAGGGCAGCAAGTGTTCAGATTTACACAGAAGAGAAGCCAGCAGAATTGGGAAGAGAAGGTACAGTTCATTCAGGAGGTACCACATACTCTGCTCCCATTCAAGAATGTTGTAAGTTCTCTGCAGTGAAAAAGACTAAGCATCTCTGTCAATTTGTTATAGACTTAACGGCTTCTAGGTCATAAGAATACCATGCTACAGAAATGGTCATTCCATCAATATTTTTATTTCTACCCTGCTGACAAGAGGTTGAATCTGTATAAACAACATTTTAGGTCAGGGGGAAAAAAAGAGTTGTTTACTTGGTATAAAAAGTGGCTTGCTGGGCTTTCCTGGTGGCGCAGTGGTTGAGAGTCCGCCTGCCCATGCAGGGGATGCGGGTTCGTGCCCTGGTCCGGGAGGATCCCGCATGCTGCGGAGCGGCTGGGCCCGTAGGCCACGACCGCTGGGCCTGCGCTTCTGGAGCCTGTGCTCCGTGACGGGAGGGGCCACAGGGGTGAGAGGCCCGCGTACCGCAAAAAAAAAAAAAAAAAAGTGTTTTTCTTCTATTTGACTTTGAGGCTTTCCTTGCCTTTTCTTCTGTTATTTATGTCTACACCCTTGAGAGTCTTTAAAGGCTTTCATGATCTATGTATGAAGTTGGCTTTCAATCCCTCTCCTCACAGAAGGATCTGTGTTCTTGGTTTCACCTGGTTAGGGCTGCAGGCTTTGCATCCTTCTTCTCCTCAGACATTCTCTTGTATTTAACCTTCCAAAAGAGGGGTGGGGCTAAATGGGTGTCTCACCAGAGCCCCTGCCTGGCCCAGGTGATCTCACTCTTCTTCCTTAAGAAAGTTTTATTTACCAAAAGTGGAGAAAGGGCCCTGCAAATGACAGTGGAGGTTCCTTACACACCTTCTCAGGAGGCCAAGCCCTGAGCCTCAAGTGGCCTCCTGCTTATGCACTGCTGGTACTGGGATGAGGTGGAGGAGATTGGGAGGCAGGGACAGAACTGCTGTGAATCAAGGAAGAAGGCTGAGGATAAGTGTGGAGATGGGAGGATGGGGAAAGCTGCCTCCCAGGGCCCTGCCTGGGAGTCTGAAGTTTGTTCTGGGTAAACCCTCTCCTCATTCTTCCCTATGGCATTTTCAGTGTATCCTCCAGGCTCACTAATGCTCTGGGTGTGAGTGGTTAATTCTGAGGGAATGGGAAGAAGTGCTGACATCTGAAGTGAGCGCACACAGGGAGACAACAATACATCTGGGAGACACTTGTTTCCTAGATTATCAGTGTTTGCTTTTATTTCCTAGACTATCAGTGTTTGCTTTTATTTCCTAGACTATCAGTGTTTGCTTTTATTTCTCTCCTAAGAAATCTTCCTTGCTAAAAACTTTTAGCAGATGATGAAACACACACACACACACACACACACACTCAAAATCAGGTCTGAAAATACTATCTGAAGAATTTATGTCTTTGGGTCTTTCTTTTGTAATACTTAGCTATGATGCCTTGCATTTATATATGTTTTATTCAGACTTCTCAGTTCCCTTGGGTCACTATACTTATTTTACAGATATGTAAATAAAGAAAGGGAGGTTATAAAATTTGCTCAAGGTCACAAAACTAAGTAATAATGTTTTTGAGACTACAGTAAATGCAAACCAGGCCTCCTGTCTCCTATATCCAGACTTTCTCACTCTATTAAACTACTCACGTAAAATTCAAGTCCTTTATTTTGCAGAAGAATAATTCAAAGATTGCTATACTGGAAGATTCTCAGAAAGTTTGAGCTGGTCATGATTCTAGGATGGAATGCTCAAATCACTCTGTTCAAATGCTTAGATCACAGCCTAAAATCAAAGCTATTCCATTCCTGATATTCAATGCTTTAAATAAACCATAAGTTTAATAGCGCCTATTTATTCAGCCACATGAAACTACAGGTCTTTTTGTTTTGTTTTGTTTTTGTGGTACGCGGGCCTCTCACTGTTGTGGCCTCTCCCATTGCGGAGCACAGGCTCTGGATGCACAGGCTCAGCGGCCATGGCTCACAGGGCCCAGCCGCTCCGCGGCATGTGGGATCCTCCCGGACCAGGGCATGAACCCGTGTCCCCTGCATCGGCAGGCGGACTCTCAACCACTGCGCCACCAGGGAAGCTCTTTTTTTTCTTTTTTAAAGTAAAAGTTCACTCAGGACCCTGACTAAACCTCCTTGGATGTGAGGCTGCCAGGAGCAGAGAAGAGAACACCAGACTCAGTGTGGGAGAACTGGGCCTAATTACCACAAACTCAGTAAGCACTGCCTCATTTACATTAGGACTTTATTTTTCTATTCATTCTTCTATCACTTTTCTTCTAAAAATCAGCAAGCCATTTAAGCTCTCTGAGCGTCGGTTTGCACATCTGTAAAATGGGGATAATGCCACTTATTTCACAAGGTAGCAACAATAAAAATATGAGTTAAGAATGTGACGAAGCACTGAAAATTATGAAGTCCCCCTCATCACTGTTGCAAATACTTTCACGAATAAGGCCAGATTATTTTAGGTTGTGGAGCATCTATTTGGAAGCCCTAGATGCTGGCCCTACAGAAGTTCCAGATAGGTGTGGCAATTTAATGTGTGTGGTCCAGCGATGGAAAGTGAAAATAAAAGGGCCGAACCTCACTGTGCCCAGGTTAATGGGGTCAACACGGGATAACCTGAGAGGGGCTACAGAAGGGATTCGCCAGGAAGAAAAGAGGCAGGGCTGAGACTGGACCCAGGAGGCCGTGCCACACCTGACCTATGCATCCCTGGCTTATCTTCAGAAAAGGAGCAGGAGGAAAACATGATCAGTGATCATAGTCACAGAAACTCAGGCTTGGAATTGACCTTAGAGGTCATTTACTCTAATCCTCTACCTGGCTGTGAAGCACTCTCCTAGACACGTCACAGGCAGCGAGCATTCATCCAGAATCTCCTTGATTACTTCTATTAACAGAGACTCACTCCTTTAACAGGGTCCCACTTCCTCTCTAATCATTAGAAAGTTCCTCCTTATAATGAACTGAAATTCAAGTTTAAGGGCAGTAATATTCAAACTACTTCCACTCTAACCACTACCTATACTGCTTACTGCAAGGAAATAATTTTATGAGGAGATAAACAAAGATTTTTTTAACTGAATTTTCTTTTTCAACAGCCTACTGGAGACCCCCTCATATTGGCTAGTAATTGCAGTAGAATGCAATGTGAGACAGTTATGCAACTTTCCAGGGCTGGCCACACATCTGCTATTGATTATCATGAAGTATTCAGAAGCAAGCAGCTTTGCTTGAGGCGGCAGCAGTGACAATCTCTTTCTCTTCCGTGTGTTCATTCTAAGGGGGTATAAAAGGATGCCAAGACAGGTTGGGTAGTGTCCCTACTTGATCACATCTGAGCCGTTAAGATCTTTATCGGGGTTTCTGACCAAACTTTTGAAATCCATAAGAAAACGGAAGTAGTGCTCATATGTGGAATTTGGACCATAGACTCCTGGTCTGAGATCTGTTTGTTTGAAAGTCTAATCCATTCCAAGTTGTCATATTTGGATTTTAACATTGAGTTTCTGACATGGGTAGATTCTCTATTAAGTTAATATTCGTGCCAACTCGTCACTGTTTAAGAGACAGAAAACGCTGGGAGGTGAAGCTACAGGGCTAGACAGGCTTGCCAGGTGAAAGTAGCCAAGGCTGAAACTCAGCAGACAAACTCAGCAGGTGATGAAAATGTGAACCAAAGCAGAACTTATCCAAACAGCGTTTCAGGAGGAAAAGGGAGGCTGTTTTGCAGGTAGCACTGAAAGGCATGGATCAGAAATTTTTCCTTTTGAATAGGTCAGATTACAAAACTTAAGTTATTCAGTTTCTCCTTAAAGAGCTATAGAAATATGTAACAGTTATGATTCACAAAATTGTAAACATTACCAAAATGAATGTATTTTCTGGGAAAGTGGTGACATGAACAGTATACCTGCCTACCTACCTAAAAAAGGTCTCATTAAGTCCATTCGTTTCCTCGTAGAAACAAGAAAGCTACAAATCACTAACTTTTTAAATTTGAAAACTATTTCAATAGAATTTTTACTACTGAATTCAGCAAAGTCCCATCGCATGCTATTCAACTTTCTCAAATTCAGTTATGTACCATCAGCCCAAAACAGACAGAAAGAGAGAGAAAAATAATAACCTAAATGGTGCATTAGCCACCATGAAATGATTTTATGCTGAAGAGTAAGCATGAGATGGAGCTGGGGCTTTGTTGGTCCCTCTCTGACCCTTGTCTCTGCATTGCCTCTCACACTGGGGGCGTCTCATACACCGAGGTTGAATGTCGTGGTTAAGGCTATGCATGTTTTTTTTTATGTCAAAGTACCTCTAAAGACAAGGCAACTATCCAATCTAGTCCGAAAGAAACAGGAACTTGTTCCAATGCTGGAGGAAACACTTACAATAAGTCCTATACTTACTGGAAGATGGTATGTTATTCTCCAATCTGGTAACTTCCTAAAAGATTTTCAGAAACAATATTGACGCTATACAATTTTTACATTACACCTGACTCTTCTGTACTCTTAACCAAATCGGTACCTTAGATTCTCGTAGGTTAGGATGATGTGGTCAGAGTTGGTGAAAGAGACTCACAATTTGAGCCCTGATATCCTCAAATCGTGTGCCATGGTGCCTGAGAGCACTACAGCAAACTCGAGGGGGTGTTTAAATTTTTGAGGAAGACATAGCATTATTCAACATCTCTCAGACACTGCGTGAACTAGTAGTTCAAGCCAGTTCACAGTGTAACATTAGACTGTTATATTTCTTTGGATGAGAGCATTACTTTGCAAAGCTGGGTTGTAGGCAGTTGCTGTACTAAAAAGCAAATATTATGTGAAAAGTAACGTGAAACAGGAAATTAGGATAGTGGAATACAATCTGATTTCAAGGTTTAAGAAGTTGTGAGGTGGCCAGTGATCAATTTATTGCCTCACAGCTCCAATTCACCCTCTGCAAAAATAAAGATGGAACTTTACATATTTTTTCTCTTGCCAGCTGGTTCTACCCTAAGCTTTGTCAGTGGAGTGCCATGGAGAGACATTACAGGAAGAGGAACTTTTATTGCCTGGTTCTGGTGTGCTCTTGCTGCAAGCTGCCACAAGCATACGTGGCTTCTCCAGCCCCCAGTTCCTGCAATGCAGGCACCTTCTTCAGCAACTGGCCCCTGCTGTACATGGTGGTCAGCACCAACCAGCCTCCAGCAGCTTCTGCTGGCGTCCCCCTTAGGTGGTTTTGTAGCAGAGCCCCTCCAGTGGGAAACCTCCCCATGAACAGATTTCCTCGGCATCCTAGAGGATGGATTTCCAGCAAGTTCTACCAGCACAGCGCTACTGTGACTTCTCTGCCATCCAAGGTGCCAAGGCTAGCCATCCTCTCCCCAACAAGGTCCACAGTAGAAGAGAGAGCAAGTTTGGGTTCGGTGCCTTGTTTCAAACCCAGGGGAAGAGGCTGCTCTTTATATTTGTTATTCCTCTGTTCTTCAGAATTCTCTTTACTTCCTAACAGCCAACCCTCATCAAAATGAATATTTCTTTAAAACATTTTTTTCTTTCTTATTACTGTTTTCAATTGTGGTGAGATGCACATCACATAAAATGCACCATCTTAGACGTTTTTAAGTGTACAGCTCAGTAGTATTAAGCACACATACATTGTTGTGTAAGCCTCACCACCATCCATCTCCAGAACTCTTTCCATCTTGCAAAACTGAAACGCTATACTCATTAACACTAACTCTCCATTCTTCCCTCCCCTCAGCCCCTGGCAACCACCATCCTACACTGTCTCTCTGAATCTGACTACTCTAAGTACTTCATGTACGTGGAATTACTCAGTATTTGTCTTCTTTGTGACTGGTTTATTTCACTTAGTTAACGACCTCAAGGTTCATCCATGTTGGAGCATGTATCAGAATTTCCTTCCTTTTTAAAGCTGAGTGATATTCCACTGTGTGTATATACTACATTTTGTTTCTTCCCTTCCTCCATCAATGGACATTTGGGTTGCCTCTACGTTTTGGCTATCATGAATAATGCTGCTGTAAACATAGGTATACAAATACATGTTCAAGTCCCTGTTTTCAACTCTTTTGGGTATATACCCAGAAGTGGAATTGCTAGATCATATGGTAATTCTACTTTTAAGTTTTTAGGAGCCGCCATACTGTTTGCTAGTGAATATTTCTTTATATTAAACTTTCCTGTTCAAATTATCATGTGCTTTATCTCCTGATTGGATCCTGACTGAAACATGCAAGGCCCAACAGATGCACCCATTCCATTAGTAAGTAACTGGTGAAGAATGAAATAAAAACATTATTTTTTAACCTTTCAATTTATGTGTATTATTTTTTCACAGGGCTACAAAGTTAATAGTACATAACTACTTATTAAGTTATTGGGACCTAAGCACTTCATAAGTGAAACTGCTAGGTACTTCTTGTATCCTAGAAATAATATGAAAAAATTACTGAGACACTAAGGGTTCCATGAGTAAAGATGTTGGGAACCTTTGCTCCGGCCTATATGTTTCCAGCTGCCCTTAGGACAAGTCTGCTTGGAAGGTTCCTTAGGCTCACCTTGGAGGGACACTCACCTAGGGAGTATCCTTATACTTGAAGGCACAGATAGATCCCTCCCCCACCCCCAGCATCTTGGTTTTCTTCATAATATTAACTTCGTTCTTACTCGGGCAATGATGGCTAGATACTTATGATTATCATTGACTTAGGCTGCTTTGTGTCCCCTTATTTCTAATCTAAGTCCCACAGTCAAAGTGTTTCCCGAATAGGCCTTTTTCCCCTCCGTTCCCACAGCTATTAGTCTAACTATCATCGCTAGCTGGTATTATCTAACAGATTCAAACTGATTTCCCTTAAATGAGACCACGGGTTGAAAATTCAAATGCCCACTGAGGCTAGAAATACAATGATTTGTACCTGCCACAGTCCCTGCACACACGAAAGCAGCTGAGCTAAGCAGGTGCCCAGGATGCCAGCTGGAACCACAACCTCTCTCTCCCAAAGAAAGCGCTGGCAATGCAAGTGAGTGTAAATGACGCTACTAGTGGCAAAATCGTGACTGCTCCCCACTCCATACACAAGTACACATGAATGATTTGAAAAGCAAGTAATCATTCAGAAACTTTGACAATTGTTTCCATTAACTGGAAATTACTGGAAACAAACCTTATGACACATCTTGTGCAGCCACACTGTTGGAACAGGCTGCAGTCTGTTTTTTCTGCTGTTATGCTCTTTTTTTTTTTTTTTTAACCCCAAAGCCTAGCTCAGGTCTCAACTCCTCCATAAAGCCTACTGAAGCCCACAGTGAACTTAACTTCCACTGTGAACTTCTAACACACTTAAAGCTGATACTCTGGATGTTAGTTGTCTTCTGAGGCAGATTTGTAAGCTATTTGGAACATAAGATTATATCTTGTGGGGTTTTTTTTCTCCTTTCTAGAGAGTAGAACACACTGGATACTGTGAAGGCACTATATAACTAATAAAATAATCATTCAATCATTTCATAATATTGAATTATGACAACATGTAAGAATAAGCCTAATTTCTCCTTACCCTAAAAGTATGTTACAAGGAACTGTGTACATAAATATCTGTTATCTTCAAAGACAGAAAACAAGAAAATTTGCATTGCATCTGGAGAACTGAGGCTGGTAATCTACAACAATCCAAAACTCTATCGGATAAAAAGCCAAGAAGAAAATAATTCTGACAGCTGCAAACCTTCTGTTTTACAACATGCACAGAATGGAGGCACTTCCTCTTAACATCCTCATAAACAGAGTGCTGAGCAAATGCAAACAGCCCCAGTAGAAGACACTGGAGTCTAGGCTTCAACTAATGGATTGTGCTTATCTTTATAGAGGCAACCTCGCCAGCCCCCTAGCAAACCCACCACAGTTGTCCTAGGAGCCATGAATAAGATGGATTGAACAAAATTTCATTTCAGTTGATGGAATTTCCAGGGCCAGCAAGGTACCAACAGAAGCTGCCCACTTTAAGAGAGCAGCGGCCTCACCTTCCTCAGAGTGGGAATGCTGTTTCCTTTCGATTAAGAACTAACATCCAGCACTGGGCCACCTGAATAATATATACTAATAAATCCCAGAGGAGAATTCCAGACACCTCTTTTACTCAAGGCATGACCTCCTCTGAGGTGATAAACATTCTATTAAGCAAGTCTCTTAGGAGCAAGTTTTCCCTCAGAGGCTGTTTGCACTTACAACATGCTCTGTTTTCTGAGGCCAATTTGGGATCCACTGTTGCACAACATGTAATTAATTTTGCCATCTGTTTTCTTAACGGATGGAATTAACCTGTGAATGTAGAAAGGCAGCACTTTGGTTGTCCCAAACATCCTGTTATCTGGACCAGAGGAAGGAAAAGTATCCCACTTGGCCATAGCCCCAAATTCTGAACCAGCAACCCAGTTTAGTACCAAACAACTTATGTGTTTCAATTAAGCTATGTCTTAATATCATCAGCAATAATAAGTATAATTTATCAAACACCTACTATGTGCTAGGTATTATGCCACACACATTACAGAACGTATCTCCGCTCTTACGATATCTCAGCAAGGTGGTATTTTCTAGCTCTTGCAGTGCTTCTGTATACATCACCACTGATCCTCACGATAATCCTGTAAGGAAGGAATCTTGGGTATTACTGGCTCCATCTGCTTCTGAAGAGGATACGGATCCTCAGAGAAATAAGTGGCTGGCCCAAGGTCACTTAGCTAGGACTGAATGTGAACTGAGACTGGAATGCGGGTCCCTCTGACCTCATTCCATGCTACTTTCCTATACCTTAGGATGTGTCTGAATAAGCAGAGCACAGATCATTTTAATTCAAGGCAAATGCGCCATACGCTCCAAAAGAAGAGGAATATAGTGCAGTAAGAGAGGTCAGACAGCAAAGCCAACCCAGAGGCTCTGAGCCTGGCTGACTTGGAGGAAGAGGGAGCCAGACATGAATAGAAAAGGGCAAGTCCAGAGGAGGAACAGATGTGGCAGGGGGAATGTGGTTCCACTCACATATCTGAGTCTGGGTCAGAGCAGGACAACCAGTGTGGGGATGTGTTCTTCTACCAGACCAATTTCCCAGACAGCCAGGGCCCTTCAGGGAGTGCTGCTGTTTCTACAGGCCTCATAGCCTTTGATGAAAATATCTCTACAACACATTGCATAGGATATCTCCTCTTACCTAAACAGAGGCTGTGGAACATACTTTATTTTTTTCCTACAAAATAGACGACTGTTGTTAATTACACTATTCTCTAATATATATATGGACCTACATTTTTCACTAAGCCTTGCGGAGCACAGGCTCCCGACGTGCAGGCTCAGCGGCCATGGCTCACGGGCCCAGCCGCTCCGCGGCATGTGGGATCTTCCCGGACCGGGGCACGAACCCGTGTCCCCTGCATCGGCAGGTGGACTCTCAACCACTGCGCCGTCAGGGAAGCCCAAATGTGTCCTTTTTCAATTTTTCATTGTTCATATGTTCCATTGGTTTCATCCATAGGTGACCCTGACTTGTTCAACATAAGCAATGCAGAGGGCTTCTGCTTGGTCATGAGTGGCTGAATGGGAACGGTCAGGATTTCCTGACACCTGTCTTGTTCTTCAGAGTCAGATGTCACTTCTTATTCACAGTATCTAACGACTGCTCTACATCTTCTAATTGGAGGTCCAAGGGACTTAGGGAGAACCAAAGGTTGATGGAAGAAGTCAGGGGTTCACCATCTGTTCTGGACAAAGCTGAAGATGTCACTGTTCAGATGTCATCTTCATTTATGTAGTTCTTCATTCTACAAATATTTATTGAGCATCCATCGTGTACAGGTATAAGGCAAATGGTGTAGATAAAACAACCATGGTACCTGCTCTCACAAAGCCCGCAGTACAGTGGGGGAGGGTGAAGAACACTAATTAAAATACAGTATGATGGGCTTCCCTGGTGGCGCAGTGGTTGAGAGTCCACCTGCCGATGCGGGGGACACGGGTTCGTGCACCGGTCCGGGAGGATCCCGCATGCCGCGGAGCGGCTGGGCCCGTGAGCCATGGCCGGAGCCTGTGCTCCACAGCGGGAGAGGCCACAACAGTGAGAGGCCCGCGTACCGCAAAAAAAAAAAAAAAAAATACAGTATGATAAGTGCAATAGCACAAAAGTAGGGGGTGTTATGAAGACTTAAAGGACAAGTACCTAAATCGGACCTGGGGGAGGGAGTCATCAAGGAAGGCTTCCTGAAAAAAGTGACGCCTAAGCTAAAACTTGAGAGTCAAGGAATTAGCCAAGGAAGGGGAGATAGGAGAGAAAAGAAGGAAGAATGGTTTCAGGTAGAGTTAACAGCATGTTTAACGGTCCACAGGTGAAAGAATAACTGAAAGGAAGATTAAAGAAAAAGCCAATGGATAGGAAAATCAACTGGCCCCTGGGGATCTTTGAGAAAGACGATAGAGTAACAGAACTAGAGATGAAAGCCAAATTGCAAGGGGTTGCAGAATAAACTGGTATTAAGGTAGTAGAAAAAGGACTGGTGGACTATTCACTTATGGAATCTCACTGAGAAGAGTAAGTTGGAAGAGTACTCTGAGAAGAAAGCAGTGTCAAGAGAACACAACTTTAGCACAGCTTGAATTGAGTGACTTTGCTGAAGGAATATTTAAATTCACAAAGCTCTCCCACTGGCCAATACCAGACACAGGGAAGCTGGTGCCGTCAATCTCTTACAAAAACACATTTGCAATAATTTGCATGGACTCTCACACAAGTTTAAATTATATTAAAAAAAAAAATGAAGTCGAACCCCCTTCTCCAAGCTCAGTGGCTGGTGCTAGCCCAGCAGGTCTTACCTGAAACAGGGCAACACAAGGTGTTATCTCTAAGGCATCTGGGAGGCTCCCAAGCCCCAAATTACCCTCTTAGCACTACAGGAAATACTCTCATTAGAGAGGCGGTACTTTGGGCTAAACTTTGCCCTATTTTCTGTACTACCATCAGGTTCTTTTAAAAACACAAGCGTATCTTGGAGGAGAGGCCTGTGAATGACTAACATCTAAGAGTAAATGAACTCACTGGTTTCTTTGTTCCTTCACTGGGCATCCCAGGTGGTAGCAGGAATGCAGAAATTAAGAGTGTGGGGAGCGGGGGAAGGGGTGGGGGGAGGGGAGGGGGAGGGGAGGGTGGGGGAGGGGAGGGCTGGGAAAAAAGTAAATGCAAGTTTATTCCATCCCCAACTCCACCCTGCTCACTAATCTCCTGCCTGCCTCACACCAGGAAAAGGCAAAGAGGAGTAAACAAACCCAGCGGACAACTTGCCAGGCAGGTGGGTGAGTTTCAAATGCTTGGGGTTCCTTATCTTTAGTGATGTAAATTTTTCTAATGATGTAAAATACTCAGAATTGTTTTGACGAGATTTCCATCTCTGCTTCTCTAAATTGATTCTGCCTCCAAAGGCCACTGAATCAAAGAAATGATTTTCATTGAGGACATGATTTCTTTTCAAGTATTTGCAATTTGTGGGTAAAAATTATGGTGGCCCACTTACCCCAGTGATAGCCAGTTTTCTAACCGAAGGTAAAAAGCTAAAATCTACTATAAAAACAAAAATACAAAGAGCTCACATCGATAAAATCTGGCATCTCTGACGCTGAGCAAACATATCAATGATAGCTGAAGTTAGCAGGCTTATAGCCCAAGAATCACAAACTGATAGCCTTAGGAATGAATCCAGCTCAGAGTTTTCTTGGGCCACATAAGTTTTATTTTTCATCTGAACTTCAATGCCTTTAGATGAGAACTGCTCTCTGCAAGTTTGCCACAGGTCTCAAGACTTGCAACTGTTCATATAAAGCACTACTTATGCACTGATATTTCTTGCCTGGTTCTTGTAGACATTTGAGTTTGGGACCGCCGTTTTAACAGACTGATGTTAAAAACAAACAACCTCTCCTACTAAGGTAGGGCTAACGTTTCGGAGCGGAGCATGTGTGGGTTGTTGAGTAATAGGATCACTAGAAAACAATAAACCGGGCTTCCCTGGTGGCGCAGTGGTTGAGAGTCCACCTGCCGATGCGGGGGACGCGGGTTCGTGCCCCAGTCTGGGAGGATCCCACATGCCGCGGAGCGGCTGGGCCCGTGGGCCATGGCCGCTGGGCCTGCGCGTCTGGAGCCTGTGCTCCGCAAAAAAAAAAAAAAAAAAACCAATAAACCACAACAGTGTGCAGCACCACTTGCAATCAGACTCTTAACAAAACAGGAGACTGAAAACATCAGTGGGACTCACTTGTCCCAGGATAAGCCACGTGACCATGGCTTTGAAACCACTTTTGAACAGAAGCATCTGCCACGAGTCACCGACTGATCTCACTGCTCCCACAGGATCCCTGACATCTGGATGTCCCAGAACAGAAGGCGGGCAGCCAAACTCCAAGCCTGTCTTGGCAAAGGAAACAATCCCTCTATTCAGTGAGCTGTGGCTATACCACAGCATCTGTAGGATCCAACTAACAGCACTCAATTTGGAGCAATTCACACCTGGCGCTCAGACAGTCAAGCCACTTGATGGCTATTTGAGACATTTATGGCATGTAATACAGAAACTGGGCCATCACGTGTCTGTCCGTTAAGTGCTGGCAAAGAGGATTTAGGTCCTCACACCGAAACTCATCTCAGTGCCAAGTGACACTTCCTATCACACTATGCATAGAATCCAAGAATCAGAAAGCTAGTGCTTAAAGAAGCCTTTGAGGTCCTCTCAATCTCCTCATTCCTCAGACTTGTTCACAGATGAGAAATTCGGTCCAGTAAGCTGATATGACCAGTCCAAAGGCTCATCACACAAGCGTCTTAAGGGGGACTAGAACATAGATCTCTGAGACCTCCACAGTGGACGTTGTCCTCTCTGTGACCAGCCCCAGCCTCCGTGTCCTTCTGCAGCCTGGCCCAGTGTTCCTGGACTTGATTTCTGTGACCCACATGGGCATCCAGGTTCGAGGTCGTCACTGGGGTTTGGGTCAAAGCCCACTGATAATAAAGGGCTTCCTCTGCTTTGATTGGCCTTCTGTGCAGGTATTCCCTTGGGGATGTGGCAGGGAATACCGGCTGGCTGGGGACAAGGTTTGGGATGGATTTCATCTACAAAGATAAACGGGCACCTCTTCTATCCCAATTTACTCATCACAAAAGCAGTGTTTTCTTTATATCACTGTGCCTTTCACTCCCTCAAGAGCTCTCTGAATGTTGCTCCAGCCCCATCCCCTGTCCTAGACAGCCATCCTCCTGGAGGTCTCATCTAGCATCAACTACCTGAAACTCCTTATGACTAATTGCCCTGTTTTGTTTATTTGTGTGCAGCTTCAAGGTCTTTACATTATCCAGAGTTCAATAATATCCATTAAAATAGATAAAATAATCAAATATGGCAATTAAGCGCATATATAGAAAGTGTAAGGGTATTCTTTACAGGGACGTATGGACTTCTTACACAGATTTTTAGAACAATTTTATATTGGACTCCAGTGTTCTATGGGGGTGTATAATTACCATAGGTTGAAGAGCCTGCCTGTAATTAATCTTCTCTAGTTCTTATTCTCATTGCTCAATGCTTACCAGACCAGGTCTGTGTTTGAGAATTTCCCTCTCTGATCTGCAGTACTGTTGTGGTTCATGGACTCTGTATCCTTGTTCTCCCTGATAGCATCTGTGTCATTTGTCACTGGGCGGGGAGAGGGATTGGTAATCCAATATGCCGGGCTCCATTTGCTGTATTAGACCATAGCCAGATACCAAATAAGAAGCAACAGGGAAAGAAAAAAAACACGGTGAAAGGAAGCCTGTGTAGGAGACACCGTGACCGACTTCCCATCACTTCCTTCCGCCCGCCTGCCTGCTCCTTGTGGAGCAGCCTGCCGTTTGAGGGAGAAACTGACCCCAGCCCCCAGCTCTCAGGTTCAGCCCTGAGCATTTCCGCACAGTCATAGTAATCCCGTCCCCCTTGCCCTAGAGTGACTGGTTTAGGCAACCCAAGCCTAAGCCAATCAACACAGCACATTCTTTACTCAACAAACTGGCTTAAGATTGGGCACGTGGCCCAATCTGGGTCAGTGAGACATCAGAAATGTGCTGGGGGCTTCTGGAAAAGGTCACTCACTCCTCTGATAGAATTACCAAAAGCCAGTTCTCTCTCCTCTGGACACTGTATGTATTGTGGGTGTGAAGTTAGAATTGTTGCAGACATTTAACCAGCATGAAAGAAGCCAACTGAGGAAGAAAGTTAACCACAGAAGGCAGACTGGAAAAAAAGTGGGTCCTTGACATCGCTGCACTGCTAAATCAAACCTCATTCTGCTTATGCAACTAATAAAAAATCCACTTTTGTATAAGCCAGTCTAAACTTGGGTTCCTTTCTTGCACAAGAAGAGCCATCCATAACTGATAGATTGTGGGCCGCAAATGAGGAGCGTGCTTGAGGACTTCTAACCTTGCTGCCAGCCTTACCGTGTGCCTGGTCCCTAAAGGACAGTGGGTAATGGAGGCTGAGGATGCACAGCTGACCAAACCGTTCTCTCCCATTTCCTCAAGCTTGCTGCCTAACAAAGGCCAGAGTGCAGCCTGGACGCCCCTGCCTCCTGCAGGGCTAAGTCCTGTCTACCTGATGGCAGTGATAGCTGAGAGCAGAAACCTGGGGGGTGGGGGGCGGCGGGGGGGAGATGCTGAGATACCTTAGTGGCACACAGAGGGAGGGGAGCATGAGAAGTAGGACCTGGGTCCCTGGGCATCCTCCTCCACTCCCAGCATGGCCCTGCCCCACCATCCCTGATGGGACATCTTGATGGGCCTTGTGTGAGGACATCCCTGCCCCGGTGGGGTGGCTGCCTTCCTCACAGGGGCTGAGAGAGCGAGACTTGGAAGGCAGGCAGGACAAGGAACTGGGAAGGTGTGTGTATAAAAGCTCCAGATCCCAATCTAGAGTCAGGTCAGGCCTACTTTGGAATTTCTCCCAGGAGCTAAGGGTATGGTGAGAAGCTCAGAGACACATTCCTTGAAGGCTAAGAAGTTGTTAAATAGCAGAGAAGGGGCAGATCAACAATGGAAAACACTGGCCTAATAAGGTCAGGCCAGATTTTTGCCTTCGGATGTGCTCAAAGTCCATTTGGGGCTGCTTGTTACAAACACACACAGCACACAGCTAAAACACTTAGCTTTCCACTGCAGTCTTACAGCTGAAACACTAAATTCCACTTCAGCCTTACAGCTGAAACACTAAATTCCAACAGAAGGACTTTCTGGAAACTGGAGAAATCAGCTAAGTTTTTAATTAGGTTGTCTTTCGAGGCACCTTTGACGCAGCGCTCTCATTCTCTGTCACCCACGTGCAACAAATACTTGTTCATAAACCAGAAATGTAGAAATGGTTCTTGTCAAGTTTTCTTAAGGCCCACTTACTGCTCCTAGCAACCTCCACAAAAACACCTGCATTTCTGCATTTGCTTTGTTGTCCCGAGTTCTGATAATGGAATCTCCTCCAGCAAGCACTCCTTCTCAGGTTCTCACCAAAACCAGCTCCACCAGGAGCATTACTCTTCTCAAGAACAGGAATCAAAGGACCACAGGGGTCCGTGCCCTCTGGCTCCAGGGGGAGACAAAGACTTTAACCACCGATAGGATTCCAAAGAATGCAACGCTAATGGCAGTGGGGTTTCAGAGCTCATTTAAAGACAATGTACAAAAATGAACACATGAAATTACCTTGTTTGGCAAAAAACACACAAACAAAAAAACCCAGAGAGAGAGAGACAGAGAGGGAGAGAAAGTGAGAGAGAAAGTACTATGCAAACAAATATAAATGCAAAATAAGATGATGATATAAATCTCACATTACCTATAGTGGGAGCTTTGCTTCAGGGGGGAAAGGAAAGAAAAGAAGGGGCAAGAGGTAGGGATGAGTTAGTTCTCTCCACAAGATGGGACAACCTTATGCAAAGACCTCATGTTGCTTTGTGCACAAGATACAGGCCACCGTGAGGTGATTAAAGGACATGAGGTGATGCGGACCACAGCACAAAGCCATTCTCCTCTAGACTTAGCACTAGTCTGACCTTCATCAGAAAGTGAGATTAGAGGGTTTGGCCTGTGTCCAGAGGACATCTGTCATGAGATCTAAAGGAGATAGACAGAAAAAAAAAAAAAAAGCTTGAATTGGCTCACAGTAAAGCAAGAATGCTGGGCAAAATTTGTCCAAGTCAAACTGTATTTTATGGTAACCATTTGCTCTCTCCTCGGCTGGTAATTCTGTTTCAAGTTCATTTTAAGTAACATGTAATACGCCATCTTATTAAATTTTATGGAGATGTGTGATACTGAAAACTGTGATCAAACATTTGGGACTATAGGAATTGGATGTTCACTATACCCAATTAACTTAGAAATGAACGTAGGGAGGCTTTACAAGATTGTAGATTCTTGCGTGTAACCACTGGGAAAATCCAAGGATTTATCTCTATACTCAAACAAAGGAAGGCATTTTGGGCAGAGGACTCCTCTGAGTTCAGAGGTCTGATCCTTTCTTGTGTTTGCTGTGGGGCCTCTGTAGGTAGGTAGTTCACGCTGGGGGAACAACCAAACAGCTGCTGGAGGAGCCCCCAGCACTTGGCTTCCTCTTAAACCACTGCACGTGGAAGTCTGGGCCTGTGCGTGGTTGTGCACCCCACCTGGGCAGGCAGTGGGCCGTTAGGAGGCAGGTTCCCATCCCGGCTCTGGCACTATCATGCTGAATAACCATGGACGCCTGATTTGATTTCTCTGTCCTAAATTTCATCTGTAAAATGAGAATATTAGACTAAATCAAACAGCTTCTCGTCTCATGCCTAGTGAAAGTTAAATTCATCATAATTGTCCACAACGTGCCACCTTATCTGGCCCCTCACCACCTCTCTGGTTCATTCCCTGTCCTCTTTCTTATCAGTACTAGGGCTGTTTCTGGAATACCGTGTCCACTCCCACCTCAGGACCTTTGCATCTGCTTTCCTTCTGCCTGTAATGTTCTTCCCCAGGCTATTCACAGGTGTGGCTTCCTCACATATTTCAGGTGAGTCTAATATCATATTCTCTGTGATGACACACAATTACAAATCCCCCCCCCACACACCCATCTTTCTCCTCCTATTCAGCTTAGAAAAAAATTTTTTTCCTCCTTAGCACTTAATAGAATCCCACCTACTATATATTTTACTTATTTATTTTATTGTCTATATCCCCTAGTAGAATGTCTACTCTCTAAGGGCAGGGATTTCTCTCTGTTTTGTTCACTGGTGTATCCCTGGTACCTGGAAGCGTCCCTGATACAGAAAAGGAACTCATTAAGTTTTGCTGAATGGATGCATGCACAGGTGGGTGGAAGGGAGGGCAGGAAGAGTACAGCTCTCTACCATGACTTCCAGCTCTGAGGTCTGTGGGCTGCGGTGTCCATGGCCGAAGGAAGGGCTGTCCTCTGCCACCACTGTACAGGTTGGACTCCATAACCACATGAAGAAACAAGCCAACCCAGAGACGTACGTGGTGGGCTTTCACTCTGCTGCAGACCCTCTCAAGTGCTGCTTCCGGCACGTTCCATGCTCTGAGCTGCTGAAGGGCCACATACACCCTACAGTCTCAGCAAGACCACGGCCTCCAAACGTTGTCTACGGGAGATTCTTTATATTGGTGCTCAGCTCCATTTTCTAGAGTCAAAATTAATACTTTTGGGGGGGGCACAGTTACATCCAACTCCTTTCTCAAACGCTGCATCTAAAATCCCCAGGGGAAAGAGAAGTAAGCTTCTCTATTGCCAAGATGACCACGCTATTAATTTAACCTGCGATGGGAAGAGGTGGTGATGCTCCCCGTGCAGTTCAACCAGTTCCACTAGATGGCGACATGGTCTGGGTGTGCTGGGATCCACCGCTGACATTTACCAGCCACACAGAAGACAGAAGCTCCCACACACCCCTCCTGTTCTCTGATACACTTATCCCCTTGCCTTCTCTTCACTTTTAGCCTGGCTATTTTCAACCGATAATTTACGTTTGCTCCTAAATGGTTCGTGCTTCCTCATGAATGCATTTAATATAATCGCTCCAGCCTTGGAAGTTTTATGTCTGCTTCTTTCTGCCAAAGTACATTACTTACCCTAACACCCGCTGTAGAACTCTACCCAAAATTCACTTCTCCCACAAAACCTGCCCAAGCAAACCTGGCTCTGATTCCAACTGTATATATGCCATGATATACAGTCACAGACACATAACCAGTTTTATATATTGGATAGAATGTGCCTATATACATATATAAAGAAAGCTGACAGACAATCACACACACAGCTCTGGGCATCTGGTAGGCAAATGTACATTTCATATAAATAATGTGCAGGTGACCACATTCCACATAACAGAAGTAGTCCCGGCTCTACGAAATAGCATGGGCTGCGAGAGGTTCAATTGGCATGGACATATATATACTACCAAAAGTAAAATCGATAGCTAGTGGGAAGCAGCCACATGGCACGGGGAGATCAGCTCGGTGCTTTGTGACCACCTAGAGGGGTGGGATAGGGAGGGTGGGAGGGAGGCAGACGCAAGAGGGAAGAGATATGGGAACATATGTGTATGTATGACTGATTCTCTTTGTTGTAAAACAGAAACTAACACACCATTGTAAAGCAATTATACTCCAATAAAGATGTAAAAAAAAAAAATTCATGGGCCAAGAAACTAGATATATTAACACTCATCTATGTCTTCCAATTTCTAGTTCCTTCCTAGTACTCAATTTAAGGTCCAGAAAGTCTTTTGAGCAGAAAAATTTTAGATAAACCTCAACAAATATTATGTATAGACTTGAACAAGAGTGTGTAAATACCAATATAACTTAAGGGCTATTTTAAAAGGCTCTCTTTATTTCAATCCTTGAAAACGTTTCCAATTTATCTTAAAATTAAGTTTACTTACAGAAGCATTAAGTAAGGCTGAAAACAAGCCTAAGGTCTATTTTTAAAGTACAAAAGGCCTCGTGTGGGGTTAAATCCCTTATTGGCTGTTAGAGGAAATGGTAGCAGCGATATTCTGACAAACTCCTACATAATGCGAGAACAGAAATAAACACCCTTGTGTTTGCAGTTCTCCTCAAGGTGTTACCGCCACTACCGGACCACTGGGATCCAGAGATGTCTGCGAGTTAGTAAACACATAAAAATTGTCAAAAGGAGAAACTTTATGTGAAAAAGTTCTCGATGGGTTCAGAGCCCCATTTCTGAAACATTTCAATCCTTCATTTGTGTACAAATGAAACTGTCTACATGCAAACTTCAGATGCCATTTTTTCCACCCACAGTACTCAAACGTCCCCCAGCTTAATACCAGTTCTCCACACCCAGAGTCATAGCAAAAAACCCAAAACAAAACAGTGAACACAACCACTTTAAAGCCGTGACCAAAGATTATTTCCCTGTAGACAGCAACACCACGGTATTTAGTCATCTGAATATTCTGCCAGATTCTGACAAAGATGTTACATCGAAGTTAGTCTGAGGGTACGGTTAACTCACGTAGTTTCAGCATATTCCCCCGTATCAATCAGAAGGAGAGCTTCACAGAGTCTTGGTAGAGTCACACAGACCAGAGGAACATACACAGCCACACTGTTGATGTGTATTCTCTGGCATCCGTATCGCCTTCAGGGAAAGTCAGTCCTCCCCGAGAATAATTCAACAGAATTTATACCGTCCTTTTGAAAAATCAACCATAAGTTTATCAAACCAATGCACAGAAGACAGTGGTCAACAACAGTCACTTTAAAAGTTGTTTTGCTTGTTATTCTGGGACCTGGGTTCCGTCACCTGTAGTGGAATACATTATGCAGCCTTTAGTTGTGACTCCAGAGAGGTCTCCGCATCCACAGTGCGACAGACTGGTTGCTGCCTGCACTTGCTACCCGTAAACTACGACTACACAGAGACACAGGGATTACCTGTGATAGGTGAACGGGGGATAGTTTCAAAATCAAGCAGAAACAGGAAGTCTAACGTTTCAACATGTTAGGAAAGAGGAGCAGATACTTTAAAAAAAAAAAAAAAAAGGAGTAGCCCTAGTCATAGACGCCTAGAAAAAAGAAAATTTTAAAAACTCCTCATTCCTACCTGGCCAGTATAAACATGAATGTCTATTAATAGTAAGTATTGCTTAAAGGTGTTCTGGTTCTCAGGAAAACTAGAGAATAGAGTTTGGACAACATTGCTATGGGCTCTAGGTGCTTGGGCTTCAGTAGTTGTGGCTCACGGGCTCTAGAGCGCAGGCTCAGTAGCTGTGGCACACGGGCTTAGTTTCTCCGCGACATGTGAGATCTTCCCAGACCAGGGCTTGAACCTGTGTCCGCTGCATTGGCAGGCGGATTCTTAACCACTGTGCCACCAGGGAAGCCCAAGTTTGCTGATTTTACTTTTATCTTCTGCAGCAGTAACACTCTGCCTTGAGTCTACTAGGTACTCAGCAAAAAAGATCCCAAGTGGAATGCAATGGACAAATGCTCTGGAGTCTGCTAGGTCAGGTTCAAATACCTGCCGCGCCACTTCCTGGTTTTGTAGACTTGCAAGTTACTTCACTTCTCGGAACAATTTTGTTCTCTGTCAAATGAGAATAACATCATCTACCTCGTAGAATTGCTATCAAGATGTAAAGAGAACCATGTGAAGCAAATAACATATTGCCCGATTCACAGCAAATGCTCAAATAGCAATAAGCATTATTGTTGACCTGAAATAAAATGAAATGCCTATAGGGAATTCCCTGGCGGTCTAGTGGTTAGGACTGAGCACTTTCACTGTCATGGCCCCTGGTCAGGGAACTAAGATCCCGCAAGCTGCCCAGCAAAAAAATAAACAAATAAATAAAAATCAAATGCCTACCACTAAATCAGGAAGGAGGCTGAAAGAAATACCAAATCAACACCAACTGACAAACATATTACGCTTTTCTCATTTCCTTCAGCCAGCATTATCATGTGACTAACTCACAGAGGTTTGAAGTTTATACCTTAGAAACCTCCCTTTTGTGTTCCTTTGTGTTACCTCCCCAAATTCTGACTGGCCCCTTGATGCTATGACAACTTCATTAGGGACTAAGGGTCAAAGAAGATTCCAAGAGAAAACTCCACCTGGAAGCGAAGGACTCCAAATCAGAAAGACCTCTCAAACCCCGGTACACTGGCAATTCCAAGGGTAAGTTACAAAATGTAAAGAGCAGAAATGTTTTCTCTAAACAGAGGAAGCAGGGTCTCACATTTCCTTAAAATGTGGTCTCGGGGGTAGCTGCATGGCTAGGTGGCTACCAGGAGCCACTCTGTCCACTGCTGTGAATAGAGCAGCACAGTGAAGCTGCAGGAAGGGAAGGCAGGAGGGAGAGGTGCACAGCATCACAGAAAACAACTGCCAACATGGCAGCACAGCCCTCACACATGCTCCAGACACAGTCGGAAGTCCTGCCTGGGAGAGACAAGGGCAGAGAAGGCTGCAAGCATTAGAGTCTCATGTATCAGTTGGGCACCTCCGTACCCAGGAGAACCAATTCTTGATTTTGGAGAGAGCACTCCAACAACGGGAGAATAAAAAGCAACAAATCTAGGGAATCCCCTGGCAGTTCAGTGGTTAGGACTTGGCACTTTCACTGCTGGAGCCCGGGTTCGATCCCTGGCCGGGGAACTAAGATTCTGCAAGCCACGCGGTGCGGCCAAAGAAAAGCAACACATCTGGTTGGGCTACAGATCAGGCAGGAGGTCATGTCCTTAAGACATCCCTCCTTCCTCTCTTACTTGAGACCAGAATGCCGAGGTCTTACGTATTCAGAGCTATTCAAAGTTTGCCGTTTAAAGCAGTCCCAGAAGTTGTAATTTTAAATTCTGCTCATCCTTCATTTGGAAAGAAAGAAGAATCATAGACAGAGGCTAAAGATCAGGGAGATTGTGGAGCACCCAAAACTCACAGAATAGCCTTATCTAACAAGGTATCTAACTCACTTCAGTTGCCTTTGGAGATACAAAGGAGATACAGCTCTGGAGATACCTTTGCCTTTGGAGATACAGCTCTCCTATGCTTCCCTAGGACTTGCAATTAGGACGTTCCTGACAGATCTAAGGATCAACAGTTGTGACAGTTGCCCAGTGCAGAAGCATCATCCGTGCCCTGAGACAGGGAGACGGGAGGCAACTGGAACTTCCATCCCTAGAAACCCTGCGTGATGGCCTAGTGGCCGAGGTCTCTGTCCGGATTCAGCCTTACAAAGGTGATTGGTGCTCAGGAGAACGCATGGTTCTCTCTCTTTCTGGTGAGCTCAGCTCTGCAGCTGAAGCAAGGTACTGCTCAGCACCCCAACACCCCCAGGAGTGCAACTGGCATTGCTGGTGATAGAGGCACTCCAGAGCTTGGCAGCGACACTAAATAAGCCATCGTTAGGGAAGTCTGAGTGCGTCTTATGTGGTATTTCTTCTCCAGCTATCTGCAATCAAGCACGTGACGGTGGCTTTTAGAAAACCAGATTCTGCTTCTGAGTGTGCGTGCCCTCCGCATTATCTAGGCATCTCAGAGCAAGGCACTATCACTTCAATCCACTGTCTCCACACCCCGGTGGCAAGCGCAATTTCAAAGAGGTGAAGCAGCATATTCAACAGGGCCCTGCAAGTTGGGGCAGGGCTGAGAAGAGAAGCCATGAGATCTAAGCCATGAGACCCAGGGTGACCTCCAGAACACATGCTCTCTCTCTGGCCTAGTTTCACTGACTGCTTATTACACACCCCAGGAAAAACATTTCCTCTATGGCCACCCACATCCTCATGGCTGCATGAACATTTGCATTTCACTTATTTCAACAGATTCTATAGTCTCTGGGTCAGAACTGGAAATGTCTGCAAAACACCTTGATCTTTATGCTTTGGCATTCCCATGTGCTCTCCAGCCCCTGGTGCATGATCTAGTGACTGCCAAGAGCAGTGCTGTTTTCTTTCCTTTCGACCCTCCCCTTTCCCCATCAGTCCTATCTGGACCCTCCTTTCTGGCCTTCTCCCAGCCGCGTCAACCCTCTCAATGGCCTCCCTAAAACCAGACAACTGAGCAGGGTCTCCTCCTTGATTCAACTTGCTTCCTTTGCCCATCTGCTCTTCTTCAAGGAGGAAGGAGTCATTGGCAAGGGAGGAAGGCACTCTAAAGGGGAATTACTCCAGGGGACTCAGTGCCTGAGACTGGTAAGGTGCTCCAGAAGCGTTTTCTGGATGTTATCACAGAGGCAGTGGATGGTCAGACTCACCCTCTCTCACCCAAAAGGGCTTGTGCCAGCATAGAAGCACACAGTTCCTGCCTGGACCAGGGTCGGGAAATCCCACTAGATGCCAAGCAGCATGCATGATTTCCCTACATTCGCTCAGCCCTCACCGAAACCCTGGGAGGTGGGCACCATTATCCCCGGGTTACAGGCGAGGAAACTAAGCTCCATAAATTTAACATACCCGCTCAGTGCAGTGCCAAGATAGGGACATAAGGATCTCATTCCAAATCTGTTGGCTTTTTTCTCTTCATATCATATCACGAAATTGTCCTTGGTTCACCAGACAGAAAACACAAATAGGGGACTGTCTGGAAAATAAAGAGAACAGCTGGCCACCCACCTTTCAAGGTTGGGCAGAGCAGTGAGTTCAACAGTGGGAACGGGAGCTGCTGGGGGCCAGCCCTGGCTTCAGAGACAGGGCGGGGGTGGAGATTTCTCAAGTCCATCCTCACATTGACTGCATTTTGCAGCCTCCTCCTAGATGGGCTGCATAGAATGTAAGTGTGGGATGGCAGACTTTTCTATCACGTGTTTGTAGGTTTTAAGGATAAATTTTATAAAATGTTACTTAGAAGCAAGCAAACAAATGAGTAAATAAATAAATAAATAAATAACCGCTTGGCTGGTTAGCAGTGCAGTGGTGGCCAGAGCCAGATCTTAGGACTCTAGAAGGAGCATTTATGTCTGTCTTCCTATGATGCAGGCTCCAATCTCTCTTCACGCTCGCACCACCAATGAAAACACTAAATCAGCCTTTACAGAGCACAGAAACACCGAGCACCTGTTGCACTTGAATGTGGTTTATCTTCTGCTGAGCTGAATATAAACAGAGTCCTGACATTTTATAGCATTCTTCCATTGCAAACCTTCGTGTGAAACTGAACGTGATCCCTTGTAATAAAATACTAAACTAATTAAACTCTAAATTTGCCAAGAAAAACTCTCCAATGGTAGAGTTAATTTCTCTATAAATTTCTAGAATTTCTAGTTAATATACAATGCATACTTCCCAAGCTGAACTCCTCATCCTCCTTCCATGGCCAAACCGGATCATTTCCCTCCCTCTTTTAACCTCTGTGGATCCCATCATCACCCTGTTAGCCAGTCATCACTGATTCCTCTCTTGGTTTGGATGGTCTCTCATTCACCAAGTTCTGCTGTCTTTCCATCTGTGCTTCCACCGTGCTCACTTGCATTCTGTTAAACCCTTTGCTTTCAAGGTGGCAGAAGGTTATTTTCTTGAAAAGACAACTTTCCAGAGAAGGCCATCAAAGCAGTTTTATTCTCCATTCTCCTTTAGAAGACAGAGAGCTGTTTCATGTTGTAGTTTTACCCATGTGGCTATATGGAAAGCTAAATTTAAAAAAACAACAACAACTTTGAGAAGTGTTTCAATTTAGAGAGCCATTAGAAATTACAGCATGTCTTGAGTAAAGTTTCTCCTTGATTTTTGCCCCAGGAAACACACACACCAGTTTTGTTTGTTTGTTTGTTTGTTTTGCATTACGCGGGCCTCTCACTGCTGTGGCCTCTCCCGTTGCGGAGCACAGGCTCCGGACGCGCAGGCTCAGCAGCCATGGCTCACGGGCCCAGCTGCTCCGCGGCATGTGGGATCTTCCCGGACCTGGGCACGAACCCGTGTCCCCTGCATTGGCAGGTGGATTCTCAACCACTGCACCACCAGGGAAGCCCACACACACCAGTTTTGTCCATTTGCAGGGGAAGGATGATTGTGTCACCCAGTTCTGGGCCTCATCCCATTTGTACTCAGAGCCGCCCTGCTCAGGCACCTACCATCAGCACTTGTCTTCCACCCCATCCTCCTCCATTTACAGCTGAACAAATTTACCCAACGACTAGCTGACATCAAACAAGCTTCTTCCATGTGGTGACTGAGGAGCAGACACTGCCAGCAAACCACCTCTCACCTCCTGGAGAGATGTCGGAGCCCCATCTTCCCTTCCCACTAAGCAGTCCTCTCTTACAGATGAGGAGGGGCCCCTGGAGCCCAGAGTTTCCTATCCTGTCATACATTTCTGTCTCCCCTCCTCTATCCTCTCGTCACCCAAGGTCCTTCAGGACAATGGAGAGCACATGGGCTAGTTTAATCTGGAAAATGCTCACTAATACAGCAAAGGGAGGGCTTCCCTGATGGCGCAGGGGTTAAGAATCCGCCTGCCAATGCAGGGGACACAGGTTCGAGCCCTGGTCCGGGGAGATCCCACATGCCGTGGAGCAACTAAGCCCGTGCGCCACAACTGCTGAGCCTGAGCTCTAGAGCTCGCGAGCCACAACTACCGAGCCCGCATGCCCCAACTACTGAAGCCCGCGCACCTAGAGCCCGTGTTCCACAGCAAGAGAAGCCACCACAACGAGAAGCCCGTGTACCACAACCAAGAGTAGCCCCTGCTCACCGCAACTAGAGAAAGCCCGCACGCATCAACGAAGACCCAACGCAGCCAATAAATAAATAAATTTATATGTAAGAAAAGATACAGCAAAAGGATGGGCTGAAACTCAATTCATATGCCTCCTTACCCCAAAAGAGCTTCTCTTCTGGGCTCCGTATCCCATCTTCCCATCAGCCGCTCAGACTTGAAACCTCAGTGTCATCGTGGACCTCACTCCCCCTGCCAGCCACCAAGTTCTCACATTTCCCCACCCTTGCAGTGCCCCTCTGCCTCCCCCTTGCTCCAGCCCCAGTGCCCTATCCTACCTCAGGCCTCATCCGTTGGCCTCAACTTCCTGCTTCCTTTCACTCACTTGCCCTCATGGCACATCTTCTCAAAGCACAGCTCTAGCACCAAGACGTCACTATCTGTGCCTAGAACTGAGTTGAAAAAGGGCTTCCCCATCCTCACTTTATGACATCACTCTCCGATGAGGAATGTGCAGCTTCCCAGCTGCTCATGGACCAGAGTCCACTCTGGCAGTACAGGATTTAAGGCGGTCCCCAGTCCTGCCCCCATCAGGCTCAGCACTGTTCTACTTCCGGGCCCCTGCTCACCCGCTTTCCTTGGCCTCTGGGGTCCTTCCCACCATCAACACTGCCAGCCTCCCAAGGTTCCGCTCACAGCAGGCCTGTCATGATGCCTTCAGCTACCTCCTACTCCTCGGTCTCCTAGGCAACTTCAAAGCTCCTTTACCACATTTAGCCCGTTTGGCCCCAAGGGAGAGCCATTGCTATATACATCTCATCATCCCATTACACTGTACTTCCCTAGGCAACAGGGAGATTTCTTCATTCATTCAACAAAATTAACCTGCATTTACCTGGTACTTCCTGCATGCCAGGCACTGACTTAGGCGCTGGGCACATGGTGGGAAATAAAACACGTGAACTGACATTCAATGGGAGTGAGATCTGGCAGCCAAGTAAACACATAAATAACTAAAGGACAGATTTCAAGAGGGGCGAGGATGGACATGAACAGGGGGTTCCGATGGAGACCACTCTGGCAGAGGTGGCACCGGAGGTATATGTCAAGAGCTAGAAGAAGAGCAGGAAAAGCAGCAAGAGGAACAGGTGCTCCAGCCTGAGACAAGACAAGCTTGGCCCACTCCAGGGAGAGGAGTGGAAAGGGGGCCAGTGTGGCTGTAGTGTTGGAAAAGCACAGGGAAGAAGCAGCTGGGAGTTGGGCAAAGGCCAGAATAGGTAGGGCCACACACAGGGCATGGTAAGAAGTTTATATTATATGGTGGGAATGTAAAACAGGACAAATGTCTGGAAGGCAAAGTGGCAATAAAGATCAAAACCTTCAAACTCCACGTGTCCTTTGAGCTACTTCCAAGAACACATCCAATGAAACAGAGACAGGTATGGATAGCCGCTAGGAGCAAGGGTGTTGTGTGGTGTTATGGCAATGGTGAAGGTTAAAAACAGCTCACCTGTCCAAATAGGGGACTGGTTAAGTGAATTATGGCATATCTATACAATGGCATGTAATACAGCGTTGAAAAATGATTTTGTAGAGTAATTAATAACGTGAGAACTCTACACAAAGGCTACAAAGCCTTTTATAAAAGAAATCATATTAAGTACTATACAATTTTTGTAGAGAAAAACTACAGGCATACACAAAACAGCCTGGAGTAATATTCACAAAATGTTTGTTTCCCAGTGCTGAAATTAAGGAGTAACCTTTTTTTTTTCATTTTTCATTTTTTTGTCAAATTATAGTAGATAAAATACACTACACTACCATGTGATGCTTTTGCAATAAGGGAAAAAGGTTTTCAAAAACCTGTTAGTAACAAGAAGGTATAGCAGGGTAGATTTCCTCCAAATAATAAAGGCTGCTGATCAAGAGATGGCCAGGGCAATCTTCTGTCTTTTTAGGGAATCTTCAGAAAAACAAACAAAAAAAAAACCTCCCTAGAACTTGAGGCAGGAAGTGTGTCATTCCTTTCTTGCTGCTCGCTGATCCCTCTGACTCAGCACTGACTGTTAGGCCCCTCGGATCCTCGTTTTAAAGAAGTTAGAAGATAGAAGAGGATGAAGACTTGGAAACCTCACCCAGGAGCTCCCAGCCCTGGGGCTGAAGTCTGAAATGCCAAACTGGATCTTCTAAGGAAAAAGCCTTTTACCGTTCTTCTTTAGATTCATTACAACTGAGATCAACAGTCTCACTTGTATTATTACAGGTTAAACATGATTACATTTTTGTCTATTTCTTTTAAATAAGATTTCCTCTGCAAGCCCCAAACAATCTGTTGTGCGTAAGCCTTCTTCCCAAACAGGTTTGAAAATGTAATAAACTATTCAGACAAGTCATAACAAGTCTCAGGTATTCTGATGCCGGCTTATGCAGGCCCAAGTTGAAAACGTTCACCGCAGAGGCCCATTCAGCCAGTGTGCCTCCCTGCTGGCCACTGGCTCACAAATGCGGTTTGGTTCCCATGTCCTGTTTGGCAGCCTCCTTAACGGCCACTCAAAGAGCACAGATTGGAAATGATTTGCCAGCAGAATCCCACATACTGCTTTTAGTTCTGTTTTTAACAACCCTGGAAGCCACGGAGCTGAGGGAAACGTATACAGGGGACTGTACACAAAAACCGAATTTTTTTTATTCTGGAAACCTTAGAAATTTTAAGACAAGTTAAATCAGAATTTGAGGACACTCACAATTACAGTCCAGGGCCTCTGCCTTCCCACATTCATTCAACACTATTTATTGAGGCCTTACTCAATGGTAGCCCCTGGGGAGGTAGGATGGGGTATGAAGGGGGAAGGGAAGGAACCAGATACTTCCAAGATACTCTAACAGCTACAGTCAGTTTGAGAACAGGTTATTAAGGATCTTATAAGTCCTATTTAAAATTTTAGACTTTATCAAAACTCTAATAAGGTATCTTAAGCGGGGGATGACACAATCAGATGGATGTTATATTTTATAAAGACCAAGAGCAGCACAGGGAGCCAGACTGGTATGGAGGTGGGAGTAGGGGGGCATGTGGCATGTCAACTGTCCTTAAGGGAATCTAGGTAAGAGATGATGGTGGTGATCTGGTCTTAGTTAGTGGCAGTAGGCTGTGACAAGAAGTGTACAGATTCTACAGCTATTTAATGGGAGAACTTATAATATTGGCAATTGATTGATACACAAGAAGATGCCTTCCAGGCTTCTGGATAGTCAATTGGATCATCTACTGAGGGGAAAACTCAAAGAGAAAGTAAGTTCAGCTTACTTCCCATCAAATTTGAGTTGCCTATGAGATAGCCAAGTATTGATAAACACTTTACAACTGGACAGACAAGGCTAGCTTAGGCTTGAAATATAACTTTGGAAGTCATTACCATGTAGAGACTCTGAAGACCTAGGAATGGAAGGGATCATGAAGGGACAGAGTGGAATAAGAAGGGCAGAGAACCCAGACAAAACCCTAAGAAATACTGACATTTAAGGGATGGACAAAGAAGAGGAAGGAGCCTGCAGAGGAGACTGAGAAGGGACAGAGAGAGAAAAGAAAGAAATCAGGAGGGTGGATTGTCAAGGAAAAGACTGCATATAGAAACCAGGAGCAGTAGGGATTTGTGCTGAGCCATCAAGAAGGAACTGAACGGTGGCCATGCACCCACCATTTAAATGCCAGATGCTGCTTGACTTCTTCCCCACCCGTTGATATTTCTGGAGTCGTCTGTGAGCAGGCAGGGCCCAAATGGGAGGCAGCAGAAGAGAGAAGGTTCTGAGATAAACCTGGCAGGAGATCCTGGCCATAAGCCAGCGTGGTCTGCTCAGCGGCTGGAAGAGGGGCCAAGGGCCACAGAAGTGACAAAACACAAGGTTACACAAGTGGCATCCTGTCTTTCAGTCAAAAGTATTTACTGGTCATCTACTGTGTATGGGCACTGCTTACAGTGCTGGGGACAGAGCAGTGACAAAAGTTCTAGTGAAACAGCCAGAAAAACAGGATGTCAAGCAGAGATAAATGCTGTGGAAGGAAAAAATAAACTAAAAGAAAGGGAGAGGGTGATGGGGAGAGAGGAGCATTTTGGATGGCGTGGTATCTGAAGAGTGAGGGAGAGAGCCAAGGAACGAGCTAAGAGGAAGGGCCTTCCAGGCAGAGGGAAGGGTAGGTGCAAAGGTTCTGAGGTAGGAACAAGCTTGGAAGAGCTTGAGGAGCCAGCAAGGCAATGTGGTCCAAGAGGAGTGAAGGAAGCAGGGGTGGTAAGAGATGAGGTTGGAGAGTTAGGCCAAGGCCAGGTCAAGGGAGCCCTCTAGCTCAGGGTAAGGAGGGTGGACTTTATTGATTGTGATGGGAAGGCACGGGGGGGTTAGAGCAAAGGAGTGACACGGTCTGATGGCTAAGAGCACTCTGGCTACATGAAAAGTGGCTGAAGGGGGAGGCAAGAGCACAGGGGGCGTTAGGAGGCTACTGAGGCCATTGAGATGAGAAACGGTGGTAGCAGGAGAAGTGGTGAGATGTGGGATATTCTTTGGAAGAGAAACGAACAGGACTGGCTGTTGGACTAGCTGTGAAATGATGAGGGATCAAGATGCCGCCAAAGGTTTTCGCCTGAGAGCTCTGTATACAAATGTGTTGACAGAGAAGGACAAACCCAGGAGAGGAGCAGGTTTGGGTGAGGGGAGAAGGGTGGCGGTGGAATCAAGAATTCTATTCCTAGAGGAAATTTAAAAGAGACAACAGAATCACCACGTCTGGAGTTCGGAGAAGATGTGTGACATACGTTAACTAGGGAGTCATTAGCTAGAATTTGGTATTTATTCCGTGGGACTAGATGAAATCACCTGGATTCTCAATCCTGGCTGCACGTTAGTATAGCCAGGCAACAGAAACAAAAACAAACAAGCAAAACAAAATGTGGAGAAAAAGGAACCCTCCTACACTGTTGGTGGGAATGTAAATTGGTACAGCCACTATGGAGAACAGTATGGAGTTTTCTTAAAAAACTAAAAAGAGAGCTACCATATGATCCAGCAATCCCATTCCTGAGCATATATCTGGAGAAAATTGTAATTCGAAAAGATGCATGCACCTCAATGTTCACAGCAGCTCTATTTACAACAGCCAAGACATGAAAGCAACTTAAGGGTCCATCGACATATGAATGGATAAAGAAAATATGGTACAGATACACAATAGAATATTACTCGGCCATAAAAAAGAATGAAAGAATGAAATAATGCCATTTGTAGCAACACGGATGGACCTAGAGATTATCACACTAAGTGAAGTAAGTCAAAGACAAATATCATATGATATTGCTTATGTGTGGAATATTAAAAAAATGACATAAAGAACTTATTTACAAAGCAGAACTAGACACACAGATATAGAAAATAAATGCATGGTTACCAAAGGGGAAAGGGGAGAGGGATAAATTAGGAGTTTTGGATTAAAATATACATACTACTATCATCTATAAAATAGATAACCAACGAGGGCCTATTGTATAGCACAGGGAGCTATACTCAATATATTGTAATAACCTATAATCACTTTGCTGTACACCAGAAACCAACACAGCACTGTAAATCAACTACATTTCAATAAAAAAAATTTTTTTTAAATTTAAAAACTGATGCCCACGAGTCTTCCCCAGAGATTCTGAATTAATTAGACTTGAGTGAGACCTGGCCTCTCTCTCAATTTTTTACCCAAGTCAGGTAAAGAAACACTGTCCAGAGTGTATGGAGATGGCAGAGGCCCTCAGAAAGAGGAATTAAGAAGATAGAAGAAAAGGTGGGTGTGACGCCCTGGAAGCCAAGTCAAGAAACTGTTTCAAGAGGAGGGAGGGATGAACGATGCTGAATCTTGTGGAGGCTCAGGGCAATGAGGATGGAGAAGTGGCTACGGGGTTCATTAAAATAGAGGTCCCTGGTCACCTTGACAGGAATGGCTTTGGAGGAGGTGAGGGGTGAGGAGGGCAGTGAGAAGGGGAGATCACATGCAGAGATATGTCCTTGGGAAAGTTCCACTGGACCTAAGAGCAGAGAAGCAAGGTGAGAGCTGGAAGGCTACTTTGGATTTAGGAAGTTTCTTTTTCATTTGTTTTTGTTTTATTTTTTCTCTCTGAGTCTCAATGTGCTGACATTTTTTGCACAAGTGCATTCTTCTCTGCATCATTTGCTTTTTAAGATGAGTGACAAAAAGACATGTTCTGATATTGATGAGGATGTTCCCACACGGAGAAAGAAAAGGATGTTATAGAAGAGGGGGTATAGTTGCAGGAGGACTTGCAGAAGTTGGAGAGGAAAAGCCATTAAGGACCCTAAACTAATGAAACTGTAATTCTCTTTCAAATGCCAGGTGTCTTCATTTTTCATTGCTCAGGGGAGGTAATATGCCCTAAAAATCACAGAATGGCTAGACAGGAATGGAACATAAAGATCATCTTGTCCAGTGTCCACTATTAGTCCACTGCCAAATCCCCTGTGTGCTTTCCCATTCATGGTCTTCCTGACAACCTCCACTGAAAGGTAATTTCTACACCTCTTCACTCCATCCACCCTACTCCTCACAACTCCTCACAACTCTACGGTTTATGATCTCTTTGGATACTCCTTGAGCTGAGACAGAATCTATTTTCCTGTATTTCAATCCACTGGCTCTGGTTCCATACCTTCTGGATACAAAGAACATGTCTAATCCCTCTTCTATGTCTTTCAAACATTGGGAAACAATTAACTCTTTCTCCACTCTTAGTAATCCCATATGCCCCAAACCAAATCTGTTTTTTTTACATGTGCTGAAAAATAGGTCCCCATTCTAGAAACTATCTAGACAGGGGCTACCAATCAACCCAGCTGTTCTTTAATATGATGAAGGTATAGACAAGCATACTGCAGTAAAAGTTACACCCACAGATATACAGATTACCCACAATAACCCTCATTTCCAAGAAACCAGAATGTCTCTGGGTGATTTCTACTTCTAGGTTTGGGCTTGATCCATTTAATTCTTAAGCATTAATTTAATTCTTCTCCTCTCCATCCTGTCCCCCAATCGCAGTAGAGAAGAGCTCCCACCCTCCCCCAACACACATACACACACACACACCCTACATATGCACACTGAGAGTCTCAGCAGAATACTGACCATTTACTATTAAGCACACCTGTTATTAAGCACACCTTGTGATGGTTCTCATGGCAGTCAAGTTTTCAGTAAGTTCTACATCATAAATTTGGATTAATTTTCGGCAAACTTCATTCAACAAAGCTCCAAAGTCAAAAGAGAAAACCAAATGTTTATATACCCAAAGAGAAATTTTTAAAATGCAATTATAAATTAATTTAAAAGCACAGTTACAAAACAACAGGCTTAGATTAAAATTAAAGTAACCCTTGGATTATGGAGTCATTGCTAAAACTCAGTGAAGACTGGGATACGTTATCCCAACAGAGAAGTTTGGAATATTCATGCCAAATATTACGTGAGCTGTTATTCTTCTAGTCTTAATTTAAAACATTCCAACCACTAGGTGTAAAAGGGACCCAGCACAAAAGAGTATTGGCAAAGTGCCTCAAATCACACTAAACTAGAGTAAAACAATTTTAAAGCCATTATTTTAATTAATGCAAAATGCTCATAGTAGGCCCTGAAATATTTACTGAATGAATAAACTGCATTACATTGGAGTCAAAGGGTGCACCCCACCCAAAAAGGAAAAAACTGAAAAACTATTATAGATATAACCCCAGATTCATATACATGAATTTAATTCTAGTACAAAAGGTTGATGTAGAGGATTAAAAGTACTGCTTAAAATCTCTTTAAAGGAAAAATTTTTTTTGAAAAATTGGTAATCAGCCACTTGCATAACGATCAATGAATTCAGAGCAACTTCAAGAGCTTTAGCCATCTACTTTCATAGGTTTTTGGAAACACAAACAGTTTTGAGTATATTCAATAGGTTATGTTTATATCTAACATTAAATTTCACCACATCAATGAAATTTGACAAGTGTACCCAGGAAAAGACAACTTGTTTATGGCAAATATCTTTTATGTGTGTTACACTCTGGAAAACTGGGTGTGTCAGAGGGAGATAAAGTTCATTAAATTAATTACACAATATAATAAATGTAGGTTAAAGAACCTGCTATAAAAGTACTCCTGAATGTCTCAAAATTAAAGAAAACTATACTGCAGTTAAATTAAAAATGGCTTTCCTAGCCTTCTCTTACCCAATCAAAAGAAGAGAAAGAACGCTCTACAGCACATAAAATCATATTTCTTATAGCCCATATATAATCACTTTCAAATGGTTCACTCCTTAATTTTAGAAAACTTTGTTTAAAAAAACAAGCAACTCAAAAGCTTATTTAGGGACTCCTCTGGTGGCACAGTGGTTAAGAATCCACCTGCCAATGCAGGGGACACGGGTTTGAGCCCTGGTCCAAGAAGATCCCACATGCTGCGGAGCAACTAAGCCCGTGTGCCACAGCTACAGAACCTGCGCTGTAGAGCCCGCGAGCCACAACCACTGAGCCCAAATGCCACAACTACTGAAGCCCGCGTGCCTAGAGCCTGTGCTCCACAATAAGAGAAGCCACCGCAGTGAGAAGCCCACGCACCGCAACGAAGAGTAGCCCCTGCTCATCGCAACTAGAGAAAGCCCGCACTCATCAACGAAGACCCAAAGCAGCCAAAAATAAATTAATTAATTAATTTTTTTTTAAAAAAAAGCTTATTTAAAAATTATTTATTTTGGCTAACTTACATAGGTTAAATTCCAAGTCATTCCAGTGCAATAAACTTATGGAACCACAGGAAGACAGTCTGTCTAAAAAATCAGAACCAGGAGATGCACCAGCTACAAGGACAGGCCAGGACCACATTATCAGACCCCTGTGATGGCAGACACAGAAGACTGAAGAGGTAGAGGCATTTACTAAGGCACTTCCCTCCCCTCATCTTGCTGGGAGGCCAAAAATGTAAATTTCTACGTGCTATGCTTTCCTCACAATGGGTATATACATTGCTCTGGCACATCTCATTTCTTAGGCCTGTTTATTCTAGAGCACTGTCTCCCAACCTCAGTACTATTGACATTTAGAGCCCAGGGATTATTTGTTATGGTGGAGCTGTCCTGTGAATTGCTCCACCACAGGTTGTTTAGCTGCATCTCCGATTTCTACCCAGTAGATGCCAGTAGGACACCCCTCCCCTAGTTGTGACAACCAAAAGAGTCTCCAGACATTGCTAAATGTCCCCTGGAGGTTGAGGACAAAATTGCTCCTGGTTGAGAACCACTGTTCTAAAGCACTGGTTCTTGGCTACACACTGGAAGGACTTGAGGACTTTTGAAAAATACTGATTCCAAGTCTCACCCTATCCTACCCTCCCCTACCTCCCAAGATTTTGATTTAATTCATTTGGGCTAGGTGCTGGGTATCTGAATTTTTGAAAGCCAGGAGATTCTAAAATATGCAGCCTAGTGTGAGAATCTCTGCCCTAGAATGTATCAATGATATCAAGGAAGTCCCTGAATCAATTTAAGGCAACACAAAAATGCATTATGTTCCTCCAAATTAGAGTATTCTTATCTTGGTATTAGAATCTACATAATTACAGTAAACCAAAAAAAGGTAGAGGAAATGGAAAAAGGTTAACTGTAACTCTGATCTGCCAACTTCTTTTTCCTTTTGATTGGACAGGAACTAGAGCATAAACATTTACTTGAATCTTAACACTGTATCTGCCAATACTCCGCAGTTGGGGTGATTTAGAAACAAAGCTTCACAGATAGGAAAAACAGGACTATGTCCTCACAGGATAACAACACCAGCTGTACAATGAAGAAACTTTGGAGCTGCCATCTCTTTAATGAGCACCAGTAAACCAGCCTTGGAGAAATGCTGAGTTCATTAAAAATAATAAACAAGCAAACAAACCATCTGTGGGCTGGAAAGACACTCAGAGAACCCACAGGGGAACTGAAATCAAGCCCTTCCTCGGGGGGGCTCATCTTTGCAGTAAATGACATTACCAGGGACCTACCTGGAGCTGACAGCAAAGTTTGAGTCCTGTGCAAAAACTCCAAGGCCATGAACAGCCCAAATTCTTCCCTCCTCCCCTTACACCTCTGTGTCCTCTGCCAGCCTCAGTATGTTCCACAACACTGGGCTTAGTTCCAATTTTTGCAGAGAATGGCATGGCACTGCCCCGGAGGGCACTATTCCCCTAACTGCCTGGTCTCTGGCTGTGGCTTTCCCATCAGCCATGTGCCAACCTACTGGCTGTGCTAACAGATTGACTGCTCTTCTTTAATTTGGAAAAACGCAAGTAGACATATGCATACAAACATTATAGTGATTCTTCTCCCAGTTCAGGAAGGACACTAACCAGCAATTTGTATACTGAGTGTTAACAATGTGTACAGTTGTAAAGGAGATGTCAGTACTATCCCCATTTGGTACATAAGGTTATTGAGGCTTATGCATTTTAAGAAACTTATCCAAGGTAAAGCCAGGACTTGGACCCATTTCTCTCTGGCACCAAAGCCCATGGTCTTAACCACCACAAAATGCTGCCTCCCCTGGTTCTCCAAAAAGAACCAAAATCAATGACTTGAACACCACCCATTAAAAGTGTTTGAAGTTCTCAATGATTTGGGTTGGAAATGCTAGGTTAGGAGAAAGTTTCCCAGATATAGAGAGGATGTGTGATATCTAGTTTCATCCCAGACTCCATCAACAAGACCACAGGACACTGTGTATGTCTTTGAACTTGCCCAAAATTAATCCTGGAGTTCAGCTTTGACTCCTCACAATCACCATGCTTTACTGATTCTTCTTTGAAGTCTCTCCCTAATGCTGTATTGTCCTTGCTCAGATTCTCTCATTTCTCACTCTTGGATTTGCAAGTGCCTCTGGCTCAAAACAGCTCACATAACTGCAACCCATCTTGCACACAGATGTCAAATCTTCTTTTAGTTCTGCTTTCAAGTTGTCCCTCTTCTGCTAAAAAATCTGCAAGAGTTCCCTCTTTGTGATGCTCCCAACTCTTCTGCACACCTCTGAAGGCTCCTGCCATCCAGAATTCTCCTATTTCCCACTACACAACCTCAAAACTCTAGTCAGACCAACTTCCACTACCTCCCCCAAACACTCTCTGCTCACACTAACCTCTGTGACCTGGATCTGAGAGTCCCATTCTCCATGTCTGAATCAAGACCCATGTCGCTCACTTTGAGTCCTTTATTGCATTTATTTATTCATAGATAGTTAGATAGATAGATAGATAGATAGACAGATAGATAGATAGATGTTAAAAATTGTCTAAGGCAAAACTACCCTACTGAGACCTCTCATCTTTGAATCTGGGGTGCTCCCCTTCCTCCCCCCAAATTTATTAAGCAGTGCCAAGCATTGTTTTTGGCGCTAGAGATAGATCAGTGAGTCTAAGAGATAAAGTTCCCTGTACTCCTGGCATGTTCCTTCTCCAGATTTCCTGGGACTTTTATGGCCAAATCCACCTCTCCCAAAGATGCCAGGACCATACACATTAATGTTCAAATGAGTTTAGTAAATGTTATGTGCTATATCTAGCACCCCTCTTGAGGAATGAAAATGAGAAGTCCCACATAATAGAGCACCACTTATTTGTCAAAGAAACCTATTTGTGTTCATGAGAGAGAAAAAGGAAAAAAAAAATTGTAGAGGACATATCTCCTGAGAAAAACTGCTTTACCACTAGTTTGTAAGTTCCCAAAGGGCATGGACTATTGCTATGAGTATTAATTCAGTCCACAGCTGTTACTAAATGGTTACTATGAGACAGATCCTGTCCCACTTGCTGGAGATCCATGGGTGAACAAAACAAACACAGGCCATTCATAACCACTATGCTACAATTGCCACTACTGTATTGTAGGCTAATTGCATTTGAACAAATTATTCAACAGTGTGGAGTAATTATTATTCTACAGTGTAGAAAATGTAACTTGATTTTGCCCTTAACTCCAACCTAATACACAAATACCTGGCACATAGTAAGCACTCAAGTATTTGTTGAATAAATGAATCAGCCAAGCTAGATGCATGAAAATGTTTCATGTGCTTTAGCTTTGTCTCCCCAGAGTATGAACTTCTTAAGCACAAGGATCACGTTCTGTTTATTTGTACCAACTAAAACCACCCCATCGTAGGGCTGCTTCGTAATATACAATCTCTAATCTTCTTTAAAAGAAGCATACATGTCTCTGTAGATGACATGATCTTATATACAGAAGATTCTAAAGATTCCACCTAAAGACTGTTAGAACTAATAAACTCAGTAAGGTTGCAGGATACATAGTCAATACGCAAAAATCAGTTGCATTTCTAAACACTAACCATGAACTATACAAAATAGAAATTAAGAAAATGTTTATAGTATCATCAAAAATTAAAATACTTAGGAATAAACTTAACCAAAGAGGTGAGAGAACTTTACACTAAAAACTATAAGTCACTGATGAAAGAACCTGAAGAAGATGCAAATAAATGGCAAGATATCCTGCACTCATAGAATGGAAGAATTAAATTTATTAAAATTTCCATATTACCCCAAGCCATCTATAGATTCAATGCAATCCCTATAAAGATTGCAGGGGCATTTTTTACAGAAATAGGAAAAAAACAGTCCTAAAATTCATATGCAACCACAAAAAAAACCCAAATTGCCAAAGCAGTCCTGAGAAAGAAGACAAAGCTGGAGGCATCACACTTCCTGGTTTCAAAATATATTACAAAGCTGTAGTAATCAAAACAGTATGATAGTGGCATAAAAACAGACACATAGATCAATGGAACAGAATAGACAGCCCAGAAATAAACCCATGCATATATAGTCAACTAATATTTGACAAGAGAGCCAAGAATATTCAATGGGGAAAAGATAGTCTCTTCAATAAATGGTGCTGGAAACTGGATAGTCACATGCAAAAGAATGAAACTGGATCCCTATCTGACACCACTCACAGAATGGATTAAATGTAAGATTTAAAACTAAACACAGCGTAAAACTCCTTAACATTGGCCGTAGCAATGATCTCATGGGTATGACACCAAAAGCGCAAGCAAGGAAAGCAAAGATAAACAAGTGGGACTACATCAAACTAAAAAGCTTCTGCAAGGCAACAGAAACGATCAAGAAAAATGAAAAGGCAATCTATGGAATGGAAGAAAATATTTGCAAACCACATATCTGATAAGTTTTGTTGATATCCATATATATATATATGGAACTCATACAACTTAATAAAAACAATAATCTGACTTTTTTAGTGGGGGGCATACTGCATGGCACATGGGATTTTAGTTCCCCGACCAGGGATTCAACCCATACCCCCTGAAGTGGAAGCGCAGAGTCTTAACCACTGGACCACAGGGGAAGTCCCAATAATCTGATTTTTAAATGGGAAAAGGAATTGAATAAACATTTTCCCAAAGAAGATATTTAAATAGCCAACAGGTACATGAAAAAAGTACTCAATATCACTAATCATCAGGAAATTGCAAATCAAAACCACAATGAGAGATCACCTCACACCTGTCAGAATGGCTATCATCAGAAAGACAAGATACTGCTGACAGGATATGGAGAAAAGGGAAGGCTTGTGCACTGCTGGTGGGAATGTAAATTGGTGCAGCCACTGTAGAAAACGGTATGAAGGTTCCTCAAAAAATGAAAATCAGAACTACTATATGATCAAGCAATTCCACTTCTGGGTTATATCAAAAGAAATGAAATTATCTCAGAGAGATATCTGCACCCCCATGTTCACTGCAGCATTATCTACAATAGTCAAGACATGGAAACAATCTAAGTGTCCATCAATGCATGATGGGTAAAGAAAATGATTCAGCCATAAAAAAGAAAATCCTGCCATTTGCAACAATTGGAATGGAACTCAATGGCCTTAAGCTAATGAAATAAGTCAGGCAGGGAAAGACAAATACTGTATGATGTCACTTATGCATAGAATCCAAAAAACCCCAAACTCAGAAACAGAGAGTGGTTGCCAGAGGGGAGGGGGTGGAGGACGGAATAGGTGAAGGTAATCAAAGGGTATAAACCTCCAATTATAAGATGAATAAACCATGGAGATATACAGCATGGTGACTAAATTTAACAATACTGTATTGTATATTCGAGACAGCGGATCTTAAAAGTTCTCACCACAGGAAAAAAATTATAACTATATGAAGTGATAGATGCATTAACCAAGCTTATTGTGGCAAACGTTTTGCAATATATACATATATAAAATCACTACATTGAATACCTTAAGCTCACACAATGTTAGATACCATATATACCTCAATAAAACTAGGAAAAAAAGAAAAGAAGCATACATTGTCTGTATTTTAATGAAGTTATTAAAGGTGCTGAGAATTCTATTAAATCAATCACAGGTTAATAAGGCAGCTCCCATATTCTAGAGTGTATTAAACTTCAGCAAATGCTGCACCCTCCCCTGTTGTAGGGCACCTGTAGAATAAAACAAAATGGTAAAACCTGTGCCTACTATGGGATCCTTCAGGAAGCCTCAGCACCCTGGCAGGTCTGGCAATAGTGGTCTCCCCACTCTCCTCTCTCTTTCCGCCCGCACCCTGGCCCCGACAGAAGCTGCTCCAAGCCTTGTGCCTTTTATAAACTGAGCGCTCCCAGCCAGACTTCCAATTGTCTTTAAGGTTTCCGGAAAAATCCTTTGAGACTGGCTGATTTCAAAAAGCGGACTTTTAAAATAAGTAGAAAATAATTTTCTTTGGAAATTTTAAGTAGCTTTGAAATCAAACATAAATTATTGACCTTGAACTAACTATGACAAAAAATGACAAATACAAAGCTTTCCACTCTTATCCAATTGTTCTGGAAAGTTCCTGGAGTATTGTCAACCATTTTTACTTTATATAATATCCTTTCGATATATTTAACCCTTTTTAATATTGAAGCCAAATTAAAGATTATAATTACAATCAAAACAAGTATTTGTCCTGGGTTTTATTGAATAGCCTTTTTTCCAAGTACAGATTGTCCCAATTAACTTTATTTTCTCTTTAAAGATTTGTATCCTGCTTAGTGTCCACAGAACTTTAACTTACCCCATTTGCCTTTAGGTTCCCTCTGCCCTTTGATATTCTTTCACATTCTTATTTCCCAAACTTGACAAGTTCTTACTCTTCCCTGTTAACAAATCTGTCCCCTATGGCGATTACATTTTAGCTCTTGAGAATGTTACTTAAGCTTCTTAACCCAAACCACCGCTTCCCACTGACATAGCTTTCCTTTTTCTGTAATGATAAAAGTAAGACATCTTCTTTATAAACATTACAGTATGCTGAACACTTACTAGTTACTGTGTGCCAAGTGAACTAAGTACTATATATATACGTATATATATATTTTGTGTGCGTGTGTGGTACGCGGGCTCTCACTGTTGCGGCCTCTCCCGTTGTGGAGCACAGGCTCCGGACGCGCAGGCTCAAGGGCCATGGCTCATGGGCCCAGCCGCTCAGCGGCATGTGGGATCTTCCCGGACAGGGGCACGAACCCGTGTCCCCTGCATCGGCAGGCAGACTCTCAACCACTGCGCCACCAGGGAAGCCCAGTACCTTATATTTTTTACTCTGATTTTAATCCTCACAATATGAGGTCAGTGCCATGATGAGTTCCACTGCACAGAGAAAGAGAGGTTAAGCAAAATGTCAAGGTCATGACACTAGGAAGGAGCAGAGCCAGGATTTGAATCCAGATCTCTGTTTCCAAACCCTGGCTCAAACAAAAAATAATTTAAAAAACAAAACAAAACAAATACAAACTCTAGCTCAAGCTGCTGTGTCAAACTATAGTATCCTTCCCAATCTTTCCCCAGTTAGAATCACTGATAACATTGGTTTTTTCCTTCCAAAGTTTTCCCCCAGATTTATTGATATATAATTGATATATACATTGTATTAGATTAAGATGTACAACACAGTGATTTTATAAATGTGTAGATTGCAAGATGATTACCACAGTAAGGTTACTTAACACTTCCATCACCTCACAGTTACAAATTTTTTCTTTTTTATGGTGGGAACTTCTTTAATCTACTCTCTTAGCAACTTTCAGATATACTATATCGTATTGTGGACTACAGTAAGCATGCTGTACTTTACATCCCCAGAATTTGTTCATCTTATAACTGGAAGTTTGTATCCTTTGACCACCTTCACTAGCTTCCCCCACCTCCCTCTTCCAAAATTTTAAATGTCAAACAAGCATGCTTACTCCTTGTCTCAATGCCTTCACTCTTACCTAAAAAGTATCATATTATACACATTAGTTTGGAATTCAATAATATATTATGAGCAACTTTCAAAGTGAATATACAGGTCTTTTTCTTCCTGTCATGGCTCAACACTAGTCCACGATAGGGCAGTGTCATAACTAATTTAAATTTAGTTAATCTAGGTTTGGTTAAACTTGACGATCATTTAGGCTGTTTCCAATCCTTTTCTGTTACATGTAATATTGCAGTGGATATCCTAAGAATACATTTGAGCATAACACGTTCGTGCATGTGTCCAATTATTACCTGAGGATGAATTCCTAGAAGTGGAATGGCAGGGTCAAAAGATATATGTGTTTCAAATTTTGATACCTATTGCCAGACTGCTCCCCAGAAAGTCACCAATTTGCAATCTTATCAATAGTGTTCGAGATTGAGAATGCCCCTGTTTGTCCACTTTCCCCCCAACCCTGGGCCTTATCAAACTCTGTCTATCAGAAAAGTGGAAGTAACACCCCAAAGTACAAAGATCTAGTACAGCTCTGCATTAGCCAACATTTTGCCCTTGATAAACATAATGCCTGGGTTCCCACTGAAAATGTTCTAGATAAGAATTCCATTTACACTGATTCTGAGTTATAATGACAGGGTTATCAGCTAGTGCTATTTTCAATAGTCCATATTATGATGCTATGTCTATTTTGTAACAGCACAACAAAAAGAGCTCAGGGGAAAAAAAAAAAAGAAAGAAATACAAAGGATGCAAAAGAAGGAGAATTCTTTTGGAGGGAAGGAGAGGTACTTCAGGGATATGATGGAAACTGGATGAAGAAATACTTTGCAAGGAGGAAGCCAGTTCTGTATTTTGCAATCATCCTGGAGAAGCAACAGATGTAACATTCTGCCAAACCTCAAAAGGACCACAGGTCTGTACGTACTTGTATTCTTCTGCTTAATACCCAAACTCCACAAACCTGAGCTTTGTTCCTCCTTCCTGAATCAACACCCACAAGGTCCCTGCATCAGCACTTCTTACTAATTTTACTCCACTTTCGCTAATCACCTTATTTTCCCCTTCTATTGATATAAAAGGGTTCGTGCATTAGGCTCATACTCATTTTACCTTTCAAAATTCATGTTGCCATTTTCTCCTTTTGTTTCCTTTAAAACAAACACCAACCAAAGCTGGTTATATTTAAGCCTTTGGAGTATAGTGTTTATGGATCTTGGAGAAAAGAGAAGGGGAAGGAAATGGAGAAGGAAAGAAAGGGTGAACCCCTGCTCTCAGAGCATTTTCATCAGCTCTAAGACTAGGCTTTAGCACAGCCAGGTTTGGTTCTCTGTGTTCTCCAAGCTTTGAGACCTTCCTTCTCTGTACTGTGGAGAGCTGGAATCCTCTAGGGGGCGCCGCCCTGCTTTGCCTTCCCCAGTGGAGTGTCTTCTGCTGGGGTTACTGTCCTAGGGAGAGGTTCCATTTCCATGAGTGAGCACCAGGCTCCCTCCCCTCGGGGCCCTCCCAGGATGGGCCCCCTGCCTTTCCAGTCTTCATGCAGTGCCTACCAGAGACAGAGCCAGCTCCAGTGCCCCCGGGGACATCTTGGGGGAGAGGAGTGTGGAGGAGTGACATCTATTTCCCAACCTCTACAAAGGCATCTGAGTTCTGAGATACAATTAGCCCCAGTGCAGCTAGGGATTTCTGTTACTCTGTGAAATCCATCTCCTTGGGGAAGAACATGTCTCCCCACAAAAGAAGCCAAAGGGACAAAGAAAGGGAAAAGAAGAGCCATTTGCTGAACATGCCAGGTGTTTTATTCATGTCATCCCAGTTAGGCCTCCCACCATCCTGTGTGCCTGGTTTTCTTTCTTTCCACTTTCCGTGGGAAAACAATGATTTAAAAGAAGTGAAGTAACTTGACAGGCAAGGCCTCACACCTGTGAAGCATTAGAGCTGAAATTCAGGTAATGGCCCACCCTAGGTTTCTTGGGTCCACACATAACTCCCATCAAGCCCGAGAGCAGAACTTTCCAACCTGAGGCCTGCAGATCCCTAGCAGCCCCCAAGTGGGCTCTGGGGGCATCAGAATGTCCTGAGACTGGGGTGCTGTGCCTTTTGTTGGGGGATGTCACCAAATGACCCCACTTGGTCTCCTTTGCCCCTCCCACAGTCTGAGCACTGATGCTTCAATCAGGTGTAGAACTGCCCACCCTTGCTCTTACCCTAATTCCTCTACTGTTATCTTTTCATTAGTCTGAGGAGCCATCTTGTTAACATATTATTTAAACAACTCTTGAAAGGGTATCACTTTCGGAGAATGTGCTGGGATGAACCACGGCTATCCTGGGTCACCATGCCTCACCCCCCTCAAACTTTCATCAGATGCTCAGAAGGGTCCATAACCAAAAAAAGTTGAAAACTAGTGAGGAGCACGCCCACAAAGTCTTTTTTTCCTGTAAGAAAGAAAGACAAAATATGCTTCTAAATAGACCTCTAAGTGTGTTGCAAGGGCTTCCGTTCAGAGATACAGGGGCACCCACAGATGAAGTGGCCACATGTCATCCTGGTCCAATAAAACTATTATTTGCCACTCAGGGTGAGAAAAACCGAATACTTAGGCATGTTACAGAGGCTTTTAATCCAGAGGAAGGAAGCTGTGGTTTTAGTTGAGGAGGAAACTGCAGCAGAGGTCTTTGATCTTTGCATTTCACAAAAAGCAACTGAAAATGTAAATAACTGTCTCCTTCAATACTGGTTGACAGCTAACAAGAAGCAGTTTTAACCATTTTATTACACACATGCACAACTACTTTTGTTTGTCAGCTAGGTAAATGATAGCTGGAAAGAAAATAAGTCAGCTTCTATGGGGCACAGAGGGGCACACTGGCTCAGAAAGCCTGCCAGTGCACTATTGGAACAGTCTTAAGAGAAACCAAAAAAGCTAAGACAGCCAAGAACATTTATTAAGTGCCAACTGTTTAAGACCTACTCACAAGGCCACCCCTGATGTAATGGAAGCCTTTTGGTGCCAAGAGGCAGGAGAGGGCAGCCCACGTGATGTACTGCACACCAGCTGAGAAACTAAAAATTAAAGGTGGCGGAAGAGTGGTGGAGAGAAAAATACAGGAGATTTGTATGAATTAAACAGAAAGCGAGAAACAGGTGTGAGGGGCTAGACTTGCCAATGCCAAACCCCTGGGAAATGACGCAGGTTACCGTAAAAGAATTTGCAGGTAGAAGGTTGTGAGAACATCAGCAGGACAGGAGGGAAAGCTGTCGTTTGCACTGACGCTGTCATTTCATGACTCAAGTGTGCCTTAGAGCTCTGCAATATTCACTTAATAATATTCTTTTACTATCAATTATCAGTTGGGCATGATGCACAAAATACCACGTGTTGAGTCATGAGTTACAGTCCTCCTCTGTAAGTTAAGGAGGTTGGAATCAGCTTCTAAATTCTGTAATTCTAAGTGAACTGGCATTAGTATTTCTCCAGGTGCTGTTTGTGACTTGATTTCTCCTTGAAAAGGGGCTCTTCAGTAAATGAATGTGTGTTTTTAAATTACATGTGCAGACTCTAAAGGAGAGTAGTAGATGATGATAAACACAGTGTGGCTGTAAAACTCTGGCTTGTTTCAAGACTGCTTCAATGCGAAAATAACAACTATATTTTCATCATTAAATTAGAATAAGAATCATTTCCAAGTAAGTCTTGAAGGGCATCTACATACATATACACACACACTTACTAAAATACATCGTATTTTGATTCAGTTGATTGCAGGATACACAATTCAATAGCAGGAGTTTTAGGGGAAGGACTACAACATTACAATGCATCTCCAATTAGAATCGTTAAAAAAAATGAAAAATAGGGCTTCCCTGGTGGCGCAGTGGTTGAGAGTCCGCCTGCTGATGCAGGGGATACGGGTTCGTGCCCCGGTCCGGGAAGATCCCACATGCCGCGGAGCTGCTGGGCCCGTGAGCCATGGCCGCTGGGCCTGCATGTCTGGAGCCTGTGCTCCGCAACGGGAGAGGCCACGACAGTGAGAGGCCCGCGTACCGCAAAAAAAAAAAAAAAATGAAAAAAAAAGAAAAATAGCCAACTTAGAATGAAAGATTATGGTATGAATGGATAAAGATGGATGCTTAACTAGATGTGTCTATCCACCTTTCTGGAAATTTTCTCAACAAGGGACCCCTAGCAGAAGCTATGCATCTGTGTGTTTGGCTCCATCCTGACACTGAAAACACAAAAGCCAGTAAAAGAATTTTATAAAAGTTGCACTAGGGCTTCCCTGGTGGCACAGTGATTGAGAGTCCGCCTGCCGATGCAGGGGACACGGGTTCGTGCCCCGGTCCGGGAAGATCCCACATGCTGAGGAGCAGCTGGGCCCGTGAGCCATGGCCGCTGAGCCTGCACGTCCGGAGCCTGTGCTCCACAACGGGAGAGGCCAGAACAGTGAGAGGCCCGCGTACCGCAAAAAAAAAAAAAAAAAAAGAAAGAAAAGAAAAAACCATGAATGCTCAACAATAAGAGAATTCTTAAACAAATCATGACACAGTCATGGATTTGGAATATGGCATATGTATTTGAACATAGATTTGGAATGAGGAAAATACCATGAACTAAAAAGAATGAAGTAGATCTCTCTGCTAATATGGACTGATGCTCGAGATACTGAATATGTGTGAAAAAAGAAAGGTCTAAGTTTTAAAAGTAACATTCCATATCTTCTTGACTGTAAAATGCACATTTCTTCATATGTTAACATCTGGGAAATTAGTGTCCAAGCAATGGCATCTTAGAGCTCATGAAATACAGTGGTATGATCCTATTTGTGTACATATATAATATACATGCTTGAATATACATGCATAAAAATTTTCTGGAAAATTACTTCTAATCATAACAGAGGAGAAGAAAAAGATGCTTATTTGTTTTATTTTACTTTTCCTATATTCTTTCTTAACGTTTGAAGTGTTTCCTTGAACACATATCACTTCCAAATAAAAACAAAACAAACCACATGTAAGTAGTTTAGGAACCTCTTAGGTTCCTAAAAAGAAGTGTCTTGGACAGCCATTGGAGCAGGCTATCCGTTTTGGGAAAACCACCCCCATGATATTTTTTATTTTACAAAAAATGAAAAGCAAGGACCAAAAAGGGAGAAGTTCACTAAGGAATCCTGAGCACCTCACAGCACCTTTCTGATCATTGAGGCAAGTCTTGCCAAAAGCTATAGCTCGGTTTTCATGCTGGGGGTGGAGAGGATTGGGAATTCAGAGTAAGTCTTGCCCTCTGGGAAGACAGAGAAGCAAAGCAAGCAAGTGTCCTTCTCTGAGGGAGAAGGGGGGCAGGGGCAGAGACAGAGTCTGCCCAAGATCCACCACACCAGCAGAGGATGACAGCCAGAAGGACAAGGGCCAGGTCCTGAGCACAGGTAAGCTCAGGCCCTGGAGAACCCTCAGAAGGTGAAACTTTAGTGCAGTGTTTCTCACCTTGTGGTCCTCCATCCTTGGAATTACTAGTGAGGGGGCGGAGGAGGCGGGGATGGTAATCCTTTGGCCTACCCAGGTCTAAGGCGAAGAAATTTCCAGTAGCATTCCACCAGAGGCCTGAGTTACCATGATCTGAATATCTGCCTCTGTCACATAAGGTGGGTAACTTTTATAATACATAAAGAAAAGAGATTAGGGCTTCCCTGGTGGCGCAGTGGTTGAGAGTCCGCCTGCCGATGCAGGGGACATGGGTTCATGCCCCAGTCCGGGAAGATCCCACATGCCGCGGAGCAGCTGGGCCCGTGAGCTATGGCCGCTGAGACTGCGCGTCCGGAGCCTGTGCTCCGCAACGAGAGAGGCCACAACAGTGAGAGGCCCGCGTACCGCAAAAAAAAAAAACCAAAAAAAAAAAAAAAAGAGAAGAGATTAGAGGTAACAGAGTTTAACAAATTTTGTTCTAAATGATTTTCAAAACTAGAATTGAAAAAAGAAAAGAAAATGGAAAAAAAAACAAATAAAAGCAAAAAAATAAAAATTAGAATTGATACTACCATTCAAAGAGGGAGGACCTAAATCTTCTGGGATTAAGACCCTTATATTCTAACTGTTGTTATAAACTGAAGCAAACACTTGGAAATTTCATCTCCTCCTTGATGAGAAAGTATACCCCTCCCCCATTTATTAAAATAAGAAAATGGCCGCTTGAAAAATAAGTTCATTTCTGAGGGGAACAACTCCTAAAATGACTATCAGGATGTTTTAAATACCCAATATTTTCTCAGACCTTCCATTTTCTTTTGCAAATCAGCTTACTTAAGTTCTGCTCATAGGGTGAGCCTGTACCTGAGCGCTCACAGCACAAAAACTTACATTTCAAATGCCTCTTCTTCTGTTGTTTCAGTTTGGAGTTTAAAGATTTAAGTTTGCCTCCTTCCTCCCTCTAAGCAATGTGGTATTTTTTTCCTCTTTATATCATGGTAGAAGGCATATTACATTGACTTATTTATAGATGATTTAATTATATGTCCTCTTTCAACAATAATTTTCACCTCACCATTCCTTCAGGATTTTTCCGTTCTGGTGCAGTGCAGCTTCAAACACAGGGTTAGAATTTAGGGAAATATATCATTTAAATCAGTTGGTATTAAACAGAGATGTATTGACTTGCTTCCTGATGCATCCAAAACAGAACCTGTGCTACAAGATTTATATAGAAGATCACTTAAGATAATTTCTAACAGGATACTATCAGTTTATTGAAAGGAAATTATTCCCTGAAAAGAAGACAGGGGGTAGTTATGCTACTTTCATCTGAGAGAAGTGAGTTCATGTAATAACGGCCTTTGATTTCACAACATCGCCAATAAGCCTGTAATGGTGATGACTATGCATTACATTCAGATAAGGATTCCGAAGTGCAGGCTTTGAGGACTTTGGCTGCACCATGAATCATCGAAGTAGGGAAAGGGTTCGGGTTTCCCTGTGGATCATGGAGGGCCACAAGCTCCCAAAAGGCCATCAGTATCTTCTGCAGCAGTCGCCATTCTACCCCCTCCCTGGGCAACTCCATCTGTGTTTAAACAAGAAGACATTAAGGATTTTTCTGACTAGTCAAGGTAAGATTCGTATGGAGCACATCAAAAACTGACAACCAACAATGAGGAAGAAGTTAAGTTATACAGAAGACGTTTAAATGCCGCGCTGGTATAGCCCTTGTTTCAGACCAACTGGTCTCTGTAAGCTCACAGTGCATCATTGCATTCACTCACTCATTCATTCCCTTAAACACAGCGTGCCCGCTGTGCTCCCTAACGAGGGACCCAGCCCCTTCAGACAGGCAGAGGGTGTAGTGATTCAGGCTGGGAGCCAGCGTGTCTGGTATCAAATTCTACTTCTATCAACAGTAGCAGCAAGACCTTGGGTGAGTTGTACAATGTCCTATGACTCAGTTTAGTCATCCTTAAAATAGAGAAAGCAATAGCATCTATTGCAAAATGTCGCTATGAGGATTAAATGAGTTAATACAAATTAAAGCCTTAGAAAAGTGCCTAGTATTTAGTAACTGCTCAATAAATGTTATTCTAATTATTGGTGTGGGGGAGGTAGGCCAGTAGACCCACAACTACAGTAGAGTCAAGGCCCTGGGGGAATCCAGAAGGGGAGCAACTAATGTATATGGGGGTATTGGGGGTTTAGAGAAGGAGGGCACACTTGGGAGCACCTCAAATCAGGAGTCCAGAGCAATGTGGCAGGTGGGCAATCAGTGCAGAAGGGACAATATGTGTGAAAGTTTATAGAGTCAACTAACTGTAAGAAATACTTCAGAAGGGCTGAAGTACAGAATGCCTCTGGAAAAGGAGAAGTGAGGCTGGAAAGTTGGACTGGAACTGATCCTGAAAGCAGGGGGAGCAATTTTGAGAATTTGAAGCTTGGGCGGGACAGGATGGGATTCTTGTCCTAGAAAAGAGCCCTCAGCAGGAAGACCCGTGGAGGGCAGTCTCTCCATTTATACTCAGAAGACAGAGGGCAGAAAGGTTGAGAATATTTCTATTCAAACTGGTTGAAATGTTGACAGTTGGAAACCACTTACCTGGTAAATTTACTTAGGTGAAATATTTCACCCCCGAACAATGGTGGGAAACTATTGCACAAGGTGATAGAAACTAACTATTGTTTTATATTTACTTCTTGTTATTGGGTTCACTTACACAATGCGACAGGCGAGAACTTACAGGAAGGGTGACCATCTCATGAATGCATATGCCAGTGCTAGGGAGAGGCTCGCCCTTTCCTCCCATCGCTTCCTGTTCTACCCTTGGTTATTCTTGCTCCTGCGTGGAACGTCTGCTGAATTCAACTTGTTTTTCCTTTCAGTTTTATTTGTCTGAAGCAAGCATTCAACACTTCTGGTTTCTATGCCACTATATATCTCCTTGGGTTCACTTCACCCACTTGTACCCACAGGATGGTGGGAGAGAAAGCCCTGTCTCCTATCTTTGAAGGCTCTGAGATTCAAGTCAAGAGGCATAGGGGTGCTGACCCTCCAGAGGCTCATGTCCATCTACCTGAGCCCATCCCGGAGCACACAGCCTTCCTCACGCTGTACACAGCAGGAGACAGCAGAGGGAAAAGGAAGGAGGCAAAGTGTTTTCTGCATAACATGTTGTCAGTAGCAAAACATTAACTGGGACCAAATCCTCTGGCTTCCGAACTCTGAGCATTTTCCACCAAGGAACAAATACTTTAAGCAAAACACAATGCTCATTACAGTAAGCATACTCTTTATGACCTCGCTGGTGTGAGTAATGGAAAACCAAGTAGTTATCTCTAACCAAATTGGAATGTTTATTCTGGCTGCAGGGCTGTTCGCCTAAAGGAATCCACCCGGAAACCAGGCCCCAGTTCCCCAGTTACTCCAATTTTTGTGGTTTCTGCTCTATAGGGCTCTAGGGCATAGGAAGAGTCTTTCTCAGAGAAGAGAAGCAGAGTAGGATATGGCAGGCATGACAGGTGGGTCTTCCCAAACAAAGTTCTAAAACATAATAAAATCAAATGAATGAAGGCAGAAATTATAGTTTTAATGGCTCAAAGTATAACAATTTACGATATCAAATATCTAACGAGAAGTGGAAAATCCAAGTTAGGAAGTATCTCTCCTTCAATGGTGATGCAAAATGAGGACAGGGAGAAAGTCCAGGGTTATTTTCAGTTTTCTCCTTTTCTCCTCGGCAAATGACAGGAAACTTGCTTTGTTTTGCAGTTTGGGGTTTTCGTTTGTTTTTGTAGGTGAACCGTCTTAACTCATATGCTTCAAGTGTTAATTAAAAATGGAAATTAGGGCTTCCCTGGTGGCGCAGTGGTTGAGAGTTCGCCTGCTGATGCAGGGGACACGGGTTCGTGCCGCGTTCCGGGAAGATCCCACTTGCCGCGGAGCGGCTGGGCCCGTGAGCCATGGCCGCTGGGCCTGCACGTCTGGAGCCTGTGCTCCGCAACGGGAGAGGCCACGACAGTGAGAGGCCCGCGTACCGCAAAAAAAAAAAAAGAATGGAAATTAATGCACTGAGCCAGCTAACCCTGATGAAAAGATGATGGTCAGATGAGAAACACCCTCCATATGAGCTCATAAAACATCCATTAAAGAGGAGGGGGCACACGGTGGAAAATCAGATGCCCCCCTGCTCAATATGGGTGAATAATTTGACAGTTCTGCAGAACCAATTCTCAAGAGAAACAGAAGTCATTTTCAGCCCATCCTTCCCAAAGAAAGGTGAATTTTTATTTTTAACACTTACCCAGTGACTAGCAGGAAACATACTAGAAGCAGAGGAAAAAAAATAACTATTCAAGGTTCTAGAAATTATTTTCTCTCATAAACAGATGCCCATATTTCTGAATTATCTCCCTTGGAATATAAGCCTTTTGAGGTTATCACCAGGAAAGCACAGGGATCTTCCTGTCCATAAAATACCAGTAAGCAGAACAAAATGACCTGAACATACTTGACTTGGTTTGAAGGTCAAGTTCAATGCACTGGCCAGTCTGACCCCAAATAGGTCACCACATTTGGTCCTATGATTCAAAATATCTAATGAATGATTAACCAACCCTGCCTTTCTGTCTTGATACTTCCAGGCCAGTTCCCATTTCTTTTCCACATAAAGACAATTTGTTAAAAGTCTTTAAAAGTTGTAAATCAGAGTTCTATGGAAAAATTAGTTCCACCAATATTCCCTGAAGGCCTAGTAAATGTCAGACATAGAAGTGGGTGATAAGACACAAAGATGGGGCTACCAGGTCTTCAGCCTGAAGGAGCTGGGGCACATAAATAACAGACAAAAATCACATATAATTGAGTTATGTAGAAAGTAACATGAAGATCCAGAGAAGGAAGTGCCTAGGGCTGCTGAGGGAGGATCAGAGAAGGCTTCCTGTAGAAGATGATGTTTCACTGGGCCTTTGGAGGCTGATTAGGAGCTGGCCCAGTAGAGAAGGGGGACCAGGGAAAGATAATCAGTAGGAACAAAACAATTCACAGAAGGATACAAACTGTGGAGTATTCCAGATGGTCCGGGAATAGGGTGCCCAATGGGGAATGGTGGGAAGAAGGATAGAGAGACACTGTGAAGGGCTTCCCTGGTGGCGCAGTGGTTGAGGCATCTCAACCATCTTTGAGGCAGGTTTTAGGCTGCCTCACGCTAAAAATGTTACACATGAGTCCCAAGGTTTGATTTGAAAGTGATGGAGACAATTGTCTGGAAGTCAGATCGCTAATTATAAGCATGATTATTATGTCTTCTCACCTGTCTCTTGGCTTCCAGTCCATTCTTGCACTTGTCACCCAGTTGTGTTACTTCCATATGTAAAAACCATCAATTAATCAACCACATTGCCTGCAGATTAAAGTCTGAACTCCTTAGTGTTCAGAGCTCCTCATATCTTGCTTCACCCTGTCTTCCTTTTTTTGTTTGTTTTTTTTTGCGGTACACAGGCCTTTCACTGTTGTGGCCTCTCCCATTGCAGAGCACAGGCTCCGACACAGGCTCCGGACGCACAGGCTCAGCGGCGATGGCTCACGGGCCCAGCCGCTCAGCGGCATGTGGGATCTTCCCAGACCGGGGCACGAACCTGCGTCCCCTGCATCGGCAGGCGGACTCTCAACCACTGCGCCACCAGAGAAGCCCCTTTTACCCACTTCTGACAATAAAAAGCAACTACAATGGGATACTGATTCTAAGTTTCAAGTATTAAAAAAAAATCCAGCTACTGACAACTATTACAAATGACATGGTTTTAGATGGTCTACTTTTCTAAGATTGAGGGTTCCCTGTAAAGCCGTCAAGCTTATTTTAACTTTATCCTCTCTAAAATATGTGACACTTACTTAAATGGAATATGCTGATCAAAATTGAACCTTTTTTCTGACAATGTGATCACCATGATTTTCTCAAGTGCCTTATGAGGTATAGGGAAGGGCTAACACATTAAAAGTGACTTGGGGTTTCCCTGGTGGCACAGTGGTTAAGAATCTGCCTGCCAATGCAAGGGACATGGGTTCGAGCCCTGGCCCGGGAAGGTCCCACATGCCGCGGAGCCACTAAGCCCGTGTGCCACAACTACTGAGCCTGAGCTCTAGAGCCCACAAGTCACAAGTACTGAGCCCACATGCCACAACTACTGAAGCGTGTGCACCTAGAGCCCGTGCTCCGCAACAGGAGAAGCCACGACGACAATGAGAAGCCCGCACACAGCAATGAAGATCCAACACAGCTAAAAATAAATAAATAAATTTATTAAAAATAAATAATAAAAGTGACTTGATACGAATATAGCCCCAATATTTTATAATAACTATAAATGAACTATAACCTTTAAAAATTGTGACTCACTATGTTGTACACCGGTAGCTTATATAATATTGTACAACTATATCTCAATTTTCTTTTAAAGTTAAAAAAGAAAAAAAAGGTGACCTGATATACTATGGATTTGCTGTCAATGGGGGTTAAATTATATCCCAAGAATGTCTAGAACATTCCCCATTATAACATGTAAAATACATATTGCAAGTGTTATCTGACATCCACACAGTAATAGGCTTGTGATTGCCTTTTTCTCTTCATCCTTATATTTTTAAACTTTTTTCATTACATAAAATTTCAAACATACACAAAAGTAGAAAGAAGAGTATAATGAGCCCTTACTATCAATCACCCACCTTCAACAATAATCAACAAATTAAAAAAAAAAAATCAACAAATTGCCAATCTTGTTTCACTTACACCTTTCCATCCCTTACCCCTTGTTGGTTACCTTTTCTTTTTTACACCTTTATTGGGATATAATTTACAACCCAGGTACAATGCAATGGTTTTGGGTAAATTTAGAAAGTTCTACAAGCATCACCACAAGCCAGTTTTAGAACATTTCATCATCACACAAGGGCCTGTTTGCCCTTAATCCCCATTCTCACTTCAGCTTCAGACAACCACTAATGTACTTTCTGCCTTTACACACTTGCCTTTTCTGGACATTGCATATAAAGGGAATCATATAATATGTAGTCTTTTGCATCTGGTTTCTTGCACTTAGCATAATATTTTTAAGATTCATCCATGTCGTAGCAGATATAGTACCTTCTTTTTTACTGCTAAATATAAATATTTCACATTTTGTTATCCATTCACCAATTGATGGATATTTAGGCTGTTTCCAGTTTTTGGCTCTTATGTATAATGCTTCTATGAATATTTTCATAGAAGTATTTGTGTGAACATATGTCTTTATTTCTCTTTGCAGATACCTAGAAGTGGAATTGCTGGGGTTTTATTGCCTTCTACCCAATAGCATCGCAAAACATCAGAATTTGAATGGACCTTAAACATCACATGTTGCAACCTTTTATTTAACAAAAGAGGAAACTGAAGTCCAGAGGCATTAACTGATTTGCTTAGATTCACAGTTCACTGGTAACAGAGACAGGATTTAGACCCAGAACTTCCCATTTTTTCTTTTTTAGTCAGTTTCATTGTTCTCCTCCCTCCCCAGAAACATCTCTCCTGGAGACCCTCTTCACTCTGCTCCATTCCAGACTGGTTGTTCTCTCTGTTCCAGAGCTGCTATTGAAGAATTTCTCTCCTTAGTCAACGTCGGACTCCCTTTCACCTCTTGTCGACTCTCACAGCCTCCCCCCCATCTTAAGGCCCACTGCTCATCTCTGGGGAATCTGGAAACTCATTTCTGAGCCCTCCTGGGATTCCATGAGCACATCAGTTGCTTCTGGTCCTCTCCCCTGACCCTCCTGCAGGTATTTTATTCTTGACCATTTCTCTCTGCAAATTCATTTGTCATCAGTTCATCTGCTTTCCTTCTTCAAGTCCTGTGTGGTTTAGGGTTATAGACATCTCCTAAGTTTATGAGAATATAGTGTGTAGAGAATATTCCTAATCTTTTGCCTTTTTTAGTTGTTTGGAGGGATTTGCAAGAGAAGAAAGCAAAATTGTCTTTGTTAGCTTGAAACCAGGAGTCTCCAACAATCATGAGACTGTGGTGAAATACTTGGTAAATGAAATTACAGGGATGATGAAAATTTCATTCAAGCTAAGGGGAAGGAGATAAAACCCTGCCCCAAATTCTAAACAAGAGTTTTATTTCATCAGTGTCTTTGCATGTGCATGAAAAACGGCTGCTCTTTACTATTCAAAGAGGCAAGCAGCCCTAACTTCACTCTGTGGCTGGTTATTACTCCATTTGCCTAATTTAGGCAATATTAGAACTCTGTTTGAGGCTGATTAAAATAATCCATGTGATTTTAAAAATAAAATTATTATCCCAAGTTTCCTATAAATATGTTGGCCAATACCAAGGACACAGTAGTGATTCTGAACACTTTTTTTTTTAACCTATATAAATCAAATCTACCACAATTGCTCTCTCTTTTGAAAAATGTTTAGCTCCAAATTATGCACCACAGGAAGGAAGCGGTAGCTATACTTAAATATAGTAATTGGCTGCTATTATCCAATCAGTTAGCAAATATTTATTGGGTACCCAGTGCGCTAGGCACAGCAGGGGAAATAGAAATGGATAAAGATATGACCCTTATGACCCTTGTAATCTACTTGCGATAAGAGAAAAACATGAAAAGTTAAACAGTGCAAGGAAGTATGTGATTAGGGGGCATGGTTAGAAGTGTTACAGAATTTTAGAAATTACAGAGTTGACAACTTAGATAATACCAAGGAAAAAAAAGGAAGTAAGGGCACCAAAACCCTAAAGCTCATACATAGATTAAAGCTGAACAATGTCAATGATTATGTCACTCGCCTGCTCAAAAACCCTCAATGGGCTCATCACTAAGAATCAAAGAAAGTCCAAACTCCCCAGCTTGGCCTTCAAGACCTCACAGGCCCTGCGTCTTTCGCCTTGCCAGGTTTTGCTCCAGCCGAATGTTCCTTGAGCACACCAATACCTAATGCTGTTCAATCCCCTCTTATCTCCTGACGCCCTGTCCTTCAACACCCTTTCCCACCACCTCAGCTACTGAAAATCCATCAGTTTTACATTCTATCTCCTTCCCGGGGGCACTCCCAACACTGTTTTTTTCATTAGTGCATAAGATCTTGACCTCTTAAGATAGCCAGTCTCCTCTTGACCACCCAATGATTCTCACTTCCTAATATTCACTCCCTGATACAGTCTCCTCCCACACTGAACACAATGACCTGTGTAACCAATAGAATACTGTGGAAGTGATGGTGTGTTACTTCCAAGGCTTGATCATAAAAGACATGTGAAGCTTCCACTTTGTGCTCTCTCGTATCATTCACTCTGGGGAAAGCCATCCACCCCATGTCATGAGGACACTCCTGTAGACATATGGAGAGGGCTACATAGTGAAGATCTGAGGCCTCCTGCTCAGACCCAGCACCCACTTGCCAGCTATGTAAGTGAATCATCTTGGAATAGGATCCTCAGAAAAAAAATCCAGAAGAAGCCCCAGAAAAACCTTCAGATGTTTGCAACTTCTTGACTCTAACCTCATGAGAGAATCCAAGTCAGAATCACCCAGCTAAGCTGCTCCCAAATTCCTGACACACTGAAACTGTATGCTATATTAGGTGCTTATTGTTATTTTTAGCTGCTAAGTTTTAGGGCAATTTGTTACACAGCAATAGATAACTAATACACCTCTCAGTAGCAGTCAGTATTCCAATTATTTGCATCCTAACCTTTTCCCTAGAACTAGATTAACATTTCCCAGAGGGGAGGGACCTTCTTTGTCATTTTTCAATTCTCTCCATGCTTTAGTAATCATTAGTTGACTAATGATTAGTTGACTTTACTTAGTAATCATTAGTTGACTAAATGATAAAAGAACAGAAAAACAAATGAAACCATTGATGAAATTGTGCCTTGGGCTGACTTCATATCAGTTTGGATGATTCTGTAATTTTTTTTTTTAACTTTATAGACTTGGCATCATGAAAGTTGTAACAGCTGGTAGTCTGGATTCTGATCTCAGCCCTGGCTTTTAGGAAACACTGCCAGGAATACAGAGAAACCTTGTGTCATCTCTACCTCACGTCTTGCCTCCCACCCTGACGTTATCCAGAGGCAAGAGCAGCTTCACAGTGTCACAGGCGATACATAGGCGGTGGGGCAGGGCAGGAGTCAGGCATGGGATGGGGGGAGGAGACTGGCAACAACAAATAGTAACCACTTAAAGGATTTGCTGTTGGTCAGCCGTGTCTAAACAGCCTAAATCTGGTAGAGTCCCCAGAACTGAAGATATTTCATAGGCTTCTCATTGAGAAGATTTTTTGTGAATCCTCTCATATTTTAGAGAGGCTCCAGCACAGTGCAGGTCCTCTTTGGAATTCAGACTAAGTTAGGGTCTAACAGAGTCCTCGTAGGTCTTCTTGGGACTTACTGTAGCTGGTCTGGGTGACTAGTAAGACTGAATACCTCTCTTTAAGACATAAACGAAAGCAGAAGAAAAAAAAACAGGACCAATTTTTTGGGGTCCTTTTATAGACCAGTCACACAAGGATGCAGTCACCCCTCTAGAAAACACAAAGAAATCCAATCATCATTCCTATGCTAAATTATAGGCGGTTATACACAATAACTAGAGTAAAGCAAGGATACAGATTTTCCTTAATTTACAATGGGGGTCCCATTGTATGTTGAAATAAACCATATGATGGATAAACCCATCATAAGTTGAAAATAACATAAGTTGTAATTGCATTTAATACACCAATGTATGGAATATCATAGCTTAGCCTAGCCTGCCTTAAATGTGCTCAGAACTCTTACATTAGCCTATAGCTGGGCAAAATCATCTAACATAAAGGCTTTCATATAATTAAGTGTTGAATATCTCATGTAATTTATGGAATACTGTACTTAAAGTGAAAAACAGAATGGTCGTGTGGTTGTAAGTGTATGGGTAGTTTACCCTCGTGATCACGTGGCTGAGGCTCACTGCCCAGCATCACAAGAGAGTACGCACCCTCTATCACTAACCCAGAAAAAGATCACAATTCAAAATGCGAACTACAGTTTCTACAGAATGCACAAGGCTTTCCCACCATTGTAGTCAAAAAAATTGTAAGTCGAGCCATCATAAATCAGGGACCGTCTGTAATTATAAAATATATTAGGTCCTAACAGGCAAGCTGGCCCAGAAGGTAAACTTACCTTGAATTGACATGTGTATGAATGATTCTGACAGATGATAGAAATAGCAAAAAAATTAAGAACCTCCAGATAGGAAAGCTACAAATCACATTAGAAGACAGTTGGTTCTCATTTTAAAAAGGAGTGAATGGGGCTTCCCTGGTGGCGCAGTGGTTTAGAGTCCGCCTGCCGAAGCAGGGGACACGGGTTCGTGCCCCGGTCCGGGAGGATTCCACATGCGGCGGAGCGGCTGGGCCCGTGAGTCATGGCCGCTGAGCCTGCGCTCTGCAATGGGAGAGGCCACAACAGTGAGAGGCCCGCGTACCGCAAAAAAAAAAAAAGAGTGAATTTGGCTTTAAATCAACAAAGGGAGTACAAATCTAGTCAATTTAGCCTAGGGCCAGAGAAAGAAGACTGGTTCCAAGAATGAGTATACAGTGCTTGTTAGAATTCTGCACAGCTTAATTTTAAATGCCTCTCTCTCTCTTTAGAGACTATATCCACAGACCTCAAAGAGATTCTGGTATTTAGCCTAATGATTTCCACATGTTAAACACACCTCATTGCTTATAGGCACCAGTCAGATTAGTTTCTTCTGAAAAAGGAGGCTAGGGTCTGATTCTTCCATGTAAAATTATTCCATTCTATTAGTGTGGGAGACCTGAACTTCATTAGCAAACAACTTGAGGCTAGTTACACAAACCTACTGATAAAGAAAGGCTGTCTTCCAGCTGTTCCCAACACGGTTTTGTAAATAAAGAGCCATTGCTTGGGCAAAACTCTGTCTAATCTCTTAAAGATGTGTATTTCATTTAAGAAAACATTTTAAAGTGGCTCACAATCTTAATCTCATTTATTGTGCTGTAAACTTCAATCAAATCATTTGTTAATATTTTTGCTCCAGTATATCTCAGCAGTATCAGAATAAGATCATGCCTTTTAAAAATACACAATGCTTTATAATCTCCATTTCTTGCTCAAGAAAGGCATCAACTGAATTCCAATCATTTCACTGAGAAAAACAGAATCAAAATGTCCATAAAAACATAGGAAATTGTGTAGGAAATAATGTTAAGAGAAAAGTAGAATATTAAACTGTGTCTATGCTATGGTCACAGCTATAATATTTAACTATGGATAAGGATGGAAAGAAATAGAAATGAAACAAGTTGTTGGCTCACACATATCTAAAATCTTACTATTCTTTTTTTTCTTTCTCATTACCTTTACTTCTGCTTGGAGTTGTCTTAATAGTGGGTATAGCTTGTTTGCTTTTTTAAATTATCAGGGTAAGATCTCACCTCATCAGACAAGATCTTATGAGCCAGTTACTCATGTGAAGGGTGGTAACTGCCTGAACCACCCTAGAAAGATGCCTGCCTGTCTCTTCTTGAACATTCTTCAGGGATAACAGCTCCACAATTTCCAAGTTTAATCCCTGCAGGGGGAAAGAAACTCTGTCTAACCTGCTGTTAGTAGTGGATTTCAAGAACATGAAACTAAAATAATCTTTTAAATGAATGTAAAAATGATATTTGGGTAATCATAAAAATGAAGTCATTCATATTTCCTGAGAACACGGGGACAGAGATAACTTCTAGTGATGAACAAAACTTAGTTACTGCTCTCAGGAAAGATATCTAGTAGGGCGAAGACAGCTGCAAATTAAGCTGCAATGTCATAACTTATAATCAACATAAAGATAGGAAGACCAGAATGAGCTATTCACATTCTTAAGAGGAAGAGATTACTTTTGGACTTTTTTTCCTGGTAAAGAACAGAACCAGGAAAAGTTGCATCGAGGAGGCAACATTTGAACTGGATCCTGAAGGAAAATTTAAGTTTGTCCAGGAAAGAGAAGCAATGGGCATGCAGGAAAGGGGGATATAACCAGCAAAGATAAAAGCAGGGAAGATTGGTGTGTGTTCTGGAACAATGCACAATTTACGAACGGGAACCAAATGAAACATGCAGAAGAGCAGTGGGGATCAGACCTAGCCTTGAACATGGAGAGAAGGGTGAGGCAAATGAGCAAATATTGTTCTTTGGGGCCTGGGCAAGGAGTCTTGCATTTGCTGTTCTATTTAGTCCCAACAACTTGTTTTACAAGTAAGAAGACTGAGGCTCCAAGAAGTCACGTACAGTTTCCGAAAAGCACGCCCATCCCCTACATATCCCAGAGCTAGCATTATGCCCGGTGCCCAGCGGGTCCTTGACAAATACTGCCGAATACATGGATGACAAGTCAGCAGGCCCATGCGCTGCTGCTCTGCCATATTGCTCTTCCAGACTTGTTTCTGATAGACCTGGGGTGCCATTGACAATTTGAGGTTAGAGGACGCGTAATCTGAGACAGTGTGTTAAGAAGAGGAGGTGGGGGGGGTTACCTAAAGCTGGGAGACTAGTGTTTATAGACAACACCTTGCTTTGCTCAGTATGCTTTGTTTATATGGATTTTTCTAAGGAAGTATTAGACTGCCTCAAAAACTCAACTGAAATCTAAATTCTCTCCTTTTCCAAATGTATCTTTATTATGAAATTTAAGAATGATAGAAGGTATAAAATGAAAAGTTAACCTCCTTTCCCTTCTTCAAATCCAAAGTTCCACTATTAACAGTGTATTGTCCATTCTTTAAAAAAAAAAAAAAAGCTTATGCACTCATAAACATAGAATATACATTTTTTTAAAACATAATGAGATCATTATTTTGCTTTTTGATTTAATCTGTCCTGGAGATCTTTCCATATCCATGCACAAAGACCAATCTTATTCTAAAGCTGCATAATGTTTCATCTCACGGAAGTACCGTAACGTATATAAGCTGTCGATGCATATTTAAGTTGTTTAAAGTTTTCATTTTGTTTATTCCTAAAAACAACACTGCAATGAACTCTTTGTCTCAGACCGAATTCACTCATGATTACACGTATCAGCTTCTTGGATAGTCACAGGTGGGATCTCTGGTGTAAGACATCATTTAGCAAATTTCCTAGGATGTTAGTATAGTTAGCAGTCACTTGTCTTATGAAGGGGAACACAAAGATAACCTAAAAATAAATCTACTCACAGGAGTATCTCACTTTGTAGTCCTAAAGCCTCCTGGAAAGACTCAGGGTCAGAGCTCTAGCTCCCCACCCTGAGCCCCTGGTATAGAATTCCTCATTCCACACTGGGGCAGGGTGGCATTCCTCCTTCCAGAGGAATCCAGAGCTCTACCCCTCCTGCTCTACCAGTGGCTTGGTTTCCACGCTTAAAATGGCAATGAAAAGTGCAGATGATAACAATCAACAATCAGAAGCGCAGAATTTTAGAGCTGTAAGGGATTAGAGATTATGTAGTCTACACCTTACATTCCTTAGATGTGACAATTAAGACCCAGAGGGCTGACTGCCTCAGCAAAATCACCCAGCCAGTTGCCGCAAAGCACCCACTCACCTATCCAGAGCTTTTTCCATTACGTGGTACCAAATAACATCTGCATCTCCTGCTCAGTTATTTCAAAAACGTCATGTAAGCAAAATGGGTCTATAATATTTCCCTGGGTAGAAATAATAATGCTTAAAAAAAAATTCTGAGAACATATGTAGAGATAGCACGGATAGGAAGAAATTCTTAAAAACCTTATTTTAGATAGTTTTAACTCCTTCGTCCACCAAATTCACGACTAGAATGTCTAACAAGTGTCAATATTGACATATTTAAGCTTCACCTGCCTTCTCCTGCCCCTTGTGGAGGCATTAACAAGCAAGTGCTGCTAACACTGCTGACTTATTATCAGCAAGACATGCAGCTTTCAAGTTGTCTGCAGTCCTGACAATAGATTTTCAGATCTGGGACTATTCCAGGCTGTGAGACTCTGGAGCCATATTTCTATCACTCCCCACTCCCCCTCCCATTCATCCTGCACAGTCTAAATCAGTGATCTTGAATAGCTCTGAGAAAACTCTGTTCAAGATCTAAACATTATAGAGTTGTCAGCTCCACCATCCAACCTCCAGAGGCCAGCAAGGTTACTGAGCTTGGGCAAGACCCACAAGCTTCCTCAGTAAAGCCTGTGGGTTTTATTTTATATATATAATTTTTATCTTTTTATTGAAGTATAGGTAATTTACAATGTTTCAGGTGTACAGCAAAGTGATTCAGCTATACATATATCTATTCTTTTTCAGATTCTTTTCCATTATAGGCTATTACAAGATATCGAATAATATATTTCCCTGTGCTATACAGTAGGTCCTTGTTGAGCCTATGTTTCTTCATGAGGAAGTACAGCAATGTGGTTAAGAACCAAAGGATATGACTATCAGTTTTGCTTTTGGCCTTGGGTAAGGACTTAAACTCTCATGGTCTCAGTTTCCTCATCTTTAAGATGGGAATAATAATGATAGAACCTAGGATTTGGTAGAGGCTCAACATTTATTGAGCTTAGTATAATGCCTGGCACATAGTAAGTGCTCAATGAATACTGAGCCTCTACCACCACAGCTGGCTCACCAGGAGCCAACGAGAGGCAAAAGGCAAAAACATAGGCAGCTGGAAGTAGAAAAAGAAGAAAAAGCCATCTATCACAATGTTCTTGGCCCTGAGGTACTCAAGAAAAAAAGGAAAAAAAAAAAAAGCACGGCCACAGGCCAAGACCTAAAAAGGACAGCCAGGGCAGGGACATCACAGGATTGTAGTGCAGGCCAGGCCTAAAATTGGGCAAGGTCATGCCCATATGATAGTGCTCCGAGAAGTATGGGATACCAGAGGTCAAAGGTCACAAATGCAACAGATAAAGTGCGTGACTGATCGAGGTAGTAAAACAACAAGCAGAAGAGGCTTTGGCCAAAGTGGCATGCGTGCCAGTCAACTGGAATTTACATTTCAAAACCTAAACAGTGTGTATGTTGAAGAAAGTATATCAGGGATCACATCTGGGTGAGGGTTCCCAATATGATGTCCTGCCATGGGTTCTGGTGACCAAGAAGTTAAGGCGAAAAAGGTCAGCCAAGAAAGAAAAGGGCAGGCAGCAGCCCCAGCATCCTCAGAGAGGAGGGGGTCTGGGCCCCATATGCCAGGGGCCCGGGCCGTAACACCCACAAGGAGAAGTCAAAGTACTGACCACGCAGAGGGCAAGCAGGTGTGGAGACCAGGTTGGCATCTAGTGTGGAGCCAACACTCTGAGACAGGGTTTCCTAGTTTGCTCGTCTTGAAAAAGCAGTATCACGAGAACATGGTCTAACAACTTGACACGGTGAATATGGAGACAAGGTCCCACGGGTGCAGCGCCCACACACCTGCTCAGGGAAGAGCCTGCCTCTGTGAGCACAGCTGTGTCTGAGGCAAGGCCACGCCTGATTGGAGGAAAAGAGTCAAAGGGGCGGGGCAGTTCCTAACAGGCTAAAGGAAAGGAAAAAAACCCCACATCCTTCCACTTCATTTATGTCATAAACAAGTATATATTTAGTGCTCTGTACACCTTACAAGGTACAGCTGAGGTTACAAAGATAAAAAACTACAGTTACTAAGAGCAAGTGGCTCATTCTAGGTTAACAGGAGAGAGAAATTATTTGGCACCAGGGTTGACCAAGTCATAAACTTGGATTTGGTTACATACAAGCTCGCTACTCACTGTGCAGAAATGCTAGATAGATAGTAGATTGAAGGAAAAAGATGTATAGTGGATGCTCTCAAAAGCGAACTATAGAGGCTAAGAAAATTAGATTATCATCATTATCAGACTTTTGATAACAATACTTTGAAGAAAATGAAGTAACATATTTAAGATTCTCAAGGAAAGAAGATGTGAGCCAAGTATGTTCTATCCAACAAAACTGACCTTTAGTATAAAGGTCACAAAGTTTTATCAAGAAATTAGGGGGAGGGCTTCCCTGGTGGCGCAGTGGTTAAGAATCCACCTGCCAATGCATGGGACACGGGTTCGAGCCCTGGTCCAGGAAGATCCCACATGCCGCGGAGCAACTAAGCCCGTGCACCACAACTACTAGAGCCTGCACTCTAGAGCCCACGAGCCACAACTACTGAAGCCCTTGTGCCACAACTACTGAGCCTGCGCGCCTAGAGCCTGTGCTCCGCAACAAGAGAAGTCACAGTAATGAGAAGCCCATGCACCGCAACAAAGAGTAGCCCCCACTCGCCACAACTAGAGAAAGCCCGCGCGCAGCAACGAAGAGTCAACGCAGCCAAAAATAAATAAATAAATAAGGGGGAAAAAAGGAATTAGGGAATACTATTCCCATAAGCCCTACCTAAGGAATCCACTAGAGAAACAGCTTCAATCAAAATTTGTAGAGACAGTGATATGAGGACTGATGATAAGCATGACATATATAGTTACCTGTAGAAATGAGACTAAATGTGCATTGAATGGGAGATATTTTAGTATATAATGGCTATATGATCTGACAATGCAGATATAGTACAGCCATTAAAAAAATTGGGGAAGAATGAGTAGGGCATATGCCAAATAAATTATTTTTATTGTTTTCATTAATCATAGCTGATTACTTGGAGACTGGTGTATGTGTAATACAGGGTAATCAATGGGTAATTAAAAGATATTCTATCTCCCTTGGGACTAAAAAGCAAAGATTCTAAGTACGAAAGAAAGGAAATATAAACGTAACATAGAAGAAGTTAAACAAAACCCCGTAGTCTCGAATTTGACTTGGAAATATCAACATGAACTCACAAAGTATTTTATCTTTATATGTGTACATATGTTTGTATGTAAATGTGTGTGTGTGTGTGTGTGTGTGTGTGTGTGTGTGAGGGAGTGTGTATTTTCTCAGCTCTGACCAATGAAACAGCCTAGAAACAACGACTACTGCAGTGAATGCACATCTCTAGTGCCTGGGTTATGGTCCTGAGACACCATTCTCATTAAAATAAACCAGGGATTCTTGAAGAAATGGTTGAATCCAGGTCTAGGCAGAAAATGTACAAGACAGGCCTGGATCACCTTAACACACCAGATAACACAGAAGCTAAGGTCATGTCAGAAGGACCTAGGAGCCAACATGAAGAAGCTCCCACTGGTCAAAGATGGGACGATCTGAGTCTTATTAAGTATATTTAATTCCATGATCATACCAATTTAAAAAAACCATTGGTCACCTTCTGAGAATGACAGGAAACCAATTCTCGAAAACTGGGTAAATCAAAGGAAAGAACTGAGCGTTTACCTTGTTTTTTCTATGTGACCTGTACCACTGTGTAATCAAATAACAGATTGAAGGGAAGTCTACCTTTATAAAATTATTCTAGCTAATAAAGTAAAGCAAAATGGTAGAATTAGAATATCACTATTCTGCAATCTCCAATGAATTAATAGGTCTAGACATTGAGGATCAACAGCTTCTAAAGGCAAAAAAAAGAGTAGAAAAAACAGACGTTGTGTGCCTTCCAATGAAAGGATACAATAGCACCTGTAATCTGGCCAAAGGGATCAAACCTGAGTCTGATCAATCCTCTGGACCCAGATGCAGGAAATAGAGGGCAAAGGAACAACTTGAAATGTACCTGGGTGGGGGGGCGTGCATCTTTCTTGTTAATAAGACTGTGGAAACTCTACAGATCAAACAGCCCCCCCCCAAAAAAAAACTATTCTTTTAAATAATTAAAATGAGGGAGGATGTTAAGGAAATCCATAGATTAAAGAGACTTAAAAGATACAAGTTTTTTTAAAAATGGGTAAGACTAAACTACAGTGTATCAGGCTGCTCACCTGGGTGATAAAACCATAAAGGGATGCAAGGAAGTGATTACTATAAAGGTCAGGATGGCATTTACTTTTGGAGGAAGGAAGGGTAATGTGATTAGGGAGGGTATGTGAAGACACTTTTGGGGTAGCTAGCAAAGTTCTATTTCTTGACCTGAGTGATGGTTATAAGAGTGTTTGCCTTATAATAATTCACTAAGGTGTGCATTTGTTATATGTGTGTTTTTTTGTTGTTGTTATTTGTGTTTTATTTTACAATAAAAAAGTTTGAAGAAAAGTGTCAAGAAAATCTAACATTTTCTCACATCATATAAAAAAATAAACTCAAATTTGTAAAGGACGTAAGAGTGGAAACCATAAAACTCCTAGAAGAAAACACAGGTACTCTTTGACATAAATCGAAGCAATATTTTTTTGGATCTGTCTCCTAAGGCAAATGAAACAAAAGCAAAAAAATAAACAAATGGGGTCTAATTAAACTTAAAAGCGTTTACACAGCAAAGGAAACCATCTGCAAAACGAAAAGACAACCTACTGAATGGGAGAAAATATTTGCAAATGATGTGACCTATAAAGGGTTAATATCCAAATATGCAAACTGCTCATATAACTCAATATCAAAAAACCAAACAAGGGCTTCCCTCCCTGGTGGCGCTGTGGCTGAAAGTCCGCCTGCCGATGCAGGGGACACGGGTTCGTGCCCCGGTCCGGGAAGATCCCACATGCCGCGGAGCGGCTGGGCCCGTGAGCCATGGCCGCTGAGCCTGCGCATCCGGAGCCTGTGCTCCGCAACGGGAGACGCCGCAGCAGTGAGAGGCCCGCGTATCGAAAAAAAAAAAAAAAAAAACCAAACAACCCAATAAAAAAATGGGCAGAAGACCTGAATAGACATTTGTCCAAAGGAGACACATGGATGGCCAATAGGCACATGAAAAGATGCTCGATATCACTAATCATCAGAGAAATGCAAATCAAAACCATAATGAGATATCACCTCACACCTGTCAGAATGGCCATCCTCAAAGAGACCACAAATACCAAATGTTGGCAAGAATGCAGCGAAAAGGAAACCCTCGTGCACTGTTATGGGAATGTAAGTTGGTGCAGCCACTATGGAAAACAGTTATGGAGGTTCCTCAAAAAACTAAAAATAGAACTACCATATGATGCAGCAATTCCACTCCTGGGCATATATCCAAAGAAATTGAAAACATTAATCCAAAACGATACAAGCACCCCAATGTTAATAGCAGCATCATTTACAGTAGCCAAGACATGGAAGCAACCTAAGGGCTCATGGACAGACCAATTGATATAGAAGTGGTATATTAGCCATAAAAAAAGAAATTTTACCATTTGCAACAACATGGATGAACTGGAGGGTATTATGCTTAGTGAAATAAGTCAGACAGAGAAAGACAAATATTGTACGTTATCACTTACATGTGGAATCTAATAACACAAATGAATATAACAAAACATAGACTCACAGATATAGAGAACAAACTAGTGGTTACCACTGGGGAGAGGGAAGGGGGAGGGGCAAGACGAAGGGAGGGTGTTAAGAGGTACAACCTACTATGTACAAAATAAATAAGCTACAAGGATATATCATACAGCACAGGGAATATAGCTAATATTTTATAATAACTTTAAATGAAATATAATCTATAAAAATATTGAATCACTATGTTGTACATCTGAAACTAATATAATATTATAAATCAACTATACTTCAATTAAGAAAAAGCAATAAAGTAACATTTTCTTTTTTTTTTTAAGTTATAAAAAAAAGAATCGGGAATAAAGACACAGACCTACTAGAGAATTGACTTGAGGATATGGGGAGGGGGAAGGGTAAGCTGGGACAAAGTGAGAGAGTGGCATGGACATATATACACTACCAAACGTAAAATAGATAGCTAGTGGGAAGCAGCCGCGTAGCACAGGTAGATCAGCTCGGTGCTTTGTGTCCACCTAGAGCGGTGGGATAGGGAGGGTGGGAGGGAGGGAGACGCAAGAGGGAAGAGATATGGGAACATATGTGTATGTATAACTGATTCACTTTGTTATAAAGCAGAAACTAACACACCATTGTAAAGCAATTATACTCCAATAAAGATGTTTAAAAAAAAAAAGAATATGTGTTTCCAGATGTGCTTTAAAATAGTATCTACTAGTTTTCAAATTAAAAATCCAATTGGAGTCTTCATCTAAATTGCATGGAACCACAATTTTAATTGCAGTCTTTACAATGTGGACTTTTCTGACCAGAAACATTGAATGGATTTTCAATTATTAAATTTAAAAAATGTCACTAAGTTAAAAAAAGAAAAGGAATCTAGGCGAGTCAGCACAATAAGAGCCAACTGATGGAAAACCCAGCAAGGCAATAGAGGAGGGGAAGGGGCCAAGCAGCCAATCAGCTGGGAGCCAGTATCTTATGAAGGACTTCTGTTTCAATGAACTGCTCATGGTGACAGGAAATGATTTCATCTATACTGTTTTAATGAAAATTTGCCTTATAACACTTCAAATCATTTTTAAAAGCTTATAGCAAATCATGTACTCCAAAATATCTCAAAGGTGTTCTTAATTCAAAATGACCTCTAGGATGCCTAACTGGAATTGCAAAGAGCTGTTGTGTGTTGATTTCTCACAGACATAAGATTAATCACTTGACTCAGAGTTGTAGCATTCAGCATACCAACCTAGGGCAGCTTTGAGTTCCCAGAATTAGACAAGAAACTTATACCCCTTACTCCCATACTCAGCTCCAGACTCGTTATTAGCAATAGTCGATTAAAAAACAAATGAACAGGAGCTTCCCTGGTGGCCCAGTGGTTGAGAGTCTGCCTGCCGATGCAGGGGACACGGGTTCATGCCCCGGTCCGGGAGGATCCCACATGCCACGGAGCGGCTGGGCCCGTGAGCCATGGCCGCTGAGCCTGCACATCCGGAGCCTGTGCTCCGCAACGGGACAGGCCACAGCAGTGAAAGGCCTGCGTACCGCAAAAAAATACCACACGCAAGATGTTATTACAACTTTAGCAACATGAATTCAGGACTAAGAGAAGAAACACAGGCTCCCAATGTCTGCACTGCATTTTGGAACAGCATCTCCACTGCGTCCCTGTTATTAGAGTCACCAGATGAGAAGCACACCTAGCCCTGCTTCTGCTAAAGCCAATTCCCAGCTGCCCAAGCATTCTGCAGGGTGCAGTCTCTGCACAATGACCATCAGGAAGTTTTCCCAGCTTTTACTAAATTTGCCTCACACAAGATTCTATAACCTGAGGACAAATTTGCCATCACTCAGATTGGCACTCTTCTGTACAAGCCAGTAATGAAAGACACATTCCTCTGGGTTATTAAAATTGTCCAACTTCTTCCCAGTATGAAAAAGGATATAAATGTGATCTTCTCAATTTGGGAAGTACAGCTCCATTCATCTTGAACTTCCACATCCTTACTTTGAAATACATTTGTGAATCACGTCTGAAATAAACAGGACTTTTAGTACAATCTGCAGAGGGCAACGGTCTGTGAACAACAGACCCTAAGTGCCTGGATGTGGCCCCGCAGACTCAGTCTTAATCTGAACCTCTCAGAGGAGACTGTGGTGGCTTGTTGAAGGTCACCAGGTGAGTCAGTGTCAGCTGGGCACACTCTCAAGGTTCTTCTTTCTACTACTAAAAACACCAGAATGTCAATTATATCTCAATCTTAAAATATGAACAATAAAATGAGACATCAACTATGAGGTAGACTCTGACTGGTTGGAAAGATAACAGCTTTTGAGAGCTTACAGAAAATGAGGGAGTTTTTAGCAGTTTTGTTGAGGGGTAATATCCTGTAGCAGTTCAAAGCACAGGTATGGGATGAAGCTGAGCTGCCAGGGTGTGACTCCCAGCTCAGCCTGGCATCTATGGCAGGTTATTTAACCTCCCCAAGCCTCAGTTCCTCATCTGCAAATGCAGATTAACAACAATACCTTTCTCACAGATCTGTTAGGAAGATGAATTTAATAATGTGTATAAAGCATTTAGCACAGTGCCCGGCCCATCATAAGTACTCAAAAAGTGTTTGTCATGATTACTATTATTGGGGGTGTAAACATTTCCATAAAGATAAAGAACTCTCTATTTGATGAACATCTTCTGGGTTTCAATGCAGCATGCTGTCTCCAAAGTAAATACTGCTATTTTTAGAAACCCACAACATTAAAAAGTCACTACTAGTAGTAATTAAGTTCATATATGTGGTTAACACCTTCCACATCTTTGTTTTTCTCCCAACTACTCATCATCGGCAGATAATTTTAATTCCAATAAAACCTGAGATTATTATTATCAGTAATAGTGATGGCTCAGCTAGACAGCTTCTAGAGCATGGGAGCCTGGGGCTGGTGCAGATATTATTTATCTGTCCAATAATCATGCCTCTTTCCCTTGTTCCCATTGGTACAGCCAACATCCCAAAGTAGAAGTTTTCCCTTAATGTCCATTACTTATTTTCACAGCTTCCCTTGCAGCTGTGACTCAGTTGTGGTCAGTGAGGCCTGAGGAGGCTTCAGGAAAGATTTATCCTCTGATGAAAAGAGATGAACAGGGAGGGGGAAGGGTAAGCTGTGACAAAGTGAGAGAGTGGCATGGAAATATATACACTACCTAATGTAAAACAGATAGCTAGTGGGAAGCAGCTGCATAGCACAGGGAGATCAGCTTGGTGCTTTGTGACCACCTAGAGGGGTGGGATAGGGAGGGTGGGAGGGAGATGCAAGAGGGAGGAGATATGGGGATATATGTATATGTATAGCTGATTCACTTTGTTATAAAGCAGAAACTAACACATCATTGTAAAGCATTTATACTCCAATAAAGTTGTTAAAAAAAAAAGAAAAGAAAAGAGATGGACATTAAAAGAGAACAGATTTATTGCTGCTCTCTCTGCCCACCCCTCTCCCCACATCCACAAGCTCCTCCTGTCTTTGAATGAGTTTGGAGAAGCCTGTGATACCCACCGCAGAAGAAACTATTTTCTGTCTATGAGGTGGCAAGTCTGCAGAAAAAATAAGGTAACATATTAAGGATGGGAGAAGAGAAGGATGGAAAGAACCTGGTCCCTGATGATACTGTTTGAGGCACTGATTCAACTCTGGATTGGATCAACCCCAGACTCCCTTCACGTAAGATAATTTAATGTCTTTACTGTTCAAACCACTGGTAGCTGGGCATTCTCTTACCTGCAGCCTAAAGCATCCTAACTGTTATGGGCTGAATTGTGTCCCCCCCACTAAGAGAATTCATATGTTGGAGTCCTCACCTCCAGTAACTCAAAATGGGACTGTATTTGGAGATAGGGTCTTTAAAAAGGTGATTCAACTACAGTGAGGTTCTTCTGGTGTGCCCTAATGCAATCTGACTGGTACCCTTATAAGAAGAGATTTGGACACACAGACATGAGGGGCACATGTACAAAGGAGGCTGAGAGAATTTGTTGCCAGCAGCTCTGGGCTACAAGTAATATTAAAGGAAGTTCTTCAGGCTGAAGGATTAAAAAATACCTGATGGAAACGGATCTACACTAAAGAATGAAGAGCCTCAAGTAAGTGGATAAATATAAAAAACTTTTTCTCATGTTCTAATTTCTTCAAAAGATCATTGTTTAAAGTAAAAAATAATAACCATGATTTCTGAAGATTATATATGTAGACGTAAACCATATGATAATAACACAAAGGGTATTATTTGTAATACTCCTGCCCTTTTTTATGGCTGCGCTGCTCGGCTTTTGGAATCTTAGTTCCTGAATCAGGCCACCACAGTGAAAGTGCCCAGTCCTACTACTGGACTGTCAGGGAATTCCCCGTAATACCTTTACAAAAGAGATTGTTATAGATAGAATTCTGCCCCCTCCCCCTCAAATTCTTAGGCTGAAGCCCTAAACCCCAGTGTGACTAGAGATAGGGCCTTTTGAAAGATAATTAAAGTTAAATGAGGTCAAAAGGGTGGGGCCCTAATCTAATATGACTGCTGTCCTCATAAAAAGAAAGAGAGAGAGATACCACAGATGCATGCACACAGAGAAAAGACTATGTGAGGAAACAATGAGAAGGTGACCATCTGCAAACCTAGGAGAGAAGCCTCAGGAGAAGCCATACCTGTCAACACCTTGATCTTGGCCTTCCAGCCTCCAGAACTGTGAGAAATAAATTTCTATTGTTTAAGCCACCCAGTCTGTAGAATGTTGTTATGGCAGCCCTAGCAAACTGTTACAGTGATCTGGTATACTATCTGTTATCACGAATATACAAATACTAGGGCAACCATGAAAGGAAACAGAAAAGACTGACTGAAGGGTAAAATTTGGGGTGGACATGCTTGTAGGGAACTCAGAGACCAGGTATGCACCAGGAAGACTGTGGTGATTCATTCTCTGGCCTGTGCTTTGTCTCTGTAAGTCACTTCCCAACCTCCTCCACCTGCCCCTTTTCCCAAATTGTGAGGCTACAAGGCCCCTCGTGCGCTGGGCTCAGGAGCAGCAAACCTGGAGGATTGCTGGCTAGAGAGGAAGGCTGAGGCAAGACTCAAATCAGTCCATGTTTATACTTGTGGGTCCCTAGTCAAATATTTCAACCTAGAAGGAAAAAATAGTGGTTCTACTAAAACTAGGACTATGTATCATCAGTAGCAGACCATTATTATTCAATAATTTTCAAGGCCCCTATTAGAATGAGAAATTGAAAACTGACCAGAATTCAGAAGTAGGGAAGAAAGTCTCAAGTACTTACACAACTCAAAATGCAAAAAAAAAAAAAAAAAGGAAGAGAAGGAAGAGGAAGTAGAGGACAAAGGGGGAGGAGGGGGAGGGGGAGGAAGTTACAGCAAGACAGCTTCAAAGAAAGCAGTCTATTGTCCATTTTCCTATCACCCACCATTTCAACATGAGAGGGGCACGGCACTCTCAGAACAGGATAGCTTCCTGGAGGTGTCAGGACCTCAGGACAGGGGAGTAGACCCAGGGAAGGGAAAACAGGCTACTTGGCAACTCAAGAGTCTTGGGTCTGGGGCTCCTCCCAACAGGTGCCACTCCTAGAAAAAGGGCGCCCATCCCATGTCAGTGATCTACAAAGCGACGTGAGGTGTCCTCAAGTCAGCAGCACACTAAAGGATGAGGTCAGCATTGCCAGTGATTCGAAATCTAGATTGTGAACAAATGAACACTGAGCAGACTCCCTGGTGTCTCTGCTTCGTGGCTTTCAATTCCTGATCTATTTGTGGGATGTCACTACTGGTTTTGGTTGTTATTTTTTGTTCTTGACCTGGTTGTTGGTCAACATTTTTTAACCCAGTGAGGACCTACTTGAAAAACCACTTTGTTATTTCCTAGGATGGGTACACAGGTGTTCATTTTGTGCACGTTCATGTTAATCTTCTTTAAACTTTAAAGTCACTCTGTACTTTCAAGAGATTTGCACTTTTCCACTGCCAAAAAAAAAAAGGAGGTGGGGAGACACCTACAGATACTGCCTGAATAATCTTTGCAGAACGAGACATTACAACTGATCTCCCAGGCTAGGGGTTTTCAGTTCGCTGTGCATCAGTCACCAGGGGTGGGCATGGGGGGGCGGGGAGAGAATTGTTAGAAAGGCAGATTCCCTGGCCCGGCCTTGGAGATGCCACAGTAGGTGAACTATGGCCCCAGATGAGCCCTAAAATATAGCACGTTGGACAAGTTCAAAATTTCATTTGGGAGATCACCTCTGTGGCTGCCCAGATAATTGCATTCTCAAACCACAGGGCAGGAACCCGGGAGCCTCCTTATCGACACAGAGTCTCTCTCCTTGGCAAAAAGAGCGGCCGTTCTTTCAAGAACCTTCAGGTGTTCCAGGCCATAAAAGCAAAGGAGCAAAATGGCTAAGGATGTGCAACACAGAGACCATCACCGGATGCTCGGGGAGGGAGGGCTGAGCTCATCACCTCTCCCAGGTACACTCTGTGAGTCACCGGGGGGCCTATCTCTGCACCAAGGCAGAAAGAATTCCATCATTAAGTCTAGACTGCTCTGCCCTTCCAGGGCGGTGATAGTATTGAATCAAACACCAGCCACTTCCCAGAAAACTACCTCATCTTTTTAAAGAGAGAAGAAAGGGAGAAAAAGGGAGTTGTTTCCCAATCACAGAGGGGTGGAATCAGGTATTGGACTTCTTTCTTAAAGGTCTGAGTCATCAAAGATTGTTTTGAACTTTGCAACCTCTGGCCAACATTGTACCTGCAGGTTTTCTCAGAAGACGTGGCATTTCCGTAGAACTCCCTACTCCAACATGTTCCGTAGAACATGTTGCATCTACATGTATGTGAGAGCCTGAGCACAACTCAAGAGGCCGAGATGGGAAAGGATGAGGACAGTGGGACTCCACCAGGACACACCACAACCTCTGTCTCCCTCACTTTGGTTGACAGTCATAAGGAACTCATTTTTTGAAATAAATAAAATAACAGCTGTGAGTGGAGAAGGCTTGAACTAAATGAATTTGGCTTGAAGGAATAAGAGCCAGGCTTAGAGAGGGTATTGGCCAGGTAGGCTGGTTCTTCCTTTTTGGCTCCTTTCAAATATTCATGAGTGTCCTGTGTGCCCTGCAGAGTGCTGTGTTCCCAGAAGAGCTTGCCCCAGTGGACAACCTTGAAGATAATGTCCCTGCCCTCTGCCCCTCGGAACTCTCACAACTTCTCTTGAAGACATGCCAGCCCGAGTCCCTTTGCAACACCAAGGGCAGCTGAGACATAGCTTCCTGTCTGGCTTGGAAAACCTGGTTTCATATCCATTACCTGTTTTAAATAAGGGCCTCCATAGGCTAAAGGCCAACCCACTGCTCACAAATGAACTGTAACGGGCCTTTTAAAAGTGTCTCTCATGCATAGGGAGGGTTTACTGGATGCCATGGCTCTTCTGCTCAGACACATAAAACCCAGATGCCCTGCTCTGGCTCATTCTCTTTGGCAGTTGCAGCAGCGGCGGCAGCAGCAAGATTTCCCTATATAATCACGTGACCCTGCAGCTGGGAATAACTGAAATTGCGCTACATGCACCCCCTTCTCTGGGCTTCTCTGGCATCGTCAGAGGCAAAAAAAGGAAAGTTCATGCTAAAAGCACATGTGGTAACAGTCACCATTCTCTTTCTCTGCTCCACTATGGCCCAGTACAAACACCATCGTCTTGAAATGAGAGCAATTTGGCCAATCCAACAAAGTAGACCACTTGCTTCTGCACATTGGACACCAGGAGAGGAACATCCTGCCTTAATCCACACAACAATCCTATAATAGAAATACCATCCCCACTTTTTAGGTAAAGCAATAGGCTCAGAGAGCTGAAGTAGCTTATCCCAAGTCACACAGCTAGTGGTGGCTGAGATATGAACAGCTGATTCCAACAGTGTCACGTGACCCAACCACTTTTTGACTAAACTAAAAGTCATCTTCATTCCCAATGTTTAAGGAAATGACAACAAGTGGAATTTTGGACTTAATTCCATTCTCTGTTATTAAAGAAACAAACTCCAATGTGCTTATAAGTCAGCTTGGGTTGTTCCAGGGGAGGCCCATTCCTGTGACCTCCCAGCCATTTTTTGTTTCTTTTTGTTGGGGAAGGTGGTTGCATGCCTAGCCCCTGGTCACCCTGAGCGAAATATCATCATGTTGGTCAATCACCCCTCTTGTTCTATATGAAAAAGCACAATCCGGGAATTCCCTGGCAGTCCAGTGGTTAGGACTCTGAGCTTTCACGGCGGAGGGCCCGGGTTCCATCCCTGGTTGGGGAACTAAGATCCCACAAGCCGCATGGGCGGCCAAAAAAACCTCCACAATCCTGGGAAAACAAACTTGCTGACGTCCATCCAGCTTTGCAGCTGGCTCTGCATCTTTGCTACCTTGGTTCTGAACCATAAACACTTTCTTCTAGAGAAAAAGCAACCTATCCCTAAAAGGATGGGTGGATGTTATTTGATTATTTTGGAGCATGTGACATTTTAAAACAAATTTCTCAGGTAACTTCCATGCTTGACATGCAAGGCCAAGAAAACCAAATCTTATGGAATCACGTTTATTGCAGTTATACCACTGGTGATTTGAAACAGACATCAGATGAAAGACGCTTATTCCAACTTCTTATTATTGAGAAATAAATATTTTGAAAATGATTCATCTACTGTTCTAAGGAATTGCCTTTACTTTCCTTTGTGAAACTCAGAAGAATTCTGAACCCATCTTTGCCATTATCAATTTATCTTCAGGGACTCGTTCTTACCAGCAAACATTTTCGTGCAAGTCACCGGTGCTCTTGGATCCCAGGCCTTGGTGCGAACATGAGAGGGCTGCACAGTACCACGTACACGGTAGGAGCTCAATAAATGCCCGCTGCGTGAATGAATGGTGCCCCTGCAAGCTGGACAGAGGGGATGCGCCTCCCAACTTGTATAACGGCCACCGTTGTAGTCTAAGACTCATGGGCCAAATGGTGCCTCTCACATTCTAGAATTATCTACCTCCTACTGTAGCTCACTTCCTTTTCTTAAGGCCAAAATATAGAATGCGAACTGACGTTCACTGGTTACTACTTGACCTCGTTTACATTTTGCAACAAGGTTCACTGATTTTTTTTTTTTTACCCTCAATGAACCATCTGTTTTTAGATACTGGGAAGCCCCACTGAGGTACAAAAGTCTAGAAACTGCAGTTGGCTCAGACCCCAGGGCCAAAGTCATCAAAACCAGAGATGGGGGAGCAGGAAGTAAACTGCTTCTCACAGGGAAACATGAAGGTTGGGGTGTTAAAAGCTCCTTTTCGGTGTTTGTTGAATGCTGACTCTGTGCATTTGGTATTAAATGCAGGATGTGGGCAGCGTGAGGAGAGTTGAGGTGATCAAAGTTTATCTGGCACCACACGGTGCCTTCTCTTAAACTCTGCAGCAGAGCTGATTATCTCTGTGAATGCCAAACTGAGGAAAACTGTCCCATTTTTGTCCAGGTGGGCCCCTGTGCATGTCCCCAGTGCCCGAGTCAGTGCCCATGGTACTGGGGTTGCGCTAACGCTCCCTTCTCCCTCCGTGAGAAAACAGGTGGCCTTTATTTGTTATCACCCACCCTCCTCTGCCTCGTGGAGGTCATCCCATGGTCAAGCCCTCAATTTGTACCAGGCAAGAATGGAGGGGGTGGAGAATGGACTCTTCTGCATGGTGTGGAAGCAAAGCTCAATTCTGATTGAGGACGAAAGAAATCTCCAAGAAGGAAATGTGTTCATTCCAAGGGGCTGATCCAAGCAGACAAGGATTAACTGAATCAATTAACTATGAGGTCTCGCGAGTGCCCGGCACTGTGGCAGCCTCAGCTTCAAGGATCAGCTACTTGAAGCTCCCCAAGTCGTAAACCACCTAGAAATCCCCTCCTCCCCCAAACTGCATTTCCTAATGAGTACTGTTTGGATGCAATCATTTCTCTCCACACACCCTTTCCTCCAATTTCAACAGAATAAAAAATTGCAGAGAACAGTCCTCATAAAATACTCTGTTCCTGGCACTTGCAGTTTGTATGCTCACCCTCAGTTTCTGCCATTCTGTTGGACTCCCAGAACAGCCTGTCTGCAACACTCACAACACAGATGAAGACTATATCCAGCAATATAGTCAGAAACAGAAAATTAAGAGGCAACAAAGATAAGCAGATTTTCCAGCTCATGCCACCCCTTTCCTCATTGAATTTAAACACATTAGAACAAAAGGCACTACAGATTCAAGTCTCTCTTAAAGAAAAAAATTTAAAGGAGCATCTGTGCAGGATCACTACAATTTGGCAGGAACTTTCTTATATTCGATAATTTATTAATGATTCTTAAATTAGCAGATAATCTAGATGGATATAATGGCTTAGAAGACCTACATCTGTTAATGCAAAGACCTTAATACCAAACATTCAATACCTAAGGTATTCATATTTTACAGGGAGGTAAATGGTAGTCCACTTCCCTAAACTTTATTTACTCAAATTACAGGTTAAAAACTCAAAAGCTGAGCAAGAAGTGGCAGAGACAAGTAATGTATATGAAGGGGAACTGGCATCCCCCGCCCCAAAAATCTACGAAAAAGCCAATTGTGTTACCAGCTAGAATATTAACAATAACTTGCTGACAACTCCCCATGACAGATCTAATTAGAAGGTGGCAATAAATGTTTCCAGGTGTTTAATTAAGTGTGATAATTATTTCTTTCCTTAAAGACAGATGGAGTCATATGTTTACATTTCAAAGCATAATGTTTCCTTAGTTAAAACACTGTGGAAACAATTTTGTGTAACACAAGATTCAAACCAGGATAAAAATATCTGCTGTGATAAGCGGCACTTAAAGTGATTTATCAGCTCTAACTTTCATATTAGCTCTAACTTTCACAATGGCAACTTAAAGCTTGCTCTGTTCTGGTTATTTCCTTTAACCACATAGTTTTGTCTCCCTTATGCCTCAATGAATAATTTCTACTCAACAGGTCATTTCCCTACCAGCATCTCCTAAATGAATTCTTATCAAGAAGGTGGGGAAATTTTATGGGTATCTCTACTTTCACAGCAAGAAGATAGCAAGAATAAACTGAGATACAGAAGAATTCAGGGACCTCAGCAACCAGGGAATCATTTTATTGTTGGATTAAAGTACTGTACTGCTATCAATTAAATCTGCTTTTTAGGGCAGAAATACACCCTACATTGAGATAGTATTGGCCACCAATAAAAATAATTTATGCAAGGATGGAATTATCAGTCTTAAGTAACTCCAGGATTTCTTTGTTTCAACACTGAGCACTCAACTACTGTCTCCCTCCTCCCATGATTCTCTCAGGGTACTGCTCTTCCTACCTAGGGCTGTGTTTTATCAGTTGGCTTTAGCAATAGGGTGTCACTGAATCAATAAACATCTTTTAGGCGCCCAAACCCGGTTGGTCAGAGTGGTCTTGAACATGCCTATCAGCCACCCTGGGTCCGAGGGCGCTCATCAAGTGTTCTTGCATCAGGTTTTGAAGGCTGAGAGTCGAGAGGGCGCGCAAAGACACGGACGGACACACAAACACACACACAAACTTTCTTCCTCAAAGGAAGTCTCCACCGAACGATCTCAAGGCAAAACTCTAGTCCCTGCCCATTTTACAATGCAGGGTTGGATTACAATCTCAGGCTAGCATCTCGGTCTGCAATCTGGGGCATCCTGATAACCGGGCCAGTCCTTTCGACAGCAGGAGCTGTTACCAGGAGGGCGTGACACGTAGTGGGGGCCGCGTCTGCAGAAGGAAGCAAGGAATAGGGATGGGGCTCAGTGCAGGAGGTGGAAGTTAAGGGGTCAGCCCAAATCGGTAAGGGCCCCGAGCTGGAGGTCTCAGGTTGTCTCTGCGCTGCAGGAACTGAGTAAAACTCTGCGGAGATTTCGGAGCTGTGCGCGTCTGCACACACACGCACAAACACACACACTCGCTCACACGCACTCCCACCCACTCCCACCCACTCCAGAGACTCTCGGCGAGCTGAAAGCGCGCCCTCAGGAGCAGCCCACAGCCCAGCAGCCGGGGAAGCCCTGCGAGGGTGTGTGCGGAACCGGCGCGCCCAGGAGGCACTTACTCGGAAGAGGGGGCCCGGTGGCGCCGGGACGCCAAGAGGCGAGCTGGGCGATCTGACGGCGCGGAGCTGCCTAGACTCTTGAACGCTCGCGGGGCCCCGCGGACTCACGAGCAGAGCGCGGGCCAGAGACGGCGGGAGAAAGGGAGCCAGGGGCAAGGCAAAAGAAACGAGGGGCGGGGATAGGAGGAGGAGCTAAGGAGACGGGGGCGGGGCGAAAGGTGGAGTTAGGAGGCTGGGGGCGGAGCCGGCCAAGGAGGAGGAGCCGGGAGGTCGGGGGCGGAGCGTGCGGAGGAGGAGGAGCGGAGCAGCCGGGGAGGCAAGGTAGAGGAGGATCTAGCGGTCCAGGGCGGGGAGGGGAGGAGAACCCCAGCGGCCGTGACTGGGCAGACTGGGCCTGGCGTTGGGGGTCAGGAGTGGCCAGAGCTCCGGAGACCGCGGAGGAGAGCTGGACAGCTACCTGGGAGCTGGACTTGAGCTGCAAGGCAAGATTTTTGGGCGCGAGGAGCCAGGACAGGCTTGGGAGATATGCAAGGAAGACGTTACCTTTCGGGTCTCTCAGTTTCTTCAACTGTGAAAATGAGATACCAACCTCGTAGTGAGTTGAATCGGTTAAGTGAGCTCATGCCTGGCACCTAACAAGTACGCATGAATTTTATCATCTGTTATCTGTTGCCGTTATCATCCTCATCATCATTTTCCGTATAAGCCCCTAAATCCCGCCTGCTCTTAACGTTGTGTGTGTGTGTGTGTGTTTCAGCCTCTACTGGCCTCAAGTCTACCTGGCGATACCTGACGCGCTAGCGATTCCTAGTTTCCATTCGCGGGGGGTGCAGGGCTCCCTCTCAAAGTTAAAAGGCTCATTGGCTCCTGGGAAGCCAGACTGGTCTGAGGCACCCCCGTGGACTTCAGTGACTGCCCCTGCCCACGGAGCCGAAGGCTGGCTATTCATTGGAATGGGACCGAATCTGGGCCTTCCTTCTGGTGAAGAGCCCTGACCCGGGGTAGCCATTTTCAAGGGCGAAGGTGCTGGACCTTGGTAGGAGTGTGATGAATCCGTCCTCCATTAAGCACCTACTATATGGTAGTTCTGTGCAGAGGGCTGGGAATATGAATAATACTAGCAAAACTTAATATATGCAGGTCACTTATAATCCTCACAACAACTTATAAATGTAGCTCCTGTAGCTACTTTAAGTTTTACAAAGGGAAAGGGAGGCATAAGTGAAGTAAAATACCCTACCCAAAGTTACACATTTAGGAAGTGGCAGAGCGTGGTTGGGACACAGGAAAGTAAACACTTGTTAGGTGAAATAGACTAAAATCACAACACATTTGGGTTTAATGCCCAAAATAGGAATATACAGAAGATGTATACAGAAGACGTAAACATCTCTTAGAGATGTTTAAGACACTGTCCTGTGGTTATAGCTATGGGGAGGGGAGTGTCAGGAAGATTTTTCTGAAGGAGGTGATGTCTAAGCTCAATTTGGAAGAAGAAATGGGAGCTTCACAGCACCTATAGGTGGAGAAAGGACACAGTAAACATTTTTCAAGCATTCAGAAGGGTTAGGGAAGAAGTGGAGATTGGAATGAAGCTAAAACAATAGAAAAGGACCAAATCTAAGCGCGTTCTTCCAATAGGAGCTGAAGAACACTAATTTGACCCTTGTTTTGGAGAAAGTCAGAAGGATTTTAAGCATGGGAGACATGTCAAATGTTCTAGAAAGGTTAATCTGAAAACAGCATAGAGAATACCAGAGCCAGGAAACTTGATTTATGGAGTTATTGAAATAAGTCAGGTTGTGATACAGTGGTAGGCAGAATAAGAACTCCAGGAAAGATGTTCACACCAGAATCCCCAGAACCTGTGAATATGTTACCTTACATGGCAAAAGGGACTTGGCAGGTGTGATTAAGGTTAAAGATAATGAGATGGGGAGATTATCTTGGATTATTTGGGTGGATCTAATCTAATCATATGCTTCCCCTAAAGTGGAAGAATGAGTCAGAGATTCAAAGCATGAGAAGGGCTTGACCTGGGTCAGAAGCCAAGGAGGGTGGGTGGTCTCTAGAAGCTGGGAATGGACCTCAGTCAACAACAACAACAACAAAATGGGAATCTCAGTTCTACCACCATAAGGAAATGGATCCTCCCTTGGAGACTCCAGAAAGGAACTCAGGTCTACTGACACTTTGAGTTTATCCTGGTGAGATCCATACTGGACTTCTGACCTGTAGAACTGTAAAATAATAAATGTATGTTGTTTTAAACCCCTAAATTGCTGTTAATTTGTTGTGGCAGTAATAGGAAATAATTACAGATGCTGAATGCTTAAACTAAGTGGATGGAAAGAAGATGGATTCAAGGCTTAACACAGGCCCTGGAGACTAATGGGATGTGAGGGTTAAGGGAAAGAAAATAATCTAGGCCGCTTTATGGGGTTTCTGGATTGCCAGGCTCAGTCTTTGGTAGTGCCACGCAGTGCAGGGAGTAATAAAGTAATTAAAAAGGTTTGTACACTCCCAGGCCTCCCCTACTCCTCAAAATCATTAGAAATGATCCCTGAAAGCCCATGGGCAGTGATATTTGTCACCACGAACTGAGAGTCCTAATAATGGGTTTGCTCTGTGTAAGCTGGATACTTTGGACAAAGCACAAAGCCTTAATGAAACATGGCTTCTTCTACTGTGTGAGATAGGAGCCCCATCTGTATGACTGCTGGGAGAGTCAGCCAGGATGTCATGGTGTCTGTAACCTCAACCCCAGTAACTTTCACCATTGCTTCATTTCAGTCTCCCTTGTTTCAAGCTGCACCCTGGAGCAGCAATCTCCAGAGATATTTCTACCTTTATAGAAAAAGATTCTTTCATCTTTATCTCCATCATTCTACACCCCTACTGCAGCCTTTCATCCTTGGTCCTCACACTCTTTTTTTACCTCATGCAGACTTGCATTTCTCCCAGTTGGCTTCCTTTCCTACACAGCCTAACCCCAAGAGCCAATACCTTAGTCACTCACTGCTAGTGCCTCCTATTGCTTTACTACATTGTCCTTTCCTTCTACTACCTGGCAAATATTTTTAGCCATCCACATTATTCATAAGCTCTACTTAAGAAGCACCAAAAAGTGTAAAACCTGATGCTCTGCAGATTCATGAGGATTTTCTCCTGCATCATGGATGGAAAGGAGAAGTGTGTTCCATCTTTACCCCTTTCCTCAAGACATCTTTTGCACCCCTAACCCCTCCTGCTCTTGATATATAATCTCACCTCCTATTTCAAATAAAATATAGAGTGAACTTTTAAAAAAATTTAATTAATTAATTTATTTATGGCTGTGTTGGGTCTTCATTGCTGTGCACAGGCTTTCTCTAGTTGCGGTGCGCGGGGCCTACTCTTTGTTGTGGTGCGTGGGCTTCTTATTGCGGTGGCTTCTCTTGTTGCGGAGCACGGACTCTAGGTGCACGGGCTTCAGTAGTTGTGGCACGTGGGCTTCAGTAGTTGTGGCACACTGGCTTACTTGCTCTGCGGCATGTGGGATCTTCCCGGACCAGCACTCGAACCCATGTCCCTTGCATTGGCAGGCGGATTCTTAACCACTGTGCCACCAGGGAAGCCCCAAAGGAAATATATAGATCATCAATAGAGAATTTTCTCTACTTCCTACCCCAGTTACCAAAAATGCCATCTATATCAACAGTCACATTGACTTCCTTTCTCTCACCCCAGTGGATCAGAGCAAACCCATCCACCAGTTCTCTGGGTCCCCAAGGAGCCCTCCCTTCTATCTACAGGGGCCACATTCTGTTGAATACCCCTTCTTTTCTATCTTGGACCTCTCAATTTCTATGCTTCCCCCATAAAATATTTAAAAATGCTAAAATGTTAAAATGATAAAATTTAAAAATCTCCACAAATCCTACCACCTTCTCTCACTGCAACCCTCTTTACTAGGGCCATCTAGACCTGAGTGACTATAGGAGCTGATAGCTGAAATGACTCAGAGTGGGCATTGCCTCAGAGCTTACTTTAGGAGGCCTGGTAAGGGGCCTCTACAATCCCAGGCAACTTGCATCATTGTCATCAAAGAACAACCAGTCTTTCTTCTAATAAAGATATTGGATTCCACCTTACTACACAGAGGGATAATATTTAGAAATTAGTAAGATAATTACCTTTCCTATCTTACTTGGGCCAAAAGATACTTGGATCATTTCACTTTCAAACTAGCACTTGCATACTTCCAGTTCGGAGTTGTAAAAAACATAGAATCTAGGAAGCTCCTAATAACTAATCCATTATTCAATGGCTAATTATATTTTAAAATAATTGCAGCTGTCTCTGGATTAACTGAATCCTTTCAGACCAAACCCCACCCCCCAAAAAAACCCCAAACCCTATAAATCACATGAAGTGGAGAGAGCTGTAATGAGAGCTGCATGCCAAAAATACCTCTGTGCATACCTTCTATTTTTACTTCTGCCCAGTCGAAGGTATAGGAACTAACATCAGACAGCTTAAAGTTGAAAAAATCTTCTGACCCAGCTTCCTCTTGTACTCTTCTTTTGCTTCAAGCCTCTTCTCTGCTTACTCAGTGTCAGCCTCCTCTTTTTGAGTGTAAGGAAATAACTACATGGCACCGTGAAATGTACAATAAAAATCTATGCATAAATACTCTGGGAGGAGAATGGAAGTGACTCACACTCCTTGGGGGAATGGAGAGGATTTCACAAAGGAGGTTCCATCCAACCAAGTTGAAAAGGATGAACTCAAGCTTGCCCGGCAGAAGAGCACTCCAGGCATCATGGAGAGAGAAGATAGTCTAACATTTTCTGGCACTAAAATCACTGAAGCAAGGATGTGCACCTTGAACACAGCCCACAGAAATATCTACGTGGCCTTTGTGCTTTAACTACATTTTAATGGGACTATATCAATGAACATGCCTGATTCAAAACATGGCTATAACTTCACCATTCTCTAAGGTCACTATCTGATTGTCTACTGCTTCAACTCTATTCCCAGTCCCATTTCTTTTCAGAGCTTTACCATAACATGTAATCTTGTTCTTAGAGTAACAATATGGGTATGGTAAAGAGTACATTTTTCCTAACAGAAGTCAAGGTGCATACTGGGTAGGGTAGGAGAATTGTTCAATGTCATGCAAACTAGAAACTTGGGGATAGAACAAAAATCAAGATTTGGGGGTCAGTGATCTTTTCCTATTACTTCCATATACCTCAACCCCTACTCCTATTATACACCACTAGTGATTATACCTTCATCATAGAGCATTTTTCACTTTTTTATTCAGAATTACTTACCTATGTTACTAAAATACACCTCTTCCTAAGAAAGTTTTCTAGAACTGTTGCCTGCATTAAAGGTAACTTCATCCACATTCTTAGCCAATTCGATCAGCCACCCTCTACATGAAACCAAGCTCTTTGCATATTTCCAGGTTTTCACCCCTTAAGCCATTCCTCTATAGAAAATATAGTGATGCCCCTACCCAGAACCCTTATTTTTCTGTGATTGCACCACTGGATTCTTCATCTATGTGGGTTCTTCCTCACCTGAACTGTTTTCTCCTTTTTGACCATCTCAAATCTTACTTGAGCCTATCCCCAATACTATAGTCTATTTTTTTGTCCTTAGCTGCATAATTCTACTCTGAAAGGCTTTTTCTATACATATGGGTCTAAATTCCTGGCTCTATCAAGAGTTCTCTTCTGTGCTTACAGCCATGAAATGCTAGCCCACGTTGGCAAGGCATTACATGATTTTAAACAAAAAAGGCTCCCACCTTAGTCCTGGAATACTCGAAGCACAGCACCCTCCCCTAGTGGGTTCTGACTTCCACGCTGTCCTCTTTCAATAGCCTCACTTCTTTCCCTCTCATTATCAGTCTTCAGAGTAAAGAGTTGGTGTGCTAGTTATTTCCATGTACCTGTGCTTCCTCTCTCTGTGTGTGTACATGGGTCTGTTCATCTCTCTCTCTCTACATAAAAATGGCCATATGGATTTTAAAAAAGTGTATTCAATATTGTGGCGGATTGCAAATGGTCTCAGAATAAAGACACAGCCAAGGTTATGGTTAAGTCCTTTTGTTAAGATCTCAGAAAGATTTTTGGGTGCACCATGTATACCGTTTTTGTGAGACACTAAGATTTCTAAGCATCTTAAGGTGGTATATACCACAGCAACCTCACAGGGGGCCCAAGGTAGAGAAATAAAATACAGGTGTGGCTTTTGTCTAATGAGTGGATTATAATTTAATATACAAGAAACCCACAACCGTTTTTTTTTGTTGGTTTTTTTGCGGTACGTGGGCCTCTCACTGTTGTGGCCTCTCCCGTTGCGGAGCACAGGCTCTGGATGCGCAGGCTCAGCAGCCATGGCTCACGGGCCTAGCTGCTCCGCGGCATGTGGGATCTTCCCAGACCGGGGCATGAACCCATGTCCCCTGCATCGGCAGGCAGACTCTCAACCACTGCGCCACCAGGGAACCCCCCACAACGTTTTAAAAAGCAATTTTACTAGACTGAAGCATAGAGGACAGGACAGTATAAAATGCAAAGAGGTCTTTGAATGCTCAAACTTCTCTATCCAGGAAAACAGGCTGAGAAAACTTCCGTTAAAAACACTGGGCCACTTTTATGGAAAAAGAGTAACTTAAGGATAGAAAAAAGCAGCCCAGAAGGTGGAGCCAAGAGCTGTAGAGAATTACTTGCAGGGAACAGGAGTACTCAAGGAACTGGTGACATGTACCCAGCTAAATTCCAGAATCCCTCTGGACCAGGACCTACCATATGACTTACTTTTCCTCTTTTAGAATGGGAGATAGCTATCGCCTCTGTCTCACCACTGTTACATTTCACATGTGGGAGGCACATAACTTGTCTCATTAGTTCATGGATCTTTAAACTGAGTACTGTACTTAAGGAAACTCATTTAAGGAGCCACATATACACCTGAACCTGATTTAGACATCAGGACCCTGGGGTTCAAAAGCCAAACCCTGATGCAGTAATAGGATGAAAACATTGGAGTTTTTCTGGGGGAGTGTTTTACATGTGGGAGGAATAGATTTTAAAACTTTTAAAACACATATCCTGGACTGATACACTGCACTGCTTAGATTCTGTTACAAAGGGCATACAGGAGTAAGGCATTTTCACTGTGAAAAGAAATGGGTTGTACCACCAAATTGTTTCTATTACCTATCTGTATTTGCAGTGGGAGAACATTAAGAAATTTTTCTTGTTCCAAGGAGACTTGTGAAATAATGTCACACTGCAACTCTGTGTTAGCTCCCTGACTTACAGGCCACAGACATACAGGAGACAACCAAGTAAGCAGAAGGGGAAGAAAAGTCCTAAAAAACTCAAAACAGATTTAGCTTTGAAAATAACTGTAGCAAAAGCCATACACATATCTAACACTGACAGGTACATTTAACTAATCTATGTTCAACTTTTTCCAAGTACCCTGAAGGGTAACATCTTAACCTTTCTACTTAAGTAATATCAAGCATCAAAAATATCTCAACAATTCAGAGAGGAATATTCCGACACAAGATCACTTCACTCAACAGAGCAGTTGCCAAAGTTGTTGTCCTTCTTGGTATGAAAATACAGCTTTTCTTCACCAACACGTACACAACCATCTCGGGTATCATGTTACCAAGTGGGGTTTAAAGGAGTTTAGAAAAGTATTACCTCCTTCTTCCCTTCTCCCATGTTAAAGTTTTGCTTTGTATGTATTCTTCCATACATATTTCTATGTTCCTACATATATACTAAAACTAAAGATTGAAAAAACCTGAAACAATAAGGGATATAACACCTTTTACTTCGAAATTTTATCTCACCAACCTCTTTTCAGATGAACAGATACAAATCTAACATTCTTTTACCATTGAGAATACTGCATTGTATGGATGTACCAAAATTTATGCCAAAATTTACCCACTAATTAACATTTAGATTTCCAGTTTTCTTGCTCCACCAGATGTCTCAATAAACATCCGTATACGTATATTTTTATGCATAGGTGTTTTTATCTTAAAGGATAATCTCTCAAAAGATTGCTCAGTGAAAGTATGTTTTTCAATTTTAATATGTATCTAGGTAACTTTGAAGCAGTTTAGTCCTGCCAGCAATGTTTCACTGTGCCCACTTCCCTTGCATCTTCACCAAACTGATGTCACTGTGTTTTGACTTTATACTAACTTGATGGATGAACAGTGGTAACACATTTCTTTTTTTTAAAGCATTCCTTTAACTATTAGTGAGGATGAACACACTTTGTGCTTGCTGACTTTTCCATGTCCTGTTCTGTGAATTGTGTGATTTCTCCATCACTTATCATTCTAAAATTCTCTTTGTATTAGGGTCGTTAACATTTTTCCTATTCCTATACACATATTTCTTCTCATCTACCTGTTCTTTGGACTGTGGTCTTTTGCAATATGACATTTAAACTCTTTGTTTAGTAAATATGTCTCTCTGGGTTTCCAACACTGTTATAAAAAGATCATCACCACTCTAAGGTTGTATAAGGATTTTCTTTAAGTAGGTATATCTCTGTATTTTGTTCCAATTGTTGAGACCATTTTGAGAAATTCCTCCACGGTTTTGAAAAAATTTTTTAAAGAGAAGAAATGAATTGGGGCAAGACAGAGAGAGCAAGAAAGGAGGATGGAACTGGCTGTCCCATGATTCTATGTAAGAAAAATCCTACATTTTAGAAAATGAGACTCACAATGTTGTGAATTCTTCCATCATTACAAAGCCTCATTCTCAGAAAGCACACAATTTAAAAAATGTATTTTGATGTATCCACTTCATTAGTGTGGATGAAATTTTACATATATGTATACCATTTTATACTTAAACATACATTCCAACTACTTTTATTCTCACCTTTTTTGAATAATGCTTATTCATTAAGTTAAAGACTATAGAGAAGGAAGAACAGGGTATCTGGGAAAATTATGCAATTCTTCCTACATTAACCAAATACAATACAGAAGTTCTCCAATTTAAAATCTCACATACACTCAAGTCAACTAAAGTGGCATAAATACTACTTAAAACAATAGCATGCTAAAAATAGTTACTGCATGATTGTTTATTTAAAATATTATGACTCTGGATGTAAATACATATGGGCTTACATAATTTATTATTCACATAAACCCTCAATTAAAATGCTTAATTCTTCATCCACAATGTCTTTTTCCTAGTAAGCATAATAATACATTTTCTATCTCACTGAAAGTGTTTAAAGCCTTTTGAATCTTGATTCATGAAGAAATTACTGAGGAATAACTTAATATTAACTACATCAAACAATAGTATTGTTTGCAATGTTGTCACAGATTTCTCCATGGCAAAATAGTCACATATCGTTATTGCACAATTTATAGTACAGGTTATTATGTGCACATCAACTCTCTACATAATAACAGTGTCTTCACTGCAACTTGCTCAACACATTTAAAATTATGAATACAATTTACAAAATCTTTTAACAATATACTTTTAAAAGTATCCTGAGGATATTACAAAATTCATTTTACCAGCCCTTCATTTCTTTGCTTCATTTGACTCTTTAGTTTCCAAGATAATAGCTTTCCATATTTTGTTACATAAAAATGTTCTCTTAATATTCCTATTAAAATATATTTAAGCTAAATAGTATATAATTGTCCCTTAAACTCTTAGTCCCATCTGCCTCCAGTCTTCTTGGTTAAAATCAAGTATTATCAAGTTTTCTATAATTCTGAATCAGAAAAGGTATAGCACAAAACAGACAGAAATAGGGTTAGCACATTTAAGTTAAAAGCATTGTGCATTTTTAATATTTTGGTCATATTTTATAATAAAATAATATATTTTGGCAAAAAATAAAATATAAGGCTTAGTTTATTATCTTTTAATGGTAGATCTGGCAGGTATTTTACATTTGTAAATACTATCTATTTAATTTGACTGTTTTCACATTTGTTTCTAAAAACACTGCTATAAGGTTTTCAGAACTTTGAGACTAAAAGCACCTAAAAACTAAGAAATAAAATAAAATAAAATTTAAGTAAAATGTATGGTGCCTAGAAATCCTTTGACAAATTTATAAGCTTAAGTATCTCATATATGCCAACACAGAATCATTATTGCCTGCTAAGTCTTATCTGACTCAATGTAATCTTTAAAATAATAATCTTGGAAGTTTTCCTGAAATTTATTTGAAAATTAGGATGGGAATTCAAAAATTAAAAAAAAAAAAGGTGAAAAAAACAGTTGCAGAAAAAGTTGTTATTCTGGTGGCAGTAGTTGTTATGGCACAAAAACAAATGAAAAGACTTGTAGTTTTCATATATATATATATATATATATATATATATATACACACACACACACACACACATATATACACATATACACACACACACACAAAGTTCAAATAAGATGTATAAGATACATTACATATATATACACGACCACACACACACAACTTGGGGTCCAGAGGGGAAACTGATGAAAACTTTATGTAACGAGGCATTTGGCTCACCTGTCACTAAAGTCCCAAAGACAGTGTTAATGGAGATGTTCACTATTTTTTGATTCTTACCCAAATATCAATCTATCATTAATTAAGAGAGGAGTGTGAGATGTGTAAGTTTGAAAAAGGCAGTGAGAGTGTGGTGAATTAAGTGATGACTGATGTGCAACTGCCTTTACATAAAGGGTATTTTTACTGTGAAACAAATTCATGCAGAGATATCTGCAGAAGAATTTATCAACAACAAGAAAACAAAACTCCTTTAACACTATGATATACTCACTACACTATAAATATGTATTATTACAGCATTACTTATACATTCTACTTTAGGCAATGTAGTCTAATTTTGAATGACCTTATTAATTTTTAAGGCATCAGTGCATCAAGGGCAAAGCTCCATAAAATAAATATGAAAACAAGAAAGCATTAGCTTATCTGTGGCATAGAGACTGATCACTGTACATCATATGTGTTGGCCACTTCATGGAATAGGTAATAAATTATACATCTTATCGTTAAAATGTTACAGCATGAATTTCACATCATTTTTCAACACTTCATTTAATGGGCTAAACTGATCTGGCAGTATTCTCATTTTCATTGTTCCATCAGCTCCACATGAAAAAATGTGATTTGCAGGCCCTGTCTCAATTTGCATCACTCCAGTTCCAATATTTCTGAAAATGGATTGCCGAGCATGTTCATTGATAAAAGTGTGGAGAAGACTAAAGGTAGAGAGACTCCAAATCTGAAATATATAAGAACAAAATAAAAATTGGGGTTGACGATTACCATAAAAATCCAAACAAAAGATTCACGTCTGTTTTCCTGCACAAATAAGGAATTTCTAAAACAAAAATGGAGAAAAATCTGTGTAGGCTTACAGTCATAACATTTTGATTCTGTATATGGTGTTACAATTTTCCAAAGCTCTTTGATATTATCACATTCTTCAAAAATCAATCCAGTAAGAGAGGAGGTACTTTAAACCGTTCGTTGGAGACGAGAAAACTTAGGTACAAGGAGGTTAGGTGTACAATGCAACAGAAACTTGTAATGTTATAGGAACTACAATCAAGATTTCCTATCTCTCAGCGAAGTTTCTGTTGTGTAGTTGTATAGTGGGGTAATTCTTTCCCCATAATATACAGTACCCACCAGGGGATCAGAACTGCTGGAAAGAGAAAAATACCAAACACCTAGAGGCCTTCAGACCAGTCAAAACTATATTCCAGCTGCAAGATGAATTATTACAACTTTCTGATGTTTTGACATCACATTTAAAAAAAATATTTCTTTCTTTTCCCTAAGAAATTCATTAATTCATATTACTCTAGACATGATTGTTAAATTGTAAGTCCTGAATACTACCTGGTATACTATGAAATCTTATAACTTAATTAAATAATAAACCTCAGAATGAAAGTACAAACTAATCTAAATAACTAATCTAAAATATAGTATGACTTATTCTAAACTGAGGGCAGTTTAAATAAGAAACTAGCTTCAAACTGGAAAAAAAAAAAGAATTCTGTATGGAAGCTGGTGTATATATTTAAGAAAAACCTTTTTGAAATTCTTCAATTTCTTCTGGCTGAGAATTATGAAAACAATATGGAAGTTCTAACAAAGCAGTCCAACTTACCTGTACTAAGTACTCAGTAGCACTTAAATTAATGGATTCTAAGAAACTAGACTCCTCCAGTGGGTTGCTGACCACTAGAGTAACGTAGGGACTAGTCTTATCCCTGCAGATCCTTCTGAGTGTAGCCAGAGAACCTGCCATCAAAACCACTATTTCTGTGTTCCAAAAATGCACATTCCTGAGCCTTGGACTTACCAGATGGGTATTTTTGGGATAGGACCTAATAACAGTATTTGTGGAGTGGGATGCATTTTTAACAAGGTGCTTAACATTCAAACTTCTAAGTTTGAAGCACAGTGGAGTTTGAGAAGGACTGTTACAGGTAGAGCTTATCCAGGTACATCAGAATTCTTGAATCAGGCACTGAGTTGTTGGATGCTGATACTATGAATGACAAAATGGGGAGAAATTTGGGATAAGGGAAAATGTCAGTATATCTCACAGCCCCTGAAACTGAATTCAGTAACTCTGAATATGGAGTCAAGACTAATTCTAATGTCTGAAATATGTTCATATCCATGGAAAATCCAGTTCTTTCGCGTGCATTAGTTAAGCATATTTGAAAACAACTGAAAAACAGGCATTTTTCAAGTTAAATATTATTTTATTTCATTCATTAAAAGATTTATTAAATAGCAATTAACCTTGTTGACTACAAAGGAATTAATATTTCTATTATTTAAAGAGACTGGTGTCATCAATATGATTAAAGATCTAAGGTTTCTAAAGATTTCTTTTCATATTGTAATAGATATTGTGGCATTACTGTATTTACCTTTATGTTGCCCTCAGCAGATCCTGTAACAAAGTACTCTTCAGTTGGATCAATAGCAATGGCTTTAACAGGAGAATCATGGCTCTGGAAAAGCTGCCTCTGCTGTCGTTGCCGAAGGTCAAAAACACATGTATAGCCTTTTCTGCCACCTGATATTAGTAGCTGATGTTTTGGAGCATATGCTAAAACAGTGGCTCCACTATCATGACAAGTAAAAGCTGGAAAAAAAAAAGTAAAAACTATTTAATAGTATAAGAAACAGACTTCTGGCTTTTGGCCAGCCAAGGTAGAATGATAGATTAGATTTGCCATCCTGCCTAAAACAATTAAAATATCAAATGATATATAGGAAACAATGGTTTGAGACACCGGTCACTAAGTAATGAAGAATGATCTTTGCAAAATGGGAAACAAACTGGGTGACCAACATAACTGCCCCAGCTTATTGCCTATAGAGTATTTTCTGGCCATGGCATAAGAAAGGGGAACCCAAGTTGATCTGGGTTCCTATTTCCACCAGCCATACTGGGAAAAAACCCTCATAATTCACAAGGCATCGTATAGAGTACTGAGAAGGGTACTGCCTCAATAGAGGGGCAAAATTAGCCCTGTACCAAATACGGCTTTTAACACAGCTGTTTTCATCATCCCAGAAAGTTCCCTCATGCCTCTCCCTCAAAGGCAATCGCTATCCTGACTTCTATCCAATTGGTTTCGCCAATTCTTGAACTTCACATAAATGGAATTTTATAGTATATATTCTTTTGTGCCTGCTTCTTTTTCTTTAACATAACATTTTAGATGTGTCTCACGTATCAGTAGGTCATGCTTTTAAATTCTGAATAGTATTCTATTACATAAATATACCACGTTATCCTGTTGGACATTTGTGTTGTTTCCAGTTTTTGGCTACTATAAATAAAGCTGCTAAGAACATTCCTAATACCAGTCTATTTGTGGACATGTGTTTTCATTTTTCTTGGATACATATGTAAAACTATATACTGCTGGGTCACGCTACATGCATGTTTAACTTCACTAAGAAATTGCTAAACAGTTTTCCAAAGCAGTTGTACTGTTTTATACTTTTATCAGCAAATCATGAGGGTTCCAGTTTCTCCATATCCTCACCAACACTTGGTAGTCTAGAACCTTTAATTTTTGCCATTTCAGTATACAGAGTAGTATGATAAATTATGGTGAATTTAGTTTGCATTTCCCTGATGACTACTGATGTTGAGCATCTTTTATATGCTTATTTGCTATTGAGAAAAACGGTAATTTTAAAAAATCTTGAATATATCATTTCTTTAATAGATTGTGCTTTTGGTGTTGTATCTAAATCTCATTACCAAACCCGAGGTCACCAAGATTTTCTCCTATATTTCCTTCTAGAAGTATTACAGTTTTCTTTTTACATGTTTTACATGAGTCATTTTGAGTAAATTTTTGTGAAAGGGGTAAGGTTTGTACCTATGTTCATTATTCCACATATAAGCACCCAATTGTTATTAGCACTTTTTGTTGAAAGACTATCTGTTTCCACTGAATTATCTTTGTGCCATTATTAGCAATGAGTCTACTATTTATGTGTGGGTCTATTTCTGGGCTCTCTAATCTGTGTCTATTCTTCAGCCAGTACCACAATGGCTTGATTACTGTAGCTTTATAGTGAGTCCTGAAATCAGGTAATGTGAGTTCTCCAAGTTTGTTTTTATTCAGTATGCATTATTCTAGGTCTCTTGCCTCTCTACATAAACTTTAGAACCAGTTTGTTGATATATACAAAACAGATTGCTGGGGGTTTAATTAGAATTCCACTGAATCTATAAAGTTGTGAGGAAGTAACATCCTAACAATATCAAGTTTTACAATCTGTGAACATGATGAAAATTTATTTAGATCTTTTTTTCTTTTACTTTTTTTGTAGCTTTTCCCAACAGATGCTATACATATTTCGATTTATGCTTCAGTATTTCATTATTTTGGGTGCTATTTTAAATGGTAATATTTTTTTTTAATTTCAAATTCCAATTGTTCATTGTTGATAAAGGAATGCAACTAATTTTAGTATAATGACCTGGTATCCTGTGACATTACTGTGCTTACACATCAGTTCCAGCAGTTTTTTTTCTGTATTCTTTGGGATTTTCTACACCATCATGTAATCTGTGCATAAACAGTTTTATTTCTTCCCTTCCAATATGGATAACTTTTACTTCCTTTTCTTGTCTTATTGCTTTATTTAGAACTTCAAGTACAAAGTTGAGTAAGAGTGGTGTGAGGGGATATAATACTGTAACTGATGTTCGGACCTGTGCTATCAGATTCAAAGCAAAAACAAATGATTTTTATATTATCTATGTTCCACTGTCCTTCATTAAAGTACGGTGAAGAGTTAAGTACATATACAGCATTTTTTCTTCTTTTAAACTTTGCCACCATGGTCAAAAATAAACCTCACAGGCTACTAAGTGTGTCATTAAAAAAAAAAAATCCATTTAAAAATCACTTTTACTTTATTAGTTTGTGATTCATAAAATGCTTTCAAAACTTACCATGGACTAAACTGTTGGCAGGTGCTACAAGAGTGTCCCACAAACATATGTTTCTGGAAAAAAAAAAAGATTATTGAATGACATAAGAAGTTAACAGAATAAAAATAAATATGTCTCACATTATACAATGATAAAGATATCAACACAGAAAGAATATTATACTTGTTAACATATATGCACCCAATACAGGAGCACCTAAATATATAAAGCAAATACTAATAGACATAAAGGGAGAAATAGACAATAATACAGTAATAGCAGGGGATTTTAACACCCCCCCCAACATCAATGAACAGATCATCCAGAGAGAAAGTAAGGTAATAGTGGTGTTAAGTGACACAATAGACCAGCTGAACTTAAATGATATGTACAGAATATTACACCCCAAAACAGCAGAATGCACATTCTTTTCAAGCACACATGGAATGTTCTCCAGAACATATTACATACTAGGTCACAAAATAAGCCTCAACAAATTTAAGAGCATAGAAATTGTATCAAGCATTTTTTTCTGACCACAATAGTATGAAGCTAAAAATTAACTCCAGAAAGAAGAATGGAAAAAAACCCCAAACACATGGAGACTAAACAACATGCTACTAAAAAACCAATGGGTCAATGACAAAATCAAAGAGGAAGTCAAAAAAGATCTTGAGACAATTGTAAATGGAAACAGAACAACCCAAAATCTATGGGATGAAGCAAAAGCAATTCTAAGAGAGAAGTTCATAGCAATACAGGCCTTCTCAAATAAACAACACAGCCTACCACTTACCACCTAAAAGAATTAGAAAAAGAACAAACAAAGCCCAAAGTCAGCAGAAGGAAGAAAATAATTAAGATCAGAGAGGAAATAAACAAAATAGAGATTTAAAAAAAAAAAACAAAAACAATCAATGAAAGCAAGAGCTGATTTTTTGAAAAGAAAACAAAATTGACAAACCTTTATCCAGCGCATCAAGAAGAAGAGAGAAGACCCAAATAAACAAAATAAAAAGTGAAAGAGGAGAAATAACAACCGATACGAAAGAGATACAAAGAACTATAATACTATTAACAGTTATATGCCAACAAATTGGACAACCTAGGAGAAATGGACAATTTTCTAGAAACATACAGCCTGCCAAGAATGAGTCAAGAAGAAACAGAAAGTTTGAACAGACTGATCACAAGAAACGAAAATGAATCTGTAAGGGAAAAAAAAAACCATCAAAACCCAACTGTCAGGAAACAAAAGTCCAGGACCAGACAGGGGAATTCTACGAAACATATGAAGAACAAACACTTATCCTTCTTAAACCATTCCAAAAAAACTGAAGAGGAGGGAACACTCCCAAATTCATTCTACAAGGCCACCATTACCCTGATACCAAAACCAAACAAAGACACTACAAAAAAAGAAAATTACAGGCCAATATCTTTGATAACTACAAATACAAAAATCCTCAACAAAATATATTAGCAAACTGAATCCAACAATACATAAAAAGCATCATACACCATGATCAAGTTGGATTTATTCTGGGGTCACAAGGATAGTTCAACATTTGCAAATCAATAAATGTAATACATCACATTAACAAAAGGAAAGATAAAAATCATATGATCATCTCAAAATACACAAAAAAACTGTCTACTGAGATGTCCATTCATGATAAAAACTTTCATCAAAGTGTGTATAGAGAGAACATTCCTCAACATAATGAAGGTCATTTAAGACAAATCCACAGCCAACATCATACTCAACAGTGAAAAGCTGAAAGCCTGCCCACTAAATTCAGAAACAAGACAAGGATGTCCACTCTCTCCACTTTATTCAACATGGTACTGGAAGTCCTAGCCACAGCAATCAGACAAGAAAAAGAAATAAAAGGTATCCAAATTGGAAGAGAAGGGGACTTCCCTGTTGGTCCAGTGGGTAAGACTCCATGTTCTCAATGTAGGGGGCCTGGGTTTGATCTCTGGTCAGGGAACTAGATAGTGCACACATGCCGCAACTAAGAGTCCACATGCCGCAACTAAGAAGTCCACATGCCGCAAATAAAGATCCCGCATGCCACAACTAAGAAGTCTGCATGACGCAACTAAGAAGTCCACATGCCGCAAATAAAGATCCCGCATGCTGCAGCTAAGACTCGGTGAAGCCAAAGTAAACAAATAATTTTTTTTAAATTAAAAAAAAAACAAATTGGAAGGGAAGAAGTAAAACTGTCACTATTTGCAGATGACATGATACTTTGGATAGAAAACCCTGAAGTCTTCACCCCCCAAATTTAGAACTAATAAATGAATTCAGCAAGGGTGCAGGATACAAGATCAATATTTTAAAAATCTGCATTTTTATACACTAATAATGAAATATGAGAAAAAGAAAGTAAAACACAACCTGTTTAAGATCACATCAATGAGAATAAATACCTAGGAATAAACTTAACCAAGGAGGTGAAAGACCTATACTCTGAAATATAAAACACTGATTAAGGAAACTGAAGATAATACAAAGAAATGGAAAGGTATCTTGTGCTGTCAGACTGGAAGATTAATATTGTTAAATTGGCCACACTACTCAAAGCAATCTACAGATTTAATGCAATCGCCATCAAAATACCCATGGCATTTTTCACAGAACTAGAACAAAATAATCCTAAAACTCAACACGGAATCACAAAAGACCCTGAATTGCCAAAGCAATGTTGAGAAAAAAGAATAGAGCTGGAAGAATCACACTCCCTGACTTCAGACTATACTACATAGCTACAGTAATCAAAACAGTGTGGTACTGCCACAAGAACAGACACATAGATCAATGGAACAGAACAGAGACCCCAGAAATAAACCCAAGCATTTATGGTCAGTTAATCTATGACAAAGATGGCAAGAATATACAATGGAGAAAGGACAGACTCTTCAACAAGTGGTGGTGGAAAAACTTGACAGCCACATATAAAATAATGAGATTAGAACATTTCTGTTCACCATATACAAAAATAAACTCAAAATGGTTTAAAGACCTAAATGTAAGAATGGAAAACCATAAACCTCCTAGAAGAGAACATAGGCAATACACTCTTTGACAAAAATTGTAGCAATATTTTCTTAGATCAGTCTCCTAAGGCAAAAGAAATAAAAGCAGAAATAAACAAATGGGACCTAATTAAACATAAAGCTTTTGCACAGCAAAGGAAATCATCAACAAAACGAAAAGACAACCTACTGAATGGGAGAAAATATTTGCAAATGATGATTGACAAGCGGTTAAAACCTAAAATATACATACAGTTCATACAACTCAATATAAAAAAAAACTCAATAAAAAAATGGGCAGAAGATCTGAATAGACAATTTCCCAAGGAAGACATACAGATGCCCAACAGGCACATGAAAAGATTCTCAACATCACTCACTATTAGAGAAATGCAAATCAAAACAACAATGAGTTATCACCTCACACCAGTCAGAATGGCCATCATCAAAAAAATCTACAAACAATAAATGCTGGAGACAAGTGTAGAGAAAATGGAACCCTTGTACACTGTTGGTGGAAATGTAGATTGGTGCAACCACTGTGGAAAACAGTATGGAGGTTCCTCAAAAAACTAAAAATAGAACTACCATATGATCCAGCAATTCTACTCCTTGGGTACATATCTGGAAAAAATGAAAATACTAATTTAAAAAGATACATGCATCCAAATGTTCACAGCAGCACTATTTACAATAGCCAAGACATGGAAGCAACCCAAGAGCCCATCAACAGATGACTGGATTAAGATGTCACACACACACACACACACACACACACACACACACACACTAAAATACTACTCAGCCATGAAAAAGAATGAAATACTGCCATTTGCAGCAATGTAGATGGACCTAGAGAATATCATGCTAAGTGAAATAAATCAGACAGAAAAAGACAAATACTATATAATATAACTTACATGTGGAATCTAAAAACAGAGACAAATGACTGTATATACAAAACAGAAATAGACTCACAGATATAGAAACAAACTTGTGGTTACCAAAGAGGGGAAGACGGGTGAGTGACATATTAGGAATTAGGAATTAATAGATAAAAACTACTATATATAAAATAGATAAGCAACAAGGATATACTGTATAGCATAGGGAATTGTAACAATTATCTTGTAATAACCTATAATGAAGTATAATCTGCAAAAATACTGAATCACCATGCTGTATACCTGTAACTAATATAATGTTGTAAATCAAGTATACTTCAATGAAAAAAAGCAATATGTCTCATTATAGCTCGCTTGAACCTTGCTCACACAGAAAGTTCTTAAATTTATAAAGCATCGAATACAAGTAACCAATATATTTATGTATGATTAATTTTTAGACAAAAATTTAAAAAACTAATAGCTTCCCAAACTGAATAACTTTAGATTAACATGTAATTACAAGGAGTACTATATGAAGTCTGAATATGGAAACCACTTCTTGTATTCACTGATTTTCTAATCTAATAGTTCGACTCACATACATAAGTAGCAGGACACACCGAATTTTCTTGAGTACAGAGAAAACTTATTCCTACTACAAAAGGGAGCAGCTTCTACTCCATTCTGTGAGTTACAAAGGAGGCACAGATGTGTATAAGAATTTCTATGAAAAATGGGCTGAAAACTCCATATTCCTAAAATTCCCACTTTGAGTGTAAAGTGAGGCCTCAGGACAAACACAAAAGCTCAGCAACCTCAGAAGGCCTTAATCACAGAACTCAGGTGTAGGAGGGAAGTAAAAAGTGTGCCTGGACATGGAGGGAGGAGACTTTTTTTTGCATATTTAAGCTATTTGGGGAGATGGGGATGGGCTGTCACTTACTAGTTATTATACAACTCAGCTTCTTGTGTTCTTACTGTGAAACATTGATAATGCGATATAATAAAGCTGTGGCAAGAGTTTAACTAAGTAGCACGGCCAATAAATAATATTCTTTTTTTTTTTTGGCCTCAAGCTTTCTTAACACATAGCAAATAATATGGAGAAAAACTCTACCAACAATCAAATTCTTTTATCCTATACTAAAGTCTTAACGTTAGAATACTAAAAATCCAGAAGGAAGGGACTTTGTCTTTAATGTCACCAGAATTTCCTTAGCTTTACAATTAAAACACTAAAAAAGCTCTAAGAAACAAGTCTCTTTAAATAAAAATATTTAAAGGTGTAATTATGACATTATTGAGATATAAGGACATTAAGCAATTAAAAAATAAAGCTTAGCTATACATACACAGACTTCAATTTCAGTTATAATCTCTTACCTATTGTCAGTTGAAAGACCAGCTGTAGCTATCAGAGAGGAGGAACTAACGAAGACAAAATCATTGGCTGTTTTGTTATGACACTGCCAAGTCTGGAATGGTTATAAACAACACATGTTTATTGCTGTCACAAACAATTTTATAAGCAGGTAGATGTATTAATCAAAAAACGATCATGTAATTTGTGGCTTGCTTAAATCCTTGTGTTCTTTCCCCCACAGATTTTAGAAAAGTTGCAAGAGTAATAGAGAACTCTCATATACCCTTTACCCCGATTCACCAATGTTTACCATTTTGGCACATTTGTTTTGCCTTTTCTTCTCTTTCACACACACACACACACACACACACACACACACACACACAAACTTTCCCTGAACCATTTAAATAAGATGCATACGTTATGACCTTTTATGGCCTCCGCTTTTGTTCAACCAAAAGTTCAAAGGGAAACAAAAGAAGTTAAGTTCAAACATTTTTCTTAGAATACTTGTGAAAATTTTTGTCTCAGAAAACAAAAACTAGCATTTTAGATGATCTCAGACTGAATTATTTATTTTCAGAAATATTTAAGCTTTCAAATACTTTTTCAAATATGTGAATAAAAACATATTACTAATAGTCAACAAATTAGAAAATTTACAATGTTTCTCAATATTCCATCAAACAATAACAAACTACTATAAGAGGTTTAGTCAGTTATAAAGGCTTCCAAGTTATGTCTGTTCAGATGTTTCTCTTCAATAAAAAATAAAATTTATAATATGTCAAAATCATCATATGAAAAAGTTTTCCTGTGAGTCACTTCCCCATTGCCCCCAACCACCACTGCAGCTGGGCTAGATGATATGTCTTTAAAACAAAATCTACTTTAATTCCCAAAAGCAAATAATGTTCATTTTTAATCCAATTTGTCTTTTTAGAAGTTTTAAAACAAAGGCAGTCCCCTAAGAAACATAAACCTGTACAGTTGACCCTTGAACGACACAGGTTTGAACTGCATGGGTCCACTGATACACAGATTTTTTTCAATAAATACATACTACAGTACTACATGATCCAAGGTTAGTTGAATCTGTGGATGCAGGACCATGGATATGGAGGAGTGACTGCAAAGTTATATGCAGATTTTCAACTTGGGGGGGTGAGGTGTCCAGTGTCCCTAACCCCTGTGTTGTTCAAGGCCCACCTGTACATTTAATCTGCTGCCTGAATGAAAATATGAGGAAAAATAAATATTCTTTCAAGGTACCCTCACCAACACTCCCTTGCTTGCTTTCACTTAGACCAGTACTTTATTCTAGCATTTAACCTTGGATGAATTACTGGAATTTTAACCCATATTCTTAATTTTTTTCTTGATAGATATTACTTAGTCTTATAAAGGGCTTCACTAAAGAATCCATCAAATATAAATTCAGTGTTCTATGAAGCTGCACAAGGTTCACTGAACCTGTGTGGTCCTGAATAGAGATGCATCTTTTTTTTTTTTTAAGAGATGGGCAAGAAAATAGCACCAGCTATAGGATACCCTTTCTACTTTGTTCATAAGGGATAATAACTGCAGAAAAACAACCAAATGCACTGGTCTGTTGATCATTCTTTTTAGGTATCATAGCCACTGCCATTTAGTGAGGCTAGAAAAGGGCTTGAGTAACTCATGGGTCTCCAGAGTTACCATGTTGGTTCTATATAGGTTTCTTTTTTTTTTAACATCTTTTTATTTTATTTATCCCTTGACTAATCATTGCATTTTTAATTAATTTTACTACTTTGGTCTTTATCGAGTGACTAATCCACGAGCTTTATTATTTATTTACATTTTCTGGTGAGATTTTTTTACTTTTCTTATGTTTTCTTTTTTTTTTCTTCCTTTCAGTTTTGAGAAATGATTAACATGCAGCACTGCATAAGTTTAAATAAGGAGTACAGCATAATGTTCTGGCTTACATACATCATGAAATAAGTTTAGTAACATCCATCACCTCACATAGATATAAAATGAAAGAAAAAATATTTTTCCTTATTCTGAAAATGCTTAGAATTTACTCTCTTAACAACTTTCATATATAACATGTAGCCGTGTTAATTATGTTAATCATGTTGTACATTACATACCCAGTACTTACTTACCTTTTACCTGGAAGTTTGTACCTTCTGACTGCCTCCATCCAATTTCCCCTCTCCACCCCTGCCTCTGAGTAACCACACATCTGATCTCCCCTTGCCATCAGAAACAGGTACTTTCATACAGGTTTATTCTCCAAGTTACCAGAGACTAAGGATTTTTATACCTCACAGTGTGATTTTCAACACAATACAAGGACAGAAACTTATAGTAAAGTGATTGAATACACAGGACTAGACAGATTTTATATTTTGGCTTTGATATTTCTTGCAAGTATATATTCTTGGTTTCTTTAAAATAAAAATTCAAAAAATTTTAAAGGTAGGAATTCTTGGCTTACCAGGTATGGCTTAGGCATACTTCCAGTAACTGGACAACATTTCCAGTTTGTTTGATACAAACTTAAATATCCATCAGCATCAACTATTCCAAACTTAGAGAAAAAAAATATTTAAAAGTATTTAATACAAATAAAAAAGCACATTATTTACCCTTACCCTCACTGTGAATCTCATATTTTAACTCTTAAACATTTGACTGATAAGTTGCTTGACTTTTCACTTCACCTATGCATGGATCTAGTCCAGAAAAACATTTAGCTATTGCTGTAAAAAATTCCAGGGTGGATATAAAGGAAACTAACATCAGACACTCAATTTATTATACTAACCGACAGCACAGTCTGTATATTCTCTGTAAATACTCCAAAAATAGAATACTGGATTTACACATTAAGCCATGTGACAAAGTTTTAGCGTATATAAGATAAAAAAACTGTTCATCTTAAAAAAGACAAAGTAAGGACTTCCAGAGATATACAACAAGAAAAACATGTAAACAACAGCAGAAAATGAAACAAAGTTTATCACAGTAAAATAATTCCACTATGGAAACTCAGAGCATTTTGACTGGAAAGATGACAAAATAATCCAGTAAGGGAGTATATGATACAGATCTTAAAATAAATGTCTAATTCGGACTCCTGCCCTCTCCCATCTACAGATATAACAACTATTAACAATTTGATAGTGTTCCCTTTCAGATTTGTTCTATGAATATTCAAACATTCATACATACAAGGATACAAGGTTTTTTAAAAATTATGACGATAATATACAGTTCTACAGTTACATTTTTTACTTATTATAGCCATTTTTTCACATTGGTATCTATAAATCTACCTCATTCTTGTGCTGTGCAGTATTACACTATATAGTTGCATTGTAACTTTTTAAAGCTTTTCCTTATAGAATTTCCAATTTTTCCTATAATAAAAAGTACTGTTTTGAACATTCTTGCATATACACCTCTGAGTATTTATATAGGACAGACATCTAGAAAAGAAAAAGCTCTGTCAAAGGGCATCATTTAAAATTGGTAGGTGAAGCCAAAATTAAATCCTAAGTGGTAATATCAATTTACACACCCATTTTTCTTACACATTAGTCAACACTGCGTACTACAAAATTATATTTGTTGATTATCAGAAATAAAGTCTCATTTTAATGTGCATTTCTTCAGTTATTAGTGAGGGTTATTGGCCATGCATAGGGTTTTGTTTTTTGTTCTTTTGGTAAATTGTTCATTCTTTGTCTTCTTTTTCATTGTCTTCTTACAAAACTGACTGATAGGACTAATAGTAGGAATATTAATCCATTGTTTACTATTTTTGTTACAGATATTTTTCTGATGTTTATCCTTTCTGTGGTTTATCCTATGTTTTCTAGAGTAGGTTTAGGTACGTTCTTCAGAAAGGGTATATGGAATGTGCTTATTCTCTGCATACTTAAAAATGTGTTTATTTTGCCACCAAATATAAATGACAGTTTGGATAGACATCAACCCCATTCCTTATCCATCAGAATTCTGTGAATACTGTTCTATTGTCTATTTGTAACCTCTATTTTTGAGGAGGCCAATGCCATTAATTTTAGATAGGGGGGTAGAGAGGTTGTAAGCAATCATTTTTACCCCTACTCCTTTCTAGAAGCTCTCTTTATCCTTCAGTTAAAAAAAACAAAAATCAAATAATCAGGCTGTGTCTAGGCATGTGCCGTTTCTCAATACTTCTGCTTAGTACTTGGTAGGCGCTTCTTTTTCTAAAATTCCATGTTTTGCTTTGGGGAAATTTTTATTTTATTATTCCTTTTAATATAATGTTTCTCTTCCATCACCTTTTTTCTTCTTCTGATATATCTTTTAAATTTCTTTTATAAATCCTGGGTCTAGTCTCTATTTACTTCTTGGATTATTTTCACCATGGAATAAATTCCAAATTTGTACCTCCCAGTCACAAACCTGATTTTCAAATACTTCCATTCTGCTATTTAGCCCTTGTAATCAGTAGTTCCTCTACTCCTAATTTTGGGGAATCATATGTTTTTAACTTCTAAAAATTCTTTACTGTTCTACTGCCTTTGGTTCATAAAATCCCGTTCTTGTTTTACAATGTAGGATCTTCCTAAATCCAAGGAATTATTCCTCACAGGTCATTTTTTTCTGCTAAATGCTCCCTTTTAGCCTCTTGGTTTTTCTGCAATGTCCAATGACTTTTGACAAAATGATCAGCATTACTGTGATATACTGTAGTATGAGGTATCTGTTCCAATTACTCCAGTAGGCTTCCCTACTAAGGGAGATAGCACGCTTAGGTGTCATGCTCTTGGGCACCATCATGGCTAAGGTGAATCAACAGTAAGCTGACTGCCTGTCAAAGAGACTTGGGAAGACAATAAGGAAGTTTGTTGTGACTTAAAATAGCCTATATAGAAGGTTGTAGTGAGTGTAAAATCTATAAAATAACTCTGAGTGTAGAAGGACTTGAATGCCACACTAAAGAATATGGGCTTTTGGATAAAATGAGGAGGCTGCAGGTTCTTGAAAAGGACAATATGATCTCACCTATAGTGTAGTTATATAATTATGTTATTTGTTCTTTTTTCTTTTATGGCTACACCGCACAGCTTGTGGAATCTTAGTTCCCGAAGCAGGGATCAAACCCGCGCCCTCGGCACTGAAAGCACGTGAATCCTAACCACTGAACCACCAGGGAATTCCCTATGCTATTTGTTATATAACTTTGTTGACAACATGAAGAATGCATTAGAGAGACAGGGTCGAAGTACAGAGATTAGTTAGGAACAATGTAACATTGACAAACCAAAGTAGAAAAATATGAGCACGTTAAGTGGTATGGATAGGTTATACAGCTGGAAGTACAGTAGAATTCTAAAGGCTTTTAGATTAAATCCCCTTAATTTCCCATTAAGGAGCAAAGAATGTTGCTAATTGGTATTAAGAAATTATAAGCTCTCAATTTTGTTTCATAACTACATGAAAAATTATCACTGACTTCTGTGAAATGATAAGAGCCATCTGATAAATGTGGTAGGCAAAAAGGTTGCAGCACACCATGACACAAGTAACACGTAAGGAGGGTGGAAGGTTTGGAGGTTGAGAGAAAACCAAAGGCAAGATGAACCATCAGCTAGGGCCTGTGTGAATGTTTTTAGTGAAGCATGGCCCTGAAGACAAAGAGCAGGCCAATTTCCCCTTCAGTAGTTGTTTAAAGTGCTAGTAAGATAGGAGGAGCAGAGAGAGGCAGTTTGAGGAAAGGAGGATTACGGGAGGTGAAGCTGTTAAGAGCCAGGTTGGCAAACTTTTATTAAAAGGCCTATATAGTAAATATTTTAGGCTTGCCAGCTACAGTCTTTGTTCTCCTGAACTCTGTTGCAGTACTGGGAAAACAATCATAGAAAACAAATAATGAATGGGTTAGCTGTGTTCCAATATAACTTTATTTACAAAACAGGTGGCTAGGCCATAGTCTGTTAACACCCTGTTCTAGAGCAGTGCTTCTCAAAACTTTAATGTTGTGTACAAATCACAAGAGTATCTGGCTAAAATGCAGATGGTGATTTGATAGGTCTGGACTAGAGTCAATAACCTGCATTTCTAATCAACTCCCAGATGTTACTTACTACTTGGTACTTGACCATACTTTGAGTAGGTCCCAGAGGGTAAAGTAAGCAGATGTATTTAATAAAAAATGTGTAATATAAGATGGTCCTATAATCATTTGGTCCTTAAGCATCATATAAGAGAATTTTAATGGAAATGTATATAATGTCTTTCCAGGAAGAACCAAGTGAATTTAAGTTTTGAGAGGAATTTCTTTAAAAAGAATTCATGTAAGATGAATTAATACTTCACCATTAGCTCACTGAGCTGTTCTCTTCAGAAACCCAAATGAGTAATATTCATAAACCTTTAATGAAATCAAACCATTTTCCCTATTTATATTTTTATATACTACCTTATTTCCTTGATAGTTAAATCTCATTCTTGTAACTCTTGAATTGCCACCAGATCGGAAACAGGTTATTTGTTGAGAATGGCCCCATTCGAACATTCTCACACTTCCATCTTGAGCTCCTGTCAGATCTGCATTATAAGAGGGAAAAAATTGCAAATTTATTTCAGGAATCTTTGGCAAATTTATCTTTTAATCCAATGTGAAAATCTTTACGGAAGAAATACCTAAGAAATGAATCAGTCAATTCACATGAATTTACCTTTGTATGAAATTTCACTTGAATACTCTCAATCTTAAAAACAGATGATTACATGGTGTTCTTTCATCTGACAGAACATATCCTCACACAAAACAACAGAAGCAATTAAATCAGACCTCTATAAACTGTATTTCCTTTTGAAATTATCTCAGTTACGTTTTAACAGCCTTTAGTAGATAACGTTTATGATAAAGAATCAAATTCTTGGAGTTACTTAACTTTGTATGGTGACAGATGGTAACTAGACTTATCATGGTGATCATTTTGTAATGTATAAAAATACTGAATCAGTATGTTGTACACCTGAGATGAACACAACACTTTAATAAGTCAACTGTATTTAAAAAAAAAAAAAACTTGGGTTTTTTTTTTTCACACACACACACACACACACACACACACACACACTGTATTTTATTTTTACAAAAGATAAATAAACTGACACCAAGCATTGTAAAAGGAGCCTATTGTTGAACTAAATTACTATCTGTGAGACTTGTTCATGACATGAAAAAATATACTGTAAAAAAATTTCAGTGATTAATTTAATTAGCATTTAATTTTTCAAGTCTCTTATCTGCCAGTTACAGTAGTTCTTCTCTGAACAGAGAAAGTACTTACTGCAAGACAGAAGTTACATGATATTACCTAATAACTCTGAAAATAAGTCCATTAATTGCCTTTGAAGCTAGGGATTATTTTATTTAAATTTATGGGCTTGAGGTAGAGCCTATTTATAAACTAGTCACCTGTCATGATACATGCTTTGGGACAGAAATAATGAAATCCCTTCAATATTTCAGGAAACTTCTAAACTCTATTGTATAGAGTAAGAATAGATTTTAAACAATGCCAAATTTTCTTGCTGCAGGATTAATATTATTTAAGCTTTGTAAATAAAACATCTTTGACTCCTTCCTCTATATGCTTCATGATTGTTTTTAGTTCTTACTTTACATTAGACTTGTGGATAGAAAACATATACTTCTAGTGTTGAATAAATTTGATGTAGTGGAAACAGGCTAATTTTCAATATTATTTTATACCTCTAGCATAAGTAACAGAAGTTACCCTCTTCATCTTAAATATATGGTTCTCTTCAACCCTTTTATTAAACATTGGTATATAACTTTGATAATAGATGCTTATAGCACTTATTATAATTAGGTAGAAAAGAACACTGCTTTTGCCACTCCTATTTTATCAAAACATCTCTCATAAAAAAGGTGGTACAATTTTTTTATAGGTTATTAAATTGGAAGGACATGAGTACCTTTTAATTAACATGCACTATTTTCACTATTTTTGTTACTGTGTAGTAGGACAATTTGATGAAGGGCACTACTTAAAAATTGTATTTAAAAAAAACCTGGAATACACACATGCCAAAATGAATACTGATTCCAACCCACCAGTTAAAGTTGTCTCTATTATTTTTTCTCTGCTTCAATACTTCCAATAAATTCCCCATTAAATCTTTGTTAAAGGAAGAAAAACTTTTGAGATTCCTAGGAAGATTAACTAAAAATAAATATATCCTGCCTTAGAATGTAAGAATGTAGTAATAACCATTTCCTATACTTAATATTAGTGTATCTGATAAAAGACAAACTGACAAAATATTAATAAAATACAAACTGATTATGAGGAGTCTACAAGTGACCCAGATATGGTTCTGTTCTATGTAATAAAAAAGGGAGTGATCCAATTATTAAAACAATAATTATCAACTACAATTTAACATTGTGCAGAGTCCAGAAATGTTCAAAAATAAAATGTGATAACAGAAATATTTAGTCAAAATGCTAAAAATTTACATGTTAAGTTAGCCTTTCTCTATTAATTCAGGAAAATCACTTTTTCTATTTTTACCCAATTTTGAAGTGATTTTACTTGCTAGCAAACATTCCCTACAAAAAAAATTAAGTGCTGACTATCTTTCAATTGAAACTAAAAGTTTCCTTTAAATTCCTTAAAATAATGGCTAATTATTATCAACTTACAGTAAGGAAGAGATGGATGAGAAGTCATTCTTCTGACATTATTAATGGCTTTCTTAATCATCTGTTAACAAAGAAAAATCATTCTTTTACAGTTACAATAAAAAGTAGTATTAAAAATTTTAATTGTGACAGGAGATTCAAATAACATTTATTTATTTTTACATGATTCCATAACTATCGTAATGGGTGCTAAAAATACTAAACATGGTAACAGAAATGAAATTTAATAGCTCAGCTCTCTAACATTTAAGTGTACATACATTTTCTGCATCATTACCTAGTATCTAAGAACAAATTCACCTCAAGAATTTAGTCTTACCTCCTTTCTTGCCAATTCTTTTCTTATCCCATTAAATTTATTGGAACAATCCTGAATAGTATAAGGTTAAAAAGACAGGCAGAAGCATGTGAAAAAAAAAAAAAAAAGAGGTAAACAGAAAACTGTATAAATTTTTAACTGATAGTTTGGAACTATTTATTTACCCATTTTAAAATTATGCTTTGAATGATTTACATAGCCTGTCAAATAAGAGTAAACTAAATATGTGAAATTAAAGGGATAATTTTAATTTATAGACTATTTCCTACTTATAACTGTAACTATAGTTATAGGTTATCCTAAGTTTGTAGCACCAGTTCATGTATATTTTGTTGTTACTGTTCTTTTGGATTTTAAATTGTTCAATTAGCCTAAAGCTGTAAGTAAAGTGGGGATTTGGGAGGGAGGGAAGGATCTAGGCCAGCAGAATCAGTGAGGGATAGAAACACTGAAAGATATATATAGCTGCAGTTATACTCCAAAACAGCAGAAATTGGTCATAACTAGTATTCATTTTCATTAGCATTCATAATTTAATAAAATAATAGGATTAAGAAAATATTTGATCAAATTCTCTACACACAAAAAACAACCTTCTGAATGTTACTTCTGTTTAGTAAACTTCATGTTTAAATCCCTTGCCCCTCTTAATTTAGAAAAAGTCTAAAGATTCCTGTTCTTTCTTTTAATTATCATTTTTTTTCTGGTAAGAGCATCAAAGGAAAATCATGAGTAAAAAAATAAAAGAAAGTTAAATAAGTTTCTGAAAGCATATGTAGAATATTATAAGGGAAAGAAATCATTAATTATTTTAGAAGATCCATATAAAAAGGAACCACCTTATTATATTGGTGTCTTTTTCCTGAGGATGGAGTGGGATAATCCCAATACTTATGTTTACAAACCACAATGACCCCAACTAAAAAAGATGTCCTTCTAACATTTAAACAGGAAGAAAATTCAGTCCTAAGAGGAATAACAAAGGTAAATTTCCATATTATAATACTCTGGAGAATAAACAAATATTTTCTGAGCACCTACTAAATGTTCTACTTAGAGATCTATTCTACTTAGAGATCATCAATATATAAGGCAGGCATAACATAATCTCTCAAAGAGCTTGCATTGCAGAGGGTATAAAAAAAGACAACCAAATAATGAATAGATAATTTCCAAACTGATGATGAGATGATAAAATGGGATAATATGATGATCAAATGAGGTAACAGTGTGACTGGCAGTAGTGTAGGGAGGAGCAGATACCTTTGCTAAGGAAGCAAGGGAAATCTCTTGAGAATTTGAGTTGAGATCTGAACGGTAAACAAAAGAAGAGTATTTCAAGCAGAAAACAAGGTAAAGGCTCTGAGCTTGATGTGCTCAAGTGACAGAAAGAAGGCCAGTGTGACCAGAGGAAAGAGAATCAGGTGTGCAAACAAGGGAGATGCTGCTGCAGAGGCTGGCAGAGTTTAAATCACATAGGGCCTTAGAGGCCATGTTAAGGACTTGATTTAAAGCTGTACTGGGTAATCATGGGAGTGATAACCTGAATGATCTTTTAGAAAAAAGCAACTCTGCCTGCTGTGTATAAAACAGAGGGAGCAGTTTAGAAGCAGAGAGACCAGAAAGAAAGCCGTTACAGGAAGAATTGTATCATATTCTCTGAAAATGGAGTTGGAAAAAGTGCTTATTATTTCTTTTTGTATATTTTGTATAGTCTCTTTAAGTTCTTTAAAAGATAATAATATCAGTAGGTTTTACAAATGAATTTTAATGTATCTGTCCATTGGAAAAAATTTAACTATTAATGACCAACTCTTTTCTTTTGAATAATCACTAGATTGCTTTTCAAATTCTTAATACTTAAAACACTCCTACCTGCAATCAATGAGTGAAGGGGAATGGAGGGCTTTAACACAAGCGCTACCACAAATTTGAGATAGTGACCTGAGTTAAATTCCTTGACCTTTCTGGATCTCAAGCTTCATCTAAAGAATGGTAAGTAGGAGTAATTACAATAGCTACAACAGATATCTCAAACAATAATAAGGTTATATGAGTGATAAAAGAACTGCATTAAGTATAAAATATTATCAGGTATTATTAAAGATGACTGAGCCTTTATTTAAATAATTACCCTTACATAAACCACCTACTACCTAGAAAGCCATGGAAAGAACTGCTGGTGCTGGGTTTCTTTGGTTCTGTGTATCAATTCCTATACCCTAAGTGTCAACAAAGGAATCTCATGTGGGTATAAACATGGATCACATCTTAGGTAATCAGGGCTCAAGAAGATCCTCCATTACTACAGAAAAATTGTTTCAGTTCATCTGCATATTATATTTTGCTTAAATTTAAAAAAATTTATATCATTTTTATTTGTTCAAAAAAAGAAAAATTTATTTGTCTCAGCATCAACTAACAGTTATTAGTTGATAACCATTTAAAAATATTATCTAGGGCTTCCCTGGTGGCACAGTGGTTGAGAATCCCCCTTGCCGATGCAGGGGACACGGGTTCGTGCCCTGGTCTGGGAAGATCCCACATCCCGCGGAGCGGCTGGGCCCGTGAGCCATGGCCGCTGAGCCTGCGCATCCGGAGCCTGTACTGCGCAACGGGAGAGGCCACAACAGTAAGAGGCCCGTGTACCGCAATAAAAAAAAAAAAAAAAAAAATATTATCTAGACTAGGGGTTGGCAAACCTTTTTCGTAAAGAATTAGATAATAAATGTTTTGGATTCTATGGGCATATAGTCTGCTCAGATACTCAATCCTACCACTGTAATGTGAAAGCATCCATAAACAAAATATTAAAAAAATGAGTGTGGCTATGTTCCAATAAAACTTTATTTATAGACAATAAAATCTGAATTTCATATAATTTTCATGTGTCACAGAATACCATTCTTCTTTTTTTTCAACAGCTGAAAAATGCAAACACCATTCTTAGCATGTTGTCGATACAACAGGTAGTAGGCAGGATTTGACCCATAGGCCGTAGTTTGCTGAGGCCTAATTTGGTTCCAAATAATTATTACTTAAAATATAGCTCTTTGTATTTTCAATTATTTATTTAAAATAATTTTTGTTATCCTTTTCAAATGAAAACATATTATTCTTCGAATCAAAATTTATAATTTCCAACAAGTATGACTTATTTAAAAAATTAAGAATTAAAAAAAATATTTAGGGCTTCCCTGGTGGCGCAGTGCTTGAGTCCACCTGCCGATGCAGGGGACACAGGTTCGTGCCCCGGTCCCGGAAGATTCCACATGCCACAGAGTGGCTAGGCCCGTGAGCCATGGCCACTGAGCCTGCGCATCCGGAGCCTGTGCTCCGCAACGGGAGAGGCCACAACAGTGAGAGGCCCCCATACCACACACACAAAAAAATTTACATCATCTTTTATCTATTAAGTTAGAGAGAAAAACAGGACATTTATACACAAATATTTTTAACTTTACATACCACTGATGCTCCTCTGCCAGTCTGTGTACTACCAAGCCATGGCATGTTAATTGGAGTACCAGGATTGCTATGTGTGTATGGGGTTGTACCCTGCACAGCTGTTAAATCATCACGAGCATGTATAACCAAGAAATCTTCTGACCTACAAAGGAATATCAGCCAGAATGAAAGCAACCCATCAGTTCTTCATTTCTTCTGTTATACCTGAAAGCTCTAACATATGACTTTGTATTTCCCTTTAAAATTAATTTTCTTCAGCTCTTAACTCTCAACTTACAGACAATAATTTCGTATGTGAACAATTTCAGATCCCTTCACCTATTCTCTTCTATCCCTCGATTCCCTTCTTTAAAGCTCCAGCCACCCCTTCTTTACTCTTTAGCATATCAATTTCCACTTTGCTTACAATCTAGGACTATTCCTTTAAAAAATCATTTGAAAGGTATAGTTCTGTGGATTTCATTATTCGTATTGCAATGTCACCAAATAAAAACAAAGTATAAGGGTACCCTTTGGTTTCCATTTCTATATCATCATCTACCCAAGTATAGATCTGTGTAGCCAGAATTCCAGAAACATCTAGTTCTTGAACATCATGGCTTGAAGCAATTGCTATGCAGTTTCTATTCGCCTGAAAAATAAATCATACAGTACTGTTTCAATAAAAATGCGTAACATGTATATGTGCTACTTTTGAAAATGGAGACTACAAAACAGCCTCTAGAAATGATAACTTTAAGGTATAGAATAAATAGTATTTTCACAAATAAATATTTTAAATTAATTTTAATAAATAACTTTGAGTGAAATATCATCAGCTTGAGCTTGGAGATATGTTTATATTCTAAGAATTCCAGAGCATTCAACAGAAAGTCAGCTATAAATGGAAATGCACATGCCACTTCATTTCTTCTCCCAGCACTGTCTCTCTAGTCTACTAGAATGGTACAATCTCCTTAAGGTTTGCACAGTTCAGAAATGTGGAGTGAGATGTTGAACAATATAGGGGCCCTGGGAGGTAAGGAAAGGTAAGGGAGATAAGGAACTCCAAACTAAAGAAATAATGGTGAATTATTCAAATAAGATGGTATCACTTTCACCTAAAGCCTTTCAATCTTAGGCAAGACAAACAGAATTTGGGAAAGGGTCACAAAGAAGAGGTGAAGAAGAGTGAGGGAAGTATGTCAGAAAAAATCATAAATGAAAAGTTGGTCAGACTAAATGATAGAAAATTTTAAACATCTACAAATTTAAAACATGTATCTCTAAAACAGAAAATGAAAAGATATTGACAGCAAAAAGAAAACAGGATTAGTATTTCCATTATGTAAAATGCTAAATACAAACTAATAAGAAAAAACTGAGACCCCAGAGATATGTGGGAAAAGGATATTAACTAGACTGTTGGAAGGTCATTCTCCATGGGACTCTCCACTTTTGCATGTCTTGTGAGTTAGTCAATGACTGCCTTTGTTTCACAGTATTATTGCCAGGATGTCTATATAGCTATAGTCTCTCCCTCCAGATCAAAAGGCAGATAAGCTTAATGTACATTAGAAAAGATTTGGGTATCACTGGCCTTCTTGCTGTCACTTTGTGGGAACTGTACCTCAGGGAACCAGAGCAAAAATGCTAACATTCTAGTTTTTGCTATTAGTAATAAATTGTCCTTTGTCTCTGGTCTTGTGTCTTCTAACAGTATCCAATAAACTGTGAAAGTTAACTTGTTCCATTGAATACAGGGGAAAATCTCAGATCCTTCTTGACACAGATAATTCACAACTAAACAAATGGGGAAAAGTTCAATCTCGTCAGCATTTTAAATTACTGCAATTTAAAGCAAAGGATATTTCTTAGCTACAAATTTAGAAAGATGTAAAAACAATATATTTGAAGAAATAAAAATTAAACAAGTACATTCTTACAGAGTCAACAGGAGACTTTGTATATGACTGTTCATTACTATTTACTTATATAATATATCCAAGTAAGAGAAAAAAGCTAGTCTGTTTTATAGCACAAAATATTAAAATCTTATTTTCTTCAGGGGAAGGAAGTGACTTGTTGAGTGTAGATTATAACTTATATTTGTATTGTGTAATATGTATATATCATATTACATAGATATAACATCGTGAGAACTGCCTGGCTAAGGGGCTAATCCCAAACTTGCCTGCTATGGACAGAACTAGTCACTGTTAGGGAGAGTCTATGAGGAATATGAGACGAAGAACACAGGGAAAGATGAGGACAGAATGACAAAGGATCTATCTAGGTGAAATCAAAGAAAAGACAGACATAGGGAATTCCCCAGTGGTCCAGTGGGTAAGACTCTGTGCTTTCACTGCTGAGGGTGTGGGTTCAATCCCTGGTCAGGGAACTAAGATCCCACAAGCCGCACGGTGAGGGCAAAAAAAAAAGACAGACATAGCATAGGAAGATGAAGAATCAACTAGAAGTCCCTATACATTTTGCAGTAAGGCAATTAGGGAAGATAGGAGGGGAAAATGACTAAGATAAATTTCAACCTTGAACCACTGTACCGAAGGCTACCTCTTCTGTAAGTAGCTTATAGACACCTCTAAGGAGGATATTGAGTAAGAAAGCTAAGGAATACAAAGAAAACACTCTAGTTGGGCAGCTATTATAGCTGAAAGTCAAACAGGGAGAATTTCTGTGAGTCACATATAAGCTTAATTTTGACCTATACGAAGAATCACATTCAACATATTCATATAAAGAAAACAGGAAACATTTTCTTTGGATTAGCTGCATGTGTTGTATAAATTCTAAAGGCAGGGGACTTCCCTGACGGCCCAGTGGTTAATATTCTGTGCTTCCACTGCAAGGGGCATGGGTTCGATCCCTGGTCGGGGAACTAAGATCCCCCATGCCAAAAAATAAAAATAAAATAAATAAATTCTAAAGGCAACTGCATATATAAATACTTGAGACCTCTCTATGTGTAGTAATAAAACATTTTATCTGCTATATATCCAAGATCAAATAAATTATCAAACAATATAATCATTTTATAAAATAAAAAATGTACTCACATTGCAATTTAAGGAGTAGAAAGTAGCTCTGGGAAAGGGAAACACTGCTACTGAATAAACTGACAGAACAGGAGACATTCTCCAACTATGAATACTTAATCAAAGAAAAGAAAAATGTCTATGTACTTACTTTATTAACAGCAAAGGCAGTAATTATATCAGATTCCTTATGAATAATTCTTGCTTTACCTCCAGGATATCCCGAATCTGCTTCTACCTAAATGGAGGGAAAGAAAATACAAAAATACAGTGATTTTAGTAAATGAAAAAACATAATATATGTCAGTCTTTTATTTAATACTTGCATAAATTAAGAAACTTTTCAGATATTTCAAATCCAAAGGTACTATTTTACATGTTACTTACTTCTAAAACAAAATTTGGCAAGAGGAATTTACATCTTTTCAAATTTGCTTTTTCACATATAAAAAGATCATTGATATACAACTTCATTAACTGCTTATGTTCTTAAGCTGCAATAAGTTAACTTTAAGACATTCTAATTATTAACGTTAAGATAAGTTTACCGCGTTTCGTAGTATTATAATCCTTTGATATTTTAAATATTTTAACATTAAAAGGTCAGAAGGTAAATATCTTAGGTTTTGCAGACCAGTAAAGAATTATGTTGCATATTCTTTTTTAAAACAACCTTTCAAAAATATAAAAACCATTCTTAGCTCATGGCCTACAGAAGAACAAGTAGGACACAGCCAGCTGAATATATTTTACTCTTTGTCTAAAATAACTTTTAATTTATTAAAGGACCCTGAAATCCGGAAAGGCATAGTAATTTGCCCAAGTCAGTAATCATTTTAATAGCTGAATAAACCATAATTCAATATACTTTGGATAAGGGAAATATTATTTGACCTTTTGCTTACCCTACAGAAGGCATATACACCTTTCAACTCAGAAGAGAGTATCGTATAAAATCAACATTTACTAAAATAAACAGAGGTAAAATGAAGAGGCAATTGCTAAGAGTTGGAGATGTTACTTAATGTACTATTTTGTTTCATTTTATTTTATCTTCTCTAACCTTCAACCTTTAAAATGAATTATTATAAATTGTTTCACAACTCATTGTGCAGTGAAGTTATTAATTTGAAATCAGAAAACAAATTTACTTCCTGGAAAATTTAGATAAAATATCACCAATCCCCATCCATTGTTTGACCACAGAACTGAGTAGGGTGAGCAATATTTTTAAAAATGGCAACTAAGATGACAGTTCATTTGCAAAGTTGAAAGAGACATAATCAAACCAAAATAACCATTTGCAATCAAAACTCATAGTCACTGGATGTAAAGATGTCAAATATACTCTAATCTTAAATGCAACTGGATAACAAACATGAAAGAATTTCACTGCTCGTACCAGCATTTTGGTTGATTTGAGAGTCAACATCTTTTCTAAATAAAGTCTTAGTTCTGGTTGAGGTCCATCATCCAGTAAGAATGTCTAAGTCAAATTCTGTAATTTCATGACCAAAATCCCAACTTAAACACCTATCTGCCTGGTATCTAAAGTACACTAAATGTCCACTACTGGGTTTTGAAGAAATTGGAAATAAAGACAAATGATATTTCCATGGAATAGAGGGATATGCTATTTGCTGGTAATGAATAGGTGGGTGGAAATTTTCAGTTTCACCGGCAGCACTTCTTCAAACTTTACACTCACAGAGAGGAAAGCATGAACTTCATAAACGCTTCTTCACTGTGGGAATACATTCCTGTCCTTTCATTATCTAGATTTACTAAAACATTGTTTCTCAATAGTGCGGTCCCAAGAAGACCCGCATGAGAATCAATTAAAGGGGGTGGGGTGGCGTAGAAGGAATGGTGTTTGGCATCAAGAGTTTATGCATATTCAATTTTGAGAACAATCATAAGTTGCAGGAGATGAATTTGGAGAAGTAGGCAGAGTTTAGCTTGCACGGGGCCTTAAAAGCCATAATAAAGAATTCAGATTTTATTTTAAGGTTAGAAAACCATTGGAGGGTTTTGATAATTCTGGATGTTGTGGGACAAAACATAAGGGGTGTGAGACTGGCTGCCAGGAAACTAGTTAAGAAGCAACTACAGTAGCTGAAATAAGCGGCAGCGGTGTATCTGATTAGAGGAGTAGGAATGGTGGTACTGATTAAGTGGTTAGCATTAGGATAAATTTTGCCAGTGGGCTGAGACTACAGTAGTGAGTAAAAGAGAGGAAGTAAGGGTGACTCCCAGTTTTCAGACCGTTCTCAAAAAATGATACTGAGACAAAAGTGAAGGAAAGAATAGGTTTAGGTTGGGATTAGGGGAAGATAGAAAATTCTATGTTTTGACATTGAGGGGGAGGTAACTAATAGATTATATATGCAAGTCTGGACTTCATGAAATGAGCGGGGCTGGAGAGAATTAAGAATTATAATTTGTATGGAAACACAAAAGACACTGAATAGCCAAAGCAATCTTGAGAACGAAAAACGGAGCTGGAGGAATCAGGCTCCTGGACTTCAGACTATACTACAAAGCTACAGTAATCAAGACACTATGGTACTGGCACAAAAACAGAAATATAGATCAATGGAACAGGATAGAAAGCCCAGAGATAAACCCACACACATATGGTCACCTTATCTTTGATAAAGGAGGCAGGAATGTACAGTGGAGAAAGGACAGCCTCTTCAATAAGTGGTGCTGGGAAAACTGGACAGGTACCTGTAAAAGTATGAGATTAGATCACTCCCTAACACCATACACAAAAATAAGCTCAAAATGGATTAAAGACCTCAATGTAAGGCCAGAATCTATCAAACTCTTAGAGGAAAACATAGGCAGAACACTCTATGACATAAATCACAACAAGATCCTTTTTGACCCACCTCCCAGAGAAATGGAAATAAAAACAAAAATAAACAAATGGGACCTAATGAAACTTCAAAGCTTTTGCACAGCAAAGGAAACCACAAACAAGACCAAAAGACAACCCTCAGAATGGGAGAAAATATTTGCAAATGAAGCAACTGATAAAGGATTAATCTCCAAAATTTACAAGCAGCTCATGCAGCTCAATAACAAAAAAACAAACAACCCAATCCAAAAATGGGCAGAAGACCTAAACAGACATTTCTCCAAAGAAGATATACAGACTGTCAACAAACACATGAAAGAATGCTCAACATCATTAATCATTAGAGAAATACAAATCAAAACTACAATGAGATATCATCTCACACCGGTCAGAATGGCCATCATCAAAAAATCTAGAAACAATAAATGCTGGAGAGGGTGTGGAGAAAAGGGAACACTCTTGCACTGCTGGTGGGAATGTGAATTGGTATAGCCATTATGGAGAACAGTATGGAGGTTCCTTAAAAAACTACAAATAGAACTACCATATGACCCAGCAATCCCACTACTGGGCATATACCCTGAGAAAACCATAATTCAAAAAGAGTCATGTACCAAAATGTTCATTGCAGCTCTACTTACAATAGCCAGGAGATGGAAACAACCTAAGTGTCCATCGACAGATGAATGGATAAAGAAGATGTGGCACATATATACAATGGAATATTACTCAGCCATTAAAAGAAATGAAATTGAGCTATTTGTAATGAGGTGGATGGACCTAGAGTCTGTCATACAGAGTGAAGTAAGTCAGAAAGAGAAAGACAAATACCATATGCTAACACATATATACAGAATTTAAGAAAAAAAAAAATGTCATGAGGAACCTAGGGGTAAGACAGGAATAAAGACACAGACCTACTAGAGAACGGACTTGAGGATATGGGGAGGGGGAAGGGTAAGCTGTGATAAAGCGAGAGAGTGGCATGGACATATATACACTACGAAACGTAAAATAGATAGCTAGTGGGAAGCAGCCGCATAGCACAGGGAGATCAGCTCGGTGCTTGGTGACCACCTGGAGGGGTGGGATAGGGAGGGTGGGAGGGAGGGAGACGCAAGAGGGAAGAGATATGGGGACATATGTATATGTATAACTGATTCACTTTGTTATAACGCAGAAACTAGCACACCATGGTAGGGCAACTGTACTCCAATAAAGATGTAAAAAAAAAAAAATTATCAGCCAATGGATGATATTTAAGTCATCAGATAACCCAAAGAGAAAGTAAAGATGGAAAGAGAAAGGTTAGAGAACTAAGTTCTGCAACATCCAACATTCCAAAGATAGGAAAAAAAAGACTGGTCATTTCAGGAGTGGGAAACAGCACTGGGAAAGATAAATACTGACACTGAATAAACTGAAAGAACAAGAAACATTCTCCAACTATGAACTTAATAATCAAAGATGATGTTATAGGAACCAAGTGAAATAAGAGTTTCATAAAAGTAGCAGGGATCAACACTACCAAAGAATACTGAAAAGTTGAATTTAAAAACACAGAGAATTGACTACTGAAACTAGTGTAGTCAGTAATACACTAGGACAATCTCAGTGGAGAGGGCTGGAGATAATACTTAACTGGTTAGAGAAACATGTGACATCTTGTGAACAGGAAAGGAAGTCCACTGGGGAAGGTTCACACGGGCATTCAACTGAGTTGATAATGTTTTATTTCTGAAGCTGGGTAGTTCCTACTTGGTATTTGCAATACTACTCTTTAAGTCTTCTTGAATGACTTTACAGGAAACTCTGTAATTGAATTTTACTAGGTAAAGGTTTAGAGAAATCAGGCAATAGATTCTCAAAGGTAGATCTTTTGGTTTTCATTTTAAAGTAAGAGAATAAAATATATTTGCTTATGTTGAGGAGAATTTAAGAGAGGTAAAAGTTTATCATGGAGGTGAGATGAGGAATAAATACTGAAGTAAAGTCCTTGGGGAGGTAAGAGCAGACAGGATCAGTGCACAGGTGGAAGATCTGGCTTTGGATAAAAGAGTGACAGTGACATCTACTGTGAGAGACGGCAAAACAAAACATCTGTACATAGAGCAGAAGTTAGATTTGGTGGTGGGACAATATTGTGGGCTAAATCACTGATAACTGTACTTATTTTGACAGCAAAATAAGGTCATTCATAGAAACTAGTAAAGAAATATTGTAAGTTTGAGGTAAGAGGGAAAAAGTGGGGAGAATGGAAAAGAGAATGAAGAAACAATTATGATGGTGGAATACTTTAATTTGGGATTGTGACTATAAATTTTAAATAAGGCAAGCCCCCATGGTTTGTGCTTTTTCTTCATCCATGTTCAGCTATTTGGGTGCAGACACAGAGTGGACAGAGAGCTAGCTTTAAACAGGTTTGGGAATTTTCAAGGCAAGTACAGTGTAGAGAGAACAGGGCAAAAAGGTTGAGGTTTGCAAGGGACTGATCACAATGATGGATCATGGAATCTAAGCTGGGAAAGAAAGGAACTGGGGACATGATACAGGCAAATAAAAATACATAACTCACATGTGCTACAAACATTGAAAGTCATATGACTTAAAATCAAGAGTAAAAAACATCACAATGGGGAGAGGAACTTCAAGATGGCAGAGGAGTAAGACGTGGACATCACCTTCCTCCCCACAAATACATCATAAATACATCTACATGTGGAACAACTCCTACAGAACACCTACTGAATGCTGGCAGAAGACCTCAGACCTCCCAAAAGGCAAGAAACTCCCCACGTACCTGGGTAGGGCAAAAGAAAAAAGAATAAACAGAGACAAAAGGATAGGGACGGGACCTGCACCAGTGGGAGGGAGCTGTGAAGGAGCAAAGATTTCCACACACTAGGAAGCCCCTTCGTGGGCAGAGACTGCGGGCTGCGGAGGGGATAAGCTTCGGAGCCGCAGAGGGGATAAGCTTCGGAGCCGCGGAGGGGATAAGCTTCGGAGCCACGGAGGAGAGCGCAGCAACAGGGGTGCGGAGGGTTTCTCGCACAGAGGATCCGTGCCAACCAGCACTCACCAGCCCGACAGGCTTGTCTGCTCACCCGCCAGAACCAATGGGGGATGGGACCTGAGGCTCGGGCTTCGGAGGTCAGATCCCAGGGAGAGGACTGGGGTTGACTGCGTGAACACAGCCTGGAGGGACTAGTGTGCCACAGCTAGCCGAGAGGGAGTCCGGGAAAAAGTCTGGAGATGCCGAAGAGACAAGAGACTTTTCTTGCTTGTTTCCTGGTGTGCGAGGAGACGGGATTAAGAGCTCCGCTTAAAGAAGCTGCAGAGATGGGCGCGAGCCGTGGCTATCAGCGCGGACCCCAGAGACGGGCATGGGACACTAAGGCCGATGCTGCAGCCATCAGGAAGCCTGTGTGCAAGCAGTTTACTATCCACACCTCCCCTCCTGAGAGCCTGTGCAGCTTACCACTGCCAGGGTCCCCTGATCCAAGGACAACTTCCCCAGGAGAACACACGGTGTGCCTCAGGCTGCTGCAACGTCATGCCAGCCTCTGCCGCTGCAGGCTCTCCCCGCACTCCGTACCATTTCCACCCCCTGCCCCGGCCTGAGTGAAGCAGAGCCCCAGAATAAGCTGCTCTTCTTTTGTTGTTGTTGTTGTTGTTTTGTGGTACGCGGGCCTCTCACTGTTGTGGCCTCCCCCGTCGTGGAGCACAGGCTCCAGATGTGCAGGCTCAGTGGCCATGGCTCACAGGCCCAGCCACTCCGCAGCATGTGGGATCCTCCCGGACCGGGGCACGAACCCGTGTCCCCTGCATCGGCAGGCAGACTCTCAACCACTGAGCCACCAGGGAAGCCCTCGGCTGCTCTTTTAACACCGTCCTGTCTGAGCGAAGAACAGATGCCCTTAGGCGACCTACACACAGAGGTGGGGCCAAATCCAAAGCTGAACCCCAGGAGCTGTGTGAACAAAGAAGAGAAAGGGAAATTTCTCCCAGCAGCCTCAGGAGCAGTGCATTAAATCTCCACAATCAACGTGATGTGCCCTGCATCTGTGGAACACCTGAATAGACAACGAATCATCCCAAATTGAGGAGATGGACTTTGGAAGCAAGGATTTTCCCCCCCATTTTTCTCTTTTGGTGAGAGTTTATGTGCATGCTTCTGTATGTGATTTTGTCTGTATAGCTTTGCTTTTACCATTTGTCCTCGGGTTCGACTGGTACTTTTTTTTTTTTAGTATAGTTCTTAGCGCTTTTTATCATTAGTGGGTTTGTTTTTTTGGTTTCGTTGCTCTCTTTCTTTCCCTCTTTTTAATTCCTTAAAAAAATATTTTTAATAATTATTTTGTATTTTACACACATTGTTTTCGCTTCTTCTTTTCTTTTTTTCCTTTTTTTTTCTCACTTTAATTCTGAGCCGTGTGGATGACAGGCTCTAGGTGCTCCAGCCAGGCATCAGGGCTGTGCCTCTGAGGTGGGAGAGCCAAGTTCAGGACACTGGTCCACAAGAGACCTCCCAGCTCCATGTATTATCAAATGGCAAAAATCTCCCAGAGATCTCCATCTCAACGCCAAGACCCAGCTCCACTCAACGACCAGTAAGCTACAGTGCTAGACACGCTATGCCAAACAACTAGCAAGACAGGAACACAACACAACCCATTACCAGAGAGGCTGCTTAAAATCATAATGTGGTGACAGACACCCCAAAACACACCAACCGACGTGGACCTGTCCACTAGAAAGACAAGATCCAGCCTCATCCACCAGAACACAGGCATTACCCCCCTCCACCAGGAAGCCTACACAACCCACTGAACCAACCTTAGCCACTGGGGGCAGACAACAAAAACAACGGGAACTACGAACCTGCAGCCTGCGAAAAGGAGATGCCAAACACAGTAAGCTAAGCAAAATGAGAAGACAGAGAAACACACAGCAGATGAAGGAGCAAGGTAAAAACCCACCAGACCTAACAAATGAAGAGGAAATAGAAATTCTACCACAAAAAGAATTCAGAATAATGATAGTAAAGATGATACAAAATCTTGGAAATAGAATGGAGAAAATACAAGAAACGTTTAACAACGACCTAGAAGAACTAAAGAGCAAACAAACAGTGATGAACAACACAAAAAATGATATTAAAAATTCTCAGGAAGGGATCAATAGCAGAATAACTGAGGCAGAAGAACGGATAAGGGAGCTGGAAGATAAAAGAGTGGAAATAACTACTTACTGCAGAGCAGAATAAAGAAAAAAGAATGAAAAGAATTGAGGACAGTCTCAGAGACCTCTGGGACAACATTAAACGCACCAACATTCAAATTATAGGGGTCCCAGAAGAAGAAGAGAAAAAGAAAGGGACTGAGAAAATATTTGAAGACATTATAATTGAAAACTTCCCTAATACGGGAAAGGCAATAGTTAATCAAGTCCAGGAAGCACAGTGAGTCTCATGCAGCACAAATCCAAGGAGAAACACAAGACACATATTAATCAACCTATAAAAAATTAAATACAAAGGAAAAATATTAAAAGCAGCAAGGGAAAAACAACAAATAACACACAAGGGAATCCCCATAATGTTAACAGCTGATCTTTCAGAAGAAACTCTGCAAGCCAGAAGGGAGTGGCAGGACATATTTAAAGTGATGAAGGGGAAAAACCTACAACCATGATTACTCTACCCAGCAAGGATCTCATTCAGATTTGATAGAGAAATTAAAACCTTTACAGATAAGCAAAAGCTGAGAGAATTCAGCACTACCAAACCAGCTGTACAACAAATGCTAAAGGAACTTCTCTAGGCAGGAAACAAAAGAGAAGGAAAAGACCTACAATAACAAACCCAAAACAATTAAGAAAATGGGAATAGGAACATACATATCGATAATTACCTTAAATGTAAATGGATTAAATGCTCCAACCAAAAGACACAGACTGGCTGAATGGATACAAAGACAAGGCCCGTATATATGCTGTCAACAAGAGACCCACTTCAGACCTAGGGACACATACAGACTGAAAGTGAGGGGACAGAAAAATATATTCCATGCAAATAAACATCAAAAGAAAGCTGGAGTAGCAATTCTCATACCAGACAAAATAGACTTTAAAACAAAGACTTATCACAAGAGACAAAGAAGGACACTACATAATAATCAAGGGATCAATCCAAGAAGAAGATATAACAACTGTAAATATTTATGCACCCAACAAAGGAGCACCTCAATACATAAGGCAAATACTAACAGCCATAAAAGGAGAAATCGACAGTAACACAATCATAGTAGGGGACTTTAACACCCCACTTTCACCAATGGACAGATCATCCAAAATGAAAATAAATAACAAAACACAAGCTTTAAATGCTACATTAAACAAGATGGACTTAATTGATATTTATAGGACATTCCACCCAAAAACAACAGAATACACTTTCTTCTCAAGTGCTCATGGAACATTCTAGAGGCTAGATCATATCTTGGGTCACAAATCAAGCCTTGGTAAATTTAAGAAAACTGAAATCGTATCAAGTATCTTTTCCGACCACAACGCTATGAGACTAGGTATCAATTACAGGAAAAAAATCTGTAAAAAATACAAACATATGGAGGCTAAACAATATACTACTTAATAACCAAGAGATCACTGAAGAAATCAAAGAGAAAATGAAAAAATACCTAGAAACAAAGGACAATGAAAACACGACGACCCAAAACCTATGGGATGCAGCAAAAGCAGTTTTAAGAGGGAAGTTTATAGCAATACAATCCTACATTAAGAAACAAGAAACATCTCAAATAAACAACCTAACCTTACACCTAAAGGAATTAGAGAAAGAAGAACAGAAAAACCCCAAAGTTAGCAGAAGGAAAGAAATCATAAAGATCAGATCAGAAATAAATGAAAAAGAAATGAAGGAAACGATAGCAAAGATCAATAAAACTAAAATCTGGTTCTTTGAGAACATAAACAAAATTGATAACCCACTAGCCAGACTCATCAAGAAAAAAAGGGAGAAGACTCAAATCAGTAGAATTAGAACTGAAAAAGCAGAAATAACAACTGACACTGCAGAAATACAAAGGACCATAAGAGATTAATACAAGCAACTATATGCCAAGAAAATGTACAACTCGGAAGAAATGGACAAATTCTTAGAAATGCTCAACGCTCCGAGACTGAAACAGGAAGAAATACAAAATATGAACAGACCAATCACAAGCACTGAAAGTGAAAATGTGATTAAAAATCTTCCAACAAACAAAAGCCCAGGAACACATGGCTTCACAGGCGAATTCTATCAAACATTTAGAGAAGACCTAACACCTATCCTCAAACTGTTCCAAAATATAGCAGAGGGAGGAACACTGCCAAACTCATTCTACGAGGCCACCATCACCCTGATACCAAAACCAGACAAAGAGGGCTTCCCTGGTGGCGCAGTGGTTGAGAGTCCGCCTGCCAATGCAGGGGACACGGGTTCGTGCCCCGGTCCGGGAAGATCCCACATGCCGCGGAGCAGCTGGGCCCGTGAGCCATGGCCGCTGAGCCTGCGCGTCCGGAGCCTGTGCTCCGCAACGGGAGAGGCCACAACAGTGAGAGGCCCGTGTACCACAAAAAAAAAAAAAAAAACCAGACAAAGATGTCACAAAGAAACAAAACTACAGGCTAGTATCACTGATGAACATAGATGCAAAAATCCTCAACAAAATACAAGCAAACAGAATCCAACAGCACATTAAAAGGATCATACACCATGATCAAGTGGGGTTTATCCCAGGAATGCAAGGATTCTTCAATATACGCAAATCAATCAATGTGATACACCATCTTAACAAACTGAAGGAGAAAAACCATATGATCATCTCAATAGATGCAGAGAAAGCTTCTGACAAAATTCAACACCCATTTATGATAAGAACGCTTCAGAAAGTAGGCATAGAGGGAACTTACCTCAACATAATGAAGGCCATATATGACAAACCCACAGCCAATATCATCCTCAATGGTGAAAAACTGAAACCACTTCCACTAAGATCAGGAAGAAGACAAGGTTGCCCACTCTCACCACTCTTAATCAACATAGTTTTGGAAGTGTTAGCCACAGCAATCACAGAAGAAAAAGAAATAAAAGGAATCCAAATCGGAAATGAAGAAGTAAAGCTGTCACTGTTTGCAGTTGACATGATACTATAGAGAATCCTAAAGATGCTACCAGAAAACTACTAGAGCTAATTCATGAATTTGGTAAAGTAGCAGGACACAAAATTTATGCACAGAAATCTCTTGCATTCCTATACACTAATGATGAAAACTCTGAAAGTTAAATTAAGAAAACACTCCATTTACCATTGCAACAGAAAGAATAAAATATCTAGGAATAAACCTACCTATGGAGACAAAAGACCTGTATGCAGAAAATTATAAGACACTGATGAAAGAAATTAAAGATGAGAGAAACAGGTGGAGAGATATACCATGTTCTCAGATTGGAAGAATCAACATTGTGAAAATGACTATACTACGCAAAGCAACCTGAAGATTCAGTGCAATCCCTATCAAACTGCCACTAGCATTTTTCACGTAACTAGAACAAAAAATTTCACAATTTGTATGGAAACACAAAAGACCCCAAATAGGCAAAGCAATATTGAGAAAGAAAAGCAGAGCTGAAGGAATCAGGCTCCTGGACTTCAGACTATACTACAAAGCTACAGTAATCAAGACACTATGGTACTGGTACAAAAGCAGAAATATAGATCAATGGAACAGGATAGAAAGCCCAGAGATAAACCCACGCACATATGTTCACCTTATCTTTGATAAAGGAGGCAAGAATATACAGTGGGGAAAAGACAGCCTCTTCAATAAGTGGTGCTGGGAAAACTGGACAGCTACATGTAAAAGAATAAAATTAGAACACTCCCTAAAACCATACACAAAAATCAACTCCAAATGGATTAAAGACCAAAACGTAAGGCCAGACACTATCAAACTCTTAGAGGAAAGCATAGGCAGAACACTCTATGACATAAATCATAGCAAGATCCTTTTCGACCCACCTCCTAGAGAAATGTAAATAAAAACAAAAATAAACAAATGGGACCTAATGAAACTTCAAAGCTTTTGCACAGCAAAGGAAACCATAAACATGATGAAAAGACAACCATCAGAATGGGAGAAAATATTTGCAAATGAAGCAGCTGATAAAGGATTAATCTCCAAAATTTACAAGCAGCTCATGCAGCTCAATATTAAAAAAACAAACAACCCAATCCAAAAATGGGCAGAAGACCTAAATAGACATTTCTCCAAAGAACATACAGATTGCCAACAAACACATGAAAGGATGCTCAACATCATTAAATCATTAGAGAAACGCAAATCAAAACTACAATGAGATATCATCTCACACCGGTCAGAATGGCCATCATCAAAAAATCTCAAAACAATAAATGTTGGAGAGGGTGTGGAGAAAAGGGAACCCTCTTGCACTCTTGGTGGGAATGTAAACTGACATAGCCACTATGGAGAACAGTATGGAGGTTCCTTAAAAAACTACAAATAGAACTACCATATGACCCAGCAATCCCACTACTGGGCATATACTCTGAGAAAACTATAATTCAAAAAGATTCTTGTACCACCATGTTCACTGCAGCTCTATTTACAATAGCCAGGACACGGAAGCAAGCTAAGTGTTTATCAACAGATGAATGGATAAAGGTGTGACACATATATACAATGGAATATTACTCAGCCATAAAAGGAAACGAAATTGAGTTATTTGTAGTGAGGTGGATGGATCTCGAGTCTGTCGTACAGAGTGAAGTCAGAAAGAGAAAAACAAATACCGTATACTAACACATATATATGGAATCTAAAACAAACAAACAGAAAATCGTCATGAAGAACCTAGGGGCAAGATGGGAATAAAGATGCAGACCTACCAGAGAATGAACTTGAGGATACAGGGTGGGGTAAGGGTAAGCTGGCACAAAGTGAGAGAGTGGCATTGACATCTATACACTACCAAATGTAAAACAGACAGCTAGTGGGAAGCAGCCGCATAGCACAGGGAGATCAGCTCAGTGCTCTGTGGCCGCCTGGGGGGTGTGATGGGGAGGGTGGGATGGAGGGAGACACAGGAGGGGGGAGATGTCGGGATATGTGTGTGTGTATAGCTGATTCACTTTGTTGTAAGGCAGAAACTAACACACCATTGTAGAGCAATTATACTTCAATAAAGATGTTAAAAAAAAATCAATAAATATGGTCTTAAAGGTCATCTTAATATAAGGTTTCAAGTCATGCTTATAAAATGTGATTGGGCTGGATAAATGAGGGAAAAAAATCCAAATATGAATGCTAAAAGAGTTTTATGAGATTAAAGATAAAAGAAGTAAACAGGACAATTGTGGTTGACACGTATACACTGATGTGTATAAAACTGATGACTAATAAGAACCTGCTGTAAAAAAATAAAATAAAATTCAAAAAAAAAAAAAAAAAAGTAAAGAATTACCATACGATCCAGCAATTCCACTTCAAGGTAAATACACAAAGAATTGAAAGCAGAGACTGGAACAGATATTTGTATACCAACGTTCACAGCAGTACTACCCACAACAGTCAAAAGATTGATACAACCCAAATGTCCATTAATAGTTGAATGGATAAACGAAATGCTATATATACATAATGGAATATTATTTAACCTTGAAAAGAAAGGAAATTCTGAAACATGCTACAAAATGGATGAACCTTGAAGGTGTTACACTCAATGAAATAAGCCAGTCACAAAAGTACAAATATTGTACGATTCCACTTATATAGGTATCTAGGGAAGTAAAATTCATAGACAGAACGTAAAATGGTAATTGGCAGGGGCTGGGGGGAGGAGTGGCAGAAATGGAGAACTACTGTTGAATGGGTAAAGAGTTTCAGTTTAGGGAGATGAAGAAGCTCTGGGGACGGATGGTAGTGATGGTTGCAAAACCATGTGAATGTACTTAATGTCACTGAACTGTATACTCAAAATGATTAAACTGAAATTTTATACATATATTTTACCAAAATTTTTAAAAAAGGAAATCTTATGTGGAAACTGATCTGAATAGTGTCTGGGTTCCACAAAACTTCCCTTAGGAGTGAAGAAGGGAATAGTACTAACAGACTAACTCCAGGATTCTACTACTATTTCAATTAAAGCAACAGCATGTTTAAAACTATCAACTCTCATTTAGTAAATAAGACTTCAAGGGTGGAATGAGCTCAGTGTCACAGAACAGGTCTATAGAAAAGCTGTACTCCAGGTCTCATTAGTTGTTTTCAGTTACTAAGACTTTCTACAATATAAAGCTGTATGCCTGGAGTACTTCAGCACTACTCTAATGATATAATAAAACAAACATGAAGATGAGATCTAAAGACTATCAAAGGCATACTAGAAAGAAATGGGAAGCAGTCAGATGAATATAAAATGACACCAATACCCACAATATTAGGGAATATAAATATTAAGAAATAATTTTGTTTTCAAGATCATAGCAGAGAAATGAGAGGTAATAACACCACAGATTCTACTGTGTATTAAAAGGATAAGGGAATATTATGCATAACTTCACATCAATAAATATGACAACGGAAATGAAGCAGATAAATTTCTTGAAAGGTATGGACTACCAAAAGCTCACTCAAGAAGAAACTGAAAACCTGAACTGCTCTATATCTGTTAAAGAAAGAAACTGAAGTTGTAGACTTAAAAACTCCAGGCCCAGATAATTTCTCTGGTGAATTCTACCAAACACTTAAAGAAGAAATAATACTGATTCTACACAAATTCTTCCAAACAATTAAAAAGGAGAGAACATTTTCCAACTCACTCTGTGAGGCCAGCATTTGTTAAAACACACACACACACGAAAAAAAACAAAGATAAAACAAAAAACCCAAAAACATTAAAAGAAACTAAAAACCAGTATCTTTCATAAACATAGGTACAAAAATTCTTAACAAAAATTTTAACAAATCAAATCTAATAATATATAAAAAATATACCACATCATGACCATATGGTTCTTACCCTGGGAATGCAAACTTGATTTAACATCAAACAAAGCCATCAATCTACTTAGCCATATTAACAGACTCAAAGCAGAAAAACCATATGATCATCTCAACAGGAGAAAAAAAAAAAGCATTTGACAAATTCTAACATCCATGCCTGATTAAAAACTCCCAACAACCTGAAGAAAGAAACTTCTTCAGTCTTATGAAGGGCCTCTAAAAAAACCTTACAGATAACATCATACTTGATGACAAAAGACTGCATGCTCCCCCGCCCCCAAGATCAGGAACAAGATAAAAATGTCTGTTTTCACCATTTCTATTCAATACTAGACTGGAAGTTCTAGTTAGTGCAGTAAGATAGTAGGGTATTAGCATAAAGATAAATAAATAGATCAATGGTCCAAAATAGAGTCCAGAAATAAACTTCCAGATATATGTCAATTGACTTTTTAAGAGAGAAAAGCAATGCAGTGGAGGAAAGGATAATCAAAGTGGTGGGACAACTGATACACAGATTTAAAAATAAAAGTAACTACAATACATACTTCACACCGTATTAAAAAATTAACTGAAACTGGGTCATAGGTCTAACTATGACTATAGAACATCAACAAAGCAGGAGAAAATCTTTGTGACGTTAGGTTAGGCAAAATTCTTATAGAAAGAAAATCCATACACAGAACAAATTTTGATGAGCTCCAATGTATCAATTAAGAACTTCTGGGGTTTCCCTGGTGGTGCAGTGGTTGAGAGTCCACCTGCCAATGCAGGGGACACGGGTTCGTGTCCTAGTCCGGGAGGATTCCCACATGCCGCAGAGCGGCTGGGCCCGTGAGCCATGGCCGCTGAGCCTGCGCGTCCGGAGCCTGAGCTCCGCAACGGGAGAGGCCACAACAGCGAGAGGCCTGCGTACTGCAAAAAAAAAAAAAAAAAAAAGAAAAAGAAAAAGAACTTCTGCAGTTTAAAAGAACTTGTAAAGAGAATGAAAAGACAAGAAATCATCTAAGAGGAAATATTTTAAAATCACATATCTGATTTGTATTTAAAATACAAAAGGAACTGTTGAAACTCAACTAAGAAAACATACAACCCTATAAAAACAGACACAACATCTGAAAAGACACTTCAACCAAAAAGTTACACAAATGGCAAATAAGCACATGATTAAGATGCTTAATGCAAATTAAATCCATAACAAACTACCAGTACACATCTACTAGAATGGCTAAAATAAAAAGGCTGACCATACTAAGTGTTGGTGAGAATGTTAAGCAACTGATTTCATATACTGTCGCTGAGAATGTAAAATGGTACAACAGAAAATACTGAAGCAGTTCCTTAAAAAGTTAACCATACACCTACACTATGATTCAGTCGTTCCATTCCCAGGCACCTACACAAGAGAAATGAAAGCATATGCCCATACAAAGAAACTTGTGCATGAATATGATAAGTAGTCTTATTTGAAATAGCCCTAAAATGGTAACAGCGCTAGTGTTCATCAACAGGTAAATGGACAAACAAACTGTGGTATAGCCATAAAATGAATATAATTCAGTGATAAAAATGAATGAACTACTGAAATATACAATATGGAAGAATCTCAAAATAATTATGCTAAGAGAAAGGACAGAGAAAAAAAGACATTGTATGATTCTATTTACATAAAATTCAAGAAAATGCAAACTAATCAGTAATGTCAGGAAGCAAATTGGTAGTTGTCTGAGAGAAAGAGGGCAAAGTTAGGAAGGGAGAAGCAAGGAAGGAATTAAAGTTTTGAGGTTGATGGATATATTCATTATCTTGATTGTGATGATGGCTTCACCAATGTATACATATGTCAAAGTTGACCAAACTCTACACTTTAATAAATATGTGCAGTTACTTTAAGTCAGGTATACCTAACAAACCTGTTTAAAATAAAACTGTAGCAGATGGCTTGGAAAATTCTGGCCAAAAATTGTTATGACGTTAACCAAACAGAATGACTGCCTTTTGATATAGTGTGATGACTACAGAAATACAACATTCTGATTATTAACATTTTATAAAATCTGTCAAAAGAAAAGTCTTAGGATAAGAATTCATGCTAATGTATAGACTATAATAATTAATGAGTACCCAGGCAAAGAATATTGTTAACTGATAAAAAGTCTGAATTACATTTCCTCAAAACTTCTGAAGGCCATTAGAACTTTCCAAAGTTAAGTATGGACGGCATATATTTACTTTGCCAAAGTTTTAGTTACAATATAAACTTTATATCAAATCAGTCTTTTTAAATTAATTGCATAGAATCCTTTGGGAAAGAAAAAGGAGTGGAAATTAGTAGCCTTAAAAAAATATTTTGAGAAATCATTCCCCTAAAAATTACTCTGTTGAGATTGTCTTAAAATAAGAATATGAAACATATAAATTAAATACCAACCTACTAAAAGTTGTATTTGAATGTTTGATCACAGAACATCTGGGAGTTATTTTATGATTGTACAAATTCTCATCCTTTCTGCTCTTATTCTCAAGTACTGAGTACTTACTATGCATAAGGCAATGTGCTATATGCTACTGATACCAGTAAAACAAAGGCTACATAATCGTATTTGATATATTTCAAGTAATTTACATCATAGGAGAGAATTTTATCTTCAAAAGTAATACTTGCAGAAACAGAACAATACTACTATACTTCTATAATACCTACTGTAATTATATTTTATTAAGAACCTTAGTTTTATTTACTCAGAAAAATCTGCAGCCAAAACAGGATACATTCAACTCCCTTTAAAACTGCATTGTCTTAATAACAAAACAGAAACAATTTTTATGATTGCAATATTTAACTTGTTAAAAGAAGAATAATTTGAGGGAATAGTAATTTAATTCCATTAGAAACAAAGTCCAGTCCAAAACTAAAATGCAAACACTTTGTTTTTCTTGTTAAAGAATGCAATTTCTAATTTCAGTTGAATGATATTTTGTACCTTATTGATGTTTGGCTCCTCCATCATAGAATTTTTGATGGTTTCACAGCTGTCCTCTAATGACTTCATCAAGAAAGAATAACCACATGACAAAGAGTAAGGATGAGATGTAACATGCAAAATACTGGGGATATTTTTTTTAATTTTATTTTTAACTAAATTTACTAAAAAACAACACTGGACTGAGTTATTATTTTTTTAATTTCATATATTTTAAAAGAAGCATGTGTGGGGATGCATGATTGGGGTTGGGGAAAACTTAATCTGTCGGAACTCCTTAACTATCACTATATATTTTATACTATTTCTTAAGAAATTTTTACCCACTTAACTCACTTGAAACGTTGACATTAAAGCAAGATTGAGCCCAAAGTACTTTATACTACAAATTTCAGGGCTACTAGTGCCAGAGTACTATCAACTGAAAATTAAAGTCAAATCGTTCTCTCACACACTATTAAGTCTTGTCTCCATTATGATACCTCATTCCTCAAGGAAGACCTCCTGATTAGAAAATTTTTGATTCCTAGGTTTCTAATTCTCTCCTTCTCTTGATTTAGCCAGAAACAGTCAATAAAATGCTTGGAGACACATATCATTTTTAAAAGGGGATATTAGCACTTGTTAAAGAAAGAGATGGTTCAAGATCTTTAGTTCTCAGAAAATGGAAAAAAAAAAACAGAAAAAGGAACTGGGGATAAAAATGACAGCTGCCAAGCATTTTTTTTGTTGTTGGTTATGATTCAGATATAGTCTATTTGCAGCTATCTATACTTTACTTCCAAATAAGCACAAACAGGAAAGAACTTCTATTTTAAAAATGCATGTGCCAGCAAACTACATTATATACGAAAAGAAAAGAACTGAGGATACACCAGGATTTTAATGTCAGATGAAGAAAATTTCATTTCCAAACATGTAAAGGAATAAATAAAACAGCACTCTCAAAATACTCTCCAACATCTCCCACTGAAAATTCAAGGCCTGTCACACATCTATTAATATCTCCTAACCATCTGAAAAGTCAGTGACTTGGGCTCAACTATTTAAGTATAAGCATCATTTTATAAAGCAGAGAGATGGAAGGTAATTTTGTTAATACCACAAAAAGGCTAGTCAACTTTCCAGTAAAGATTAAATAACTTTGTACCAACTCTATAAAGTTAATATTTTATTTAATTCCATCTAATCTATGTTTTACTACATAAAATTTTTCTTTTCATATTTCCTTTATCAAAATGTCACCATCATCATCAAGAATAAAACAACAAAGTAGTAACAATCAATTTCTAATAACTACCATTAATCATGCCAGGTTTTAAATAAGTTAAATTCTGCTAATCAAAGTACTGTAAGGTATATCATATTCATTTTGGAGACTAAAAAAAACTAAAATCGGAGAAAATATTTAGCTTAATGATAGCTATAAAACATTCAGTGCAACATTCATATTCATGCTTCTGATTAAAATAATTACAATAGAAAAATAACTAAAATTTTCTTAAGATATCATGAAACTCCTAAGAAAACTAAGAATAAAACAGCAGAGGAATTTAACAGGAATAGTTGTACTCATTTATCCATTATCCCTCCATATGCATTCTGGCTTGGTTATGCTCCTCTATTTCCTTAATGACTCTATTTCCTGATTCAACTAGACAATCCAGTGGTAAACTAGTTTTCTGTTTTGTTTGTTTTGAGAATGATTTCATTTCCCAAATGCACTAAATATATCAGCAGTGGAGAAATGTTTTTATCTTCATAACTATATTAATCAAATATGGCAACGGTTTTTAAAAAATGATTTTGTACTTGAAATTACTATGCCATATTTGCATGTTCATATTACACGGTACATCAAAGAAATCAAAGAAGTAATAACAAGCAGAGTAAACATGCTATTTACACAGAATGCAGCAGTGCTTCATATACCATTATCAGGATGCTTTAACTTGTAATAAATTATTTTAGGCAAAGGTATATTTAAAATAAGAAACATTACCTCAGCAGTAAACATATTATAGTTACTCTGACACTCTTATCTAGCACATTCATTTTTTTTAGCACATTCATTTTTAATTTTATTTATCAAAAAAATTTCTTAAACTGTTTTAAAGGGAATTCATATACTAAATATTTAAGATATATCTGACATAAGGTTAAAAAGAAATACATTAATTTGTATTATATCTAATTATATCTATTGTTTGCCTAGATTTCAATGTTATATACTAAGGTACACATGTCAGAAGTCTTCTAAGTTATTAGCAAGAACACTATATATTTTGTTTCCTGACTTGGCTATTCAAATATATTCACACAATCAGGCAAATAGTAAATAACAACACATGCAGTTGCCTCTTACAAATTAGTTCTTAAACTGAGAGACAATGAGATATATGTAATTTTCCTTTTTCAATAAGGTTAGATGCCATCTTGCTTTTTGCTAACTTGTCTATTAAGAAGCCGTTCTATTTCCTTATTTTTCCAACTGAAATATCTTCCTTTTCTCCTCCCACTTCAACAACTGCAAAGCTTGCTTTTAGATTAGTTCAGTGCTTCTCAAAGTGTGATCCACAAACCAGCCGCCAGTCTTGAACTCTTTGTTACTGATCCATGAGAAGATAAAGAATTAACTGCATCACTAAGTCTACTGTTTAATTTATCCAAAACTTTTTAATAGCAAAACTATTTCAAAGAAAGAGGCAATATGTTAATTTATATTCCAGTACAGGTTCCCCGTATCATCAAACTGGACTTACTAGTAGCACTGAACTAAATGAGAAAAATAATCTTTACGATAATAACATCAAGGTATAATCAACCAACTACAGTATAGTTATAAATTAATTTCAGTCTGCAAAATTTTACTAAGAAGTATAATCAATACAAAAAAAGGAAAATGTACATATTTGAAATGTTTGCAGTATACAAACCTAGTTTCAATGAAACTTATAAGATAAACTTTATCACATGAAAATGATGGGAAATTTCCACTTTGCCTCTTAAAATGGTAATCATGACAACTCAAAACCAGGAAACAAGACAAAAAATCTTAAGTCAAACAGTATCTTTTTGGGAAATAAAAGTCCCATCTGAATTAGTTACTTTAAATTAAATTGGTTAGGAAAATACTGACCCTCTCTTTTTCTATGTATTAACTACATAATACATGTTTATGACATAAACAATGAGTTTTTTAAAAGTCTGTAAAATGCAACTTATTCTTTATAGTTAAAAATACAAAAGACTTTAATAATAAAATAGCAAACAAGTTTTAATTTATACAGACCTCATTTAGACACCTTTTCTTTGTGAATATATTTCTGATAAAGGTTTCTTGAATTTCTTCCTGCTTCACCAAGTACTGCCAAAGTCTCTTCACAGACAGTGACAGATGGTGTTTAGATCTACAGAGAGACAATATGTTTCATCATACACTTCAGAGATTTCTGGTTAATCTGACTATATTTCCTTGGTGCTATATGAATGTTTATAATACTAAATTAACTAGAATCAGACCACATCATCTAGGGTAGCAATCAGCAAACTTTTTCTTAAGAGATAGTAAATATTTCAGGCTTTGTGGGCTATATGGTCTCTCCCCCAACTACTTAACTTCACCGCTGAAGTGGGAAAGCAACCATAGGTAATACTAAAATGAAAGGGTGTGGCTGTAATCCACAAAACTTTATTTACAATGCAGAAGGAGAGTGGATTTGGCCCCGCAGGCTGCAGTTTGATGACCTTTAACCTAAGAACATAAGATCTAACAAAAGAGGTATGCTTCCTACAAAAGATCTAGAAGCAAAACTACTCAAAGTGTTGTTTGTGAACACATACTGGACCATGAACTCTGTTACTGATGTGCAGTGAGGTAAGAGCCCATGAAAGAATGTAAATCAACTATGTCACTAAGCCACTAAGTACACTGTTTAGTTCAGTTAACATTTTTTTGTAGTAAGACTTTCTTAATGAAGCAAGCAATGAATTGATTTACCTCTTGGTGCAAATGCTTTATCTCCTCATGTACAGTAAAACAGTTTGCTAACTAGCTATTCCAAATAGCTCTGCTCCAACGCAGGTGTCAGAAAACACTGGCCCATGGCTCAAATCCAGCCTACCTTTCATATTCAAAAATAAAGTTTATTGACATTACTATATTTAGAATAGATAAGCAACAAGGACCTACTGTATAGCACAGGGAACTTGTCTCAATACAATGTAATAGCCTAAATGGGAAAAGAATTCAAAAAAGAATGGATACTTACACGGGTATAACTGAATCACTTTCCTGTACACCTGTAACTAACACATCACTGTTAATCAACTACACTCCAATATAAAATAAATATAAAAAAAAAGTTTATTGGATCATAGCCATGCCCATTCATTTACTGTCTATGGTTGCTTTTACTCTACAATAGCAGAGTTGAATAGCTGCAAAAAGGATTGTAGGGCCAGTAAAGGCTAAAATATTTACTATATGAACCTTTGCAAGAAATGTTTGCTAACATCCGGACTACAATATGCATCACACAAAGACACAGATATGAGCCTAGAACAGCAAATTAAATATTGAAGTACTAAAATATTTTTTCTTTAAATACCACCTGATGACATCCTGATTTAATAAAACTCATATTAGAACAGTATTCATATGAAACCCTACTTGAAAGGAGTGTTTGTAGGTTCCAGCAAAGCTTTGTGGCGGAGAATTGCAGGACCTGCAGACACACTCTCTTCAGAGGTATGACTTGCAATATAGTTTTGAGGTGGCCCCCCGTGGATTTCAAGTCGTCGGAGAAGAACTTGTTCCCAACATTGAAGAGTTTTTAGAACGGCATGACAAAGTGGTGAACTAACTGGAAGCTCTATAAAGAGAAAATAAAATTGACCCACATTTATCTTCTGCAGTAAAATGCTATATTCAATGTAGAGAATAAGATATAAACACACATTTTGGCAGAGGCGATGTGAAAGAGAGGTGGGCACAGAAATCCAGAGGATTGAAAAGAATGTCATAAATCTGTATAGCATTTCAACATAATTAGTGGCCTAGGACAACAGAATAAAAGGGCAATCTAGGTCAAAATTACATCATACCTTTACTACTAGAACTTGGAATAACATTTGTGACTTGTGATTTAAGTAACTGCCATAGTGGTTAAGAATCCACCTACCAATGCAGGGGACATGGGTTTGAGCCTCGGTCCAGGAAGATCCCACATGCTGTGGAGCAACTAAGCCCGTGTGCCGCAACTACTGAGCCTGCGCTCTAGAGCCTGTGAGCCCCAACTGCTGAGGCCCGTGCGCCTGGAGCCCATGCTCTGCAACAGGAGAAGCCACCGCAGTGAGAGGCCCGCTCACTGCAATGAAGAGTAGCCCCCCGCTTACCGCAACTAGAGAAAGGCGGGCACAGCAGCAAGGACCCAACACAGCCAAAAATAAATTAAATAAATAAATAATTGCTATAGCAATCACTGCTTTTGACTTTAACTTCGCACAAAAAATGTACCTGAATATTATAAAAATATGTTTGGGAGGGAAATTAATTGCTTTAAGCCTTTGTATCAGCCCAATTTATGTACAGCACATAGCTAGACTTCTTTTGAAAAGTAAAATAATATACAAGGTAAAAAAAGTGAAATAATACTTATTACAAAAGTCAGCACTTTCCAGTTCTACACTTCCATACTCCTGAATCCTGATCCCCCTTTCAACTTTTAGCTATTTCTGCTGTTTACCTTCAAAAATCTAAATAATATGCTTATGATTTTTTTCTATTTTAGAAATGATCTACTGATTTACTACTATGAAATATGAGAATAAACTTCCCCTCTCTCCATCATTCCAATACAGTCCATAATAATTTTTGGTTAGATTGATAATTTAGTGTCTACTTTGTTTTATATATATGTTAATAGAGATCACAGCTGAACTACTTGGTATACTATCATGCCCCTTTCTTTCCTGTACAACCTTTTTCTCCCTCAGAGTTAATAATTACTAAATTTTTGCTTTTGTTTAGTTTCCTACGTGTCTACAACTATTAAATCTTCAACACCTTGGCTAGACCTATAAACAGTCTCAATACAGTCAATCACATCAGCTTCAGATTCCCTGCTTTCTTGGACCCTGTCCTCCTAAAAGCACCTAACAATATGATAGACCCATAGGAACTTACTAAACGTTTACTCCACTACTTGAAAAAAATACAAAATAAGTCCATCAAAAGCAATGGCAATATAAGTTTATGTTAAGCTATTTATTACCTGCAAGATCATGACCTGCAAAGGGATAGAAAGTCTTCAAATTGCTGAGCACCAACTGCACCATTGCCAAACGCATCAATGACCAACTAAAAATAAAGCAACAGTAGATCTGTTAAAAATTTACTTAGGGATTGAGAAGACTACACACTCTTTATCCAACAATTCACTACCAGGAATCTACCCTGAAGATATACCTCCACAAAAACAAGACAATACATGCATGTAGTTACTCATGTCAGCATTATCTACAACAGCAGAATAGTAGAAATTACCCATCAGAGTAATTGTAATGGTTGAATAACTAGCTCTGAATCATCGAATGTTTTAGGGTAGCCAAAAGGATGTTTAAATGTTAATATGGAGTGAACCCCAGCATGTATTAATAAATAAAAAGCAAGTTATAAACATTATCTATAGTATGCTACCTGCCACCTTCTGTGTAAGAAAGCAGCGGAAATAAATTTTACACACACACAGAGACACACACACACCCGTATTTTTGAAAACAGAAGGATAAACCAGAAACTAATAAAAATAAGTATCTGTAGAGGGTATAGAGGAGGACTCAAGTGCAAGGGATACGAGACTTCAGATTTTATATTTTTATACAGATTTCCTTTTTTTAATTAAAAAAAGATACTTTGGCATTTTTTTTCAAGCAAAAAATTTATTTCTTAGAGTACTGATTTTTTACTACTCTAAACTGTGGTAAAATACACATGACATCTTAACTACCTTTAAGTGTACAGTTCAGTGACATTAAGTACATTCATATTGTGCAGCCACTACCACCATCCATTTCCAGAATTCTTTTCGTCTTGAAAAACTGAAACTCTATAACCATTTAACAATAACTCCCCATTTTCCCTGTCTCCTAGGCCCTGGCAACCAGCATTCTACTTTCTGTCTCTATGAATTTGACTATTCTAGGTATCTTACATAAGTGGAATTATACAAGCATTTGTCTTTTTGTGCCTGGTTTATCTTACCTAGCAAAATGTCCTCAAGATTCATCCATATTGTAGCATGTGTCAGAATTTCCATCCTTTTAAAGGCTGAATAATATTCTACCCTATGTATCTACCACATTCTTTATTGCATTTAATCTGCTGACAGATACCTGAGTTGCAATTATCCCTTGGCTATTATGAATAGTGCTATTATGAGCATGAGTGTACTACTACCAGTTCAACACCTGCTTTCAATTTCTTGTGGTATATATCCAGAAGGGAAACTGCTGGGTCATATGGTAATTCTACTTTTAATTTTTGAGGAACTGTCCTACTGTTTTCCACAGTGGTTGCACCAGTTCACATTCCTACCAACAGTGCACAAGGGTTTCAATCTCTCCACACCCTTGCCAACATTGTAATTTTCTGTTTTTTTTTTTGATAATAGCCAATCTAATGGGTGTGAGGGGATCTCTCATTGTGGTTTTTATTTGCATTTCCTCAATAATCTGTGATAGTGAGAATCTTTTCATGTGCTTATTTTGAAAAATGTCTGTTCAACTTATTTGCCCATTTTTTAATTGAGTTATTTTGTTGTTGAGTTACACAGATTGACTTTTGAGCCATGTAAATATTCCATATATTCAAAAAAACAAAATCAGGTTAACACAGGAAACCAGCAAATAAAAATCTCATATTGATACCAACACCAGACAAAGACATCACAATAAAGGAAAATTACAGGCCAATATCAGTGATGAACATAGACACAAAAATCCTCAACAAAATACTAGCAAATCAAATCCAACAACACATTAAAAGGATCATACACCATGAACAAGTGGGATTTATCCCAGGGATGCAAGGATACTTCAGTATACGCAAGGATACTTCAATATACGCAAATCAATCAATGTAATACACCACATTAACAAACTAAAAAATAAAAACCATATGATCATCTCAATAGACGCAGAAAAAGCTTTTGACAAAATTCAACACCCACTTATGATAAAAACTCTCCAGAAAAGTGGGCATAGATAACATACCTCAACATAATAAAGGCCATATATGACAAACCTACAGCTAACATCATACTCAATGGTGAAATGCTGAAAGCATTTCCTCTAACATCAGGAATAAGACAAGGATGTCCACTCTTGTCACTTTTATTCAACATAGTTTTGGAAGTCCTAGCTACAGCAGTCAGAGAAGAAAAAGAAATAAAAGGAATCCAAATTGGAAAAGAAGAAGTAAAACTGTCACTATTTGCACATGACATGATACTACACACAGAGAATCCTAAAGATGTTAACAGAAAACTACTAGAGCTTGTCAATGAATTTGGTAAAGTTGCAGAATACAAAATTAATACACAGAAAGCTCTTGCATTCCTATACACTAACAATGAAAGATCAGAAAGAGAAATTAAGGAAACAATCTCATTTACCATCTCATCAAAAGAATAGAATACCTAGGAATAAACCTACCTAAGGAGGCAAAAGACCTGTACTCAGAAAACTATAAGATACTGATGAAAGAAATCAAAGATGACACAAACAGATGGAGAGATATACCATGTTTTTGGATTGGAAGAATCAATATTGTCAAAATGACTACACTACCCAAAGTAATCTACAGAATCAGTGCAATCCCTATCAAATTACCAATAGCATTTTTCACAGAACTAGAACAGAAATTTTACAATTTGTATGGAAACACAAAAGACCTCCAATAGCCAAAGCAATCCTGAGAGAGAAAGATGGAGCTGGAGGAATCACACTCCCTGAGTTCAGACTATACTACAAAGCTACCGTAATCAAAACAGTATGGTACTGGCACAAAGACAGACATACAGATCAATGGAACAGGATAGAAAGCCCAGAGATAAACCCACCCATCTATGGTCACCTAATCTACGATCAAGGATGCAAGAATATACAATGGAGAAAAGACAGTCTCTTCAATAAATGGTGCTAAGAAAACTGGACAGCTATATGTAAAAGAATGAAATTAGAACATTCTCAAACACCATACACAAAAATAAACTCAAAATGGATTAAAGACCTAAATGTAAGACAGGATACTATAAAACTCTTAGAGGAAAACAAAGGCAGAACACTCTCTGATATAAATTGCAGCAAGATCTTTTTTGACTGATTGCCAAGAGTAGTGAAAATAAAACCAAAAATAAACAAATGGGACCTCATTAAACTTAAAAGCTTTTGCACAGCAAAGGAAACCGTAAACAAAACAAAAATACAACCCTCAGAATGGAAGAAAATACTTGCAAACTAAGTGGCCAACAAGGGATTAATCTCTAAAATATCAAACAGCTCATGCAGCTCAATATCAAAAAAACAAACAACCCAATCAAAAACTGGGTGGAAAATCTAAATTGACATTTCTCCAAAGAAGACATACAGATGGCAAAAAAGCACATGAAAAGATGCTCGACACTGCTAATTATTAGAGAAATGCAAATCAAAACTACAAGGAGGAATCACTTCACACTGGTCAGAAGAGCCATCATCAAAATATCTACAAACAATAAATGCTGGAGAGGCTGGGGAGAAAAGGGAACCCTCGTACTCTGTTGGAGGGAATGTAGATTGGTAAATTGGTACAGTCACTATGGCAAACAGTATGAAGGTTCTTTAAAAAACTAAAAATAGAGCTACTATACCATGATCCAGCAATCCCACTCCTGGGCATATATATGGAGAAAACTATCATTTGAAAAGATACATGCACCCCAACGTTCATTGCAGCACTATTTACAATAGCCAGGACATGGAAGCAACCTAAATGTCCACTGACAGAGGAATGGATAAAGAAGATGTGCTACATATATACAATGGAATATTACTCAGCCACAAAAAAGAATGAAATAATGCCATTTGCACCAACATGGATGGACCTAGAGATTGTCATACTGAGTGAAGTAAGTCAGACAGAGAAAGACAAATATTATATGATATCGCTTATATGTGGAATCTAAAACAATAGTACAAATGGACTTATTTACAAAACAGAAATAAAGTCACAGATGTAGAAAACAAACTTATGGTTACCAAGGTAAAAAAGGATAAAGCGGGGGAGGGATAAATTGGGAGACTGAGATTGACATATATACACTACTATATATAAAACAGATAACTAATAAGAACCTACTGTATAGCACAGGGAACTCTACTCAATACTCTGTAATGACCTATATGGGAAAGAATCTAAAAGAGTGGATATATGTATATGTATAACTGATTCCCTTTGCTGTACAGCAGAAACTAACATAACACTGTAAATCCACTATACTCCAATAAAAATTAATTTTTAAAAAATCTCATAAAAACTTTTCTTTTCGAAAAAGAAGTACTTCATTTTCCCTAATATACTTACTTGTTTCTTTTGGAAAAGTTATATTTTTCTATCACACAATTAACATACCATGTCATAATAAAATATATACACCTTTCAGATATAAACAACATATCATACTATCACTTATACATGTAAGGATAATAATGTAGCATTGGAGCTTTGAGGGTATTTGAATATTTATGATTTTTATATGTGTTCCACATATGCCATTTTTAAGACAGAAATCACTGACATCTTTGAGTACTAGTGTACTGAAAAGACATTAGATCTTTTAGGCTAAAACAATGCAGTTTGTTTATTGTAGGGAGCAAAGGGCAAGGAATGATATGACAGCAAGATTTATGAGAGCTGAAAAAAAGTACAGATTGTCCATTCAAGGGTAATCAAAAATTAACTGTGGAATTATTGTTAAGGAAGGGAATTTAACAATTTCAGCTAAAGAGATCTGGGTTATAATATAATTCACCAAGCTATTAATTTCATGTATTATTTTCAAAATTACATAATGAATTTTTTTAAAGAAGCTTAAAATTAAATATTCCATACCTATATGAATTTGAATTAGAATGCTCTTGGAGATGGAAATCTGAAGCTAAAACATCTTCATCTTCGTCATCACTTTCCAGACTCTCCTCTGAATCATATTCTGCTCTACTTTGAGAAGCAGGTAGAAAAGGCTAAAATAAAAGAGTTACAGAATTTATCATCCAACTATCTGATTTAACACATTCAATTATACAGTCTAATATTAGCAATTTATCCCATTTTGGGGTACTTTGTTATAAGAAAGCAAAGTAACCAGTACTTGGTTGCTTCTTTTTTGACATTCTATGCCTTCAACATCACTTTACACAATTCCCTTATTTATTCATCCAATCAACAAAAATTTATTAAGTATCCACTATGTGTGAAAAGTATACTCAATGTAAGAAATTTTAAGACATATATATAGTCACTGTCCTCACAGCTCTTATATTTTAGTGGGGGAAAAAAACAGGCAAATAATAGAAAACTAAATATAAATTGTATTTAGCTATGTTATAAAGAAGAAAATAGCATTGGGATCAAGAATATTAACAAGAGTTGAGATAAGCTGATCATGAAAGGCCTCTTTGAAAAGTGTCATTTAAGTGAGACCTAAAGGACAAGAAGCCATTTAACAAGAGGGAAGAAAAGCATTTTAGGTAGTAGATATAGTATGTAAAAAGGCTTTAATAAGGTAAAAGAGTTTGGTATGGAAAAAAAAAAAAGAAGTTTGGCTGAAGCCTACTAAAGCAAGAGGGTTGTGTTGGGAGAAAAGTTGAAGAGAACAGCAGATGACAGATCAGGTAGGGTTTTTGTACAACACAGTAAAGAGTGTAATGGAATGCCACTGATGAGTTTTAAGTAGAGGATAGGTATTGAGATTTATACTTTAGGAATGTTACTATGACCATAGCCTTATGAGAGAAAAGTCAAATGTCAAGAGAAGAAATGGAGACATCAGTAGCTAAGGCAAGAGTTGGCAGTCTGGATACAGGTGTGTGATGGAGATGGAGATAAATAACACATTCATGGTATATTTGGGGGAAAACACATTTACTGATCAATTTGGAGAGCAAGGGAAAGAGAAGGAAAAGATGATTTCTGGGTTTCTGGCTTGAGCAACTATAAGGATGAAGATGCCGTTTACTAAAATGGGAGGACTTCGGTTGTGACATGGGAAGTACTAAAGAAAATAAATATCAGAAACCTAAATCTTGAAGAAGATCAAGATTCACAGATCAGGCAGAAAAGGAAGAAGAAAGAAGACTATGAAGGAATAAATAGTAAGGTTAGGAAATAAACTAGAAGAGACTGGTATCAATACAACAAGAGAGAAAAGTAATTCAAAAAGGAGGAAATAGTCACATGGGTTGAATACTGCTAAGAAGTCAAATAAGATGATGACAAAGAAGTTTCCTATACTTGATAACATGGATACCACCTGAATCTCAACAACAGCAGGTTTAGTGGGGTGGTAGTGTCACAAGTCATACAATGGGTAAATATGAACGGGACCTATAGTAATAGAAAGATAATGTGTTTATAGTTTTGAAAAGTTGAAGGAGGATGGGAAGCAGAGAAATGGGATAATAGTTCAAAAAAGTTTTGGGATCAAAGCAGGATTTGGAATGGGAGACAGCAGAGCACATTTCTGCTCTGAAGGGAAGAGCCAGTAGTGAAGAGAGAAGGGTAGAGAAGAAAAGCAAGGATAGGATTCAGAATAGCAATGAATCTTTGATAGGAAGGATGCTTCCTTGATAATAACAAGAGAGAACAAGAGAATGATGAAAGACTTTTGTCTGGTTCTATTTTTTTTTTTAATGACATAAGATGATGTCATCAGTTAAGAGTGAGGATGAAAGAAGAGATGTGGGAAATTTGAAAAGAAAACTTATAAAATCTTGGGTCCAAAGAAGCCCAATAAAGAAACATAGCAGGGAGGGCAGAAATTCTGGAAAAGCTGAGCGAGGAGTTTGGTAAGTCCTCTTCCCAAAAAGCAGTAATGAAACTGGAAAAAGTTGTCAAAAACAACCATTTAAAGATACTGGAAACTAATCAAGTACATACAACACATAGAGAAGTATTTATTCAAGAAAAACTACTGAATCTCTGGTAAAAAGTGAGCATCTGGCATTTTGGCCAGGGGGTACTCCTAACCCAACCTCTGCCCTCTGTGGCCCATTTGTCCTATCAGGGACAGCAGCCTGTGAGGACAAAGAACTCTGTGGCCTGGCCAGAGGGGGCTGACTTTAATAAGAACTCCATGCCCATAAATCCAGAGAAAACTATAATTCGAAAAGATACATGCACCCCAATGTTCACTGCAGCACCATTTACAACAGCCAAGACATGGAAACAACCTAAATATCCATTGACAGATGAATGGATAAAGAAGATGTGGCACATATATATATAATGGAATACTACTCAGCCATTAAAAAGAATGAAATAATGACATTTGCAGCAACATGGATGGACCTAGAGATTATAAGAAGTGAAGTGGGGCTTCCCTGGTGGCGCAGTGGTTGAGAGTCCGCCTGCCGATGCAGGGGACACGGGTTCGTGCCCTGGTCCGGGAAGATCCCATATGCCGCGGAGCGGCTGGGCCCGTGAGCCATGGCCGCTGAGCCTGCGCTCCGCAACGGGAGAGGCCACAACAGTGAGAGGCCCGCATACCGCAAAAAAAAAAAAAAAAGAAGTGAAGTCGGTCAGAAACAGAAAGATAAATACCACATAATATCACTTAAATGTGGAATCTAAAATATGGCATAAATGAACTTATCTACGAAACAGAAACAGGCTCACAGACGTAGAGAACAGACTTGTGGTTGCCAAGAGGGAGGTGAGGTAGGGATTGGGACTTTGGGATTAGGGGATGCAAACTACTATACAGAGAATGGATAAACAACAAGGTCCTCAATCTATATTCAATATCATGTGATAAACCATATGAAAAATAATGTATATAAATAAATACTTGAATCACTTTGCTGTACAGTAGAAATTAACACATTGTAAATCAACTATACTTCAATTAAAAAAACAACAACAACAACAACGAATTCCATGCCCAGCAGCATTGTCAAAAACAAGAGTTCTCAGCAGCAAACAATTAGGGAAGGTTAACATTTCAACTAGCCTGAGGCTGAGATACAGATTGGAACAAGGGCAGACCAGCCAGAAATTTAACCAGATCCAGGAACAAGACAACTAAAGAAGGCCTTGCTAATCAAGAATCATATACCCAGCAAAAGTAAAACTATGCTTTAAAAATGAAGATGAAATAAAGATATTCCAATATAAACAGAGTACATAATTAACATCTGTTGAATGAATCAATGACTGCAAAAGGCAATGTGAAACAAGGTGATATAAATGCCCTTCTTTACCCTGAAGCATGCAAAAATTACAAATGTTCTGTGACCATTTAAAAATTTGTCAGAACATTAAAAACTTTTACAGTCAGCTATAAATGTATAGGAAAATGAAAAAAATAGTAAAAACAATACTTATTTAGTATACTGTAATTAGAAACAGTGAGAATTAAAGTGTTTTATTTCTTTGTAAGAAATTTATCAAGAGTACTTTGAACAGTGCTGGCCTTCTTCTAACTCAGGAATCAAAGCAAGCTTCTTTTCTAATCGTTAGCAAATCGCCATACTCCTTTCTAAGTTTGTATCAGCGTCCAACTTTTTACTCTTTGCACTTTCAATGTTGTGAAATATTACCCAGAGTTCTTTTAATGTGAAGTTTTTTGCCAATTTCACTATCTCTGGGACATCTTCATCCTTTTGCCACACTTTCCTCATTTATGTTGATAAGCTGGCCTTTACTAATTGCCTCTGGCTGTACATATAAAATGTATCAAATGACAGCAATGTCAGTATTCCCAAAGTTAGCTATTTCTTCTATAACTTTACTTATATTTGATTTGAATTTCACTTCCAGTACTATCACTTTTCATTTTTCAGTTGCACTTTTATCTGTGTTAGCCAATTCCCTCTTCTGATCAGCCAATTTTGTAAAATGTCACTTGAGTTTATTATGGGAGATAAGGAGGCAAGACAACCACATGCCTTTCTGTCTGTGTATGAACTGAATACTGAATAACAGGTACTAAATGACCAATCACTGACAGACTTTGAAAGAACTGTTGTGATTGGTCACTGATCATGATTTGTGGACTGAATACCTAGCAGGAAAGTTTGTACTTTATGCGATTACTCATATTTAATAAATTGTGGTAACTTTAAAATTGAACAGTGTTGTTGAGGGACTGATGTTATTTAACTAAAAACTGAAATCTGTGTATATCAGGACAATGCAGGACTGCCTGGAGTATAGAAAAGGAATTAGAGTACGGATGGCACTTTGACTTCTGGCAGTCTTGATTCCTTAATTACTATCAAGCATTAAGGTGCTAATAACCAATTTATCTTTGCATCTTACTAAGAACGTTGCTTTGTTTAAAATGCAAAGATCATAATTTATAAAAGAACTGTCTTAAAACCTGGTTGAAATATGTCCAAAATATTTTAGGGTATATTTTGTGATAATGTACCCTGATAAAATGAAAATTTTCTAAACCAGTGTGGAAAAATATTTGTAAACACCAACAATTACACTTATTTTAAACAGTTTCATTTCTGTTTAACTACACAAATAATCATCTGGATAACACTTGTATTACCTTGGCAATGAAATAGTCCCAGATACTGAGCTCAGGTGGAATGAACTTCTCTTTAACTATCAGTGATTCCTGGCTTACTGGTGGTGAGGAAGAGGTCACTGAGGCAGATTCTCTGTAAGACATTTTTGATGGCCTAAAACGTTTGTTCTGTTTCTCTCCTTCTTCCACTAGTGAAGAAACTAACAAGAACAAAATAAAGTATTATAAAATAAGGACAATTTTCATTGTTCTGATTTCACCTATTTTTACGTAAGACCTAAGGTTAACTACAAGTAAGTACATACACAAAACTGAGATTATTATGATAGTAAGGTAAGAAAATAGTGGAGGAAGTGAGACAAAAATCATCTTGTATAGTGATCTTTGTTTTTATCTCATCTTGTCCCTTACTCTCTGAATGTTATCTAAATTATCTACATCTTTCTATTTTGTTTTTTAAAAATATCATGGGGCGGGGGGGGGGGGGGGGGGGAAGAATACCATGGGATGTCAGTGGTAATTAAAGGCAACAACTCAGTTATGAGATTCTTCAGTAATCACTTGGCCTTTTATCTACTAAAAAACTACTACTAATTTTTCACTGAAAATATTAAAAAATTCAAACACCAAAACTACCTACTAAACTGATTCAGACTTTTAGAAATGGCTTGGAGGTAGAATTTTCTACTCAGTGGAACAACAAAGAAGAGGGAGAAAATGCAATCTTTATTGTTTTAACTTCTAAACATTTAACAGTCAATATTCTCTAAGTATTTTACCTTAGAGTATTAAGGGCATTAGCAAAGAAAAACAAGTTATACAAATCTTTAATCAATACTAAGTCATTAGATGCAAATCACCAATAGAAAATCAAGGATCTCCTGGACATAGTCATGGTCTAATAGATAGGTAAACAACCCCATACTAAGGCACACCAATATTCTTCTTTAATGGTTACAGCAAGAAGTCACTTACCTTCCAAAGGAATGCAAGTATTTGTGTTTTAATACAATTTTGTTTTATTGCTTGAAGCTACTTAGCTTGCATAAACAGCATGCTCATGCATTATATCAAGCTACAGCCAAGCTGAGTCTAACAGAATAATTTAGTTACTTCAGAAAAAATGAAATAAAGATGAATAAAATTAGTATACAAAGGGATTGCTAAAAAGTGGTATGTAATCATTCAAATGACTTTAAAAAGAACCATCATATTCAATGTGTAATTTTTTCTCTCTGATCTTATAAGCAATTGATAATCAACAATCATGTTTCTAATGTATCTGTTGCATACATTTATATACATTCTAAAACTTAAACAGTGGTTTTACCAAATTCTCAGAGTAAAAAATTTAGAATATAAGGGTATTTTTTTAATCTGTCAAAAAAATTAATGCTATGCTTTAAAATAAATTTATCACTTGACAAATATTACTATTCTCCTTGTTTTGTTTTTAGATTATTAGAAGGCATGTGATGTGAACACAGACGTTTAGGGAAAAATAAAACTTACAGTGCTAAATTCACAGATTTTACCAAGCTTGCTATGTCATAAAAAAGCAGAGTTTTTAAAGCAAAACATAAAAAAAATTTTTAAGAGAGAAAAACATTTGCAAGTACAGTGTGTGAACCCAGATAATTGACATGAAAACAAGAAATTAACCACACTGAGGGGAAACATTTAAAATTACAGACTCAATTCCAGAAGTATAAAACTTCTTATTGAAACATTTCTGATGCACAAGGACAACAGGGGAAAAACGGCAAACAGGTTCACAGTACCGAATGTTATATTACTTGAAATGCTACAAATGAAAAGACCTTAGTGATACCTCCTAGCAAACAAGAAATGATTTGAAGCTTATCATTAGGGTAGATGCTCCCTCCTCTTTTCCCTCAAATTGCAGCAAGACCTAAGACAACTTTATGCTTATATCATGTTGGGTTCGAGTGGTCATGAAGCTGAGGGGCACCAAGAGAAACTGTGTAGCTGCTGGGTGCTTAACCATTTGTTTCTGAAAAAAGCTAATAATAAAATATCAAGAACTGTGTCACTCCTTGGATATAAACTGATGCTACTGTTCCATTATTAAGGTAGTAAATGGCTACTTTACTAGTAATAAAAGAAAAAAATCAGCATTAGGGAGAAATGAAAAGGAACTTGGATATAGATAGAGCTTATGAATTAAGGGGCATCAAGAAGTTAGAATGTAGGTAAAGAAAAACTAAGGTATGCACAGGAATAACGACAATTCTTATACCTGCAAACATTATTATGAAACACAACAAAAATTCTTAAAATATTTTGTTTTGCTTTACAATATGCAATAAAAAGCAAAAGTATGGATTTCTCACTGTTAACAGAAAAAAAAGTAGTTTTTCAAAAACTGCTATTGCTTATGATTGTCTCCTTTAAAACTTAACCATAATAGAGTAATTCAGAACTCCATGAACATTCACCCACGCTATAGTTTTAATTAATTAGAAAAAATAAATCCCTCATTAACATATGTAGGAATCACAAAGTAAATTTGATTAAAAAATAAAATACTGATTTATGTACCTTAACATTTTTGTTAAGAACTCTGACCTGCTGAGTTAAAGTCTAATAAAAATCATCTACCATTTTCTTATATTACAAAGCTTAAGTCATATTTAAATTTTATGTCACTAAAAGTACATTAAGTATATAATAGACATGTAGAAAGAAAAATAATTTAGTTCGTAAGACCATTATTGCAAAGAAAATTTAAATCAGAATTTATACCAGAACAAGGAAAACAAATGGTAACTTTTAAAATCTTCTCATAGTACTAAGTTTATGAAAACACTTTTTAAAAACAGATTTTTAAGGGTTCTAAGCATGTATTTCATCTTCAATATACAATACATTGACACTGAATAGATGAATAGGTTGTCAGGAAAATGAAGTATTCTAGACCTGTCAGTTTTCATTTGGCCATATTTAAACACTAGAAACTAAAAATATATCAATATATATAACAATTTTGGCTGAATTCAGATCAACTTTTCTAAAACACATCATTTTATTCCCTTGGTCAACAATGTATACTGAATATTATCTAATTTAATTACACTCTTAAGACATCATGATTACATTCAACAGTAATTCGAACATACAGGGCTGCTTACTTACAACCTAAAATTTATCAAGCTGCTGTGCTGCTTTAGTTGGTGTGCTTTCAGAACAACATAATAATGCCTTCAAAAACTGAGATTTCAGAACTCTGCCTTATACTGAAAGCCACCCCTGCTTGTCCCTTTGTCTTGGTTGATTTTCTGTTCTCAGATTTTGTCTCTCCAACTGTCAGTTTATCTGTCTCACAGGACTGCTACTTCTAATTACTATTACTGCCTTTACTACTTAGTATCTTCACTTCTTCCCTTTATTCTGTTTTTCTATTTTTTTCTTTTTCTACTTGTTCCTTCACAAACTAAATCAGCTTTAGAAATAGCAGACCTTTGGTTTCATCATTAAATGAGCGTACTCTTTTTTCTGGTTAGCAAACTGATGAATCATGTCATTTATGTTTTCTGTACATGCTCCTTCAGTTACATCCATGATTGATTGCATTCAGAATTGTTTCTGGGTTCTTATAGACAGATAAGCATCACATAATCTATATGTGGCTATATCCAGCCCCATCACTAAGTAAACCTCATTTTTTAAGTATCCTGTATTATTTGGCTACCATGTCCCAACGCAAGAGGTTAAACATACAGATGCAGATAATTTTTTTCACTTTGATTATTTCGGATTCAGTAAGTGGTGAGATAGAGTTGATTATATGATATTTGTAACTACAAACAGCTATATCTGAGTGGTTAAACAAAGAACAACCTGGACTTTGAGTAAGGTTGTTTATGTATCTGTGCTCAGAAATGCTCCAGGAATTGTTTAAGTTGAGGCTTGCTGACTGGTTAGTAAAAATATATTTTTAATTTTTTACAAGTATGTGGACATTCTATTTCAAGAATTTATCCCTTTATAACATGTTGTAATAACAAGATCACAGTCTTTAATCTCAGTAGACCTATAAATCGTACTCCCTCTCAGACTTTGAAATTTTTTCTAAAATGAATTCAAATACCTGAAGTTAAGTATATATTCCAACATGAGTTTCATAAGTTAGTCTTTTCTATTTTTATCCATATAAAAAATAAAGGACAGGAAATTACTCTTTAAAAATTAGAAAGGAGATGTTACAAAATTTAAAATATTGTTAAAAATTTTAAAGCCAAGATTATCACATATGGGCTAATAAAAAAACAAAGGCAGAAAGCATCATGAAGATTCTTTTCAGGTCAAAAGCTTGTTTCAATCTTTAAATAAATACAGTACCTATAGTTACAACATTAGAAAGTTAAGAAAAGGTAATACAATTGTTTAAAATACTTACTTTGCATGATATTATGAACACTTAGAAATCCAAAACCCTAATGGCTGGAATCATAATATGCAGAACATAAAGCAGCCTTATTTGAAATGTTTTTCCAGTCATTTCAAGCCACAGTCTGATTTATCATGATTAGCACTGACGTTTCTTTATTTCTACACATTTAAAAATATGTTAAAGTCTAAGGAATAGAAAACATCAAAATGAAGAACTTAAAGCATAATAAAAAAGCAGGGATGGTTTTCTAAAATGCTAATCATTGTTTTAAATCAAAAATATGACTTGATTAATGGAAAATTTTCAGTTTGCTAAGTGCCAAACAAAATAAAACTGGCCCACTGTACCCCAACCCCTCCAAAACAACACAAAGCAAGCTGAACTGTAAAAGCCTATTTCTAAAGCTAATATCTTGCCTGCAAGACTGGGAGGGCTATGAGAACTGATGGCTGAAAGAGCTTTGGAAAAGCCCACACATTCCATGGAGAATACCACTACCTGGTGGGGGCTAGGCATAGCAAAGTACCTTCCTGCCAAAGAAAGAAGAGAGATCTGATTTGGGATAGAACAAAAACCAATGTTACAGTATATTTCAAAACAAATGAAAATTTCAATAGTAAAAGACTTTAAATTACATTAGATAGTTCTAATCACTGGTGCATGAGTATCTTAAAGTCTGATAATTACACCAGAAACTTTATACTGCATATTTACCACAAAACTATTTGTTCATGCTTTAAGAAAATGGTCTGTAACAGAACTTTCTGTGAATGAATTAAAATGTAATTACATTTAACAAAGTTATCATTCAGATGAAAAAATAAAGCTGTAGCCTTAAAAAATAAAATAAAATAGTTTAAAAACTAACCAGGTAAAGCTTTTGAGCGTGTCTGTTCTTTGCTGGGAACATGTGCACCTCCACCAAATACAGCAGACCACATTTTTTCATTTAGAGGGTGGGCCACAATCCGAAATAGTTCGTTACTAGAATGTGTTGCCAAGCCATGGATGAAGAGACTAAGATACACTGCTGTGAGAATCTCACAGAGCAAGACTGTAAGCCCTGACTGGGCTTCCTCCCCAGAAGAATTCAAAAGTCGGATTAGAGAAGTTATTCCTAGGAGAAACAACAAACATAGCTACCATTAGCTATCATTGACAATAAATTAATAAATAATCAACATTTCCTAATTTTTGAAAAAAGTTACAGCATCAGGATTAAAATATTTTCTGCCATAGATTCATAGACTAGTAGAGGTTATTGCAGTTAATGCATAAATGTTGAGCTACTTGTTCAATTTAGACAAACGCTGGAAATCTGTAATCTGATTCAAATCTGATAGATAAAATTTCATTGCCATAACAAATGTTTTTCTATTACGACAAAAGCAAAATTATAAAAAGTGATATAACAAAATATTTGAGTTATTTTAGTATGATGATAAAGGAAAAACTAACATTACATAACTGGATAATTTGTAATAAGTGGTGAATAATAAACTGGTATCAATTCTAACAATAGTTAACAACAATGATTATCATACAGCAAACCCAAGCCAAACCTACTTTTTCCTCATCTGATTAAATTCAATAAGGCTAAGAAAAACACTCACACATATATAAATTATTTATACCTGGCCACTGAGCTGGTGATGTATTGGGAGTTATGGCTTCATCTAAGCTTCCTGTTTTCAAAGAATGTCGATGGGGAAGCAGTACTGTCTGATACACCATTCCAGTAAACTGATTTGTTTGAAATGAACTAAGAAAAAAAAATTTAAATAATAACAATCTATAATTACCTACAATAACAACGATATAATAAAACAATAATAACATACAATGATCTAAAATGAATTTCACACGTAATACTTCCATGTTTTAGATCATCTAGGGTACCTTAAATACAAAATTTTGTGTATTAGTTATACAGCTTTACACCTAAGTACTGTGCTTTATAGTCTAGTATTATAATAAAACAAAGTGTCCTTTATATTTTCTGAATTAAAACAGATATGATAGCTTTTAAATATATTTACTGTAAGACATAAAATATGTACAAATGAAAAAACTAAATCATTATTGACCACAAGTAGCAAGCTTATATATCAAAATTTAAAACAAGGTTACTGAGTTGAAAAAGTCAGTTTAGGTTCAATTTGGTATTTAATGGCTATTCTACCCTACACTAGGGTAGGTTATATCAGGTATATGCACCAGATAACAGGTGTTTAATGAAACACATGGTTTCCGTCCTCATGTGATTTATAGTCTGGTGGGGGAATCAGACACAAATAATTTTATCATACTGTTTTTAAAGACAAAACCTATGCATACAGTGATATGAAAGCAAATGGGAGGAGTGATATCACACAGTTTGGGAATTCAGGGTAAGCTTCTCTAATTAAATGGCACTTTAAGCTAAAACTAAATAAACTGATCAATGGACAAAATAAATTACAGCTTGACACAAACTATGAAATAAATACGATAGAAAAATGGTACGAAAAATTTGTTAAACCCTGTCAGTAGTTCCTATATCATATGTTAAGTAAATGAATATAATATTTAAAAATAGCACACTTATTTGTTTAGATCTGTTCTAACTGGCAAGTTGTCTTAGTTCTAACAGTTTGATACATATGGAAATAGCTTCTCTTGCTTTACTTTCCATTTTCAAGATGGAAGAGTAACAAAAACCAAAAATCTCCCCTGCTAAAGTAAGCCTATGGAAATGATAAGAAAGATAAAAATATGTTGATGAAAACAAAGCCATACTCAGTAATAAGAAAGTGAACTTTTGGAGGACCAAGGTCAAAGAAATCAAGTTGAAGCTACTATGGGAATACATAACCAGAGTAGTAAGCTGAGGTGACCCCTGGGAGAATTCAAACACATAAGATAAACAGATAATCAAAAATCAACACAAAGGAATGCTGACATCACGTGAGAGAAAACAAACTCAGCGACATACCTACACCTGAGGAAGCAAAGACTTACCAGAACATCAAGGAAAGTGGTTTATACTCAGAGATGTTAAAAAAAAATAAAACTAAAAAAAAGACAGTAAGTTATTTTTTTTAAGTGGCTATTAAAATAAATAAAGAGATATTAAAATTGAAAATAGAATTTCTAAAACAAACTCAAATAGGCTAAATAAAAGATAGGACATTGCTGAAGAATGAATTAGTGTCTGGAAAATGAAGCTAGGATTTCTCCTGAAATGAAGCAAAAAATAAATAAAGAAATAATTAAAGGGATCATTTGAGAGGAAAGCTAAAAGAAAAATAAGAGGGACCCACAAGTTCCAATATCTGTCTCATATAAGGAAAGAGAAGAGAGAAGATAAAATATTCGAAGAACTAGAGTAAGGGAATTTCAAAGAACTAAAGAAAGATATAGACCCCCACACTGTCAAACAACATGTTTTGAAAGCCTAGATAAATTATCTAGGCTTTAAATTATTTAGGCTTTATTATCTTTATGTCCTAAGTGAAACCTTAGGACATAAAGAGAAAAATCATAAACATCAACTACTCTGTAAAAATTTTCTCAGTTCCAAGTCAGTCACTCCCTCCTCTGTGCTCCCTGAGATTTTACTACCTATCATCTTATAGGACATATCATTTAAGTATGATGTCATGTTACGTATCATTTATCATTTCACATGTTTGTCTCTGACTAGTGACCTTAAGGAAGGAGATCTTATCCCAGCGTATATCACAATGTCCAGCATTAGACAGTGATCAATAAAAGGCTGCTAAATAAGTTATATTGTGAAGAGTTTACTTGAGATGCATTTGCCATAAAGATATATGCTAAAATTTCAAAGATGAAAAAAAAGGACTCAACACTTCAGCCATATGCTTTTTGCATTATTTAAGGTGGACTGCAGTACACAGGATTTCTAGAGCAAGAGCATACAAATTCTCAAACCTCATCAGTTACTGCAAACATTCTTAAATTTCACAAGATATTTACCTGTAGTTATGACTACCACAAAGGCACTGATAAATACAAGCAGAAAGTGAAGCTGCTAAAGTATGCATTACATATACCTGGAAAAAAAAAAACAACAGAGTTATAACTTTGAAAAATGTAGCTTTTTTTCAAGACCTAATATAATCAGCATTTTTAAAAAGATGAAAAAACGATTTTGCCCTTATAAACTATTTCCTTTTTCTCCCTAATACTCATTTCTGTCTGAAAGGTCTTGTGACAAACAAATTAAAAACACACACACAAACAAACACACAAAACCTGAGGACTTTGGCAGAAATTATAAAACAGACACCTACTACCTAATTTGTTTTAAGGGCAAATGAGAACAGATGTTAGCTTATTCAGTAGTGCAATGAGCCATGCATTAAAAGCAAGCCCTCCAAGACTTAAACTGCTCCTTCTTCAACCAAAATATGAAGTCCAGCCTGGTAAATGACAGTTCACTTATGAACAGATCACTGAAGAATATGCTATCACACAGTCGAGTTACTACAGAAAACAATTTGAAGAGAGTGACATTTTAAAGAAAGAAGGTATGAAAGACAGCAACTGAAAGGCAAATACGTGTACTGAGGAAGACAGGGCTCCAAACATGGCATGACAAGAGAAGTAACAGAAGTAGATCTGAAGATGAGGGAGAAGCTTAATCTAGGTAAGAAAGGAGGCTAGACTATTAAAAGACCAGGTTCTTGATCTAATTATAAGGTATGATACTCTTTGTGCATATTAAAATCTAACTGCTATTTTTCCTTCAATGATCAATAGACATGTGATACGAATTAAAATCAAGGACATCATATGAATGAAGACAGCAAGGACCACATACAACAGACTACAAAAACGATAATATTTTCTAGCTTCTCCAATCAAAAGGTGGAGTCTATTTCGCCACTTACTGAATTTGGGCTGGGACTTGCTTTGTGCAAGAGGACACGGCAGAAGTGATGTGTTATTTCTGAACCGAGTTCTCTAAAGGCCTTGCAAATTCTACTTTTGCTCTTTAAACCCCTGGAACCACTATATGAAATAATCCAGGTGAAATGGTTAATTTTATGTGTACATTTAACTGGGCCAAGGGGTGCCCAGACGTTTGGTCAAACGTTATTATGGATGTGTCTGTTAGGGTAAATTTGGATGAGGTTAATATTTGAATTGGTAGACTGAGTAAAGACGATTGCCCTCCCGATTGTGAGCGGGCCTTATCCAATCAATCGAAGACCTGAATAGAACAAAAAAGCTGAGTATGAGGGAACTTCTGCCTGGCTGCACTGAGCTGGGACACTGGTCTTTTCCTACCTTGGGACTAGAACTGAAACACTGGCTCTTCTTGGGTCTCAGGCCTGCTGGAATTTGGACTGGAACTTACACTATTACCTATCCTGGTTCTCAGGCCTTTGTATTTAGACTGGACCTACACAATCTGTTTTCCTGGGTCTCCAACTCGCCAACTGAAGATCCTGAGACTTCTCGGCCTCCATAATTAAGTGAGCCAACTGCTTACAACAAGGCTCCTTCTATAAAAACACACGCACACATCCTACTGGCTCTATTTCTTTAGAGAACCCAGGCTAATACTCTAGGCTTGCCTACTGGAGGATGAGACACATCCCAAAGTCTTTGGTCATCCCAAAGTTTCCTGTCAGCCTTGCAAACAAGTCTGCCAACCACCAGAAATGTAAATAAGGCCATCCTAGGTCATCCAGAATCCAGTCAACCTGCCTGCTGACCAAAGACAAATGAAGGTATCTAGCTATCAGTCCAGTTGGCCCACAGAATCATGAGCAAAATAAATCATGGCTATTTTAAGCTATTAATGTTTCAGGGTGGCTCTTAAGCAGCAAAAGCTGATACGCCAGGGTTATGCTTATTATTTGCTTATTATTAAAGTTGAATATGGAATGAAGTTTGGTTAAAATCAGCACAATCTAAACAAAATTAAATTCCTAATTGTATAATATGCAATGTGGGCATTTATTCTACTGAGCAGTATAGGAAAAAAAGTGACAAAATTAATTTATAAGGGTTAAGGTTATCCAGGAAGGTAAAACTGTAGGAGAGGTTACCACTAGACAAAAAGAAAATGGATGGCATGATATCACAGCCTGTGAGGTGGGGGAGAGAATCAAATGCAGACTATGAGGAAAAACAAAGAGATACTAGTACTTTTACATAATATTAAGTTTCTGTCTCTAAAAAAACCCCAGCTTTTTGGCTAAGTGTACTGCTGAAGATTTACTCATAAATGTGCATACACACTATTACGCTTACCAAAATGATGCTGTTAAATAAGACAAAGTAAAACTTAAAAACTGAAGTACCCTATTGGGTATAAGTAATACAAGTAAGATGAACTTGGCCTACAACCAAAAGTTTTCTTTGATCAAAACCAATATAAACTTGGCAATGAAACAATCACTATGCATAGGATGATGTTTATAATTGTTTATAAAAAGCCTTAACACTTATCTTTTAGTTTTATCATAGTATATAGGTAAATTAAATGTCTGAAACCAAGCATACTTACTTTATTGCTTTGGATATCAGGATGGGGTGGTGAATCAAAGTTTATTATGGCATGCAGAATATCATGTGTTAGATTACTAAGGTGCAATAACGGATTGGCAACTACTGTTTTGGCACTGGCTGTACAAGCAAAGAGGAGAGGTACTGAGGTTTGTTCTGAAAGAGGGCTAGGAAATATTGGTTCTGCTGTTTCCTTAAAAAACAAAGGGAAAAAAGGTTAATCAACTATTTATAGTTATAATCCATTAAGTAATTCAGGGTCTCTGAAAAACTTCAGAACAATTAAAAATTAAAAGCATAACAAACTTTTACAGAGTTAGAAGGGACGATCAACCTTCCACCAATTATAATGAAAACTGATGGGACAGTATGCTCGTATCATCATCTCACAAGGCATTCGTATAAGAATGTTTAATACGAATTACGCAGATCACAGGGTCTGATATCAAACTGTCCTTAAACCACAATGCATTCACAACTCTAGAAATCCATAATATGAAGCACCACACAAAAAGCAGAATTCCTTAAAGCAACCATAATTAAGAAAATCAACAATTTTAACATTTTAAAACTAAAAAAGCAATCTCAAAAACTGTTTTTCATATAAGTAATATTTTGACTGGTTATCATGTAAGTTACATACCTGCTGAGATTCTTGTAAAAGCAAAATCAATTCCATTCTCACAGATGCAAGACCCCCACCATGGGATCCATGCAGTATGCAGTAACTAAGAAACATCCTCAAGAGTGACTGATATTTCAAAAGCCACTGTCTTTTTTCCTGAAAATTTTCTCTCAGTTGTTTCACTTTTGTTTGATGAAGCAAATCTTCAGCATCTTCATTTAATCCAAATGCATCTCCATTTTCACCAAATGCAGACTGTAATTCTTCAGGATCTGAACAATAGTCACAAGTTCTCTGAAGGGCTATCACCTCTTTTTCAAGCCAGTGGTACAGCTGGTATCGCAATTTTCCACCATCTATTTCATATCCAGTAGATAAAGTACGAAGTTCTACCGTGAGAATCTTTAAACATGCTCTAAATTTTAACTGAACTGCAATGATATCTTCTGATGGATTTAAAATGTCATGTTCATCTAGTGTGCTGAGAGAGTCTGTGTACTTAGAACTTGTTTCATCATCTATTTTTTTCCCTACTTTTCTCTGTAAAGGTTTTAGTTCTTTCATTGAAACAGGGAGATCCTCATTTTCTTCATCGTTATCACTGTCCCATTTTAATTCTAAAGAGTCATCCTGAAATACAATACTTGGTTGGCTCCAGTCAAAAGAAAGAGTGGAATTTGACTGCTTCTCTGAGGAACCCTCTGAAGAAGATCCAAAACCATTCATCAGTGACTGTGACCAATCAATAGCAGAAGACTTATCTTCCCTTGCATCCAATTTGAATGGAGAAGAAGGAGAACAGACTTTACTAGTATCCAGAAAACTAGATGTTCTACAAAAAGGTTTCGTTTTTTTGATGACTTTTGGCATCTTTGATAATACTTCCAAAGCCAACATAGGGCAGCCAGCTTTTAAATGAGCACTGGCAGTAGTAAAAAATAATCTTCTTTCACTTAAATTAATTGTTCCTGCCAGTCCACTTTTTCCTGTTAAACTCATGTGTGTGGAAAACGCATCAGATGATCCAAAATGACGTCTCAGCAAAAGAGGATGTGTCCTTAGATAATTGTAGAAATTAAAAACAGCAGGATTGCAGGCTGACATCATGACTTGATCTGAAAGTAAATTCGTTTTATGAGCCAAGAAAAATTCTTCAAGGGTTGTACTGTAGCCCTTTTTCTCTACCATGGCACCTTTATTTACCTGGTCTTCTAAGAAAAATTTAAGAGACCAAACTAATACATAGCACTGAATAGACAAGAACACAGTTGTAATGAAAGCGTTCTAACATAGTAGGAAAACAAAGATTATGCTGATTTCACATCTCTTCAGGTAACAATCTAAGACATTTTAAAACATCCAGTTACACACTCTTAGTTCTTTTTCTCCTACTTTCCTGGACACTTCATCTCAGTCAGTCTGCTTTGTTAGATCCTCCTCATCTTCTCTACTTTTAAATGCTGAGTGTCCTAGAGTTCAGTACTTGACCTCCTTTCTATCTACACTCCTTGAGTTAAATCCTACAGTCCCACGGCTTTAAATACCATCTATATGTGATAACGTGCACATCTCTATTTCTAATAGCAATTTCACCCTGTAAATCTAGAATGCTATATCCAAAGGCCTACATTACGTTTCCATTTACATGTACATATTCTTGCCTCAAGGCCTTTTTATTTACTGTGCCCTTGGCCTAAAAACCAGATATCTGCACTGACTGATTACTCACTCATTTCAATTAGGTCTCATCTCAAAGGTCACCTTATCTGAGAAGTCTTTTCTATCTAAAGCAACACTCTCCAAACTCTGCTCCTAGCCTTCCCCCTATCACTTATCTATTGCTCAAACTAAAAACCCAGGAGTTAAACTTGACTCTCATTCCCTTCATATTCAATATCCAATTCAGTCCTATCTAGTCAACCTTAAAATTATAGTTGAAATCCAACCACTTCTATTTCCCTGTTTATCACTATTTTCTTCAAAACATTTATATTCAAACGTTGAAAATGTCTATGTTCAATAAGAAAATCCAAAGTCCTTGGTTTTCAAAGGATTTAGCTTCCTGGTGGGGTGGGGAATAAAAAACTGTATACCTAACTCTGTCTCCCCAACTAAACCATAAAGTCTTAGACCATGTATGTCTTCAATTTGCTATGCATTATCCTTAGCACCCAACAGTGTGCTCTGAACCTGACAAACACTAATAAAACTCTTAAGCATTAACATCTTAGAAGTATAGCTTACCATCATCCTCTCTGATAGGTTGCTTTATTAATGTTTCCAGAGCACTACTATAATCTTCTAAAATCCAATATGCCATACTCCGAAGAAAAGGATCATAATGCATATTTATATTCAACAAATTGAGTTCATTGACAGGAGAATCAATTCCCAAAACTTTTTTACGTAAAATAGATTTATATGTTGCAGATGTATCAAATTCAGACTCATAGAGTCTTGCTATTACAAGAGCCAACTGAATGTCATTCAGTTTCTCAAGACATACCTTCAAAAACAAGAAATATTGTTTATAAATAAGGTGTCTTTCATTTTAAGGTAAACTCAATTAACTCACTAATAACTAGATGAACACAAAGCTTTATTAATATCTGAAAATAGTGAACAAGGACAATAAACAAAACATATGCTGCTTGCTTCAGCAAATCTACTTGACAACATTTATGTTAATTTATCTGGTAGTACTAAACACATATTTGCAAAAAGAATTAGCCTAATGAAAAACCACTGAATAATTGCTAAAATGACACACTTTGTTTTATTCTTGAGCTTTTACCCTTCCCCATCCACCTCAGCAGACTATAATGTTTCCAAATCAAAAGGATGTTTTGAATCACTTGTATGAAACTCTGAGCAAAAGGGCAATTTGAAACAGAAATGTTATATTTTAAATATTTATAACTTTTTGTAAGGTTTACTTAGAAATAATTAGCTAAAAATTTCCTAAGGTTTGTCAACTAACACAGAGCCAAATATACGTCCGAATGTGTTTAAAGTGACAGGACAAATATTTTATTTTTTTAACCTGTTCATAAATATTCTTAAGAGTCAGATCAACTACCTATCTCTACCAACCAACACAACCTGGTTAATTTTAATTCTGTATAAATATCATTCAAGCTAAACGACAAAATTTTAAAGTCACCATTAAATATTACCAGTTACTTTAGGCATTAAGCCTTGTGTTAGTTCCACTATACTTGAGTTGAAATTAAAAAACAAAATTGAAACCATGAAGAGCTTAAAAGGATGACAATGCTATTTTTTAAAAAATTCATTCATTACCTCAATTGCATCTCTGAGGCAACCAGCTAAAAGAAAAAATGCTGCTGAATGTTCAAATCTTTGTTTTCCTAACAAAGAAAAAGCATTCTTTAAAGCTGCTTTACGCCATCTCTCATCCTCAAAATTGTGCCCAAAAAACTGTGTCATCTTGGAATCTTTTTGGGATCTATAAAGAAAAAAGTTTGAAAATTTCGGAACATAATGCTTCTACATCAAAACCAATTGTTATGAAGTTAGCCACTTAAAAGTTAAGACTCAAAAGAAACATTTACCAGTTCATAAATTACTATACATCTGCTGCTTTTCTGAGCAAAAATAACATTTATGGTAAACATTTATTTTTCCATATAAATTTCAGAGATTATTGAAAACATTCTTTCAAACTACGAAGAAACTACATTAACAGCACTGTGAAAAATTATTTTTAAATCTATACAAAATATATAATTTACATTAACTTCTGTGCTATTTTACCATTTAAACTTAATCAACTGCCTTTAGCCCAACTGCCCACCTGAAGATGACTTTGATGATAAAAATCCAAGGAATTTGTCCCAAAGCAAAACAATCCTAAAAGATCTAGTCTCTTACAACTGACTGATACCATGATTTTCCCCCAAAGGTTACTGATCATATGGATATATCTAGAACTGAACCCCAAACGAATAGTGAACTATTTATGGCGATCACGCTCACCAAGTCTAGCTGAGAACAAGTGAAAGAGAAAAATTCTAAATGACTCTAGCTCAAGAATGGGGTCAGGGCCCTTGCGAAGAGGGTGGTTTGGAAGAATAGCCTGGTCCAAGAGCTCCTTGATAGGGCAGAGGGTAGATGTATCTTCAAAGCTCCACCAATTCATCTTCTTCCCCACTCCAGATAAAGTTTCTGGTTTAGTTTTTGTTCTACAGGAGCATCATAAGAAGTTATTAAAATAAGCAAAAAAAAATGTTTTTCTGGACTGATAAACCTAAAAAATGCTAATGTGACCTCATCAAGATTCTTCTGCTCTGTAACCTGGGCTTCTTTCACATGAAATCTCTTAAATACAAAAATAACTAAGAATCCACATGAATCACACTAACAAGAACAACAAATCTTTACTTCATACTCTATGGAAAGTCTTTCATTTTGAAGCAGTTTTTTCACCTACCTATATAATCCCCAAATCACAGCTTTCTTTTTCATTGCAAGGTAAAAAATGGCAGCATCTAAAGGATCATTCTTTTTATAAAAGGCTGCTTTGGCTACCTATAATTAGAAAATATTGGTCAAAATTTCACGGTAACAGTTTTTAATTAAATAAACAAATACTTTCCTTCATATACGAGACTGTCATACATTCTCTACTTAAATGTTCAATAAACTAAAAAATATGTGTATGAACACACGCATGTATATGTAAATTTATTAATTTATTTTATAATTACAAAAGTAATCATGGTGGTGGCCTCCAAGATTACAGAGATGGAAACAGGACTACACTTTTCATTGCAAGCTCTTCTGTACTGTTTTATTTTCCTAAATGTGTATATATATTATTTTGTATATATCAATAAAAAATGCTAATATATCAACTAGCAATTTAAGAATTAGAATATAAATTGTTAAAAATTATGCTATTTTGAAATATAAAGACTATTTAAAAGCATTTTACTGCTAAAAAAAAGAGTAACAGGAGAGGAAATATGGAATATCATGTAAATAAACATGCAATATATATTAATTCATTTTTACACCAAAATAAAACACTCACCTTTTCTATGCATTTGCGTAAGATGCGGGTATTCCGGACCCACCACCCCACACCCATAGCTCTAAGTTCAGACCATGTGGGATCATCTTTCTGCATTGCTGGCAACATGTTCAGCAGTTCTTCTTCTGCTACTGAATGAAAGGCCCAGGCAAAATGACTACTAGACAGGCCTGAAGAAATATCAAAAATAATGTTTATAAGAAAATAAATGATTATATAATGATGATCAGAAATGTGTGTTCCATAGTTGCAATAAAAATGCCTAAAAGTTTATATAAGACTCACAGAGTTATAACTGTTTGGGGTTAGAGGGAATATGGGGTTTTTTCTTGCTTCTCCAAGTAACTCAATCATCACATCAATATTTTCTACAATGAGCATATATTTTCTATAATTAAAATATATTTTTTTAAAAAGATAAGGAAAAACGCTTATGGGCAAATGCCACTGTGCTGAGTCTTTCTATTCTCTAGTATGTCTGACATCCTTTGGTCAACATTTGTTGTGTAGATTTAATTCCATGGAATCAAAAAAGCACCAAGGAGACAGTACAGCTGGTGAACAGAACTTAAGACTGCAAAAACTCTGGAATCAGAATGCATAAATTAAATTCTAGCTCCACCCTAACTAACTATATAACTTTGGGCAAGCTACTTAACCTCTTGATTCCTCAATTTTCTTATTTACAAAATGTGAATAATCATGGCACCTACCTCATTACATTGTTGTGAGGATTAAAAGAAATAATATAGTTAAAGCATCTGGGATAGTACCTAGCACATAATAACTTTTATTACCCCATAATCACTATATTAATAAGATACTTTTATATTTATAAAGCATCATTTACATTAGCAAGTCTCTCAACCTACTGGCCCACACATGTGGGGTTTATCGTTCAGCTTTTTTTTTTTTTTTTTGTGGTATGCGGGCTTCTCACTACTGTGGCCTCTCCCGTTGCGGAGCACAGGCTCTGGACGCGCAGGCTCAGCAGCCATGGCTCACAGGCCCAGCCGCTCCACGGCATGTGGGATCTTCCCGGACCGGGGCATGAACCCGTGTCCCCTGCATCAGCAGGCGGACTCTCAACCACTGCGCCACCAGGGAAGCCCTCTCCAGTATTTTTATGCAAAGAGGATGAGATGAAAACAAACATTTTTAACATAAATTAAGGAAACTCAGAATGTGTCAAACGTGTTGGCATTATCATATCTGGGCAAAAACAAACTTAAATGTTCTTAAGCCTCTCTTCTACTCGTCTTACTTCCTTTTACTAGATTATTGCCAAAATCACCTTGGTGAAGGAGTTGAGCTCGATAAGCTGGAAGAGAAGTTGTAAGAAAAGTATGAAGTCGAACAGCCAAAAGAAATTTTAAGCCACATTCATCAAGAGTTTCTCCACCTGTAAAAAAGAAAAAAAAAGGTATTTTTACTTGTAAAAACCCATTTCATTAGCAAAACACAAGTAAATGCTAATAATTCTGGCAAGCAGGGTATGTCACAGCACCAAATACAGGGACAAAACATTGTGTGAAACTGACCAAAGTTATCAGTCTAAATATTATCTAATATTTCTTTTTCCTATATAATTATACATTACAGAAAAAAGTTGTACAGTTAAATAATTGAAAAAATAATAAAGGTGAATGAATTGACTCAGAGTCTCTGACATATTTTTAATAATAATCTCCTCTGACATGAATATTTTAATTTAAATGTGACTCAATTTTAAAATAGTTACCCTTCCCTGTAATATTATCCATACTGATTCAAGTCACATACCCATTCCAATAACTGCTAACACTGGAAGAAATGGCTATATGGTATGGGGGCCTGATTTTTACTTCAAATGAATAAAAACATAAAACACTTGTAATATAGTCACATCAAAACATAATATCTACTAATAATAATTCATGTCGCAATTCATGACCAACTTATTTTTTCTTAAAGTTTTAATTTTTATTATTGTTATTCTTTTTTCTTAAATTTACCCCACATTTTCCTTTCAAGGGGCGCATCCTACTGACATATCTGGTGCACAAGGCTAGACTGTTAAATCAGATCTTATTTGAAATCTGATGGGAATTCTACAAATCTATTCATAACTCAGGAGATTAAAAACAAAAAATGCTCTTTGGGTGAGGAAAAGACCTAATTTTATTAGGCTTGCTTGCTGCTATTCTAGGAAGGAGTATACCTTAATGTTAATTTTTTTAAAACCTCAATATTAAAAAACCCAAATTAACAGTGAATTATTACAATGTGAAAAACAAATAAAGGAGAAAGCACCTTTTATTTTGGGGTTTCTAAAGTAATTGTTTATTAAGAATGTTAACTTTTGCTAAACTCAAAAGCAATTAGTTGGATTCTTTATTAAGTAGACAGGTAAAAATGACTTGGCATAATGAATCTTTGTGTACTTTCTCAGAGTACTATGATTTATGGGATAAATAATATATATTCAAGTTAAAACTACTGTGACGGCAACAATGATTTTAAAAACCTTCATGGCTGTCATTTTTACAGAAATTATCTAAGATTATTTTCTGTGAAAAAAATAAGTAAAAATATTACCATCAATTTTTCCTCTAATCCTATACCCAATTTAATTTTACCTTGGCTTCTGTCTCTGCTTTCTCCAATATCAGTGCTGGTAGTTGCAATTGTATCTGCTAAAGCCATCAAAGACATCTGCTCCATCCGGCTGAGTCCTGGTAAACTAGAATGAAGTAAGTGGCCAGAAAGAACCTGAGCGTGCTCAGGACCAAAGTAAGTTGGACTGTATTGTGAAAGGTCAATAACCCTGGGCTTTGTATTTTCTTCGTCTGTCTTTAACACATGACTATCAGTCATTAAAGCTGACATCTGAAAAAGCTCATCATAACTTTCTTTTGACAACTGGTTTGAGTTATTTAAGGTACTCTGATTACTAGATTTCTCCAAGGATGAGTAATAGCTATCATCATCTGCTGCAAGTAAGGCATATAAAGGAAGTGGAGGGACAGAATCGATTTCTGTGTAATCTGTATTTTCACTCTTGTTGAATGCCTGGGGGTCTCGAGTAGTACTTCCACTAGCACTGATGGTGAGAGACCTAAAGCGGCGCTCATGATTAGATTCAGCTTCATTCAGAGCCACAACTTCCCCAGCAATGCACTTGACAAGATGTGACAAGATGGCCTTTGCTCTCCGAACTTTGCCAAGATCCATGAGTTCCAAAAGCTGCAAAGGATGGTACTGAGGTAAAGTTGGGGAAAGAACATGAGCTGCTTCAAAAAGACCTGAATCTTCCATACCCACAGAAGGATCAAGTGCAGTTTTCTTTCCACAGATTTTCTGTGCAAGACTGGTCATGGATCGAGTCAGGGTTTTCTTTGGAGGATGTAATCCAGAACTTGATGAGTTACTCTGTTTTATTAAACTTATTATAGATGGAGTGCTCCCATTGTATGAATCTGTTGTAACAGGTTCTTGTTTAGAAGATGGCTGCCATTGGGAATATACATGCATTTCACAATCCATTCCTACCACCAGGATGCCATCCCGGACCCATGATAAAGAAACAGGAAAAGGTGGAGAGCCTTCTACAGAAGAAACCAAGTCCATACTTCGTAACAGTACAAATTTAGAAAGAGGCACAACTTTAGTACCTTCCCAGAGAGGAAATGCCAGGCTTTCCTTACCCGTCTGTTCTTGTACCTTGCCAGCCAGGGGTCCATACATAAAAAGTTTTGATCCAATTCCTACAGTAAGAATATGAGAACCATCTTCTCTAGACATCCAATCTAAGTGAACTAAACGCTTTGTGTTTGATGTGACACTCTCTTTACTGGATAAATATACCTCTTGTTTATTATAGGCCACTAAATTGCTATCAATACTAATGCCAGAATCCAACACTGTATTTAACTCATCTAAATGAACTGTCTGTTCAAGGACCCAGCATGAACCTCCTGTAGACTCACATTCAAAAATACTTACATGCATCACAAAGTCCTGAGAACATCTACTATTAGACGTAGGCTGCTTATATGCTACTGCTAAACGATTTGTGTGTGCACAGCTGACTTCTATAGGCCTACCAGGTACAGTTATACTACTATTGCTCTGCAGTCCATCTTCAATAAGTAACGGCCATTCTTCCCAAATGTATATAAGATCCATTTCTCCATTCTTTGAAGTGGCAGATTCTTCAGCTGTTACTCTACATCTCCAGAATCTTACTTTCTCATCTGAGCATGAAGTTGCCAATAAATAAGGAGCACTGCATATGGGATATATGGAAGAAGAACTCAGATGTCCTAAAACAAAAATAATCCAGTAACAAAATGTGAAATTTGGTTAAATAAATCTGTTTTCTTGTACTAAAGGTTTTAGTCTTTTGCATGAACTAGTGTTAACAACATGACAATCAATATTTAGCTTAAGGATCAGCAAGATCAGTAAGACGCTTTTAATGACATCAAAAAGGTACATAAAAAGGACATTATTACCAAAACCTAGAGCTGAAAGAGAACTCCGTAATAATTTATAAGTAAGGACTCTTGACTAAATGTGTAAGTATCTTATGCCTAAATCAAACAGCTAGACTAAGGCAGAATTAGAAAACCTAAATTCTAGTCCTGGTTTTCAATCCAGCATTCTTTTCACAACTCTTTGTTAGCATTATATATTATTATAAATCTCACTTTAAAGATATCAATACATTTTTAAAAATTTGTCAATATTCACTGGCTACTTCTCTATAATATTTTTTTAATACAATTTTGTGAATGGCTCATGCTTACCTAAGTACTAAAAGAGTCCTCCATGATTGAAGTGTATTTCATATAAATGACGCTGAGAAGATTCCTACGTGGGACATATGTTTGCTTGGCCTTAATGTAATTACATACTCTTAATTTCCTAAATCAGGGGTTGACAAACTTTTTCTTAAAGGGCCAAAGAGTAACAACTAGGCTTTGCTAGCCACAGAGTCACGGTTGCAGCTACTCAACTCCACCAGTGTAGAACAAAGCAGCCATACACAAAAGTAAACAAATTAGGTGTGGCTACCTTCCAATCAAACTTACTTACAAAAAGGTAGGTGACCCATAGTTTGCCAATCCCTATCCTAGACTATTAAACATAAACTGCTAATTGTAATACAGAAATGTTATACAGAACATTTATTATATTTTAAAAGCATATTTCAACATAAGTTTTTCTTTAAGTCCTCAAGGACTTAGCAGTACTGCATAAGGACACAATTAACACTGTCTATTAGTTTCTCTGAACTGAACAGAGAATAAAGAGCTTACCCTTCCCAAAAGTCTTGGTTAAAAAAAAAATTCTCAAGACTAGAAAAAAAAGCTGTTATCACATGCTACTGTTTTTGCCAAACAAAACAAATTTTTTCCTTTGCCCTAGGACTTCTCTTTTCTTTCAAACTCAACTTGCGCCAAGGATTATTTTTAGAAACATCTTCAGTTTCTCTTAGATCTGCCATATAGTTTTTTTAATAGAATTCAGTAGTGAAGATTATACTGTTCTGGCTAAGGATAACAGCTCTTAAAACTGTGTCAATACAAAAGTCATTCTATTTCAAACTTTAACTTGCCTTGCATTGATGCCTCTTTTATTAAAATATACAAAAAAAACCCAGAATGTAAAAGTTATCAGGACACTGTTAATACTCCTGCTAACTTCACCAATTAGAAAAGATTAAGTACCTGATAATGTGGCAAACTGAAAAGCATTCAAAGTAATTAGTCAAAAGTGATAGACAAGTAAAGAAGACCAAAAACCCACACTGTGACTATGAAAATGAAAGAACTAGGTGATAAAAAGATGGATTTTTGTCTTGGCTTTCATGATACCGTTGATACTTTGATCTTTTTTGTACACTGGAATCACCTGGAAGGCTTGTCAAAACAAGACTGCTGGGTCCCACCTCACAGCTGGTGACTTAGTAAGTCTAGGGTGTGGCCCAAGAATTATTATTTCTAACAACTTCCCAAACAATGCTGATGCTTTTGGTCTGGGGACCACATTTGGAGAACCACTGCCCTAAGGATAAGGATGACAAATATATATATCAGGAACTACACACTTAGAATCCTTCACAGCACAGAGCTCCAGGCAGCCAATACCAGCATTATCAAAGTTGGCAAATAAGGTGCCACCCCATTATTATCTCTGCCCTGGAAACTTTCGCTTTGTCTTCACAAAAGGATAATAAAAATTTGTTTTGGAAATCAATATTTAAGACCACAACTGGCTGACAAATGCCAGAGTCATCTGAAAACGTAATGAGAAATTAAAATTTTTAATTTAGGGTACTTAAAGATATTCTTTCTATTTCTGTTTCTGTGTAGATTTTAAAAGTGGGAGGTGCACCTATTTTTAAATATACAGTAAATACTCATGCATTATGAAGTTTGATTAGTCTCCTTTTACAAAATTTACAAACCTGCTGATGGCTTAACACTTATTATCTCAACTCCTTCTGGCAAATGCAACTCTTGGCTATAAACCATTTCTGAAGACAGAGTCAACTTGCTGGTACTCTGGAGATTTGCTCTGCAAGCCTGATACTTCTGTGAAAAAGGGGATAAGATCTTCTCTGGAGAAGAAGAATAATGTTCTTCTGGCTGCCAAACTGCTTCAGATATTTTTGTATCTACTTTTTCATCTATAAAACATAAAAAAAGAACCAAAAACTGGGAGAGAAACCCTATAAACATTACAATTGCTACATTTTATAATCCAAAACTACCTTATAAAAGACAAAAAAGTTAACATATTAATATGATTCTTTACGGCAAGAAAATCAGAAAATTGTTTTTTCTTAATTAACAGAATAAACTATAATTATCCTCTCTCAATAAAAACAGCTTTAAAAAATATCCACTGAACTATCTAACCATATATAATTTGTTAACCTAAGCCTACTTAAAGTTTAAAAAAAAAAAAAAACTCACCCAATGAGACGGGAATGGACTTCAAATGCAAATTCCACATGTGTAACAATGAACGGTTGTCTTGGGTGCACTCTATTACAATTAGGTAGAATTTTTCCGAAAATTCACTAGGTGAGCTGCCTGTTGGTATAAATGGTGTATTTCACTACTAACATGGAAAGCTGAGATAACTTTATATATTATATAAATATTATATCAATTTATCTTTGCCTAACATACTCTACATTTTATTTCTCATTTCATGAAAAATTCTTCTTTACCTGCATCAGATAATATTCTGTCTTTTCCTAGTCTTTTCTTCTCAAGGTTATTCAAAATGAAGTCTTCTTGAAAAACATGAAGCAGCTGGGTTTTTCTGCCTTGCTGAATGTAAATAAATACCAATGTAAGTTGACATACATATTATTTACCTAATGCTAAGTGGCCAGAAAAATAATACTTACAAGTTTGGTAATGGGATCTAATGCAATAATGCATCCTGGCCTGGCTGTTGACTGTTGACTTACGATGTTAAACACTTCACCAACATATTTCTGTTTTTGAAAAAATGGATATCTCCTTTATTAAACAATTAAAAAAATAGTAACAAATGACATAAAATTTCAGGCATAACAGACAAATAATAAATAAGTTCAGGTGAGACTAAATAAATTCACAAGTCCTTTTCATTATAAACATTTTACGATTTTACAAAGCAATTACACAGGAATGAAGAGAGTTACAGCTCAGCTGGTGCAGAGAAAACCAAAAGCAATGCTTGGTAATTGTTAAGGGGAAAAAAAGTATTTTATATTTATAAGTGTGAAAGACTGACTTCAATCTCATGGAAATGTTCTAAGAATCAAGGTTTTTTAAGCATTAACTTTGACAAAGAAAGCTAAAGAAACAAGTTAACATACTATTTACATATGCTGATTTCTTGAGCCACTTATCTCCTGACTGCTCTAGTCAAGCACACATTGTTAAATTCAATGTTCATCATACTGGATCCATCAGCAGCATTTGATTCTGTTGATTACTCCTTCCTCCTGGAAATAATTTTCTTCATTTTGGCTTCCATTATACACCACGCTCACCTCACTTTTAGCAATGGAATGCCCCAGGGTTCAATCCTCCTATCATTTCTACTTTCCAGCTATAGTCTCTCCCTCAGTGATCTCACTCAGCTCCACAACTTTATATTCTGACAACTACTTATTTTCTATCTTCAGACCAGGCCTCCCTCAAAACTCCAGAGACTAGCTTACTAGATCTCTTGGATATCAAACAGGCATTTCAAAATTAACATGTCTAAAGCCCGGCTCTTGAATCTCCCTGCTCCTCAAAATCTGCTGTTTAGGGACTTCCCTGGCAGTCCAATGGTTAAGACTCCACACTTCCAATGCAGGGAACACAGCTTCAATCCCTGGTCAGGGAACTAAGATCTCACATGGCAGGCAGCGTGGCCAAAAAAAAAAAAAAAACCCCAAAAACTGCTATTTATACTTCTCATCTCAAGGCAAACCTTGGGAGTCATCTTCTTTTTGTCACACAAACCCCAAATCCAGTCCAATCCTTACTATTCAATGTTCAAAACACATCCAGATTTGACCAATTCTTAGCATCTTTATCACCACCATTTCCTACCACTCTAAACCCCTTTGATTCTTTCCTAGACTACTGTAATAGCTTCCTGAATTGTTCTCTCTGATAACACTTCTGCTTCCCATGTCTAATCTATATAACAACCAGAGTGATCCTTTTAAAGCCTAAGTCAGATCATATCACTGTCATTCTCTTCACTAGTTTTTATGTCATTCAGAGTAAAAGTCAAAGTTACTCTCAATACAATCTGGCCAGGCTCACTTTCTGATTTTATTTTTGACTACTCTCCACCTCACTTATTCTGCACCAGCCACAATGGTCTCCTTGATGTTCCTTACATACCAAACATGCTCTGGCCTCAGGATCTTTACACTGGCTCTTCCTGAAATACTCTTCCCTCTACATATCGATATAGGTAGCTCTTTTATCTCCTTCAGGTCTTTACTCAAATGGCACCACTTCTGTGAGGTTTTCCCTGACCAGCACTTTACTTGGCACTCCATACTACTTTTGCAACATTGTTTCTCTCCAAAGTATTTATTAATATATTTTTACCTTTTTTCTATATTCTTTCACTAGAATGTAAGCTTAGATTTTTGTCTGTTTTGCTCACATCTAAATTTCCAGCACTTAAAACAATTCCTGAAAAATAGAAGGCCCTCGAGAAATATACGTTTCTAATTTAACACTATATATGTTTTGAAAAACTTTGTGTTCTGTAAAACCATGCAATAAAAATAACAGGGAAAAATCAAGATGGGAGCAGACCACTGACACCTATGCAATTCTGTAACCAGAGCATTAACAAAGACATTAATTGATGGTTGAGAGGACAGTTTGACTCTCTTAAACAGGAAGCTCAGTATGGCTGAAAGTTACCTCAGGGCATATTTAAAAACACAAAAACCAAAAGAATGGAAATACTGGCTTTTGGAGGTACTGAGACAATGCAGATGGTGGGTTGCTATTAGTTGGGCACAGGAACAAGTGCCCTCTGTCATAAGACAAAAGCTTTGCAATGGTGTTGAAAAAACTCCTGCCTGTAGTGCAACCAAGCTGAAAGCTCCTTCCTCTTGGTTAAGATTAAAATTCCACTCCTGTTACTTCAGCTTCCCTTGCCTAGGAAAAAACCTGCAGATGAACCAACATAATTCCATATACTGTCAGTAGTCCCCATTTATCTCTGAGCAAAGAAGTACAACAGTGGGCTTCCCTGGTGGCGCGTGGTTGGGAGTCCACCTGCCGATGCAGGGGACACGGGTTCGTGCCCCGGTCCAGGAGGATCCCACATGCTGCGGAGCGGCTGGGCCCGTGAGCCATGGCCGCTGGTCCTGCGTGTCTGGAGCCTGTGCTCCGCAGCGGGGGAGGCCACAGCAGTGAGAGGTACGCATACGGCCAAAAAAAAAAAAAAAAAAAAAAAAGTACAACAGAAACACATATTGTAGGACACTAGACTCTACTTTTGGAATGAATGAAAGATATGGTTTCTTTTTAAAGGAGGTTAGAATCACTGTAAGAGTAAAATGTGAAACAAATTACTAAAAAATATACATTTTATTACAAATTATATGTCACAATTCTAGAACATGCCCAATAAGTATAAAGTATCTAAAAACATTATATTCTTAGCTTCAAAAGCCATTTACTTACAGAAATGTCAGGATTGGAAAGCTCATATAGAAGTTTCTTGGCATCAATAACTGCTTCATATAATCTCAGATATTGTCCATCACTTGCTACAAAGCATGCACTAGGAGAGTTGCAGTATGCACCTAGATGTATTTTAAAAACATTTGAAATTTAATCCTTAAGCAATAATGTCAGAAAATCTCAAGTTCTTAAATAAAAATCAGAATCCTTACCTAGACAATAACTGGGTATAAGAGTGGGCAGCCATGCCACATTGGAAAATGCAGAAACATGAAGAGAATTAATCCGGGCAAGCTCAGAAACACCTCCAGAAAAAGACAATGGCCCAACTGGATCAACTCTCCAAAGAATAAGCTCACTGTAAACTGCATTGGGATCCTGAAAGGCCATGTCAATAGTGCTTTTATTCTGTTGTGCCAAAGAACATTCTTCAATATTCACAGCACCATAAGGTTCCTTTTGGTTATCAACATCTGGTGTCCTTAATGCGTTATGGTGTGACGTTGTCAGCAATAATGGTAATACTGAGTGACAAGCTAAATCATTAAGATGAAAGCGATGACCACAATATCTGGATTTGTGGGAAATACTGAGAACTGTAGAAAAGGCAGATTCCTCGGCAAAACTGACAAGCCATTGATTCAGGGAGCCATCAGCATGCTTTGAAATCATCATAACATTAGGGGTAAAAATGCTTAATTTTAAACTATTAGTTGATTTACTGTGACCAGAAGATATAAGCATTGATGTGGAACGTGTCAGGCTGGAAGTTTTTTGTTTCCCTTGCTGAATAGCCAAGTCAACATTCTTGGTACAGGCATACATCACTATGCTTTTACAGAGAGAGTTTGCATCACCTGTGGGGAAAGCTACAGGAATTCTGGAAACAAAGGACACCTAGAAGTAAGAAAGTAGCATTAGAATTCATGAAATTATATAAAGAGGTTTTACAAAACAGTACCCACATTTAACAAGTAGCTCTCCAGAGATCATAAAAATAATACCTGTACTTGACGAAACATACCAGGCTGGTATTCATCCAGCCAATCCACATGCCAAACCAGCAAAGAACCATCCATGGGATGAATACTGAATAGCATGTCTGCATTTTTACTCCATTCAGACAGAAGTACTTCAATCTGATGATCAATGGCAGCTGATGGTAATGGTACAGAACTTGAATTTGGTACCAATTTATCACTGCCCAATTCCTTCTTTTCAAGATTTATTTTCAGATCATCAATACCATCATCGATCTCTATAAGCAAAAGGGTTCATGAACCAAGTAAATACAATCAAGCTACTACTAAAAATTAAGAAATATCTTTACAAATGCATTCAAAATGAAAAACATAAGTGTTCATATAAACAAGAAATGGGGTTCCCTTTAAAAAATAACTTTGCTCCAGGAATATAAGGCCACGGAGTTAACTCAGTACTCAGAAGGCCTATAAGGCTGATTCAGTGGCTTATTAGTAGAAGGACTAATACTAGACTGGAAAGTAGGTAAACTGGTTTCCAAACCCAGATGTACCACAAGTAACTACTTAGAAGTAAGACACAGTACTTCTCTGGACCCTAGTTTTGCTCATGTTAACATGAGGGAGTTGAAATTAGGCTGAATTTTTAAAATATATTATTGGAATGTAATTTGTACTTTCTTCATAATGTCAGATTCATAAAACCTAAGTCAACCACACTAGCCATCCTCTAGATGTAAGCATTTATAACTGATATGACACCTTAAAGAAACTATTTTAAAGAAATACATTTTATAGTGCCTAATTTCCAGATTTCCTTCAACACATGCCAACTTATTAATACAAATAAATATGTATATTCTGACCTCTACATCCAAGCCCCTATTCCTGGTTAGGAATACAAAGCCTTTCTTAAGAGACTATCAAAAAATGTTAGCTTGTTTACCAGATTTTAAAAATTAGTCAAGACATAAAATCATTAAGAACAAGAAAAATAACTCAACAGAAAATTAGGCAAAAGGCACGAAGAGGCAAACCACAGAAGGGTTAACATAATTCTGCTCAATTTAACTCAAGAAAATTCAAAGTAAAACAAGACACCATTTTGTCCATATCAACGGCCAAAAAATAATAAAAAGATCCAGTGTTGGCAAGGATGTGAAAAAAGGATATCTGCATATACTGGTAAAACATTACTAGAGGGTAATCTGACAGAACTTATTGAAATTTAAAAATGCTTATACACTATGCTAATTCCCCATCTAGGAATCTACCTTACAGAAAAATTGACACAAAGATGAAGAGATGTGTTACTCTACCATTATCAGTATATAGTGAAAAACAATTTAAATCAATTTAAATGGCTATCATCAGAAAAAATGCTTAAGTTTTCTCTTGAGTCTCTTGACTCAGGAGCTGTTAAAAATGAGAAAGAAAAGTGCCCGTTACTGAATTTAAAAAGCAAGCTGCAGCACACTATTTTCATTGAAAAATGAACTCCCAAAGTACAACTCTTTAAAAAAACTACCTTTATGCATATATTTGTGTGAGCATAGAAAAGAATAAATCTGGAAGGACACTCATCAAACTTAACAATATGGAAACTTTATACATGCCTGTATTGTTTAATTTAAATTTTTTTTAAAGGGGAACGTGCAATCTTGTAATTAAAACAAAGAACAAAAACATTTTTGATTTCTCTCTCTACTTGACTGAGGCTGAATGCAAACCTTAAGGCCCTAGTGTACTGCTTCTCAAACTTTAATATACATATAACTCATCTGGGAATTTCATTAAATTACAGATTCTTGTAGCTCCAGGTGGAGCCTGAGATTGTACATTACTAATAATGACAATGCTGCTAGTCTGCAGATAGTCCTCTAAGTAGCAAGACCCTAGTGGCTGACAGAAGCATAAGTATGGAGAAGTCTAAGTCCCTATATCATCATCAGGAAAGAAGCCACCTGGAACAGGAACATCTATATTGGATTATTAAATGAGCTAGTCCAAATTTGTATTAAGCCACTGCAATTTGAAGGTTATTTCTAACAGTAGCTGGTGTTACCATAATATAAAAATCTTTGCTATTTTAAATAAAACTTTATAATTTTTATCCTTCTTAAAGCTTTACCTTCATCAGATTTTACATCTGCCTGATTAGAGTCTTCTACACTCATCTCAGAAGATGGTTGCTCAAAACTTTTTCTAAGTTGTTGTAAAAAGACTTCCATGGACAAAGAAAAATGCAATTCTTTATTGTTTAGCCAGTGTACCACAAAAGGTCCACTCTTCTCTTCATTTTCACTTAGACTCAGAGACGTAATAGAAGGAAGAAGTGGAATGTCTATAAAGAACAACAAAAAAATATTAAAATTTCTATTATGCTAGCATATAAAACATCCATGTCTCTTATTTTTATTATTTACTGTTACATTTATCTTTAAACCTCTGCCATACATTTTATTTAACCTATAAATAAGACTCACAGTATAATGGTTCACACAATTATTATTAATGAAAACAGACTTACATGGTAAATTTAATACATTTACTGTAAAGGAAATAAAATTCTACATTATATACCGTAACTTATTTATATAACATACATATACATTTTTTCTATAATTTAAAAAAATATTCTCATTAAGAAATATGTCTAGAATTTGCAGACATGTTAATAGGGCAGTCTTCTTAATTTGTATAGAAACTTTGGTTAGAAATATATTTTAACCTGATCTACCATTAAAAATGCCATCATTAAGTTGTCAAAGGAACCAGTGATATGTTTATCTCAACAGCAACAACTTTCTTTTACTTAACAGACCCTCATATTAACTTTTTTCATGATCTACCTATCTAATTCTAAGATAGATACTGCTTATTTATTAGCATCAAGATTGAAGTTAGAAAGTATGAAACTGAGGTTCCCTTATATTCAAGAAAAGTATTCAAGACAAGCCAATTCAGCTACAAAAAATTGTTCCTTGGTATTACTTTTGAAATCATTGCTAAGTATACTGAAGTACAAATTCAGAGTAAACTGTGAAAAATGACAATCCTAACTTAATAGAGGTAAAGAAAAATTTGTCTATCATTATTAAATAAAATCCAAATCTAGATCATGCTGGTGTCTGCTGAACATTATAGGCTGGAATGGATTCAGAGAAGGTAAATAATTTTCTCCAGAGCAAATCTACTGATTTTTTTTAAAAGGAAATATAAACAATTTTAAGTATTTGTTCAAATACCGTCTATTGATGGACACCCATAGGAACAGTATTATAGGGGATGAATGGTAAAAGAAGGATAGAAGAATCTTTTTCCTGGAGGGAGGGAGGGAGACGCAAGAGAGAGGAGATATGGGGACATATGTATATGTATAGCTGATTCACTTTGTTATAAAGCAGAAACTAACATACCATTGTAAAGCAATTATACTCCAATAAAGATGTTAAAAAAAAGAATCTTTTTTCTGTCCCTTCTTATTGGCGTTGGGTTCTAAGAGTTGATGGATATTATCTAATCCAAGTGCTCTGTTTATTATTATATATTCATTAGTATAATTATTTGATTAATATTTATCTATCTCCTACCTAGTTATATGCTTCCTAAGAGCAAAGACCACACTGTTTTGATCACTACTGTATCTCCAGTTCCTACCACTATCTCCAGTTCCTATACTGGCACAGACTAAACACCCAATAAAACCCTTGAGGGGCTGAACTGCCAATCCCACTGTTCCTAGGTAGATACACAATAGTGTTAGGGTTTGAAAGAGTGTCCCCAAGAAAACTAAATGGGTAGGATTTTCTGATTTTCAACTTACAATCAACTCAGAAGAGATAAGCAATGCCTAAAGTAGATCACAGGCCTAGCTGTAAAGTACACGAAATTAGGGGCTTAAGCTGACTTTTAGCAGAAGCATTCCGGCTGAAAAGATATTCACATTTCCTTTGCCTCCTGACCTCACCCAAAGAATCTGATAAAGTCATTTTTTATGAGAAATCTTCATGGAAAGCGTGTAAGAACTAGAACTAAGAGAACACGCTATTATGAACTCCTCTCCTGTATCATTTTCCATTGATGGACAAATAAGTGAAGCCATATCTGAGTTGGGCCTTGCAGGAAAGTCATTCTAACAGACCTAATTTAGGGAAAGGAGTTTTCACAAGATCTAATATAGCTCCTAATATTATTATTTTGCTTTGATTTGCCCTACATGTATGAATTTTTCTTAGGGACCTACAATCTAAAGAAAGGTTTTAGAGTTTTTCTTATTGGAAGGTATTCAGGGAGATGTTACACAGGAACTTAGGGTTTATTTTTTTCATAATACCTCAGCCTTTTCCATTAAAGTGAGAATTCAAGCTTTCTTTATTCTCAAAATATTGTCCTTTACTCAGCAAAGACTTTCAAAATTATTCCAATGACCTAGAGTTGCCTCTGTATACTATAAGCGCTGACAATGTACATTTTTTGATAAGGTAATAAAACAATTTTTTAATAAAAATAATTCAATATTCTCCCATTTATATTTTCATGGCTCATGGATTTTGGATTCTTTTAGAGCTGGGACTGTTGTTAACCATATAAAATTTTAAAAATCAGCAAATACTCTTTATTCCTACCACAGGTATCTCAGCACTTTTTAACTTATCAAAGTACTTCTCACTTTGATTCAAGTAACTAATGGACTGTATTTATTGCTATGTTTCTTGAAGAATGCAATCCAGTGTGTTATATGGAAATAGGTTATGCTTAATTTATGTTTAAGAATATCTCAAAATACATAAAAAGTCATCAACAGTGGTTATCTTCTGGGAAGGAAGACTACGGTGGAATAGAGGTAAAAGGAGGATTTTACTTTACACTTCCTGTACAGATGGCATTTATCATGTGAAAATATTATTTTTAACTTTTTTCCCAGTAATATTCTAAGGTTCCACTTTAAATGCCCCCAACTGTGACCACTTGGTTTTTAAACTCACAGAAAATATTTACTAAAATGATAAACACTTCAGTCTTCAAATTCATAGATAAACCCAGGTATTCTAGATCTTTCAGTCTGTTTCATAGTACCTATTTGACTACAGTGATAAGTTTCTTAATTCTTCCAGTTATAATTTCTACATATTTCTACCCTATTTCTGAAATGGCTCCAAAGATCAAATACGAAACACATTGGTTTCGTTTGAACAACTATACAATAATTATAAAATACTACTCTGAGGTGTTAACCTCTTTGTTATGTATTAGCTCAAATCTCAACGTTTGAATAAACTAATACAGAATCTCAGTGACTTATCAAGATCTAAAATTACAGACCAAATCACAGACTTAAGAAGCAAACAAGTAAATAAAAACTTCTTTTTCTATAATCAGTGAGCTGGCCATAACGAAAAGTTAGCTAAGAAAGTCACCTACAATTTTTTACTTATTAAAAAAGTAAAAGTATAACTTATTGGTTATAAAAATCAATTTACTCAATTTGAAAAACATTTTCTGAACAGTGCTTTATTACCCGTGGCTGGGTTGATGCTGGCTGCAATATGAAAGTGGCAAAGTGCATTGGCATGCAGTGGAGTGTTCCTGTGAACGTGATGAGGATCTTGCTGATGTGGCAGGTATCCAGTATGTGCTACAAGTGCAAGTGATCTCCTCCGACCTCTACGAAAATGTTTCAGATTTACCTGTGAGAATAAAAACAAAGTCCAACAATGCAAAACAAAGTAAAACTAATGCCTGTATTGTCATAAGCATATATGTATAGGTTACATAATGATTGTTAGATAGTACATATATCCTATTTCAGATAAGTTTATATGTACAAATATCTTGCAGTATTTTTGTACAGCAAAATTGAAACCTGGAATAAGCCTGGAACTTAAACTGCTTGACTCTTCTTTTAACCATCACACAATACTTTAAGTTTTTATTTAATATTTTCTGAGAATTAACTACCTAAACCTAAAAAAGTTTACAATGTGTGTGTGGAAAATGATGTCCCTATGCATACTGTTCTCTTTGTAGCCTCAGTTTACTTCCTATGACCACAAAGCACTGAATAAAACTACCATGATACATTAGGATGACATTTCATAGTTTGCAAAGCACTTTCACAGAGATCATCTCATTTGACCCATAATGCAGACAATGCAAATATTGTTATTCTCATCTTTCATATAAAATAGTTTATAGAGAACATAAGGTCATCTAAAAGTGAAACAAAGGTCTTCAGATTCCTAGTCAAGGACTTCTTTCAACTATTATTACACATAACCATTCTATCAGTGGTTGAGTCTCTACACAATATATACTTAATTATATTCTGTGTCACTAGAATACTATCTAAATTTGAGAAATAGTGGTTCCATATTCATACAAAACATTCAAAGATAAATCATTTTTAGGCCACTTTCTTGTTTTCAATATTAAGAAAATAATAATAAGAATCTGTGTTAACTAGTCTATGTTGAATTACCCCCAACACCAAAAACTGGCTTTTACTTTCCATACTATAGTAATTAGTAAGGTAAATAATTCAAGTTCTTAGAGATTTGGAAGATAACAAATGTAGAACAGAATCTGATAAACTACTCTAATCATTCCTGTAATTATGACAGGACGAACACCCCAAGCTCTAAAGAAAGAAAAATAAATTATTTTTACAGTCAAATCTTTGCATTCTCAGAACTTAATTTACGTTATTTTAGCTAAGTCAAGTATAATCATCCTTTTGTTATCATCAGTTAACCTAAGGTTAACTTTGTAATTATAGGCAGTTTTATGCTAGACAAAATCCTTAAGAAAACTTGTTGAACCCAAAAACACCCGAAAATCTTCTCAGAACTGTTTTCCTAAGACATATATGTTTTTTCATAACTATCCATTGACTTTGAATATTAATTAAGATGAATGTTACCAAAAAGGCCATGTACGAAAGATTTTAAAACTTGTAGGAAATAACATCTAACAAAAACACTCACATCTAAAGCATTTTGAACTCGTTCTTTACTGGAAGCATTTCTCTTGAAGTTATTTGTTAAATTAATTGGTTCAGTCCAATGGCTGCAGTCACCTCCATAGAGCAAACAATCATTTGGTAAAAATGTCTCTACCCAAAGACGACATATGTTATCTTTGCAGCAAGTCAACAGTACATTACATACAGAAGCCCTAAGGAATAAAAAGATTTTAGAGGCAAAAGTATAAATTTCCCACAGTATCACATTCTACAATGTTTCTATAATTATTTAAATGCACACAACTAAGGTATCAATGAAGAAAATGTCAATATACATTTATGTAGTGTATTTAGTCAAAGCCATTACAACTGAGTTGGGTATTTGATTTCATCACAGCAAATGCTTGCTAACCTATTCTTTTCTGCCTGGAACTCAGTAGTTCCTGTTTCAGTAGTCTAAGATTCTTCTTACATCTAAAGAACAAAAACTGAAATCATACCATACTTGCTCAGTTAATAAACAAGGAAAAAACCTGACTTCTTCTATTAAAATTTTCTGATTTATTCAGTGGATGTTTATTTGAATTATTTCACAATGCTTCATTTTTACTTCCTGTAAAGGTACATGCACTTGTCACTAATAAGCTAAAGTAACCAGTACACTTACTCTTTCCTTGCCTAACATATGACAAAAGCAGTCAAGTGCAATAGAAAAATTCATGATTTTTTAGCCACCTCCTTCATTAGTCATTTTTGACTTTCAGTGAATTTACTGTCTTGCCACCCCACAAAATAATAACAAAACAATTACATATATGTTAATAAATCCGATAAGCATCAAGAGCTCAAAGGCTGAAACCCTATTAACAAAGACTACCTTTCTACTGGATAACCCAGGAAATTAAAAAAAAAAAAAGTTGCAATATGCTATAACAGACACTTATTCAAACATATCTGATTAAAAGAGAACAATCAGTAGAAGGTTTCTATCAAGTAACCCAGTAAGTTAAAGAAAAAAATTAAAATATTCCGTAGTAGTCACTTTTTAAAACAAACATACCTACTTGATTTAAGAACAATAGCAAAGGGGAAGAAAAGGGAGAACAGCTTGCTTTGTCTTGGTAGCTCTCTCCTTCAGATTCACTCCTCTGTTTTAACACCTCCCTCCCTTCCCCTCCCCCTCTGTGTATACTCCCCTACTTTCTCCCCTTTTCATCTACTCTCTGGGCTTCTCTCCCTCTGCTTTCTCCTATAATTCTCTGTTCTCCAACCCACCCTCCCCTTCCACCTCTCCTACCTCTCACCACTACCCCCTTCCTAGGGCCCCTCCTTCTTCTTACCTTTCCAAACCCTCTGTTTCTCCTTCCTTTCCCCAGCCTTATGCCTCTCCCTCCTCTTCCTCCTTCATTTTTCTCCCTCTTTTTCCCTCTATCTCCCTCTGACCTTTTCCTCCCCTCCTTCCCTTAGTTTCTCTCTAGTACATTTAAATACACACAAGCAGTAGCAATGAGATTAAAAATAAACAGAAACAGAAGAAAATACAAAAAGGCAATATGGAAGTTCAAGGTTCATAGTGCCAATCAGTAAATGGCAGAATGGGAAGGCTTATAAAGAAAGAGCAGAAGATAGGAGACTAAAGGCCTGAACAGACAGCAATCAGGAGAGGTACAGAACTTAGGCAAGACCAACAAAGCAAGCTAAAAAGTTGCAAAACTCAGAAGCATGGACAGGATTTCGATCCCAGATGACTCTCTTCAGGATACCATGCCTTACAAATAATGCCACGCCTTACAAACAGCTGGCAGGTAATATAAGCATGGCATAGAAGAAATATCCAGATGTATTTGAGGCATTGCTCAGGCAATACCTCGCCCTTCCTCACTTCATCACGGTATCTTATTCTCTCTCCAATAAGCATATCATATGCAGGTATAGCACTCTCCCTCCCAACCAAAAAAAAAAAAAAAAATATATATATATATATATATATATATATATATATATATATATATATATAAATGAATGACCTTATATGGGCAACCATGTGATGGGTAAGTGTCTGCAACAGCTGTCCTTTTTTTTATTTTATTTTATTTTATTTAGCTGCCCTATGTTAATGCAACAAAAGGCTAAGATGCTTTTGAAACTAGTTATGTAGAACGAACTTTTGGACGTTTTAGGGGGATATAACCAGACCTCCTAACCTGTCCTACATACACCAATTTTTAACTTGTAAAGAAGTACATGCTCATTACAAACACTTCCCCATTCTTCTCTCTCAAGCCAGCAGGCCCTTTGTATAAAGTATTACCATCTGGTTAAGCATCTTAATTTTAAGATTCCATATCAGAAAGGATAATGGTCTTTGATGGGATCTCTTTCATCCTCATGAGAAAGGGTCAGCCTTCCCACTATATATCTGCAGGCAGCTGGTGAAACAAAAATGAAAACTAAAAGAACTAAGGGAGATTAGCTGGTTCTTTAATGAAATGGATCCAAAAATGAAATTCTGGAAACCTTGAAAAGATGCCATAACTAACAGAAAAGTCTAGCTCTGTATCAGTTCCCTATGTTGCAGAATTTAGTTGATAAGAGATAAAATAAGCAGGGCAAAAAAAAACCCTTAATATGCCTTTTTGCTGTCACTGGGCATTCGTAATGCCCCAGTTTAAGGTACTGCCTCTGTATCCACTGTGATCACTTTCGCCAACACTAAGTGAACTAGGTCAGGAGTAGAGGTGACTGTCCTCTCTCAAAAGATAAAATATTTCACAAGCCTCATTTTTAGTATTCTGGTGGTCTAACTGGCTGCATATGAAAATACCTGGAATAGAAGAAGAAATCAGCCTCCGAAATAATGTAATCTTCTGATAGTTCTAAAAGGTTAACAGTTTGTGATGACAGCTATTTTTACTTTACATTTGTCATAGCTCATTCTATTCTAAACACATTTTTATACGTGTGGGCAATGATCTCAGAGGTACTAGAGCAACAGTTCTTAAAGTGAAGCTGGAGTAAAGGTGCTTTTGCTAACAATACAGATTGCCCACACCACTCTCCCTTAGCCCAAAAACTGTGAAACATACTTCTAACAAAAGAACCATCACTGTACCTGCAGTGTCCTACTCCTATGCTTTGTTACACTGTAGGACTGAGGTAGGAAGAATGGTAACTACTGCACTCCAAAATAGCTCAAAAAAGTCTAGGTATAACAATGATGGATATATGCCATTATACACTTATCCAAACCCATCGAATGTACAACACCAAGAGTGAACCACAAAGTAAACTATGAACTTTAAGTGAAAATAATGTGTTGAAATAAGCATCAACTGTAACAAATGTACCACTCTGGTGGAGGATGTTGATAATGGGGGAGGCTGTGCATATGTGGGGGACAGGATTATGTGAGAAATCTCTGTACCTTCCCTTCAGCTTTGCTGTGAATCTGAAACTGCTCTAAAAAATGTCTAAAATAATTTTTTAAATATCTAGGTATACGCTGCTGGCTCAGAAGAGCAAAACTAAAGTCAACAAATGATCTAGGTATGCTACCATGGATCAGCTTAAGACATCTCAGATGACAAAAAGATAAGGGAAAACCTGTACTGATCCATAGTGTGGCCAAATTGAAAATGGCCATGTGGAACAAAAAGGATTTCTACCTATACTTAAGTAATACAATAGCTCTGTAACTTACTAAATATAGGCAAAAATTCAACAGGATTATCAAGTCTTGCAAGGACTACAGGAAAAAAAAAAAAGTACTAACAGGTGTGTCTGTGCATGCATGTGTAGGTTAAACTAATACCTAGTTTACGGCATTATAATGTATTAACCCATGCACTTCTCCTCAAAGATGCTGGGTGCAGTTAAAGAAATATTTGAGGCCTTATGGTATATGTTCTCAATAAATTTTATTAATTTTTAAAAAAAATTTTTTTAATTAAAAAAAAATTTTAATAAATTTTTTTAATTAAAAAAAAAAGGGAAACCAGAGGAGATATAGAAGGGACAAGATAAGGGAGTGAAATGTGAAAAAGTTGATGCAAATGGCAATTTGAAGAATGATTAAGAGATGAAAGAAATGGATACATAACATAGAGAAGAAAACGATGCACAACTCTGTCACTTAAAGATATCTGATCTAGAGGTAAATTATCCTTTCATATGGCTCTCCTCTTAAGCGTCAACCATAGCTGACCGGTAGCCAGAGGTTTGCAGTCCAAGAACGATCTAGTATTACTTGAATCTTCATAGGCAAAAATCCTAAAGTAATGATTCTCAAAGTGAGAAAAGCAGTTAAAGTCACAAAGATGATGTTCTCTTAATACATGGGAAAAATGACTAATCCACTGACCTAGGCATATATTTGCTTGTTTTACGCCAGGAAAATCCATTTACAGCTCGAGGATGGGCCAGATATACAAAAGAAAAGTCAATTTCTCCTTGGGATTGTTTTTCTGAACTTTTATCTGGAGAGGTAACAGATGTCCGCCAGTTTTCTACATTATACCATACCTTTAAAAGACAGTCATCCTAAGGGGAAAAAAAAAACAAAAAACATCCAGATCAGAATTAAATTAAAGGTTAAGTCAAATACCAAAAGTAAGATTTTTCTCCCCAATTAAAGGAACTTAGGGATGTGAAGAGGAGTTGGGCATGGAGAAATTAGGAAGAAAATCTCTGATTCTGATACTTTTCTACTAGCATTCCTTAACTGTTCTTTAAGAATTAATGTGTGTGGATGTGTGTATTTTGCAAGGGTTGGTTCAAGGAAAATGCCAGTTACCATTTGGTATGGAAAATAAAGTCATTTAGGAAAGACCTAAAGATGAAGTTAGGGCTTCACGTGCCCACTTAGCCAAATACCAAATAAGAAAGCATTACCATTAGCAGACTTCAAAAGACTGGTGATTTTTGAAAACACAGTTTTTATAAATTACCATGTGAATGTTCAAAGAAAATGTTGATGATAACTAGTTAGCAACTACTACTATGTAAAATATTCTAAGCACAATCAAAATTGCATCTCCAAATTTGAGAAGGAAAGCAAGAACAAGAGAGACTAGCATGTACCAGGTTCTGTTCTTAAGCTATTAATTGCATTCCCAAAGCTGACTGTAAAGTCAATTAGATTAAACAGCTCTACTTTTATCCTAAAAAAACCTCACTGAGGGTTTAAGGTATATCTCATATTCTTAGTCTGCAGGTTTTGAGCCATGGGAACAATAACGTCAGACTATTAGTTGTATGTAAAGTGCTCTGTGAACCAATGATTAAAAATAAAATAATTTCAAGGGAATACATTATTCTGAAATAAACAGGTAATAACAAAGAAAAGTTACAAATGTCCTTCTAGAAAGTCTGTAAATACAGCCTAATATAGCTGTCAGCTAAAAGATAACATAAATAGTAGTTATAGTTGATTATTGACAGTATACTTCATCCATGACTCTGTGCCAGTCACTTTACATACATTGTCTAAACTAATCTGATGATCAACGACCTATGAGGTGGGTACTATCATTCTCAGTTTATACATGAGAAAACCAAGGCTCAAAGAGAGTAACTACTTGCCCAAGATCAAACAGTTGGTAAATGGCAAATTTATACCCAGATCTACCTTTGATCTATGTTGTTTCAATTATACCATACTGCCTTTAACACAATATTTAGCCAATTTTTGCTACTTAACATTTTTAACAGAAAATGTTTTCAACTTAATGAAGCCAGCTAATTTTTTTTGACATTTCAAACTATACCATAAACACAACTTGACAATAGTATTTTTACAAATTACCTTCCCAGCAGTGGCAAAAAATTCACCATCTGGTGAAAACTTCATTAAATGAACTTGGGAAGCAGTTCTGTAAATTAAACAGACAAGAAATAATTTTCAAGGAAAAATAAATAAGAGAATGCAACATTACTTCTCTAAACTATATTCAGCAATTTGCTTCAAATAGAAAATTTTGTGATAAAACAAGTTTTACACTCACTTTTAAGTATATCTGATATAAAATAAATTAAAAAATAGAAAACTTAATATTAAATATAAAAATTATTTTTTATGTAAAAATATCCATGCATAAGAATCATGTAAGGAATGACTTGTCAGTCTTTTTTTTTTTTTTTTTTGCGGTACGCGGGCCTCTCACTGTTGTGGCCTCTCCCGTTGTGGAGCACAGGCTCCGGACGAGCAGGCTCAGCGGCCATAGCTCCCGGGCCCAGCCGCTCCGCAGCACGTGGGATCTTCCCGGACTGGGGCACGAACCAGTGTCCCCTGCATCGGCAGGCAGACTCTCAACCACTGCGCCACCAGGGAAGCCCTGACTTGTCAGTCTTCAAAGCTTAAGACAAAAGAGCCATAGGTCTCATTCCCTTAGGATGTGAGAAAGAAAGTTTTCATTTTTTAATCTGGAAACCTAATTTCCGGAGCCATAGATACTTATATTCCAACATACATTTACAAGGACAGTAAATCAGTATTTTAAAACGAATTCTGCCTTAAGGCTGCATTTGCATAATTAAATATTATGTATGGGTTAATGGGAGACTTGCAACTATCATGGATTCGGCCTTCCAAGTTCACCAACATACTTGGTACATAGTTGTCTTTTCTTCTCCAAGGAGCTTCGGCTCATTTCCCTTCATCACCTTCCCTTCTGGCTACCTGTATATACTAATCTCAAGACACTTCTCACTATGATTGCTTTCCTTTTCTTTACCCAAGTTCATGCTTAGATAGATTCATCCTAAATTTATTTGTAAAGCAGGCCAAAGAGATATTTTGTCACATTTCATTCCAAATAAAAATAACTTTTTTCCCCTGATTTCTAAAAAATATTTGTTTGCTTATTTGTTTGTTTGGCTGTGCCGGGTCTTACTGCGGCACACAGGATCTTCGTTGCTGTGTGCAGGATCTTTAGTTGTGGCACTCAGAATCTTTTAGTTGCGGCATGCGGGCTCCTAATAGCGGCATGCGGGATCTAGTTCCCCGACCAGGGATCGAACCCAGCTGCCCTGCATTGGGAGCGCAGAGTCTTAACCACTGGACCACCAGGGAAGCCCCTTCCCTGATTTTAAATGTTATAAATACATAACAGAAAATATTGATACAAATGGGTGAAAGGAAGAAAATAAAATCATCCATAGCTTCACCAATACCACAACACTCATTCCCATGCAAAATCACTGTTAACATTTTAATACACTGACTTCCAGACCTCTTCCATATTCCCTCTCCATATACTTTATGTGGAAGGGTGTGGGGAAGGAGATGGAAACTGATGCCATATTTACAATCTGCTTTGTAATATTTATTTTAAAATATGTCATGAACATTAAGTAGTACAATGAACATTTTTGCACACACATTTTTATGCATCTGGTTAATCCTAAGGACATCTTTAAAACAAATAATTAAAAGTCTGGTCTGCATGATTGTGACCTTGTTGCCCCTACAGTCTTTTCTTAAAACAGTAGCTAAAGCAGTTCTTTTAAAAGAGAATGACTGGGTTGGCCAGAAAGTTTGTTTGGTTTTAAGTAAAAATAAGAGACATTTTCCATTTTCACGAAGAACTTTATTGAACGTATTCACTAACCGAACGAACTTTTTGGCCAATCCACTAGATCTCAACACACCCTCTGCTTAAAACCCCCAAGGCCTTCCCAACTCACTCAAAATAAAAGGCAAAAGCCTCACAATAACCTATAAGCTGACTCCTGACTCCCCTATTACTCCTTACTTTGTTCACTTTACTCCAGCCACAAGGTAACATACACTTTTACCTCAGAGCCTTGCACTAGTTCCCTCCTCCTCCAACGTTCTTCACCAGAAGATACACACACATAGCTTACTCACTCACTTCCTTCAGGTCTATACTCAAATGTCACCTCTACTCTTCTTCCCCCTACCCTACTTAATTATTCTCTATCGTACCTACTGGTCCTCATCTAACAGGTATAAGCAGTGTTCTAAATGCACCACAAATGTATGATCAAACCCAACTTTGAAATGTATTCCAGTTAGTGTAATCTTCAGTTGATTCTAAAATAAAACTGGCATAGTTTCTAGTCCAAGGCTTTATTGCTTACTTAAATAACAAACCACCTCAAATAAACAATTAGTATGTCTAGTCCAAGTTCCCACTGTATAACTCTGATTATGATTTAACTTAATATCCTTCCCCTCTCCCAAACGCAAGAAATACATTTCAAATTCTCAGTTCAACCCAAGGAATCCCCTTACTAGATCTGCAGTGAAGGCACTGTAGCACTTCTTTGTTCTTCTCTCCCCCATTAGCTCTTTCTAAAGAACTATCTTTGCAAAATCTTATTTCCTCTCTACATGTAAACCCTTTTTAACACCCATGATCTGGCTGAGGGGGTGCAAAAAAACACAGAACCAGCTCCTTTGAAATCTCCTTTCTATGTTCTATACATATAGGAGGTCTGCCTTACTCTGACTTTAGTATCTGATTTATACCCTATTACTGCTTCATATGAAACTGACTCAGGGGACTTCCCGGGTGGCGCAGTAGTTAAGAATCCGCCTGCCAGTGCAGGGGACACGGGTTCGAGCCCTGGTCTGGGAGGATCTCACATGCAACTAAGCCCGTGCACCACAACTGCTAAACCTGTGAGCCACAACTACTGAAGCCCGTGCGCCTAGAGCCCGTGCTCCGCAACAAGAGAAGCCACCACAATGAGAAGCCAGCGCACTGCAACGAAGAGTAGCCCCCGCTCGCCATAATTAGAGAAAGCTCGCATGCAGCAACAAAGATCCAACACAGCCAAAATTTTAAAAAATAAAATAAAATTTTTAAAAATATGTAAAACTGACTCAGGAAGAATGCCATTCCTAACATCCTGTCATACTGATTTACTGGTGTATTGTCTATCTCCCCCTATGTGTTCACAGCTATATACTAAGCGCTTTTACCACTGTCTGGAACATGATAAGCACTCAACAAATATTTGTTGAATGAATGAAAGAAACTTGGACTTGCTATCTGAAGAGCATAAGAAAAATTAAGCCTGTTGATTCATACTTCCAAATTGATCTCTAGAAAGATGATACCAATTGTATGCCCTTATTAAGAGTATATAAGAATACCTTTTCTCCGCTCACTCGTAATAGGTATTATTCATTCTCTTCTTTATGGTTTTGAGTGAAGTCAATCAACTCTTAATATGCTCATTACTCATATGTACTACTGTTTAAAATTTTTCTCAAAAAAATTTTCTCTTCATTGTCCATTTTTGTTTACTTTTGAGATATGTTATTTTCTAGTTAATTTTTAAGACCTCCTTTTAAAAAAGGCATTAACCCAAAATTGCACATTATTTCCCAACAAGTTTTTGGTTCTTTTCCTTATGGTCTTTTTGCTTTACAGAAATTTTTTATTGATACACAAAACTATTAATTTTTTCCTTTTCTTTCCTTTCAGTTTCTAATTTTGGTGTCATACTTAGAAATTTTTTCCATAACTCTAAAATAGCACTTCTCATCCAACAGTGATAGAACACAAATGATAAATGTTAGCCCAATATGTAATTTTTAATTTCCTAGTAGTGACATTTAAAAAAGTAAAAGGAAACAGGTGAAATTAAGTATATTTTATTTAATCCAATATATCAAAAATATTATCATTTTAATGTGTAATCAATTAAAATTTAATAAGAGTTTTACATGTTTTTCTTTGTGCAAAGTTTTTGAAATCTAGTGTTCATTTTATACTTTTAGGACATCTCAGTTAAGTCTAGCCATATTTCAAGGGCTCAAGTGAAATGAGGCTATCATACTGGACATGGTAGTATTAAACTATGACAATTCACTGATATTTTCTTCTAAAATTTTTTCATTGTATAGATATTGCTTCTTCTTTCTTTGAAATTTATTTTGGTGCCAAGTATGAAAGAGATTCTAACGTCATTTTCTCCTCCACAGAGCTAGCAAGTTGCCCCACTGATGTAAAATGCCACCTTATATACTGAATCTCCAAGTATAATTGGGTCTAACCCTGGACCCTAATCTATCTGTTCCTGTATCAACAACAAACTGCTTGACCAGTTGTAGCTTTAGAATTCATTTTACTATACTGTATATCTTCATTCTTTTCTTCTTTCAGGATTTTCCTGATTTTCCCATATTTGTCCTTTTAAATAAAATATGAACTATGCTCAAAAGTAGAAATTCCAATGAGATTTTGGTAAGGATGATGTTCAACATACAGATTAGTCTGGGAAAAATATACTTCTTCACAATAGGAAAACTTCCATTCAAAATCATGACAGGTGTCTCTGTCTCCTTTTGTATAATTTAGCAAGTTCTTATTTAACTATCTTCATATAGGCCTAACACATTTCTATGTTTCTTCCTAGTTGTTTTATTCAACAATTTTAAAAAAGTAAAAAAGGGTCTGCAGAACATGGGAAATGGTGAATCTTCTGTATATAAGAAAAGGCATGTCAAAATCAATACTTTTTATGTTAGTATGGTTTTACACCAACTAAAATGCATTTATAATATAAGACCACATGGAACAGGTTTATTGGTTTAATCCCCTAATTAATTGCTTACTTGCAATGCCAAATGCATCTCCAATCCCCAAAGTTAAGATCTGTTTTATCTGGATTTTCATCTTCAGCTGATTTCTCCAAGTTAGCACTGGACCACAGTTGCAAACAGCTAGAACCAGTTAAAAGACGATTGCCTAAAATATATATATATCAAAAAAAATAATAACATATATATATATATATCATTCACCAATTACTATTTAGGTATTTAATTAGTGAGTTAAGTACATGCTCAAGAGTTTTATATAATACTATAAAGATAATACAACTTTTTAAAAAAGTCAAATAACAAAAAGAGATTTGGGGTATGGGGGAGTAAGGCTATATTTTAACTTTGTTGAAGAAACTTAAGACAAAAAAGGGAACAGATCTTATCATCTCTCATCCAACAAACATTTAATGAGCATCTTCTTTGTAACAGGCACTGTGCTAGGCACTGGCAATACAATAAGAAATGAAAGACTGTCCTTTTTCATGATGGGTTCACATTCCAGTAGAGAAATATTATGAACAGAAGCATGAAAACATGCAAGTTCAAATATATTCCAGAGAATGCCTCATAATCTCATTATAGTTAAGGGATAAGGTACGTAGTAGACCTAGAAAAAGAACTGTTTGGAAAAAAGGGATCATATTGTGAAGCATTTTTGAGGTTCATAAAGAGTTCAGAGTTTGTTATAGGTAGCTGGAAGTTAAAGGTTTTATTTAGGGGGGGTGTAGTTTACATAAGTGTATCTGTATTTTAGAACAAGGGGTCTCAACTGGGAGGGGCTGTCAACAGATGGACGTAAGATGCCCATAAACCTCCTTCCAATGACATACATGCAAAAGTTATAGGTATACTTTGCGCATTTTTCTAGAGAGATAATCCATAATTTTCACCATACTTTCAAAAACTCCAGTAAACAAAGAAGGGTAAATTATGATTCTTTATAACTCTAGAGATAGGCAAGATTAGGAAAAATGTAAGACGCTGGGAAATCTGGTTAAATGACTATAATAAATACAGATGGGAAATCATGAGGATCTGAATCAAATATTAAAGTAATAAGCATGGATTTAAAAGCCATTTCAAAAAAAAGAACAGAATTTTCATGGCATGACACCAAGTAAAAAACAGATACAAGAGGTTTCAAGGACAGATTCCAACTTTATGACTTGGGGAATTGAGTGGAAGATTGTACTATCAAAGAAAATAAAGGCAGTACAATTTTGGCCAAAAAGCTGACAATAAATAAGGCATTCTATCGCTCTGGAAAGATCACTTTATTTAAAAAGTGAGTCTGTGGCAAAACACTGACTTTAGATCAGAAATCCTTGTGTCTAAATCCCAAATAAGTTAATTAGCTATGTGAATTTGATCGAGTTGGGCAACCTCTGAGTCTCAATTTTCTCACCTATAAAATTAGAAGTTTGTGTAGAGCTGTTGTAAGAATTAGCTATAATATGTATTACATATCTAGCACAGGCTAGGCACTTAGCAGAAGCTCAATAAATAATAGCAACTAGGTGGAAAGTCCTATAGACAGATAAAAACAGCCCAGAAAGTATTGATACTAATGAGACATTCCATTTAAATATGGTTATCATTCCACTGTTTAGCTTAGCAACATACATATGTTTTCTTTTTTTTACTGAGATGTAACTGACACGTATCATTGTATTAGTTTCAGGTTACAACATAATGATTCAATATTTGTATACAGTGTGAAATGACCACAACAATATGTCTCCTTAACATTCATCACCACACATGGTTACAATGTTTTTTCTTATGATGAGAACTTTAGATCTACTTTCTCTTAGCAACTTTCAAATACACAATACAGAATTATTAAGCACAGTCACTATGTCATACATTACATCCCAGGATTTATTTCATAACTGAAAGTTTGTACCTTCACCTATTTCATCTACTCTCCCCAATCCCACCCCACCCTACTCCAGCCCACTGCCTCTGACAACTACCAATCTGTTCTCTGTATCTATAAGTTCAGTTTTGACAAGTTTTCTTTAACATAAACTAAAGGTGAAACTAAGATAACCCATGAAGGATTAGGAAATTAATATAGAATACAAAATAATTCATCCCAGTTATGGAATGAAACAAAAGTAGGTAAGGTATGGCATAATACATTGATTTGAACGGAAAGGCAGAAGTATAGATATCAAAGTAGGGAAAAAAAAGCATTAAGTCTAAAATAGTAAGTCTTATGATTTAAGGAAGATGCAATAGTGCGTTTGGAGACAACACAAAGGCACTATAGTCAGTTTACTAGCACCATCTGAAAAATATTCTTTATATCCCAATACCTGGCATATACTAATACTAATAAGTAAATATTCATCAAAACCAAAATACTAGTATTTCACTTAATATATTCTAAATCTGTTTATATAAATAATTACAAAGTTCATTTACAAAAGTAATAATAGCTCCCCAATATATATTACAGTAATAACCCATTTCTCAACCAAACCACTTAAATTTTAAACTTTTTGATTATAAAAAGAAAAATGATAAACTTTTATGTGAATTTTAAATAAATCATGATTTAAAAGATAATGGTCATGAAACACTGGCAAGTCACTACTAGATATGTTAAGAAAATAAGTAGTTATCTTCTAATACTACTCTGTAATGATGATTTTAGAAGAACTAAAATACTGTCAATATCAATAACAATATCAATACTACCTTCTAAAGAATTAGTACTCACAGACTGCAGGTACAAAAATTCCAGGCAACTACTATGTCATTACTAAAGAAATATCACTCAATTCAAATAATAAATGTTTTTATTACAGTTATTCATGAGACTTCAAGTAGCCAGTTCACTTACTAACAATATTTTTATAGGTAAGTACCTACATAAATACCTTTTTACAGAAAGTATCAAGTACTTTCATATATACTACCATAGCTGATCATTAAAAAACTATCTTGTGAAATAGATATTACCTTAATTTAAAGTGAGTTAACCATTCTTGATATGTTAAGTAATCTGCTCATACCACAAAACTTGTAGTCACATATGTAAACATTTATTGAGAGCTTAATATATGATGGACCCCTAAAGATAAATAAAATACTGAATAAAATAGAATCTAAGCCCTTGCCTAATAAAAAAAAGGTAAACAAATAATTACAATAAATTGTACTGCTATCATAGAGTAACCATATAATTTATCATCCAAATAGGAACACTTGTGAAAGTAAAGGTGACACTGCTAATAATCTTATGAGGAAACAGGCATAAACTGGACATCAGCGACCCTATCCAGAGTAGAGTTATATTCAAAGTGCTGTACTAAATACCAAATTTGAACCCAGGACAAATTTTTACTCTTTTCACTGTATGCATAAAATATACCTGTAGGCTACCAGCTAGTAAGCATCAATCTCATGAGAAAAAACATCTTAAAACATTACGTGATTTTTATTTAATCTAAGATAATCTCTTTTACCTTCTAAAATAATTTCCCAAGGTTCTGAACTTCATATTCTAAATTAACATTTTTTCTCAGCCATTTTATCTACTATATTAAAATTTATCTTATCTATCTTAACTGATGACTTCTAGTTCTATGCTCCAAAGATAACTTCTTTCATAAATTTAGATTCAAATTTCTAACGATCTAATGAATACTGCTATAGGATACGCAAGCATCTCAAATTCCATACATCCAAATAAAACTTATGTTCCACTATCTCTAACTCCTACATATCACTCTTCTTGTGATCAAAGATACCCTCAGAATAATGTGAAATCCAGTTGTCAGGTAATGTCAATTCGACTACCTAAATGCATTTCATATCCATGTATTCCTTTCATTAGTCACGCCATATTAATTGAGCACCTACTATGATAAAGGCACTGAAACAAGTTCTTATTTCTCTTTCAAACTACTGTGAATGCATACTTTCCAAAGGTAATTATAGATAATACAGTATTTATCTTCCTGTTCGCCTTGTGTCTGATCATTCTAAGTTACTGCTACCAGAAAAATCTGGCAAAACCATAAATCTTAGCCTGTCACTAGCCATTTTCAAAAACCTATACATTTTATACAATTAAAAGGAATTAAATTAAAATTCTTTAATTCTTTACATGACTGTAAAGGCTTTCCATATATGCTGTACTCTTATCTCATCACCAGACTCACTCCAGCCTCAATGAAGTACTAACCATTACTAGAATATATCTTATGCTTTCTTTGTTCCTCTTTGCTCACTCTGGTAAATTGGTAAAAATGACTTTAGGATGATTTTTTAATGCAGAAATAGATAACTGATACATATACACATTATCTCTTCTTAGAATTCACTTCTTTTTTCCTTCCTCAACCTATCCCCACCTTCATTGTCAAAATCTATCTACTCTCATGGCAAAAGGCTCCTCTGCAATGGAACTTTGATTCCCCACAAAGAATTAGTGTCTCCTTCCCAAAACAACAGGTATTCCTACAATAGCTGGACACTATTATGGTGCATATTTTCCTCACTTCAGTATAAGCTCTAAAATAGCACAACCTGTTTTATTTACTTTTGTGTTCCCCACCATTTCACACAAAGCAGAACTGAAATACATGAAAGTAAGAAAAAAAAGCAATAGCCTAGACAAGTGTTATTTCACTTCAGTTAATTATTCTTGTATTCTTACCTGCAGGATCCCAAGTTATATTGTGTGCTATTGAGTCCAGAAAAAATTGGCCACTTTTCTGCCACTGACTATATAATTCCTAAAATTAAAAAGTGATTTAGTCAATAATTATTGGCATCTTTTCTGTCAAATGTATATACTGACACTAATTATTTTTAACAATACATGTACTCATTTTTTTTAGGTATAATTGACCATGTAGTCATACTTAAAGAGAATAAAATGTTCAGCTTGTCAAGAAAAATAAGGAATATGTGATGGAGGAGATCAGTGAGAGAACATCCATTCCTAGAAGTCCAAAAGCCTGTCGTTAGTATATTTAAACAACCAATAAGTATCTGCCAACTAGGACAACATATATATTAACCTCAGCCTTTTAAAGTTATAATTATTACTTTATTATTATTATAGTTACAAAGGTTTAATTTTAAATATGTCTGTGTCTGCTATTTGAGGATTCCTCCTCTATAAAGTTTCATCTTCACCTGAGGGCGTACGGTTATATGTGAAAATTCAGAATAAGAGATGTTAACACTTCCCTTACATTACATAATTTAAGGGCTTTTCATTCCTTAAAGCAATATTTTTCAAACTTTTTTAACCTGCAAACCAGTAAGAAACACATGTTGCACTATAACCCAGAACAAACACACATATAAACACACATAAATGCAATCTAAGTTCACCCTTAATACATGTGATACACTCTTAACATTTTGTATTATATTTCATTTTCTTTTAAATTCAGGTTGTGGCCTACTAAGTTGACTTCTCTAACCTCTAATACATTGAGATCCATAAACACTATCTTAATGTAGTCGTTCCCATACTTTAGTATGAAAACACCCTAAGATGTTTATTAAAAACTCAAATGCTCAAGACCCATGCCCAAAGGTTCAGATTCAAAAGGTCCAGAACTGGGCACAGGAAATCTGTACTTAAAACCAACATCTCCAGGTGATTCTGATACAGGTGGCCTGCAGAATATGCTTTTATGAAACACTATCCTGCAGGAATGGCTCTCAATCACAGCACACATCAGAACTCCCTCTAGATATAGATGTACAAGCACACAGGCACAATCCCACACCTACACATTTAGAATTCCTCAGGGCAGGATATGGACACACATATCAACTAGTGATTTTGAAGTGTACCTCTTGTGAAGAACCACCATCTTAAAAGAATATTCCAGAATGTACAAATAAAAGAATATAATATTTTTTATGAGGCTCTAAGGATTCTCTGAGACTATATCCTGGAATTCAAGATTTTGTGCATCTTCCAAGTTTAAGATTTTTCCATTTGATCCAGTTTTCCCTTTATTCATCAGGCTTTTTTTTCACCCTCTCTGCAAAGTCAGTGCTGCCTACCAATAAACAAGCCTCTTCTTATTGAATTTTTTACACTATTATATTAAACAATTATAATTAGTACAAGAGAAAATGGGCAAAACCTGAAATTCTCAATTCTACCCTTATCAATAAAGGCATTTTAACATAACAAACTGATTTTTTTTTAAAGTCAGCTATTTCATTCAACAAATACTTATTGAGTATTATTTGAAATACAGTGTTTTGGATGGAGCAACCACCTTTAAAATTTGTTTTTAGTGCTATCAGTTACTAACTCATAAGGGTGTGAGAGCCTCTAACACTGGATTCATTAGGTAATATATAAACACAAATAGAAATGAGGAGATAACTGTGGACTCTCCTTCCATGAAATTTTAAAATGGATACCAATTAACCCAGAGAAAATATTTTTCATTAACACAAGGTAAGGAAAAAGAATGCTCACACCCAGGAATCAAGGCAACTAGTTTCTCTCTTAGTTCTGGGGCTCAATAGCTGTTTCATTGCTCAAGTCACTAATTTTGGGGTCTCTGTTGCCTTATTTATAAAAAAGAAATAACAGTTGCCCAACTAAGTCAGAGGGAATTTGTAAGATACTAATGAGCTAAGTGAAAATGAAATGAAAGCTATTAAAAGATATATAAGGTAAATCTATTGTTGACACACTGTTTAATTCTTTACATTTAACACATTTCCACAGTCTTTGACATCAAAAATAAACAAACATTAACCAATTTCGGAATTGAGCGAAGAGCCTCTTAAGGTTGACCTGCTTAGTTTTCAATAGCTACAGAGCAGCAGAGAAATAAACCAGTCCTATGACTCCTACTACAATGCTCTTTAGACCACACCATGCTGATCTTCTTCCACATGGTTCAAATCACTAGCTTAACCTTCAGTAGAAATGGATAAAGCAGCCTGTTCTGACTGTTATCTTTAAGAGCATCTAAACACCCAAGAAATCTACTACATAACCTCAATATTTATAAATTATAAAGTTTTAACCAACTCTCAGGAACAATTTCTGAATATAGTTTCTTTATTAAAAAAAATTCACTGACCCGCTAACAATTATTACATGATATAATAAGTGCAAGAAAGTAAGTTCAGGGGGTAGGTTAAGACTTTGCAATTAAAACATGTCACTTTAAGAACAAAATATATAAAGCAGAAAAACTACCTAAAAGTAGATCACAGAAACAAAGAACAAGTGCCACATATGACTGGACAATGATGTTTGCCACTAGCAATAAAGTAACTGACAAGTTTCAAGTTGTTGACTCTTCAAATACTTAATAAAAGAAAAAAATGATAGATGGAAAAAACGAAAAGCATTTCAAGATAATTCATATGCACAATTTAGTTTAATTCTACTTCAATGAAACATACATCTTTAATAAGGGAGTAGCATTTAACATGTCTTTAATTACAGTGTATAATTTATACTGATTTATGTGATCACTCTAATTTTGTACTCTTAAAAATGGTATCTTTTAATACACAACACATTTTCATTTCTAAGAGAAAAAGATGAATTACTGACCAAATTTTTCTTTTGCTTCGGTAGGTTAACTGGTTCAAAAACAGATACAACATTTCCATAGGATGCTGCAATCTTTTAAAAAGAAAACAGAAAGAAAACTTATGGATATGTTAACTTACTTATGAATCAAAAGGACAAAAGAAATTAACAGTATAACTTAAAAAATACCCAACACAAAATTTCTTTCACCAATACTTGAGAATGTCAATTTTGGGGACTACCATATCTGGATCAGAATTCCAGTGCTGTCACTGTGTACCAGCAAGTTAAGCTCTCTGAACCCTAGTTTCTATCTATATTTACAGTATATATAATACTATCTTCCTAATAGGATTATTTTGAGGGTTAAAATAACATTTGTAAAGCATCTGGTAAAGAATTATCTATATAAGATGCATAGTAAATGTTAATTCCCTTCCTCACAGAAGAAAATGTATTGATGTATTCCTTGTCAAGTATGGAATTTGACGTGACTTAAAAATCAAGTTTTTAGGTTATCTGTCTTCAAAGTTCAGAATTCTGTCAGTGTATATTTAACTTTTTAGAAGTAAAACTTAGATCTATTCCTTTGTAAACTCTCTAAGGAGTATATTTTTTCAATATTCTATTTTATTTGAGTACCTTTCAAATATTTACTCTTAAATCAATGAAGCATAACTCTTGCTGGCTCTGTTTTATAAGGTAGCTACTACTATAGCTTGACTGAGTCACAAATGAAGAATACTAAAACATCAGAAATCAGACAGATATATAGATTGAATGATCAGGGATAAAAATAAGAACATATAATCTAGTGAAGACAGTAAGAAATGAGGACGTAACATACATATGGAAAAAAAACTTTCAATGGATATTTTAAAGTGTTCTGAGGAGATCTTAGAAGGTAGAAATCATCTGCACTGACTTCACCTGGGAGTATTTAGTTTGCACCTTTAAATGTGGATAGAATTTCAAACTGCAGTGAGTGTTCAATTTTAGAAATAGGGCATAGTATGAACACAAGTGTACATCTTTTTTTTTAATACTTATTTATTTGGCTGCTCCGGGTCGGAGTTGCGGCACGTTGCCGCATGCAGGATCTAGTTCCCTGACCAGGGATTGCACCTGGGGCCCCTGCATTGGGTGTGTGGAGTCTTAACCACTGGACTACCAGGGAAGTCCCCACAAGTGTAAATATTAAAAGAGGTAAAGTATGTTGGGAGGTGACTGAGCACCAGCCCAGGTAGAAGAGAGAAATAATGGACATGAGGCCAAAAAGGCAAGTGTGAGTGGGTTAAATAAGGTCTCAAACCAAGGTGAACAATTTGAACTTTTCTAAGTTCATGGGAAACTAAGAATGGTTTTAAGCAAATGAATAACAAGTCAAATGCAGATGAATTTTCTTAGGAAAATTAATCTGGTAGTACTACAAATAAAAAAACAGTAATGATAAAATATTGATGCCTATGGTATCAAGAAGCATTTCCTTCTAAAAGGTAAACAGAAATCCCAAGTACCAAAATCTACAAATTTTCATCTTGATACCTTAAGGAATCATTTGAGTATACTGTTATCTGTGAAACAAAGGAAATTTACCCTTTATTAGAATAATTATAAAACCAAATGACCTCTTCATTCTAACCTGGATTTCATGTAATATAGATTAAAAGATAACTCATATTGAAAATTTCTAAAATTAGATTTCCAACATTAACAAGCCCTATGTGAATCTAAATGGTATAAGTAAGCTTTTATATACAATCAAGATTACAGAACTACAGAGCTACGAGATCAAACAAACATGAAGAGAAAGGGGAAAAAGTCTCAAGGATTTTTAGCATTCCATAATAAAAATCACTTTCGTAGTACAGTGAGAATGAAAGGCATGAACAAAAGAAAGACAGATGAGATACCTGTAACTCTACTGAAAGGAAGGAACACGGGAATAACAAAAAGAACAGTAGTCCAAAAAGTAGGCAAAGACTACAAGAGTTGAAACTCCTTTGTTACGAGTATCTTTAAACTAGGTCCCAAGAAGTAACTTTTCAGAATGGCAGCCTTATTAGGAATGATTACATTAAAAAAAATAAGGTTGGCCCCATTTTGATTTCTCACACAAAATGTTCTGGTAGAATCACAAACAATATACATAAATTAAGTATCTACCAAAAAAATTAAATTTGCAAAGTTCAGCCTAGTCTAGCTGCAACTGTACCTAGGCCTGGTCATCTATGCCTATATGGTGCTATATTAAGCTATACACTATACTGCCTGTAAGTTATAAGCCTCCCAACTCTGGTACTATACAGAACTGTATTTAACCTGATGTTAAATCATATGCTCTGTTTCTTTTTTTGTTTGTTTGTTTTTTTTTTGCGGTACACGGGCCTTTCACTGTTGTGGCCTCTCCCGTTGCGGAGCACAGGCTCCAGATGCGCAGGCTCAGCGGCCATGGCTCACAGGCTCAGCCGCTCCGCGCGGCATGTGGAATCTTCCCGGACTGGGGCACGAACCCACGTCCCCTGCATTGGCAGGCGGACTCTCAACCACTGCGCCACCAGGGAAGCCCATGCCCTGTTTCTTTTGTTTTTGCTGCTTTTTTACTTTCAAGGTAACTTTATACTTTCCATGTGTAAACAGAAGTTCAAATTAAATTTTTCATTTTTCTTATAGACTTGGAATAAATTATTTTAAAAATTATGAATTTATGTTCATTTTTGTACAAAGTTTATCTAGAAGTTACAAGGAGATAACTACCTGTTTACAGACAAAAAAGGACTCTAACAACAATTTCTTTTCAGGGTTTATTTCTAAATAGACTGAAGTTTATTGTCATTCCTTTCCCTCAATCCAATCAATTTTTAAATAAGTAAGCTTTACACCTATTCTACAGGTAATATTACATTTGTTTGTCAATTCATGGAGAAAACTATGCTATATTTCAAGATTATATGAGAACACAATTCCTGACAATCTCTAAGATACATCTGAGTCAGGAATTTTGTTCTCTAGAGTGCATCTTAGAGAGCCAAAGAAATCTGTAGCTACATTGTCTTGGAAACACAGCAAGTCTCTAATTCAATAGGAAATAGATACTTCAGAGACTATACTTACAAAAACCATATTCAAAACAAATCTCATATCACCACAAGATTACAAACCTTGCCTTGTTGCATTGAACAATCTACACATCCTACTTGAATATTTCCATGTTTAGCTCCTGGGATTATTTGCAGTCTTTCAAAATCACTTCCCAGTATAACAACGTCACATCCAGAGGCATAAGCCTAAAAACAAACAAAAAAATGAACAAAGTAAAATAAAAATGATAAAATTGTCAAGAAAATATTTATCATGTAGAACACTGGCGTTAAATATTGTTTTAACAGACTAATTTTAAATATTTTAAAAAATCTTTATTATTTGAGAATATTCCCCTTACCTCCCATATATAGTCCCACCAGTCAGTCCTTTCTGCAAAATATATACCAATTCCTTTCACTTTTTCCATCTCCACTGAATGCTACTGCCCTTATCTAAACTACCATAATCTCTCTCTTGCATTATTGTTTATACTCTGCTTCCATTCTTGCTTCCCTCTAATTCCTTTCCACACACAGACAAGAGTGATCTTTTAAAAATGTTTATTACACCAAGTAATTTTCCCTTCAATAGTTTCCTCATCGCACTTGGAATAAAATCTCAACTTCTTAACAATGTCAATGCCCTAAATGATTGCCCTAATTCCCCAAATCCATCTCAAGTTACTCTTTCATTCCCTCAATTGGATCCTGCCCTTACATTGCCCTTCTTTCTGTTTCTTGGGCATAACAATCTTTTTTCATCTCAAGGTGGTTTACCTTCCTTCTAACTGCCTGGTCTTTGTCTAACTAGCTTCTTTTCAACATTCATGTCTCAGTTCCTGAATATACTCATATTGATCAATATTCTTCCCCCCTCCCCTAATTACTTTCCATCACACTACTCTTTTTCTTCTTCATAGCATATACCACGATTTGTAAATATCTTGCTTGTTATCCATTTCCATTACTACAAGTTAAGGTCCAAGACGAAAAGGTAGGGTTCAAGTTTATCTTGTTCTCTGCTCTTAGATCACAGGACTTTCTTCCATTTAAGAGTACGTGGCTGTCGTCCTAGAATTTACATGCAGCATAATTCTGAAAATAAAATATCTATCACAAACTGCTTTCCATCCTAAGTTCTTAAAATTTTAGTAATTCTTTACTTTCTCATCACTTTTGCACATATACATACACCTTACTTAATGTAAAAAATATTATACTTAATATATACTTCATGACCATAATTCCTACCAAAGCCAAAATGGTTCTGTACAAGCTACCAAAAAATATTAGAAAAGGGACTTGAAAGAACACACAAATAAATTTGCTCACATTACCAACAAGAAAATGAGGCCTAAATTGGCTGACAACTTCTTAGTGGCAGAGTGGGCTTGAGAACTCTAATCTCTTGATTTTTGATCTAGTGCTATTTTGATGTCAGAACAGGAACTTCCCTAGTTAAGCATGCTTATCTGGAATTTTCCTAAAAGGAATTAAGGGAAATCAAGTCTGTTTCTACTAGTGCCACACAGTGGAAAAAACTGGCTCAGTAAACAAACAAAAAACCTCATGATGGTCTGCTCACCTAGGTGTAAATATCCACAATAGGATCATAAGGCTTGTCACAAGACTAACAGCCAGAATAAATTCCAAAAACTAATTTATGAAAAATGTCATTAACAATACTCTAAAATATCTTAATATTTTAGAAACTGATTTTCTCCTGAATATTAAATTTTGATAAAATACTGATTGTCACTGTTTACCAAAATACTGTATTAAATTTAGAATGTTTACAATGTAGATTTCCTCCTCACTAAACAAAATTTTTTCAGTTTCCATTAACTAGAATATATATATTTTAAAATGTGTTCATAACTTTGCCTTCTTTTTGTTTACCTGCAATTATATATCTACTTACAGATATTGTGTTGCACCTATTTTTGTCAATCAGGACTCTAAGTTTTCCTGAATTAAGTCTACATGAATCCTGAAGTACCTCATAAAATTACTGTTTAATTCAACAAGTATTAAACATTTATAAACTTGATAAAGGCAGTTACCTCAGAAATAAACATCTATCCCTATAGAAAGATGCCAACTTATAATACAAATGAACCTTGATCATTCAAAGAGTTATCCAGTTCTGGATTACCCTTGTTCTTTTGCTGCTGCTATTATACTATCACTGCCTGTCAGTTAATTTTTCCTTAGTGATGGCACTAGAAGGTGCAAAGCTATCTATCCCTAGTTTTGGTAAACTTTAAATTGAATAAAAATTATTGATCTTCATCTGGAATATCTCTGTCATTTAGTCCTCACTTTCTTCTTTCAGAGTTATAACTAATGGATGGCAATAAACTGGTAAATGGGGAAAAAACAAATATAACGAACTGCAGTTCACACTTCATCAGTTGACTATTATCCTTGGGGCTTATAATAAAAAAACCTCCTGGTTTTCTTGACTACAGAATTTTAATTTTTATAGTTTATTTGACTGTATAATTAATTAAATATAAAATGCATTAAAGACTCAAACTCTATTTGTGTTTTGTTCCATTTCTTAATCATTTTCAAGAATGTGTAAACATCTCCTTAAAAATCCTGCTGTGCACAGAATACTGGTTGAATAAACTGTGGTACATAGCCACGATGGAGTATTAAGCAGCTATAAAAAGAATGAGGAACAAATCTATGAACTCACTTGGAGTGATTTCTAGGGGATTTTATAAAGTGGAAAAAAAAAGTAGAAAAGAGCATATATGGCAATTTTTTGTGTGTAAGGAAAAAGGAAAATAAAACACATGTACCTGGCTTGCTACAAAAAGGAACAAAGGGAGAATAAAACTAGGGGAAAATGAAGTTGGATACCTACAAAAGGGGAGAAGATGAAGTGGAAGCAAAGAATAACACTTCTGAGTATAACTTTTTATATACTTACGACTTCTTTTTAAAATTGAAGTATAACTGACCTACAGCACTCTGTTAGTTCCAGGTGCACAACACCGTGATTCTACATTTCCATACATTATAAAGTGATCACCATTAAGTCTAGTTATTATGTGTCACCATACAAAGGTGACACATAATTATTGACTATATTCCCCATGCTGTATTATTGACTATATTCCCCATGCTGTACATTTAATGCCCATGACTCATTTATTTTGTAACTGGAAGTTTCTATTTCTTAATCTCCCTTACCTATTTCACTTATCACTCCCACCTCCCCCTTCCCTCTGCTCTGGCAACATTTGTCCTCTGTATCTATGAGTCTGTTACTGTTCTGCTGTCTGTTCATTTGTTTTGTTTTTTAGATTCCACACATAAGTGAAATCATACGGTATTTGTCTTTGTCTGACTTACTTCACTTAGCATAATACCCTCCAGGTCCACACATATTGTCACAAACGGCAAGATTCCATTCTTTTTTTATGGCTGAGTAATATTCTACTGTGTGTGTATACATGTATACACACACACACACACACACACACATACACACCCCTTTATCCATTCATCTACCAGTGGACACTAGTTATGACTTTTGAAACACGTTAACATCATACATATTCAAAAAATTGATTTAAATCAGTCAGAATGGGGGGGAGGTGAAACAAAGGAACTAAGTACATTTCAAACAAATACTATATCTACACTGAAAGAAAGAAGGCAGGAAGGAACTAAGTAACTTATGAACACGGAATTTGACTATATGTTTGCAGCCTTGGAGAGTGAGAAGGAAAAAACTAGTCTTCTTCCCGTGTTTCTCCTTTGCTCTCACATTATTACCACATTCACAACACTTCTGACAACAGATGTGGAGGGGTTTTAACCACACCAAGCAAGCAATTATGTGACACCAACTGAGTATCCTACAATTTAACTCAGTCCTGACACTATCTGCCTGGAGATAGCATCAGATCCCACGAGTTAAGGGCTCAGCCTTAACTGAGACTGCCCTCCACTTCAGATGCTAATCACAAGTAGTAGGTCCTCAGATTACCCACAACTTCTGTCCCAGTCAAAGGTTCCCATGACCTCTTCCCCCTTGGATTTATTTGCTAAAACAGTGCAAAGAACTCAGGGAAACACTTATGCTTACCAGTGTGATAAAGGATACAAATAAACAGCCAGAAAAAGAGATGGGGGCGGGGAGGGGGGCACTTTTTTGTGCTTTCCTCTATCTTTCATTCTCTGTAGTCATCTGAGCCTATTTTTTCTTCTTGACAGGGCCAAATGCTAAGTGCTTTTCACTGGTATCCCATTTAATCCTCACAACAAATCCTGTGAGATATTTACTATAATCAATCCATTTTACTGATAAGGAAACTCGAACTTAGATTGAGTAATTGGCTCAAGTCTCAGAGCTAGTATCAGACACAAATGAGACTGAAAGCAAGTTATAACTAATGGGAAAGAACATGCTCTTACTCCTGCTGCTATGCTGCCATACAATGCCTTATAAATAAACATGATGTGAATTTAATAACTGTCCCCTAATTTCTTCCTATAATTAAAAATGACTTCTTTGGATGTAAAGCAACCAGAATTCCCATAACTGCTGATACGAATGTAAAATAAAATGGTCCCACTACTTTGGAAAGCTAAACACAGGCACACTCAATGATCCAGCAATTCTACCTCTAAGTTTACACCCAAAAGAAATGTGTCTATATGTACACTAAGAGTCATGTACAAGAACATTCATAGCGATTCATAAAAGCTCCAAAGTAGAACCAACTCAAACATATAATAGAATGCATAAATAAACTGTAGTATATATATTTTAAATGGACAGCCACCAAGGACCTACTGCATAGCACAGGGAACTCTGCTCAATATTCTGTAACAACCTAATTGGGAGAACAATTTGAAAAAGAATAGATACTTATAACTGAATCACTTTGTTGTACACCTGAAACTAACACAACATTGTTAATCAACTGTACTCCAATGTAAAATAAAAAGTTTTAAAAAAAAAACTGCAGTATAATCATACAATGGAATACTATAAAGCAATGGTTCTCAAACTCTCTGGTTTCAGTAATCCTTTGTACACTTAAGAAAATACTGAGGATAACCACCCTAGCTTCTCCCTCCCCAAGAGCTTTAGTTTGGGTGGGTTATCACTATCAATATTTACTCTTTTAGAAAACTGAGAAAATATAATACACTAATTGATAAGGTAATCAAAGCTTCCCAACAAATAAAAGCCCAGGACCAGTTGGCTTTACCAGTGAATTCTACCAAACATTTAAAGAATAATTAACACCAATCCTTCTTAAACCCTTCCAAAAAACTGAAGAGGCCATTTAACAAGGTCAACATTACCGTTATACCAAAGCTACACAAGGCACTATAAGAAAAGAAAATAACAGGCCAATTTCCCTGATGAATATAGATGCAAAAATCTTGAACAAAATACTAGCAAACTGATTTCAAGAGAACATTAAAACGATCTTATACCATAATCAACTGGGATTTACCCCTGGGATGCAAGGATGGTTCCATAAAGGCCATATATGACAAACTTATAGCTAATATACTCAATGATAAAAAGCTAAAAGCTTTCCTCTAAGATCAGGAAAAAGACAAGGATGCACACACTCCCACCGATTCTATTCAACATAATATTGGAAGTCCTAGCCAGAGCAATTAGGCAAGAAAAAGAAATGAAAGGCATTCGAATCAGAAGGGAAGATGTAAAATTGTCTGTTTGCAGAAGACAAGATATTACATATAGAAACGCTAAAGATTCCACCAAAAAACTGTTAGAACTAAGAAATGAACTCAGCAAAACTGCAGAATACAAAATCAACATACAAAAATCAACTGCATTTCTATATGCTAACAATAAACTATCCAAAAAAGAAATTAAGAAAATCCAATTTACAATAGCATCAAAAAGAATAAAATACTTAAGAGTAAATGCAACCAAGGTGAAAAGTCTTGTACACAGAAAACTGTAAGACATTGATTAAAGAAGCTGACAACACAAATAAATGAAAAGACATCTTCTGTTCTTGGACTGGAAGAATTAATATTGTTGAAATGTCCATATGACACAAAACCATCTATAGATTCAATGTAATCTATCAAAATTCCAGTGGCATTTTTCACATAGGGAAAAAAAAAATCCTAAAATTCACATGGAACCACAGAAGACCCCAAATAGCCAAAGCAATCTTAAAGAAAAACTAAGCTGGAACCATCACATTTCCTTATTTCAAACTATGTTGCAAAGCTATAAAAATCAAAACAGTACGGTATTGGCATAAAAACAGACACATAGGCCAAAGGAACAGAATCATGAGCCCAGACATAACCCACACATATATGGTCAACTTATCTTTGACAAAGGTGCCAAGAATATACAACAGAGAAAAGACAGTTTCTTCCATAAATTGATGCTGGGAAAACTGTACATCCACATACAAAAGAATAAAATCGGACCCTTATCTTACATTACATGCAGAAATCAACTCAAAAATGGATTAAAAACTTAAACCTAAAACCTGAAACCACAAAACTCCTAGAAGAAAACATAGGGGAAAAGGCCCTTAACAATTAGTGATGATTTTTTGGACACCAAAAGCACAAGCAACAAAAGCAGTAATAAATAAGTAAGACTACATTAAACTGAAAAGCTTCTGCACAGCAAAAGAAACCACCAACAAAATGAAAAGGCCACCTAAAAATGGGAGAAAATATTTGCAAATCTTATCTGATAAAAAGTTAATATCTAGGGCTTCCCTGGTGGTGCAGTGGTTGAGAGTCTGCCTGCCGATGCAGGGGACACGGGTTCGTGCCCCGGTCCGGGAAGATCCCACATGCCGTGGAGTGGCTAGGCCCGTGAGCCATAGCTACTGAGCCTGCGCATTCGGAGCCTGTGCTCCGCAACGGGAGAGGCCACAACAGTGAGAGGCCTGCGTACCGCAAAAAAAAAAAAAAAAAAAAAAAAAAAAAAATGGGTAGAAGACTCAGACATTTTTCCAAAGAAGATGTACAAATGGCCAACAGGTACATGAAGAGATGTTCAACATCACTACTCATCAGGGAAATGCCAATCAAAACTGGATGAGATATCACTTCATATCCATTAGGATGCTATCAACAAAAAGATAAAAAGTGTTGGTGAAGATGCGAAGAAAGGGAATCTTTGTGCACTCTTGGTGTGAATGTAGATTGGCACAGCCACTGTAAAAAACAGTATGGAAGAGTCCTGAAAAAATTAAAAGCAGAACTACCATATATTCCACCAATCCAACTTCTAGGATTATATCCAAAGATGATGAAATCTCTGTAAGAGATATCTGCACTCCCATATTCATTTCAGCATTGTTCACAATAGCCAAGATATGGAAACAACCTAAGTGTCCATCAGTGAATGAATGGATAAAGAAAATATGTTTTACACACACACACACACACACACACACACAGAAGAATATTATTCAGTCATAAAAAAGAAGAAAATTCTGCCACTTGTGACAACCTTGCAGGCATTATGCTAAGTCAGACAGAGAAAGACAAATAATGTATTCCACTTATATGTGGAATCTAAAAACATTGTACTAATAGGAACATTGTACTAACAGAATAGAATGGTGGTTGCCAGGGGCTATGGATGGGGGAAATGGGAGATGTTGGTCAAAGGATACAAACTTTCAGTTATAAGATGAATAAGTTCCAGGGATCTAATGTACGGCATGGTGACTATAGTTAACAATATTGTATTGTACAGTTGCAAGTTGCTATTAGAATAAAGCTTTAATGTTCTCATCATAACAACAACAAAATGGTAATTATGTGAGTTAAAGGATATGTTAACTAACCTTATTGTGGTAAAGATTTCACACTATATATGTGTATCAAATCATCACACTGCACACCTTAAACTTACACAATTTTCATGTAAACTGTATGTCAATAGAGCTTGGGGGGAAAAATAGAGAGATGAATCTGTACAGAAAATTCAAACTGGATATCATGCAAAAATCACTTGAAATAAACATATCTTCTTATGGATATTTTTAATATATTATTAAAATTAATTCAATCTCTAGAGTTTATACAACATGATGAGTTAATAAGCATGGAAATACACGAAAACAAACTTTAATTCAAAATGGGCTCTGCACGCAAAGTTCATAGCAGCACTATTTACAACAGCCAAGACATGGAAGCAACCTAAGTGTCCATCAACAGATGAACGGATAATGATGTGGTACATATATACAAAGGACTATTACTCAGACATAAAAAAGAATGAAATATTGCCATTTGCAGTGACATGAATGGACCTAGAGAATATCATATTAAGTGAAGTCATAGAGAGAAAGACAAATATTGTATGATATTACTTATATGTGTAATCTAAAAAATAATACAAATGAATCCATATATAAAACAGAAACAGACTCACATAGAAAACAAGCTTATGGTTACCAAAGGGAAAAGGGAGGGGGGCAAGTGATAAATTAGGAGTATGGAATTAACAAACTACTATACATAAAACAGATAAGCAACAGGATTTACTGTATAATACAGGGGACAATATTCTTGTAATAACCTATAATAGAACATAATCATATATATGTGTGTGTATACACACACACACACACAATCTCCAAATCACTTTTCTGGATACCTGAAACCAACACAGTATTATGAATCAACTGTACTTCAATTTTAAAAGTCAATCAATGTAATTCACACATAAACAAAATAAAGAAGAAAAATAAATAAAATGGGCTGTGTGTGATTTTAAAATAATCCATTTTAAAAAAAAAAAAATAATAATCCATTTTTACTAAATTCTTAAATAAAAATAACCCATCTCCCTGGTTTTAAATAAAAACCTAACATGTAATACTATATATAACAGTCTAAACCAAAATCTAAAACTAGTTTTATAGATTTTTTCCAAAATAAATTGTTCTGAAAAATTCATTTCAAGGTGTCCTATTACTATCAAAACAAAAAGAACAGCACTGGTTCATCAAATAAATTGCCACACTACCTAAGCTTCAAAATTAATATGTATATATTGTAATTGGTACACTAGCTGCTTCTGTCAAAAGATCTGTAATCAGAATAACCTATTACTAAGCAACGAAAATTAAATTGAGAAACGAAAATCCTTTTATTAGGCATACATAATATTGGGTTTACTAACTTTGAGACTAAACAAGGTGCAAAGAAAGAACTGAGTTCATATGTGTGCTTTCAAGCATACAATTGAAACATGATTTTTAACTTTAAATTTGGCAGACAACCTTCTCCAATATTCAAAAATTACCCAAGGCTGCAACAGTCAGCATTCTAATTTGGAAATCCTGTGATTTCTGTACTTAGATTTCCTGTTTTCACTGTTTTGTTTTAACCAACCACACCAGGTAAATATCCCAAAGAATTTCTTCCTGGTATACTTCCTGGTTAAATGAGTTATGTTTGGCATGTTGTAATTAACATTATTCTCATTTTTTTAAACACAACATTAAGAATTCGTATTACTTCAATAATTTTAAAGGAACCTTAATACTATTTAAAACATAAAATTTTTAAATAGGCTAAATATGTAAAAAGAAGTCCAATTTGTACTCATAATAGCATATGAGCACCACAAAAATCATTCTTTCTCCAGATACAAACAGTATCAAACTTTCCCCTCCTGTATCTCTCCATCCACAAACATTAACATGCTTCTCCAAAATAAGAACCTCCTATAAAAGTTTCCCTACAGTGAACAAAACAAAAAGTTAAACTACTATTACAGAAAGAAGGAGAATGCTAATTCAGCCTCCATTTCTCTACCAACACCCAGATAGCTGCAGTCAGTCTTTTGACTTCTAATCTGGGTCCCCTTGGCTGGGAACACAGAGTTGTCTAATACAAAAGGGAGTCTGGAGTTATTACATGTTTGCTATCCCTTGAATAACAAAGGCATTTAAATTCCGAACTAGAGACAGCAAGTCCTAAATATTAACACAATCTGTCTCTTGGAAATTATCTCCCTTTCCATTTCAGTAAAAACACAATTTCAACACTAAGTATGGATAATCTATTGCATGCACAGAAACATTAGAAAATCCAGATTCTAACTAACTATGCCTGTTTTTAACTTATTATTTGTCTTTTACAAATAAAATTTTTATTCTAAAAACAAAAGTTGTCAACAGATTAGGACCAGGTTGCTCATATACTTTCACTCTAAAGACAGTATGAAATTAACAAGGGAAAAGGGGTGAGAGAAAAATTCATGTAAATTAAGAAAAATTAAAGAATTTTTGCTTCGGATATCTGAAATCTCTCCTGGTTAATCACCTGATATTTATGGCAAAATGCGTAACAAATGACTTTGGAAAAAAATTTTTAAATTTTAATTGAAGTATTTTATTTGGACTCAAATCTAAATTATTAAAAATATTTTTTAAAAAACACAATTTTTAATTACATAGATAAGGCTTCTTTATCTATTAGCCATCAATTCAACCAGTATTTATTAAGCACTTTTTATGTGCTATGCATTATAATGAGCTTAGCCTTTATAATAACTGACATTTTTAAGGGTTTTACAGGCACTAAGCAATGAACTTAGCACTTTTTCATGTAACAGCCCTATGAATAAGTTCTTCTTTAGCCCCACTTTACAGATAAGAAAAAAAGAAATTCAAAGAATGTAAAAGAACTTGCCCACGGATACATAACTAACTATAAGGACTAGGTTGGAAATCAAATTCAGATAATGACTCTACTATTAGGTGACACCAGTACTTCAATCGCTGTTCCAGGCACTCACAATGAAACTGTGGAAGACATACACAAGGCAAGACAGGTCACTAATATAATGAAAGTGCAAATAAAGTGCTTTGAAAGTATAAGAGAAAAGGTCACTGCCTACTAGAAGCTTTCTTATTAAGAGAAAAGTCAAAATTGTTTGATGCCAGTTTAAGTAGTAAAAAAGTATCTAATACTTACATATACTAACTATATTAATAATTTCATATTTTAAAATCAAGAATCCATGAGAAATGGCACTCAATTTCATTTCAATTTAAAACCTGTCAGACTGTATTCAAAAAACGAGATCTCATCTCTTGTAATCTTTCAAAACAAGAATAAGTTATCTGCAAACATGCAAAGAGATGAATTACGAATGTAAAGTCTGTCTTTAGAGAAGGCATAATGTAACAGGACAAACAAAGTAATTCTTCAAGTGGACCTGCAAGAGGAAGATTTCATGTCCCTAGCTCAAGTAAAACTGGAATTTGGAGAGAGTTTTTTACTCTGCACATACCATCTACCATTAATGCTTGCTCTCTTTCTATGAAAAGAAAAAGAAGCCAAAATCAAAAGAGGTTAAAAACAAAATTCAAGGAGTAAACAACAGATTCTACATTTTAGCAAAGAGTAATTTCAAGAGAGATAAATTTAAGATGTATATAGTGTCCAGTAGACTGAGGGCAAGAAACTTGGTTTATAACGGAATATCAATTTAATGTTAGAGAGTCAGGGATGGATTAGCTGCAAAGGAAAAAAGATGATTGTTAATAAACTATCACCAAAATTATAGAGACCTGGGATCTCTTTATACTAAATAACAAAAAAATGTTTATTTTTACCTTATTTACTGGACTGATTCCTGAGATCTGGAAGAAATCTGCAGTAGGCTTGGTGGGAGATGATTAAAGCCTGGTCTATGGAAACAGACTTTAAAATTCAGTAGAACTGTGCAACAAGCTACATGATGGCGTAGGATAGTCTTATCTTTGGTACATTAACTCATTTCTCCTTTAACATAACAGAAGCATTCACCAGGATTTTATATACACTTAGAAGGATCATCTAGGTGTATAAACAGGCCATCATATTGTATATGCTTTGAAGTTCATATCACTGCTTACATAGATTCTGAATGCCTTCTCAGAAAAAGTTGTTAGAATTTACATTGGAGGAAGCACTCATATAATTTTAGGAGATGACAGAGAATGTAATGTTACCATGCTATAATCTCCCACTAGCAAAATCTTCTTAGGATGATCTTTATTTTCTAAATAGCAAGAGCAGTGAGCAATGTTCAATTGCAGGGAGACTATGGTTGCCCACTGAGACCCTCAGAGTTCACCCTCCTCTTGAGCATTGAAGCGAGGTCAACATTTAGAATTAGTATCTCTACAACTGCTAGTGTCAAGTGCAAGTTAAGGTGTGTATGGGTCACTCTACAGGGGAGGTACAGACTCTATTCGAAAGCAAAGTACTTGGTTGGCACAGATCTAAAAGCACAATTCAGGTATTAAATGCCTACACCATGTTAAATAATGACTACTTTTTTTTCCTATTATTTATTCCGACTGATAAAAAAAAGTCAAAATCGTTTGAGAAAAAAACCTAGGGCATCTACTAAGATGTTTATTTTGTTTCACTTTTTTATGCAAAATTAAGTTTTAATCACAACTAAGAGATAGCTATTCAAGTTGTAGCAAAAATCATGAGCACTATACATATATTCAGATATAGGCTATCATGTGCAATACTGACTTATAGCTTGAAATTATTATAAAAACCATACTTAATTCTTTAAAAAAAAACCCACTATAGTTAAGGCAGAAAATGTCAATATACTGATAAACAGCAAAAGTTTGGGGCCCTCTTCCTTTCACTATCTGGGGAAAACAAATGAAAAACAAGACACTTTCATTTAAACTTTAACCTGGAATTACCACTACACACCAAAGAGGAATTTTACTGAGAAACAGTAATGCAACTTTTAGTAATTAATGTGAACAATCTAAAATAAATATAAGCCTCCCAGGACTACTAAACTGTTACATATGGAATTCAAAGGATAGCAGGAGTGAACCATTTACGAAAAATAGTTTTTTCTTTCCAAAGTTATTCCCAGTGAATTTAAAGAAAAATAAGTGAAAAGCACTGTTTTCGCTCAGCGCTAGTTGTTGACAGCTACCTGTTTTTAAGACACCCATTCTTTTCAACTACAAAGACACTTGACCTAAACTTAGAGGAAGAAATGAAACCAATCCCAACTATTCCTCAACTTGACAATTAGAGCCTATGGAGTGGGGCAATAAAAAGCCCACATACACATTACACACCAACGATTCTCGGATAAACGATTTCAGTAAACCTCCCCAGCCCAAGGACGTCAGATTAAAAACTTTAAAAATCCTACAAAACATTCTAACTTCCGAGTTTAGCCTCTGTACATTAAGTAACTCAATGACCGAAGCGTTACTGCCTCCTTCGTTCTCAAAGGCCAGGTACGCCGGCCCTAAGGAGCTGGGACCTCCGTAGGGGACGCCCTGCTAGGGCAACGAGGCTTTCTCGGCCTCTGCCCGTCACTCTGGGCCGAGCCCGGCTGACTCAGGGGCGCGGACTCGCCACGGGCGACGCGGGAGCCTCCCTCACTCACCGTGAAGCGCTGGTCGCCGACGCTGCCCACGGAGAAGCAGTGGTCGCCGGGGTTCACAGCTCCGGTCAGCACCTGGTGCAGGTTCATGTCGGCGCCTTAATCCAGCAACGGATGTCGCGTCCGGCTCATGCCCGGGGTCAGCGGCCGCTTCCCTCCCTCTTTCCCTCACGGGCGGCGGCTGCTCTTGAAAGGAGACGGCGGCAGCGACAGGCGCCAGGAGCGGGAGCCGCTCAGCTGCGGCCCGCAGCTCATCCCGAGCCCGCGCGGGCGAGGCCCGGAGGGGGCGGACCGGCGAGCGGGCGGAGCGCCGCGCTCTTCCGCGCACCTGTCACAACCCGCGCGGGCCCAGGTGAAACTCGGGGTTGACCCAGCGGCCGCGACCCCGGGCCGACTCACCGGCCAGGAGGGACACGCCGTCCACAACACTTCCTCTGGGTTCTGGGTGGCTGGCCCGGACCGAACCCGAATGGCGCAAGCAGCACCCGCTAGTCCTCTGCCCCCTAACCTGGCTTTGCCCTGCTCCGGTGCCGGCCACCCCCACTGGCCTCGGCGGCTCTCTACGCGTCGCTAGGTCCCTTTGGCGGAAATATCGCGAGATTCTCGCGGCGAAAAGGAACACTGCAGTAAACGATTTACTTTTTTACCACAGTGTGCAGAACGGCAAGTGGAAAACGCCTCTTAGAGTGAGATGTTGGCCAATCCAGAGATCCAGTCCACCTAAGGCTCCGCCCACTGTTGAGGACAGACCAATCTCTTTGAGGCTTGTGAGGGACGATGAGCGTTTGAATGTTGAACGTAAGGAACCTAGTAAAAACATAAAGAGCCTTGGAAGAGGAAAGGGTTGTCAAATTATGCTTTAGGTTGGGGCTTAATCTGACTGTTGGGCCAGAAAGCTTAAAAGGGAGAAGTGCATTATAAATGCAGTTGCGGTGTCTTCGGTCCTGGTAGAGACTACAAGTCCCAAGAAGCACCGCTCCCCTAGGCGTCCCGCGAATACTCCAAGTGAATATGAACCCTGCAGTGTCTCTGTCCCCGCGCAATGGTTACCTCGGCTGGACGCGCGTTAACAGTTTGCTAAAAAGGAAAATTTTGAAAGGTTTAAACATTTGACAAGTACTAAAATGAAGGGTTTTCGCCAGTGTTTAACTTAACATTCGTTTTGAAGTAGTGCTGATAACAGTACTGCACCAGCCCTGCGTTGAGCTGTTTTGGAAAAACCTAAGAATTCCAGAATGTTTAGTGTCACAGTCTGAACTGTGAGATTCAACTCTAATTGTATTTTAAGACAAGTTTTGTATTATTATTGATAAACATCTCTTTATGTCTCCTCCCAGGTACCCTCTTAGGGACAAACTGTCCTGTATCCCAAGTGTCTAGCGCAGTGCGCTTTCCAACCTAGGTGTTCAGAAAATGTTAAATGAGTGAATGTAAATAGGAACTCCCCACCAAAAAAAAAAAAAAAAAGTAGTTTTTTTTTAAAAATTGGTGAACTGATTTTGATTTTATATCCTTTTCTTGTGGTAAAAAAACAAAAAACAGAAAGCAAAACAAACAACCCCCCAAAAAGTTCACACTATTACTTGGGTAGGAGGAGTACTGGTAATTTTATTTCCTTTTGCTTTCCCTAAGTTTTTTGCAGTGTACATATACTTCGTTTAGCAATAAAAAAAAGTTACTTAAAAAATAAGTTTAAGAAAAGAATCTCAAAATTAGTGGATATATGTATAACAGATATACCTTGCTGTACAGCAGAAACTAATGCAACATTGTAAATCAACTATAATAAAAACTTAAAAAAAAATAAATTTAAGAGCCATCTCCCTTTTTTTAATTTGAAAGATGTAAATGAATTCCATTATTTATCCCAGTCTCCTCATAAAAATAAGGGATTTAAAACATAACTTGTCTTAAAAAAAAACAAACCTATTTTATTGAGGTCTAACATACAGTTTAGTTTGTGTTTTAATTATTAATTCAGATTTTATTTTAAATGACTTTAAGTTAATTTTATATTTTAGATCTTAAATCAAGGTTTTTCTATATTCCACATAAATTCTGTGTATAGCCCAAAGTTTAACATGTTTACTCATTCTATTCTGCCTATCTTTTGATTTTGAAGGGCATACTGTTTAGCAGAATAAAAGAAACTAAGGGACCTACTAGTTAGAAAATCTGAGATCTACTCCTGATCTGTCATTTGCTGTGTGACCATGGAAAATGTCTTGTAAACTTTGTTTTCATCATCTGTAAAATTAACAAGTTTAACCTGATTATCAACACATTTTACTTGGCATTTTTATTCCTGATAAACATGTTAGTTTTTTTTTATTATTCAAACAGAAAGTCACAAAACTTATAATCATCCTCATCAGTTCACTCAGTCCCATGTAATTAATTTTTTTTTCATCTTGATCTTTTGTTAGCACTTTTATGAATTCATCAGTTTTCCATTAGAGTTCTGAAAATGCTTATTCATTCAGTTCAGCAGTATAGTCAATTACCAGAAACCTGTACTTGTCAGAGTCTTTTCCATGAATTCCTTGAAGATGAAACCCTTTTATGGGAACATTTTTGCAAAAGCATCAGAGTACACCCAGAACTGTCTGTAAATGACAAAAGACTTAAAAATGACCACGGTTAAAGATTTGATGAAAGTACATAATAATGCAATTGGCAAGGAAATTTAATTATTTCTGAGATATATATTTTAAAGTAACAACTAGAATTATGACTTATACCAGAACATATAAGATTTTTAGAAATTTCATGTAATGTCGAAACATTTATATTAACATATTTCCATACAAACATCTGTTAGTTTTTATTAAATTCCTTCATCCTTGAAATAAACAAGAGTTTGACTCCTGGCCTAATCAGCCATTTAGACAAGTTGCTTAATCTCTTCGTGCTTTACTTTCCTTATCTGTAAAGTGGGGATAGTAATAGACTTTTTTCATACAATTATCATGAAGATTAAATGAGCACAGTGTTTAGCACATAGTCAGAATTCAATAGATGTTAGCTACTCATTATTATTATTAAATTAAATCTAACCTTTTGACATATACTTATTCTTTCTAAAGTTTTCCATATAGTGTCAAACCTCAGTCCAAATCAAATTTTCCAGTGATGTTTGAGATGCCACAAATGTTCTGAGGCCATCCCAGTCTGTATCCAAAACTATGGGACTACACTACAACAACTAATGAAAAGTGAGGACATTCCTTTTACTCTTATTCAGAAAAAAATGCCCATTCAACAACCTATCTTTGAAGTTCAGCAGATGAACTGTTTCAATGAAACAACTAAATCCTTTTACTATATCTATTTATTCCACTACAACTACGGCCTGCTGTCTGGTTTTATATAGTCCTTGAGCTGAGAATGTTTTTTACATTTTTAAATGGTTGGAAAAAATCAGTAGAAGAAAAATATCTCATGATATATGAAAATTATATGAAATTCCCATGTCCATTAGTAAAATTTATTGGAACACAGCAATGCATAGACATTTAGATATTGTCTATGGCTACTTTCACACTACAACTGCAGAGCTGAGTAGTTTCAACAGAGACTATATATCCTGCAAAGCAAAATATTTACTGTTTGGCCCATTAGAGAAAAAGTTTGCCAACCCCTAATTTATAGGAAGAATCCTCTACTGCTCTATGATCTATGAAATAGCTTTTGCTGTGCAGACTGGTTGTTGTACTGCATGACCACTCAGCTTAATTAGTAAAACATTTCATGTTGATGATTATATAAGCATCTTTAAATACATCTATTGTATCCCTGATTCCCCAATATTTATCATAGCACAGAGTAGATCCTCACTAATAGTTGAACCCTGAATATAGACAGGACCTAACTTACATATATATAAAAAGAGTCCCTGAAGAACTACCTTGGAGAAGTGGCCATAGACAATCCCTTTACTTTCAAACTGCTGCTCTTCATAGATCACCCTGTAATGTCACTCACCTCCCCCTTAACAAGGTTCTATTCAATCCTAAATCCAGTCCTGACTTCTTATGCAACTTGAGCATAACTCTGACCTTGTAGCAAAATTAGTAAGATAAGGAAATGGAAGAGATGGAGGTAAATTATGCCTTTCATCCTCCCTTCCCTGTCCCCTCTGCCCAAAGGCCACAAGTCCACCTCCTAACACAAAAAGTCCAGGGGAATTCTTGAATCTAACTATTCCCTGATCTGTAATTGAATTTTGTTATTCTGTCCTTTGAATGCTCAAAGGCTATGTGCCTTTGTGGTTTTTCCCTTTAGTTTCTTTTATTCTTTTTTTCCCTGCAGTTTCTTTAGTTTTATTCTTCAGCTTTATTTCTAAGAAATAAAGGAGGAAGGATGGGTCTGAAAAAGGAAGTCTTTTTTTAAATAATTTTTTTAAAATAAAATTTTGCCTTATTTTGCCTTATTGCTAGCAGCAAAATCTCTTAGAAAACCAAAATACTGTGGTTTGGGGGACTGGCAGGACAAAGATATGCTCTCTTCAGTGCTGGTCTTAAAGGGAAAGGGGACTTTTATCAGACTTGAGGGGTGGTTACAGTGTAAGGAAAAGCAAACAGGCTAAACTCTGAGATTTTTTTTTTTTTGGTGGGGGGAGGAGCATATAGGAAGTCAGCTCAGATGGAGAAGTAATCAAGCCTCTTTCTCACTAGCTTATTTACTGACATCCCTGTCATTACCCTCCTCCCTGCCATCCTAAACTCATTAATATAAATCCCTTTCCTCCTAGGGCCTGTGCCAAGGGACCCACCAAGAGGGGCTTCCATCCCCACAGCCAACACCCAACAGATGAGGGAGGTCAGAAGAAAAGAGTTCCTAATCCTATAACAAAGGCTGAATCAGGAGGAGTATGTTGCTGGAATTGCATGTAAGCATTCTGAACTCATTATCTCACAAAAATAATGAGGATCTCTGAGCATCGAAGATATTGATTGCCCCAAAAACCTGCCTGTATTGCCAACAGCAACCTTACTATAGAAAACTCCATCAGCAATATTATAGGTTAAATAGATATTTGAGCAATGGTATAGGACCCTAGCCATTATTTATAATACTGTTACTATAGAAAAATTTATTCCAATACCTCTAATATTTGAAGATTAAATACTATTGGCCATTAAATACTATTGGCTCACCCTCACTTGCTCAACTGGAGGATTTTCCACCCATAAACAATTAAAGGGCAATTATTTATAAGAGCTAGTGTTTATTAAACACCCGATCTGCACTGTAATAGGTATTTTATTTATCTCATTTAAATCTCCACAACACTCTAAGGGTAATATCTCTGTTTTACAAATGAAGAAACCTAAACTCAAAGAAATTAAATAACTTGGCCAAGGTCATATTGCCACCCAAAGATTTGAACTCAGATCTCTTGGGCTGCAAAGGCCCTTTAAGTGTTCTCCAAAGCCCCTTGAATCCCAAAGTGGATTCAGTCAGGGCCTACTATTTACTCCCTAGCTGGCAAGATAAGAAGAGACAGGACTTCTTTAAGTTGAGTCTTCAGTGATCAGCTGGTAAAAAGAACCATCTTCCCAAAACAGTTTTCTCCTCCTTCCACAAGATGGAAGGAAAGCTCACCTCCTTACCTTGACCCACGCCCAGACTATAAAGGACAGCTTTTACTAAATGGTAAAATAAACATCTCCAACCAGAAAACTCCCTGATACACAGACAATTATAGGTATTCACTTGGTTAAAGGCAAGTACTTCTTGGAATGTTTGGAACTACCGATAAGTCACATGCATCAGATTGCGGGTCTTCTAACACCTACTGGAGTTTTCATTAAGGGGGAAGCAGAAGTCAAGAGATGTAATTTTGAAAGGCAAAGGAGAGGCCATGTGGAAGACAGCAGCAGGCAGTTTTGTTTAGCCGGTAGCAACTTGAGAGCATTGGGCTTTGGGAGAGTAATGAAGTGGAGGGATTATTCTAATCAAAATCCCGGCAAGTTATTCTGTGGATGTTGACAAATTGACTCTAAATTTTTATGGGAGGCAAAATACCCAGAATAGCCAAAACAATATTGAAGGAGAAAAACAAATCTGAAGGACTGATGCTATCTGATTTCAAGACTTACTGTACAGCTACAGTAATCAAGACTGTGTGATTTTGGGGAAAGAATAGACAAATAGATCACTGGAACAGAACAGAGAATGCAGAAATAGACTGTGATCTATAGTCAACTGATCTTTGACAAAGGAGCAAAGGCAATACAATGGAGCAAAGATGGTGCTGGAGGGCTTCCCTGGTGGCGCAGTGGTTGAGAGTCCACCTGCCGATGCAGGGTTCGTGCCCCGATCTGGGAAGATCCCACATGCCGCGGAGCAGCTGTGTCCGTGAGCCATGGCCGCTGAGCCTGCGCGTCCGGAGCCTGTGCTCCGCAACGGGAGAGGCCACAACAGTGAGAGGCCCACGTACCGGAAAAAAAAAAAAAAAAAAAGGTGATTCTGGAAAAACTGGACAACTGTGTCCAAAAAATTAGTCTAGACACAGACCTTACACCCTTCACAAAATCTAACTCAAAGTGGATCACAGACCCAAAATTGAAACACAAAACTATAAAACTCCTAGCAGATGACATAAGAGAAACCTAGATGACCTTTGGATTGATGATGACTTCTTAGATACAATACCAAAGGCATGATCCATGAAAGAAATAATGGATAAGCGAAATTTCAGTAAAATAAAAAACTTCTGGTCTGTGAAAGACAATGTCAGAAGAATGAGAAGACAAATCACACACTGGGAAAAAAATATTTGCAAAAGATACTTCTAATAAACGATTGTTATCACAAATACACAAAGAACTCTTAAAACTCAACAATAAGAAAACAAACAGCCTGATTGAAAAATGGGCCAAAGACCTTAAAAGACACCTCACCAAAGAAGATATATAGATGTCAAATAAGCATATGAAAAATGCTCCACATCATACGTCATGAGGGAATGCAGAATAAAACAACAATGAGATACTACTACATATGTATTAGAATGGCCAAAATCTGGAACACTGGCAATACCAAATGCTGTAGAGGATGTGGAGCAACAGGAACTCTCATGCATTGCTGCTGAGAACACAAAACTGTATGGTCACATTGGAAGATAGTTTGGCAGTTTCTTACAAAACTAAATGTACTCTTACCATACAATCCAGCAATCATGCCCCTCAGAATTTACCCAAAGTAGTTAAAAACTATTTCTATACAAAAACCTGCACACTGATGTTTATAACAGCTTTGTTTACACTTGCCAAAACTTAGAAGTAAACACTCTGTCTTTCAGTAGGTTAACAGGTAAATAAACTGTGGTACATCAAGACTATGGAATATCATTCAGTGCTGAAAAGAAATGAGCTGTTAAACCATGATGAGTCATGGAGGAACCTTAAATGCATATTATTAAGTGAAAGAAGTCAACCTGAAAAGACTACATACTGTATGATTTCCAACTATACGACATTCTGAAAGAAGCAAAACTATGGACACAGTAAAGAGATCAGTCATTGCCAGGGGTTGGCGGTAGGGGATGACTAGATAGAACACGGAGTCTTTTTTAAACCGTGTTGAAAATACTCTGTATTGTCAAAATGGGTACATGTCACTCTACATTTGTCCAAACCAAGAATTTTGGTGATTATGCTGTGTCAGTGTAGGTTCATCAGTTGTAACAAATGTACCACTCTGGTTAGGGATGTTGATAATGAGGAGGCTATGCATGTGTGAGGGCAGGGGTATTTGGGAAATCTCTGCTTCTGCCTCTTAATTTTGTTGCGAACCTAAAACTTCTCTAAAAAAATTGTCTTAAAAAAAAAAAAGAAGGGGGACTATGATTCGGTAAATGATCAGAGCCTTCCACTTCCTCCTAGCTGAAACAGTAAGACAAGATAGGGAGGTAAATGAATGAACAGAAATTTGGGGAATGTTTCTCAAACATGGGAAGGAATAATTACAAAAGACATATATTCTGAAAGCAAAGAAAACAGAAGATGTGTGCACGGGGGAAAAAGGTTTTTTACCCAATTAGATTATAAAAAAAGCTTATGAGAGCTATGCTTGCACTCACTCATGTATGTATTATAGAATAACTGATGAGGCAGGACACAAAATTTTCCAATAAAAGAAACTGCCAGCCTCTTTTCTGCCTAGGACAACATAGCAAGTACACTTGAAGCAATCTATGTCTAGGTGAGAGTCACTTGAGTGGCTCCTTTAATTGTGCAATATAAGCTGAGGCTAATTCTGCATGAAGATGGGGGAGTGAAGTTGAGTCACACACTCTGTCCACCAATATCTAATTAAGTAACACTCTCTCTATAAATTATACATATATATATAACATATATATATAACATATATATAAATAAGTAGATATAAATAAAAGTATATATATATGTATTATTTATTTATATATTTATTTTTGGCTGTGTTGGGTCTTCATTGCTGCACATGGGCTTTCTCTAGTTGCAGCGAGCGGGGGCTACTCTTCGTTGCAGTGCATGGGCTTCTCATTGCGGTGGCTTCTCCCGTTGCAGAGCATGGGCTCTAGGAGCATGGGCTTCAGTAATTGTGGCACATGGGCTCAGTAGTTGTGGCTCGCAGGCTCTAGAGCGCAGGCTCAGCAGTTGTGGCGCACAGTCTTAGTTGCTCCAGGGCATGTGGGATCTTCCTGAATCAGGGCTCGAGCCCATGTCCCCTGCGTTGGCAAGCAGGTTCCTAAACACTGCGCCACCAGGGAAGTCCCAATGTAAGTTATTACTATTATTTTTTACCAGCAAAATTTTGTTAGTAATAGCTACGTTAGGAAAGGAACAGAGATAAACCAGAAAAAATTACAACCAATGTACAAGTGGAAGATTTTGCTGAAGCTTAGTGTGGCTCTACTTGTATTTACCAGAAGCAATCCTTGAAAGTTACAATCAAATCATTAGAATTCTCACAAATAATCCCAAATTTAGGGAAAAGTGGACTGAGAGTATATCCTTATTTTTTTCCTCTTCTACCTAAGGAAGTGGAAATAGCTGTTATATAGGGATGGATGAAAAGAGCAGTGAACAGCCAGAACCTGGGCTGCCTCTCACTGGTCAACGCTTTGGCTCCAGGGCCCTACACTGAACTGGGGAAATGGCAGTGGGACTTCCCATTGAAAATGGGATTATGAGCCTGGCAAGTATCAGAAAGTACATTAAAAGGAGATAACATAAATCTATAAAATTCCATCAGAGTACATGCTATTAACCTCTAGGCTATACTGCTCATTTTAGGTTCCCTGGCCACAGTTATTGACTCAGGGATGGACCCCTGGGTCAATCAGAACCCTTCTCTGGGATTTCTCTGCTGTAGCTGGCAGGGAACAGTTACATTTTTGAAAGAAAGGACCACCATCTCTGAACATAGAGTGATGTCTGAGTGTTTTAGGAAAGAACAAAGAGAGAAAAGTAAAGTTCATTTTTGATTGGGAATAAGAATATGTCATGACAATCTCACTTGAACCCTTGGTCCAGTCCTGTGTAGTGCCCATCTTACCCAATTATGTAAGACCAAAATCTTCCCCACCCGCTTCCCCCACCCCTTAAATTAGTTTGAGTTTTAATTCTGTTTCTGTCACTTTGGATCACAAAGCTAATACATGGTAACTTACAGTCCAACCAGCACGAGAGTTCCAATTTTCCTGAATCTGGGAAATATTAGCATGTGAAGTAGCAGAGGGAACAGCATTAGCTATGGGAGAAAGGCAAGAATACCATTCCTGAAAAGTGCTTTTTACATAATTCAACATAACTTGGTTCAATTCCTGCCTGTAGGATTTAAAAAAATAAAAGTATAGACACCAGGTAGAAAATTAATTCCACAGGAAACGTATAATAGAGCTCTGAGCAAGTAAAAGAAAACAGAGTTTAAAAATGAATAAATTACTTATTCTGACTTTACCTGCTGATTTTTCCTTTCCATACAACAGAGGAAAGAAAAAGAGAACCTTTTTAAGAGGGAAATTCAGTAAGCAGCTTTCTTAAAAAAACTCTTTTCTGTAGCTGAAATTGCCAGGAATTCAGATGGCCACAATTTTCCTGTGTTCTAGAAGTACATTGCCATATGCTCAGTGCAGAGGCTTTTGATTATAGTTTTCTGGATCAAAAGCATCCACAGAGAGAGTTCCAGGTTGTAAACAGTGCTTCAGTTAAAGCACATCTATCTGAACCAATAATGGATTTTTAGTAAATAGGACTTTTTTCTTTCTGAATCTTAAGAGCCAGAGGTAGATAAAAGAAATGCCCTTTTGCTATACACGAAAAGGTCACTTTAACAGTATTTATTTCTGAAAAAAAAAAATCCTCGTTTGTGATTTTCAAAAATGAAATTTAAAAATATATACGATGTTATTTTTTACCTGTTTCTAAATTTCTCTCGTTGATAATGGCGTATGGTGTCTAACATGGTACATTTGTTTGCTTAATATTCTTCCTAGAAAGTTTTTATCTTGGAAAAGAAGGGAGATAAGATTTTGAAATTTTCTCATAGAAGAGTAGGAATGGAGACAGGCTGCTCATTGACAGTATTAGATGACTGGCGTTTTGCTAATGTGTGAAAAATAAGGAGACTATAGCAGGACAAGCCATTTTAGGTAGGCAGGACTAAGACTAATTTCAGTGTTTGAATTTGAAGTAATCATGGGACATCCATGGTGGAAGATAGTTGGAGAAATGCGATTGGAGCTCAGGAATGATTACGGAGCTAGTAATATAAAACCAAGAAAGAGACATTAAAAGTATCAGGAGTTGACCCTTAGGAAGAAAGGTGGTTTCTAAGGAGAGAAGGTAAAGAAAGCAAGGAATGAAGAACCAAAAACTAAAGCTTGGTGACTACCCAATAGTAGTAATCAGGAGTCAGCTCCTCTAATGTAGTCAGGCACATGGGAGAGGCATCGTAGCAGGGACTTTAAGAAGCATGTTGCTTGAAAAACAGTATGCTTCTCAGATTGTGAAAATAAAGTCTAGGAAGAGAGCATTGGCATTGGATTTAGGATTTTAGATCACTGGTGACCTTCTAAATGCATAAGAAGGACATAAGGAGGCATCAACTGGCAGCAATATCTATAAATTGTCTTTGCCTTTGTACTTATTGTCCTTTTCTCAAGGCAGGAACAGAAAGGAAAACTATGAAGAAAATTACAAGGCTTGGAAGAATTAGCCCACCATGAGGGACTCAGTCCTTCAGCCAAGCCTTGAATCTGACTTGGACACTGAGAGCTCTTGAATAGATGAAGACAGTATCTTCTTTTTTTTCCTTGCCTTCCTTCCTTTTTCTTTCCTTCCTTCTTTCCTTTCCCCCATACTTCTTTTTAAAATCTTTTTAATTTTTGTTTTAGTTTTCCCCAATATCTAGAAAGCTCTGACAGGGAAAGATGCTGACTGGAGAATACTTAGACTACAACTGACAAAAGGGCAATGGTTTCCTAGGCTTCAGTCAGAGAACAAGTTCTTTGTAGCACTGGCTCTGGAGCACTGTCCTGAAGGGTCTAATTAGTTTGCTTCTCTGACCTTGATTGCTACCTTTTGAAGAAGCCTTAAAGCCTGCTGAGTCTCCTAAACTTGCCAAGCCCTGCTGTGTCAGTCTAGTCAGCAGTCTTGCCCTGCCCAGGCCTCTTGCTGTCTGACCACACTGCTTAGCTAACCCCATTTGTGTCACACCCTATTGCTTATGTCTCCTTTGAAAAGGTCCATCTAAGAGCTACCTCCTTACATAAATGTAAAGACATTAAACATTCTTGATGGAGTTAAAAACCAAGGATATAAGGAATCCAGGGTGGAGGGGTTGGAATTGTCAATGGTAAGTGTAGAAATAGAGACCTTTGGTTAGAGAGGATAGAGGTGGGGCAAGGAATGTTCAACTTGATAGTCTTCATCTTTTCTGCAAAGTGGGATGCTAATCCTTTCCAAAGAGGGAGTATGAATTTTATAATATGTGAATTGTGTCTCAATAAAGCTATTTAAAAAAGGAGTGCATGTAAGAGATGGGATAGGATTAGAAAATCATTGAGTTTTAGAAGGCATATTCATATTAATATGGCAGTTCCTAGTTACGGATCCCTTTAATGATGTTTCTATATAGAGCAATTGCAATTGTCTATATGTCCCCCTCTTCCTTTCTCATTGAAATATTGGATTGCTCCAAAGGTTTCCACAGAACCTTTTCAACTTTCTGGCAGTCATTCCAGGGGAGGAACAAATGGAACATAACCATATGTTTCGTAATCAACAAATGTAAACATGACAGATATAGTAAATATTCTAATACATAAATAATATTTATATAGTCTGTTTTAGGCTGTACATAACAGACTAGGCAGCCAGTGGTGGCTTAAATAATAAAGACATATAAGTATGTCATACAATAAAAATAGTTCCAGGATGGTACAGCAACAAAATGTGGGATTTCTCCTGATGGGCACACGTTGACTATAGCAGCTCCAGATTTTTCCTCGCCAGAAAACAAAGCAGGAAGGATGGGGAAGGAAAGAGGCATTGTCCTCACTTTCTACTTTTCTTTTACCAGCGAGGAAAATCTTTCTGGGAAGTTACCAAGCAAACTTCCTATTGTATTTCCATGGCCAAAATTGGGTCACATTGCAAACACCTAGCTTCAAGGGAGGCTGGGAAGTGAATGAATAACTGGCTTTTTAGCCTTAGATAAAGAAGTACAAGAAAGGAGGGGACTGGAAATGGCCTTTAGGTAGGCTACCAAACGGTCTGCTACATTATTCACTGGGAAAAAGTATAATACAACCAGAAAATATTTGCTTGAGGAACTTCCAATATGAGCAGATTTCATTTAAACTGAGATAAAACTCAAAAACTGAGGACTAAGACAAGAAAAATCTCAGACTTGAACAGCAAACAAAACTTCAAAAACCAAAACATGAGCATATGAAAATATTTTATGAAAATAAAACTGTTTAAGGTAGATTTGTGTTTTGGATTCCAGTCAGTTTGGGAGAACTACAGATTTCTTGTAGTAGCAGCTAACTTTTCCTGGAATTCTCCTGTATGACCCCCAGATATATACCTAAGGGAATGAAAGGCATGGATGTTTCTATCCCAAATAAGTTAGCTGAAAGTGTTTCTAACAACTACTCCTAATTATGGTATTTGTTTTTCTTTTCATTCAGTTTTGAATTGGGTCACATTAAGCATCTCTGTACTTCTCAATGAGGTTTTAAGTAAAACACTAAAAAAGTGCTGATATTTGGGAAAGTGTAACTTAATTTTTCAGACCTTGGATCCCTGTAAAACTCAAAAACTTAGAAAAACAAAACAACTGTTTTTCATTCAGACTGTGACCATGTCTCATGTTATGAAGGAGTGCTACTAATAAGTAACTTCCCAACTCAAAGAATATTCATTGTACTGTGGCTGAGGGCCTGCCATATCAGTTAACAAAGATGTTGAGGCCATCTAGCCATCAGCCACTGCAGCTGTCCCCGACTGTGCACCCTGAGGGGATTCAGGATGGAGAAAAGCAGGATACTGGCCCTAGACAGTTAAGGTGCATATCAAAGGAACAATTTCAATAAGCCCAGACTCTTGCATCTTCCCATATATAGAAAAGTGCTGAATTCATTAATTTGAGATGTCTGATTTTCTTTAATTAGCAGTAATCTCTTCGTGTTCCAACTACCTTATTATTTTTTTTTTGGCAAAAACTCCTTTTAGGTTGTGCAGTATTTTTCAGTTGACAGTACCTTTTTATTATATAAATTGAGAAAAAGAACCACACTGGTTTTTCAGTGTTATTAATGAATGAAGAAATTGTTCATAATTCTAACTTTGAGTACATTGACCCTTGGATTTTTGCTTTTAAAAAAGGAACTACAGGACTGATTAAAAAGAGTATCCTATGCACTATTAGGAGAGTCTATAGTATAGAAAAGAAGTTATTTAGACACATTCAAACCGTAGGCTTCAATTTCTGTCTTTTCAAGTGTATCACAGCTGACTTCCTCTAAAGATAAATAGGAAAAGTTATTAACAAATTCTGCTCATAATTAAGAATATTCTTTCCAAAGATTGTACACAAAAGACATTAAAGAAGAAAGAAAATTCACAAATAAGAGCCTATGGAAGGGACTTCCCTGGCGGTCCAGTGGTTGGGACTCCAAGCTTCTACTGCAGGGGGCGGGTTCCATCCCTGGTCAAGGAACTGAGATCCCGCATGCCTCGCGGCACGGCCCAAACAGAAGAGTCTATGGGAATCCACTCAGACCCCCAGAGTTGGTATAAAGATTATTTTAAGCTAAAGACATTTGAGATTCAACAGATGAAGAAAGAAGCTGCCTTGGAGCTTCCTTTATTAAAAGCAGAAACTTTTGGGTAATGAGGTTGCCATAAATTCCCTCTTCTGGCAGCTTTTACTCCCAGGAAGGAAGCCAAGAGTAAATCTATCATAAATCCCCTCTCTGGTGAGATTTATAACCTTTAAGAGGAAAGACCACTGGTACCTGCTTAGAAAAACATTATCACAAACTTCTATCTCTCCTTTGTTCTCCTAAAACCCATTTGTCTCTCTTAAATAAACTTATAATTCTTCCCAAAGAAGTCTTTTCTCCTCTCTCCTTTTCTCTTACTGAGTCAGGTATATAAACCTCTAACTTCAACGACTTAATGAGCTAGCTACTTCTTTTGTTAGTTCCCTTATGCATACAAATAAACTGTTTTTCTCCTGTTAGTCTTTTGTCTTTTGTCACTTTAATGTGCAGGCCCCCAATTAGTATACAGAAGAGGGTGGAGGAAAAGTTTTTTTCCTACCCAGCAAGTCTGCCAGTTTTCACAAATGGTGCTATTGGCATTCTTGGTGGGACAGTTTTTTGTTGCATGGAACTGTCCCATAATTTTAGGACATTAAGTGTTCCTGGCCTCTGCCAACAGGGCTCACACACCCCACTGACCCCCATCTCACAACATGTCGACCAAATTATACCCTGTACATATCCTAAATAGGATTGTCAGATAACATTTGGATTTCATATCATTTCAGAATAATTTTTATGTAAGTATGTTCCAAATATTATATGGGATACACTTATACTAAAAATACTTTATTGTTTGTCTGAAATTGAAATTTAACTGGGCTTCCTGTATTTTTTAATAGATTTTTTTCTTGTAGAGCAATTTTAGGTACACAGCAAAATTAAGAGGAAAGTACAGAGATCTCCCATATACACCTGTCCCCTGCACATACATAGCCTCCCCCATTATCAACGTCTCCTACTAGAAAGTTACATTTCCTACAACTGATGCATCTCCACTGACACACCATTATCACCTCAAGAACATAGTTTACATTACCATTCACTCTTGGTGTTGTACATTTTATGGGTTTGGACAAATGTATGATGACATGTATTGAGTAGTACATACATCTTACAGAGTAGTTTCATTGCCATAAAAATCCTCTGTGCTCCAGCTCCCTGTATTTTTATTTTTTTAATTTTTATTTATTTATTTATTTTTAAAAATTTATTTATTTTATTTACTTTATTTTTGGCTGTGTTGAGTCTTCGTGCTGCTTGTGGGCTTTCTCTAGTTGTCGTGAGCGGGGGCTACTTCATTGCAGTGCTCGGGCTTCTCATTGACGTGGCTTCTCTTTGCTGTGGAGCATGGGCTCTAGGTGCATGGGCTTCAGTAGTTGTGGCTCATGGGCTCAGTAGTTGTGGCTCTCGGGCTCTAGAGCACAGGCTCAGTAGCTGTGGTGCTCGGGCTTAGCTGCTCCATGGCATGTGGGATCATCCCGGACCAGGGCTCGAACCCGTGTCCCTTGCATCGGCAGGCGGACTCCTAACCACTGCGCCACCAGGGAAGCCCCCTCCCTGTATTTTTAAATGCTTAATCTGGCAATCCTAACCCAAAATCTCCCTAGAGAGGTGGTACCACCACTCATGAGAACTACCTCCTCTCAGAAAGAGAGCCTTGCCAACTTGCCTAACATTCAAGAATTCAAAAATATTGCAGTCATTCATTTATTCAGCAAATATTAAGTTGCAACATTTTAAAGTGTTTACTGCGTATATTAAGTTTCATTAGGCATTGTAAAAAACAAAAATAGGCATAAGACATAATCCCTAATCTCCAGGGACGGTCAAATGCTCGTTCCCCCACATCAGCTAAACAGTCTGTGGATACGACAAAGCTGAGTTTATTGTTTACTGCAGTAAGAGAGAACACTACCACAAAAGTGTCTTAATGGTGTCTCAGAGAGAGGACAAAGTTGGGATATTTATTGAGATTTTGAAGTTTGGTTCAAGGCAGGTCTTTTAACTTTAGGCGGAGAGGAGTGTTGATTAGGATTGCATATGGATCATTATATGAATTACATGGATGTTATAGTTTAGAATTAGTAGACACAGCAAGGTGAGGCTTTTGGGGCAAGTCTTGGGATGTAAACTGTTGTTCGATACCTTCTATTGATGAGTTGATGATTCTCCCAGGAAATTCCACCATTTGACATTTTCCTCTAGATCAAATAGTTAATGTTTGTTTACCTTTTCCTGGGAAAATCAGTAATTATTCTGGACAGTTATGCTTAGAATTTCAGAGGTACACTCTTGCTTTTCACAATTCCACAACCACAACTTCATAGACTATAAATTTCTCAGGGATTCTACATGTAAATAAAATGTGGATGACCTTTTGTTGTGTTCTAAAGATGATCTAAGTCCTAAGACTGATTCTCTCTACTTACTGTTTTAGCTCAGAAAGGCCATAAGTTTCCCAAAGAGAATTTATAATTTTATCAAAGTTCTTTAGCTAGGACATAATATATCTGGAGGAGATAAACCCTTTCTTTCTGACAGACTATAGGCTGTTCAAAACTTTGCCAGGCCAGTAACAAAGACAATTACGAAGAATCCTAGATGGCTCTGACTTTTTCAGAAAGTGGATTCCCAACTCTTCTGAAATAATGACGTCTTTGAATAGCGTCTGTTAAAAGCGGCTTTAGGAACTAAGTCTTTGGTAAGGAAACCTCTTCTTTTGAAACCTAAACATGAACGGGCCTTTTGTGATTTATAATCAGCTTCCCACTGTGCTTTGTCTAACGACAGTAGTCACAACAACTAATCTAGTAGTAACATCAACACGTTGTTAGGGGGACTCCCTTTAAATCTGATGTTCCTCCATACTGTAAAATCTTTGATTCTCACTGAAAACACACCACAGTTCTTCGTAAATAAACTTACCTCCTGTGAAATCCTATCACATTTTCTGTTACATATTTCTGATCATTGTTATAATATATACTTTAAATCCTGCTACATTCCTTCGTTACCGAGTCCAAGCTCGTTCTGCTCGCCACATGACAGGCCAGTAAATCGGAGACGAGGTGTTGAGGCAAGGAGTACGACTTTATTCGGAAAGCTGGCAGACCGAGAAGATGGTAGACTAGTGTCTCCGAAAAACCATCTTATCGGGGTTTGGATACCAGTTTCTTTTATAAAACAGAGAAGGGGAGGAGAGGAGGAAGTAAAGTAAAAAGGGCATAAGATTTGCAAATATCGCCTGGAATGGCCAGCCTCGGGGAGGGTATGTGTTAATTTCTTCTTTCTTGCAGCCATCCACAGGTGGACAGGGTCAGGATGTTTCCCTGAACAAAGGCACTCTGGTTTAACATTCAGGGAGGGGCAGGGTTCCCTGAGGCAGACCATGGTGTATACACAGTATCCTTGTAGTGATCAAAACTAACGGGAAGCGAAAGTTAAAGTAAGAGAAACAGATCCGACATGTAGTCAGATTTGCCTCTTCCCTATTACACAAGGACTTGCATTTTAGGTGGCTAGAAAAATTGGCTGACCGAAATAAGAGATCAGTTTATCGTGGGAAATGTGGGTACCCCGATCCCTGCCTCGAATAAAGCAATTGAAAGGAAAGGAAGTAATTTGGTAAAAGCATAATTCTTGATTAATAAATTGGGTGTTTAACCTGAAAGTTTCTGCTTTTACTATTATAAATATATTTTGATCCTGATAAATAGTCCTACTTATATTTTTAACTGCCCTAAGACTTAGCTTTCAGAAAAGAATCATGCCACGTGTTCAATATATACCTTCTCCTACCACAATCTAGTTGCTGCAGATTTTTAAAACCTCATTCTGGACAAGCATAAATTTGTGCAAATGTACCTACTTTTAACCAGATGTTATTCAATTTGAAAAGCAGTCATATTCTGATATTCAAGTGCACAAAGCAACTTTTAGACTTGGCCAATATTCTTATACCTGAATAACAAATATACATTTGTGTGTCTGTGTATGTGCATATAGCTGTATATGTGTACCCACAAGTATCATTTCCTATTTTTGTAGTATCCTTTTACAACCTAAAACCAACATTACATGCTGTCACTTAATGGTTTCCTAATTATTATTGCTATGTAACATTGTTAGTAAACATTGTACATGGAGAGGAGTATTACAGTTAAATCAGCTGAACTACAGTTCAATGCCCTTAACCCAGTAGGTTTTTATTTAGAACATAAGCAGAGTAAAACCTAATGATAGACACAGGAACATGTCATACCTTTGTTTTCTTTCTTTTGAACCTTAGGTTTCGAGGGTTAAGCTAATAACCATACTTCCTTCTTCATGGCCCAGATGTGCAACCCTTCCTCCCATCCTCTCACTTTTTAAAACATTTTAGATAAGGGAAATATTTTACACATGTACTCTTATTCTGCAGGGTTTAGAGGGAAGTCTTAGGAGTCAGAGAGACTAGAGTTTGGATCCTGATTCTTTGCCACTTAATGAGCGTGCAACCTTGGGTAAATGATTTGACCTCTCTGAGACTCCATTTTCTCATCTGTAAAATAGGAATAATAATAACCTCCTCATGGGGTTGTTGTAAGAATTGGATTATGTGCTTCGAGTGCTCAGCACAGCATCTGGTACATGTTAAGTGCTCGTTACATTTGGCTACTGTTATTATATCACCAATGGCGTAAGAACTTTTGGTCAAAGAGCTATCCAGGCTAGGAATATCCACTGACTGCATAACTTTAAGCAAGTCACTTTGCCAAAGTGTTCCTTTGTTTCTGCAACTAAGACATGGAAATGACATTGCAAATTGTGCCTTCTAAATAAGATTGTGAAAAGTTAAAGCCCTAAATAAATGTTAATAATTTATGCCACCTCATTAAAATCTGTAGTTATGTTTATAATCCTGAAGAAAAGTATAATTAATATTCGGTATTAGTAGTGTGCCTTCCACTCAGGCGTTAATAAGACATTTCAAAGATGAGCAGGCATAGAGCATTGAACCCACCTAAGGTTATGGACTCAGTAAGACAGGAGGAGCAGATATTCTGTAAATGACAGGCAATCAGAAATTTATCTTTTCTGAAGATTTTCATGTTTATTCCCAAACTGTAAATAACAAGCCCTCAGTGCACCTTACCAGCTGCTCTTTTAGGAAGTGGGTGGTCCTAAGTGGGAGCTGATACAGTGGGCCCCTAGGCCACTTGAATAGCTATGGCCATTCCTCTCCTCTTGATGCCTAATTCTGACTTAATATTTAGCTCCAAAGGAGGAAATGTTATGCTGTAAAATGATGGAACTCCTGGGCCCCCTAAGGCACTCTGCTCTGACCCTCACATCTCAAGGCACAAGATTCATTATCATTATTGGCTCATTAGCCTGTTTTAATTGAAGGGCTGTATAGAGCAGTGACATGGAGCCTTTGAGTCACACTGCCTGTGTCTGAATCCCAGTTCTCATGCTCACTAGCAGTATAAACTAAACCCCTTAGGGCTTTAGTAGGGTTGACAAAAATAACACCTACCTCAGGCCAGCACCTGGACCATACTAAAGACTCTATTAACATTGGCAAATTAGTTTTTACAGCCAAAACTGTATGCCTAACTGGAATGTTGATCACCTAAAAGGTAAAATTAGAGGATGAAGTTGGCTTAAATTGAAATAATTTATATGAGCAGTTGCTATCAAGATACCGATGTGAATCACTTCGTAGTGACATAAATAACACCAGTTCTTTTCTCCTCATTGCGAAAATTGCTAAAATTCCAAGTTAATATAGCACAGAGGATGTGTGTGGGCTTTTAAGTCAGTCATGACACTTACTGGGTGTCAGTTACCTTGATTTTCCCATCTGTAGAATGGTTAAAAATAGTACCTTCTTCACAGAGTTGTTGTGAGGTTTAGATGAGAAAATGAAAGTAAAGAGATTAGCATAGTTTGGACAAACAGTAAATACTTAATATGTGATTTATAATAAATGTTCGTGGTGGTTATTGCTGTTTTAAGTAAAATAATAATGCATATAAGCCCCTTCTGATATTCCTAGTTTTAACCATGATTATCACAAATTTAAATGTGTTCAGAAGTGGGGCTTCTCATTGTAGATTTAGACATATAGAAACAATTTGAGAACAATCCTATGTCTGGGCCACAGTAGACACGTATATAAATACTGTTAAATGAATGCCCTCTGAGTACACTGAATGTTTTCCTTTCCTCTATGAACCTCGCATCTCAGTCTTTTTTGCTTTTTTTACCTTACTATTTCAGGTCAGTTTAGCTGAGGGAGATTGTTTATGCCATCACTAAGCCTTGCAGTATCTAATCTAGTCTTGAACTGAATCTGTTAGAAGCAGCTAAAAGAAGCCATAGCCAGTTGGCATTAGCTGAAAAACATGTATGAAGAGTTTGGAGAAACATTTTTAAAGAGTAATAGGAAAAGAATCAGACAGTATTTCCTTGGATTTAAATGCCTTGCATGTATATTGAAGTTTGGATTACCTTCTCTGTGGACTAACTCTGGCAAAATTTTAGTTATCATTTTCCCTCATCCAGTTTACTCTGCTTAAAGCTCATTACTGTCCTAACAGACTAAAATTATTCTTACCATTAGCTCCAGCAAAACGTCACAAGAAAGGTAAACCTTTACCTCCACTCTTGCTCAAATGCATTCTAATGCAAAATTGTAGTTTTACATTATGAGTTGCTCTCAAATATTCAAAGCACTGCCATTGATCATTTAAATAAACACTTTATAAAAAATTGTAATAATAAATTAACAAAAACTTTCAGCAAAAATATATTTGCCTGTAATTGCCAAGAAGAAGCAGAATTGAGTGTACCTATTCATTGAGTGTACCATTCATTTCAGTAGGTTTATTAAATTCTCTTTCCCTTATCACAGCTCTTAATCCAAACTTTATCTTCATTTGCAAAAATGTTGTTGTGGCAACACTGGGACTCATGGCACTAGAATGTGGCCAGGTCAGAATACACCAGAATCTGCACCTTCCTGTATGTTCATAGCTCTGTTTATGGCATTTGTCATTTATTCGCTATATGTGATTGTTTGTGTACAAATCGAAGAGATACCTCTTAGAATTCCTGTTGCCTGGGATAATGTCTTGTTGGGAGGAAGGAGGAAAGGAGGGAAGGGGGAAAAGAGGGAGGGAAGGAAGGAAGGGGTACAAGTATAGAGCTAGAGTCAGTGAAGTGGATCTAGGAAAACACTATTGTCATTATGCTCTCCCATCTTCTGTATAACATTCTGTTGGCTGCTCTTTTCTGTCTCTCTCCAATTTCTTGATGATTCTAGCCTTAAAGAGAAGTAATTCCAAGGGCTTTTCTTTGTTGTCATGAATGGATTCAGTAATTTTAATACCCATCAGCAGTAATAATATAGCTAATTAGAAATATTTTTATTATAGGATTTAAAATAATCTACACTGAATAATTCACAGGTCTATCATTTATGGTCTTGTCCATCCTCCTTCTTCAAAGTTTGATTTATGTTTCTGTCAGCCCTGGGATCAGTAAAAGCTTCCGAGATGAAAAAAGAAAAAGAAACCTAACATTGTTTTCCCTCTATACTCTAACTTTCTCTTTTATCTGTAGGAGCTAATAGTATTAGTTTGGAATCACATTTATTTTTTGCCCTAAAGGTATATTAAATAATGTATAACGACACATACAATTGTTTAAATAGCTTTTAGGAGTACTGCTCTTTGACACCAGAAGACACTTGATTGAGTGCATTCTTTATGATTGCAAGATAGCACAGCTCATTAACCTGAGGGATAGAATGGCATTTGCTGTATATTTTACTGTTTCAAGAATACAATTTTCCTAAGAGATTATGTTGTCATTGGTCTTAATATTTTAAGGGAAACATTAATTTAACTTTTAAAATATTGTATTTCCTTCTTTGAATAGATAGTACAGTCACATGGTTTAAAATTTAAAAGATACAAAAGGGTATATAGTGAGATGTCTCTCTCTTGCCCTCGTCTCCCAGCCACCCAGTTCCTGGAGGTAACCACTGTGTTTTGGTTTTTTTTTCTTGCGGTACGCGGGCCTCTCATTGCTGTGGCCTCTCCCGCTGCGGAGCACAGGCTCAGCGGCCATGGCTTACGGGCCCAGCTGCTCTGCGGCATGTGGGATCCTCCCGGACTGGGGCACGAACCCGTGTCCCCTGCATTGGCAGGCGGACTCTCAACCACTGCGCCACCAGGGAAGCCCAACCACTGTGTTTTGGGTACTCTTCCAGACATATTGTCGTACTGATTTTTGACACATCTCATTTAACCTAAGCACCTAAACATCAAGTTCAGCTTCTAAACATCAAGTAGTCGTTTCTCCCTGCTGGCCATTTGCTATAAATTGATTCACAAAATGAAAACATTCAGTTTAATTGAACTCCCACTTGATGAACTTGGTAGAATGTCACAATTGCTGGGGTTAATTTAAAGAATGTTTTAAAGAAAACCAAGTGTTACAGAGTCTAGATGGATCTTTAAAAAAAAATAGTAAACTAATGTCTTTTCTTGGGTTTGTCTGTCAGTTACACGGACAACTTTCATATTGGAGAATTCTTTGTTGTTGTTATTGAATCTCATCATGTGGGAGAATATCAAGTTAGGTTTCAAATCCAATACCGAAGTGCCCCTGTTTTATTTCTACCTCTTTCTGCGTGTTTTTAGCAGTAAATTTGTCCTTAGCCTACCTCCTCAATCCTGACAGCATTTGAGTTTTGCACTTTTTTAAAGCTGCCCCAGTGGGTTTCTCCATGTTTGCCTCACTTCCCTGTCCTTCTCCTCTCTTCGGTAGGCCATCAAAGTTCCAACATGTAAAATCAGTTACAGCATAAAGACTTAATTCTAAAATAGTCAGGTTGGATATACCTATGCTTGGGAACAACATTTCTATATGGAGCTTTCCATTCAATGCAATTTATTGAACTATATCCCCTGCCTTACTATTAATGGGTTATTTGCTTGGATATGGGAATTGGTTCATTAAACAGAAACTTGAGTTAAACAGATATTTAGTGAAATTGGACTTTCCTTGATGACACAAGTCTGTGTTGGGCTCCACTAGAGGAAATTATTTATGAGGTGATTGTGAGGGAAGGTGCATGGTCCCACCCATAAAGGAGTCCTCAATTTGGGGCCCTGGGAAGCGTGTTATAATGAAGCCATAAGGCAAAGTATTCTCCTCAGCGTACATCCTATGAGTTCATGATAAGATGACTTTCTAAAGGGGGCTTTGGGGTATTTCTTGGTGTTATTCCTACTTCCCTAGGATTCAACAAGGCCTTATATTATACAAAACTATATACACACTTTGGGTAAGGTCCCAGCATTTTATTAGTTATGTCACCATAAATTTATACTAACAGAACATGTACTAACTGATAGGAATAGTGTTTTAATTTTTTCATCATCAAGTACTGTAACTAGGCAACCAGGAATTTGTTTAGAGTCTGCTGTTTGCTTGACACAACAATTCTCCTTGCCCTCAAGGCTTCCACCAACAAGGTTAGAGACTCCTGTGACAATGTCAAGCAGTTCCAGAATTACTGGATCATCTGTGTTAATATCATTTTTCCCAGTGTGCTTCAGGTTGAGTATTTTTCTGCTTAATACTCATTTAAAAAAATGTACAAAAAAAAAAAAAAAAAAAAATGTACAGCTTTAAATGGATTTTACCTGAAATACAGTTTCTTACACGCACAGGCTTGCACATGGTAGGTTGAATAGAAGCTTACTTGGGCCCAGACTATTTTGAGGTCTAAGTGAGAACTAATTTTAATAAGAATTCAGAATTGTATACAAAACATTGATGTTTTATTTCTGGTATATATGCTCATAAGAATCTTCGTCACTAAAGGAAGGAGCAGTGAAAACTCTGAGGTCAGATACTCTTGGTTTATGGCATTCAAAAATTTCAGAATTATGTTTTCTGATACAACATTGTTTGTTACATTACATATAAGGTGGTTACCTCAGAAGCTAGGATACTGAGAGAGTAATGACAGAATTAATAGACAGCTATTGACTTGTCTGAGGTACTTCCTATATAGGCACAATAATAGAAAAAAAGGGTCTTAGAGTAGGATTTAAGCTCTAAGTGGCTTAGGGTATTTGTCCCTAATGTTAGCATAAATGCAACAGATATTAATATAAATTTTTTTTAAAAGTGAGAACACTGTCTTTGTATTTCAGTTTAGTGGTATCTTTAGATATTTGAATCCCCCAAATTTGTTCTCATACAACCTACTGTTGAAAACTAGTAGGAAAATGGCTTTTATTTTATTTCCTTACTTTGATTTCAGATGGTTGTTGTTTAAATAATTATCCTGAAAATTACTTTAGGACTGACAGTTAATGACTCAATGGAACAGTTCCACCTCTGACTCATGGAGAGTCTGGTATAAGTCATTTGACTCATCTGCTTCTCTCATTTAGGAAATGTCACTATAAATGTACCATAAGGTGCTGTGAAATGCTTGAATGCACATATAAAAGGTGGTGGCAAATTACAACGTTAGAGAGTCTTATTTTTTTTTTTTTTAAATATAGTTTTATAAAACTTGAAACAGAGGTTTTAGTTTTGTTGGAGATCAATTCTGGGATAACTTATTTATGTGGGGAAAAAAAAAACCCCACCTCCCCTCCAAATGAAATATCTCATTAGAAGTTTTATAGCTTCTCTATGCTTCTGTCATTAGGTTAAATAAAATAAATTGAAAGAAGCAAACATTCAGTACTGGATTTAATGTAAAAGTTTTCCTAACTAAGTTTAAAAATCCACACAATATTCAGAGCCTACCATAAATTAAATTAATTAAATCAGTTGCTTATTACACTTTGGTTAAGTAGAATTAAACCTATCTTAATTTTTTTAAGATTAAAAAATGTAATTCTCCTAATACTCTTACCATTAAGCAAAAAGTACGATGTAATATATAAATGATATGCTTTTATTAGAATAACTGAAAACTTTTCTTTTTACAATAGGCTTCATTTTTTAGAACAGTTTTAGATTTACAGAAAAATTGAGAAGATAGTTTAGAGAGTTACCATATATCTCATACCTAGTTTCCCCTATTTTCAACATTTTACATTATTATGGTACACGTGCTATAATTAATGAACTGATATTGATACATTATTATTAACTAAAGTCTGTGGTTTACTCAGATTTCTTAGTTGTACCCAGTGCCCTGCTTCTGTCTCAGATCCCATTAAGATACCACATTACATTTAGTCATTATATCCTTAGGCTCCTCTTGGCTGTGACACTTTCTCAGACATTTCCTAATTTTTGATGACTTTGAAAGTTTTGAGGACTACGAGTCAAGTAGTTTGTAAGATGTTCCTCTATTGGGATTTGTCTGATTTTTACTTCATTATTAGACTGGGACTATGTGTTTTTGGGAGAATACCACAGAGGTGAAGTGCCATTTTCACCACATCATGTTAAGGCTACTACTATATGTCTACTTGGTTTATCACTGTTGATGTTGGCTGGCTGATGTAGTGTTTCTCATTCTTTTTCCCACCTTCCCATACTGTACTCTATGGAAGGAAGACACTATTCACAGGCAACACTTTCAGAGTTTCCTTAACTCTGTAAGTCAGGAGTTATGGTCTCTATCCTTCAGGGTAAAGTATCTACATAAATTATTTCTTAATTCTTTTGAATGGGAGATTAGCCTCTTCTCCCCCATTTATTTATTTATTCAGTCATTTTTTATATTAGTACATACTCATGGATTTTTACTTTATATGTTGGTTTATAATCCCACGCTACTTTATTTTGTGGCTCAAATTGTTCCAGCTTTTTGCCCTTAGGAGTTCTTTCAACTGGCTCCATTGTTGCTTTGATACACTACATCATTGTTTTTTGTTTGTTTCTTTTAGCATTTCCTTACTTTCTGGCACTACGAGATGATCTGGTCCTATCTGGGCATAGCTGACAACTTAAAAAAATTATATTCTAATTTCTTGCTAATTAGGAAAATTGACAATTATAATAAATTCTTATTTATCTCTCAGCCAAACTGTCAGAGAATCCAAATAACTATTTTTTCTGCATTTAAGATTACAAGAAATAATCATGAGATTAATATGAATTCAATTTTGTTTTCTATAATTTTATAGCCATAATACAGCATTACAATTATAATAGAATTTATAGTGATGATTAAGATAAAAAGATTTAAATGTATTAAGTACAAGTTTAATACTGTTTATTATATTCTAATTTAAAAGAAATTAACAGTTTAAATGTCATATGTAAAACAGTCATATGTCCAACCATCACAGATAACTGGAATTTTACCTAAGGAAGCTGAATAATTTGTTTATAACCACGTGGGTAAATCCGAACATTTGTTAGGCTATAAGGCACGTTCATAACATTAGAGTTAGATAACATTAGTTAACATTAGAGTTCCACAAATGGCAAGATTAATAGATATTAAATGTATTAACACAAGCAAAAGTATATAGCATAGTGCTGACACATTTGCTTGAACCTTAGTATTCAGGCTAAGGCACGCCAGAGATAAATATGAAGCCTTATGACACATGCTAGCCTAGATATGTTCTATTTTCTCGAGAATACCTAACATGACTTCAGAAGGCTGAATGTGGCCTGTAAAAGTCCCTTTGATGTTCGATGTTCAGATATCAGTGATTCCTAGAGGCTGCTGTGTCTCTAGGTGACCCTGAATGAAGCCTGAGAGCAGTTCTCCAGCTGACTCCTCGTAACAAGAGAGTGTAAGAATCCACTCTTTAAGTTTTACTGACTGATTAAAAAAACATGGCTTATATTGGCTCTGCACTGATCACTCATGTCAATATCAGTGCATTGTTAAGAGTCGCACACTGCTCTGCCTTCTTCTGGGCCGTTCCCTGCAGATGGCCCTCAGAGACGATGGGATTGCGGTGGCTAAAACCAAACTAATGAACAGAATGGTTCTGTTCCTGAAAAAGGCAAGGATTTCCCACCCCCTCAGTTTTTTTGTTGATGGGATAGATAGCAACCCTATATTATACCCCAATTTTTGCTTTCATAAAGAAAGGTATAGTCTTGCAGATTAAAAAGTAACTATTTAAATATAGTAAGCATAAAACTAGTTGACTTTATTATCGTCCTATGTATTACTGTTTTATATTTATTATGTATTTTCCTATATAAAATTCTTCTTATCTTCTACATGTTTTTCACAGTTCAAAGTGTTATGGCCATTATGCAATTTAAACTTCACAATAACCCAGGAAGGAAAACAGAACGGGTATCTTCTTTCATTTTACATATTAGGAGAGAGGCTCAGAGTGGTAAAGGTATTTAACAGAAAAAAAATCAGAACTGAATTTTGAAGCCCTGTTTTTTTCTGTTCCAAATTCAGTGCTCTTTCCATGAACTATACCAGTGTTTCCCGCAATGAGGTGCTTTTAGGTAGTACACAGATTAATATTTTTAAAATATTTGAATATATAAAAATATAAATAGCACCTCAGGCTTATGATATCATGGATATTATTTCAGGGAATTCCCCCAAAAGTAATTTTTAAAAAGTAGGTTATATTTTAGAATGAGTAGAAGAACTATATGATAGCCTGCATTTGCCTGAGCAGATAAGTTGTATATAAACACCATAAACATCTAAAAAGTAAAACATGTTATATAGATGCTGAAGATTTTAAAATACTTTATCTCTCTTGTGGAATTTTTCGCAATTTTAATTATAGTAATAATTAGTATTTCTCTTTATACTTTCATTATAACTAAATCAAATGTCACGTGAAAGCATCAACCAGCCACATTTAATGCTCCTAAAAGAAATAAGAGATTGTTCTCCTCAGGCAAAAGAAATTGATTTCTAATTTGGAAGTAAAAAACTTCAGGCAAGTAGAATTAATGCACATGGATTTTGATTTTCTGAAATGGAGAAGCAATAAGATGTCCTACAAAGTGCATTGGTCTAAGAATTACAAGTGCTGGGGTTCAGTCTTAGTTCTGTGACTTTAGGCAAATGATCTTTTAAAGAAAATATTTATACAACAAAGAGGATTAAAGTTTCTTTTTCTAAGAGTCCTCTTAGTTCTGATTCTCTCTGAGTCAAAAATTCATCCCAATCAATTTTCTACCCTATGGAGCAGTTAAATATAGTGGATTTGAGGTGACAATCCTATTTGATTCCTAAGGGCCTATTAGAATGGTACTCTCTCTCCATCAAGTCTCCTGTGTAGGCCCCATATCCTTTGGGGATATTTCCTTTGTCTCATGGTTAATAGGGAAGGAGGTATGAAAGATATTTTCCTCCTCTCTCCAGAATCACCTTTACTTTTTTGTGTTTTTTTTTTTTTTTTGGTAGACATCTTTTATTTTACAAAGAAAGGGACAAAGTAAAATAATTTGTTCAATTTACCTATAGTGATGGAATAGAAGGCTGAGGATTAAAGCAAAACGTATTGTATCCTACCCGGGTTTCTTTTCTGATTTTCAATATTTTCAGATAGTGAATGGTGGAATACGTCTACCTTTTTTTTAACCACATCATACATACATTCATACATACATCAGTTAGAAATAATTTGAAGTGGTTTAAAGGAAATAGACCTTTTTTTTTTTTTTTTTTTTTTTGGTACGCGGGCCTCTCACCGCTGTGGCCTCTCCCGTTGCGAGCACAGGCTCCGGTCACGCAGGCTCCGGACGCGCAGGCTCAGCGGCCATGGCTCAAGCGCCCAGCTGCTCCGTGGCATGTGGGATCCTCCCGGATCGGGGCACGAACCCGTGTCCCCTGCATCGGCAGGCGGACTTTCCACCACTGTGCCACCAGGAAAGCCTGGAAATAGACCTTTTAAACATTCAAAATTTAGTTAGAACAGGTTAGGATGTATTGCTGTAATAAACAACCCCAGGTTCACTTATTGTTTGTGTGACATGTGGTTATTATAATTTAGTTACAGCTCTGCTCCATATTTTCCTCTTTCAGATACACAGCTTAACATAACCTCCACCATCTAGACATCACCGGTTGCTGAATAAGAGAAAAGAGAGCATGATAAATTATACACTTACTCTTAAAATCTTCAACCTGAAAATGACACATATAGTTTCTATTCATTTGTTTCAAGGCAGGCGTCATGTCTTTGCCACTTTTTTAAAATGTTTCTCATGTTATCTTTTATAACAATGATCTTGAAAACTACGTGAATGTTCAGTTTTATCTCATACCTCTCTGTCCAGAATTCCAGTTTATCTTGAACATTTCAAACCAAGATTAACTAAAGATCTGTTTTAATCACAAGGCAAATAAAGATTATAAAGTATTATATATTTTTTATTCAGAATTTACTTGTGCTATTGGCACTTCTTTCTATACTCATTTGCTAAGCTATGGTCTCTCATCTCTGTTTGTACTTTCCTATGAACCCTGATTTACCCACCTCAGTGGCTAAGAAGAAACCAAAAATTGCTCCATATTTTTTCCTTTCTTTTATTTTTTTTAAATTAAAAAGATTTTTTAAAAAAAATATTTATTTATTTATTTGGTTGCACCAGGTCTTAGTTGCAGCAGGCAGGCTCCTTAGTTGTGGCATGTGAACTCTTAGTTGCGACATGCATGTGGGATCTAGTTCCCTAATGAGGGAATCAAACCTGGGCCTACTGCATTGGGAGCGTGGAGTCTTAACCACCGTACCACCAGGGAAGTCCCATTTTTCCCTTTCTTTTAATGTCACAGCAGCAACTCCTCAACATGCCACACAGCTGTCAGGGCTCATGAGAGCCAGGACTACTGAGCAGACCTGAGTTCCTAAAACACACAGCTCTACCCTTAATCAGACTATACTACCAGTAATGTTCCTGAAGGCACAGGCAGATCCAGATTTTAATAGGGCATGAAAATTATCCATTTCTGGAGGCCCTTTTAAAAAAAATAGACAAAATTAGATTTGTTTCTTAGAAGGGCCCCAAAATGAGAAGCACTGAAGCTTAAACTTTGTTAGCTTCAGGGTTAAATCTTCACTGCCAAGGAAATTCATATGTATGTATCTCCAAACAAACACCACTCCGAAAAAAAGTGTGTGTGTGTGTGTGTGTGTGTGTAAAACCAAAAACAGCACGGCCATAGGAACACTATTTCAATCTGGGATTTTTATCTCCTTTCTCCAACATCGAATCTAGTGAGTTTAACTGGACCATCTAAATGGTGAAAGTTGGTGAAAGCTGAAACTCAGCTTTCAAGACTCTTGTGTAAAATGAAGTCTGGAGTAATGAAATGTGCTAGAATGAAAAAGAGTAAGACAGAGAATGTAAATTTGAGCAAGCCTGAATTCTTAACCTAGACATTTTCCTGGGTGGGGATCAGGCCTGTTTCACCTAAACCTCTAGGAAGAAAAGACACCCAGAGAAAGATTACTCCTGTAAGTTCTCTTTATCTTTGAAAGCATCTTCCTTATACAATCTAGAACATCTGTCTTTCTTCTGGGCAAGGGGTCAGCCAGGAGCTCTTCCTGTGTGGCACAGCCATGCAGCAGAGCAAAGAAGGAAGTTGGCTAGCGGGTAAAAGGACATGCGGGGGGGGGTGCTGATTGAAGCAAACATACTCTCCTGCCTTTCTCATCTCCAGGCTTTAAAGTAATTCTTCCATTTATCCATTAACACCCATCTGAAATTTAGAAACTATTGGTATTTATTTTATTAAAGTGTTTGGATTGTTTGCTGTGACTGATCAAGGTGTTTCATTCATCTGCTATTTATGTAGCATTATTTTTAAAAGATAAAAAACTCACTCTAATTAAGAAAGAGGGTAAAGAAGTTTGCTAAAAAGATACTTATGGACTTAAAACAGCTCTGTCTCTCTCTCATGGGTCATAGTTTCTACTTCCCTCTTTGCTTCTGCTCATTATCTGCCTGGTGGCTAACTTCTGCTTACAGTTTCTGCTCCCTTTCTGCTTTTACCTGATTTGGAGTTGTTACAGTACTATGCTAGGTGCTAGAAATATAGTACTGAGTAAGACAGCCCTGACCCTCATAGGACTCACAGTATGGCAGGGACTAGTAGTGAGAGAGAGACAGAGAGAGACAGAGGGAGATATGCTATGAAACAAAAACACACGACACTATGAGACCATACATGAAGGCAGTATAATATAAACTGTGGATCATGAAACCAATCTAGTGGCTTAAGACCAGTATTTTTAATAAAAGGAATAACAGAAAATATCAGATTAAATCACACCTAATAAGGTAAGTATTATTTTGTGAATTTTTAAATTTCAGTTTATATAGTCAGTGAATAAACAGACAAAAATCCAGAACAATAGGGAGCGTGCTTTCTAGGAGAAAGATAGATAATAAGATAAATTAGTAAGATATAGAATATATTAGAAGGTGATAAAACTGAAAAACAAAAGGCAAGGAGGAGTATATAAAATGTCAGGGGTATGGGTTGAAATTTTAGGAACAGTAGCCAAGGAAGACTTCCATGGGAAGGTGCCTTTTGGGTAAAGACCTCAAAGAACTGGGGGAGTAAGTCATATGGATATTTGGAGGAGGAACATCCCAGGCAGAAGCAATAGCTAGTGCAAAGGCACTGATCTTGCCTGGCCTGTCTGAGTTTGAAGAAAAGCAAGGCCAAAGTGAGTAAAGGGAAGTGAATGGGAGACATAGGAGGCTATGAGGGAAAAGGGCAAGTGGGGTTTCTGGAGCATGTAAGGCCTTGTAGTTCATAGAAGGGCCTTTGGTTTTGACTCTGCGTGAGATGGTAAGCCATTGGATGATGTTGAGCAACAGAGTAACATGATCTGACTTATGTTTTAATAGCATTACTCTGGCTGCTAGATTCAAAATAGCTTTAAGGGAGGTAAAGGCAGAAGCAGGAACACCAGAATGTAAGCTCTGTCAGGACAAGAGTTTTTAACAGTCTTATTCACTTTGTATCTCTCATGCTTTATAGTAACTGGCACACAGAGCTATTCAGGAATGAATATTTCCCTATGTGTGCACCAGATCAGTATATGAAATATATTTCTTACTGTGGGTCAAAGTCATAAGGATTAAAAGCTCCTCTCTTGGAGGAAATGGACCTAGTCTTGGTCAGGAAAAGGAGCTCTGGAAATTGACATTCAGGCTGGGAGCTGAAGAGCAAGCAAGAGGATGTGCGGGATGAAGAGAAGAGAAGAATTTTTCAGGAGTTGTAAATTTCGGAATCATCAGCACATGCATAGTATTTAAAGCTCTCTGCAGGTTTTTCTTTCTGGGTGAAAGCAAGCAGCAAAATTAAAACCATTGTAAACCACCTCCACTTTCTGTTTCTTATTTTTTTGTACTCATTTCCTATAACATTTGCCCTTTTGAAAAATAACATATAGTAGTCATTTTTTTAAAAATGTATAAATCTTTAAGGCAGTTTCCTGTATCATTTAATAATGGGAAAAGTCAATGAATTATAAAATCCATATTTAGGTGTTTTTTTTAACCTAAAGTGTACATTGTGGTGATTGGATATACACACATATTGTGAAAGGATTTCCCCCATCTAGCTAATTAACACATCCATCACCTCACATATTTATCTTTTCTTTTTTTTTGTAAGAACATTTAAGTTCTACTCTCTTAGCAATTTCAGTTATACAATACAGTGTTATCAAGTATCGTCACCATGTTTTACATTATATCCTCATACCTTACTCATTTTACTAACCTCTCCTTATTCCACCCCCCATCCCCACCCAAGCCCCTGGCAAGCACCTTTCTTCTCTTTATTTCTATGAGTTTGACATTTTATTTTAGCTTCCACATATAAGTAATATCATGCAGTATTTGTCTTTCTCTGGTTTATTTGACTTAGCTTAATGACCTCAAGTTTCATCCATGCTGGTGCATATTGCAGGATTTCCTTCTTTAATATGGCTGAATAATATTCCATCGTATATATACATATCACATCTTCTTTATCCACTCACCCATTGACAGACACTTAGAATTGTTTCCCTTTCTTGGCTATGGTGAATAATGCTGAAGATTGTTTCCCTTTCTTGGCTATTGTGAATAATGCTGCAATGAACATGGAGTTCAGATATCTCTTTGATATCTGGTTTTCGCTTCCTTTGAATTATACCCAGAAGTGGGATTGCTGGATCATATGATAGTTCTTTTTTTGTGTGTGTGTGGTACACGGGCCTCTCACTGCTGTGGCCTCCCCCGTTGCGGAGCACAGGCTCCGGACACGCAGGCTCAGCCGCCATGGCTCATGGGCCCAGCCGCTCCGCGGCATGTAGGATCTTCCCGGACCAGGGCACGAACACGCGTCCCTTGCATCGGCAGGCGGACTCTCAACCACTGCGCCACAAGGGAAGCCCGATAGTTCTATTTTTAATTTTTGGTGGAACCTCCATACTGTTTTCCACAGTGGCTACACGAACTGACATTCCCACCAACAGTGTATGAGGGTTCCCTTTTCTCTACATCCTCACCACCCTTATTGCTTGTCTTTTTGATGATAGCCATTCTAACAGATGTGAGGTGATAACTCATTGTGGTTTTGATTTGCATTTCCCTGATGACTAGTGATGTTAAGTACGTTTTCATATACCTGTTGGCTATATATATGTCCTCTTTAGAAAAATGTCTATTCAGTTCTTCTATTTTTTAATCAAATTATATGCTTTTTGTCCAGGAGATGTATGAGTTCTTTATATATTTTGGATATTAACCCCTTATGAGATGTATGATTTGAAATATTTTCTCCCATTCTGAAGGTTGCCTTTTCATTCTGTTGATGGTTTTCTTTGCTGTGCAGAAGCTTTTTAGTTTGATGTAGTCCCACTTATTTGTTTTAGTTTTTGTTGCCTTTGCTTTTGGTGTCAAATCCAAAGGAAAAAAAATCATTGTCAAGACCAATATCAAGGAGCTCACTGCTCACTGCCTGTATTTTCTTCCAGGAGTTTTATGGTTTCTGGCCTTACATTCAAGTCTTTAATCCATCTTGAGTTGATTTTTGTGTATACGGAAAGATAGTGGTCCAGTTTCATTCTTTTGCATTCTGCTCCATTGATCTATATATCTGTTTTTATGCTAATACCATACTGTTTTGATTACTATAACTTTAAAATATAGTTTGAAACTAGGAAGTGTGTGGGAATTTCCTGGTGGTCCAGTGGTTAGGACTCGGTGCTTTCACTGTCGTGGGCCTGGGTTCAATCCCTGGTTGAGGAACTAATATCCCGCAAACTGCACATCACAGCTAAAAATTAAAAAGAAAAAGAAGAAATCAGTAAGTGTGATGACTTCAGATTCATGGATAGTTTAGGTATTCCACATTTTCTGAGCCTGTGTCTTGTTACCTTTGAGTCCGTGTTTCAGTTTTGAATAGTTAGCATGTGATTCCTCAGTATAGGCACTGGTGTAGTTATATCAATAGCCCAAGGGACTAGCAATGTTTTTTTCTCCTGACTCTTCATGTACAGTGTTTACAACATTGGTTTCATTTCATTTTTATTTTATCTTGTTTTATTTTATTTTGCTAAGTCAGCTTCTGCTGCTATGGTGATACATACACACTATAATTTCAGCAAATTTAAATCTAAAACGGTTCGCTTAAAGCAGAGCTTTCTATATAAGCACATGTTTGATATATATTTTTTCTAAGGGAAGTTCAGTGTTCTTCATTAACTTCTGGTGTTTCTTAAGTTGTAAAATAGACAGGATACATAAAAGCATATTATTTAGAATAATATCACAATTTAAGCTATAATAGAATCTAATTCTAACTTTACTAATTAAAAACTTGTAACATTTGACTTGTTTAAAAATATCAAATTAGAAAATATTTAACATGTTTTAAAGAACATTAATAATTGTTTCAAATAACTTTTTTCTTATTATAAGGTAAAATATTGCCATTGTAGAAAATGTAGAAAACACATAAAAGTATAAAGGAGAAAACAAAAATCATCTGTAGTCATATCACTCAGATACAATATCAATATTCACATTTTACAATATTTCCTTCCAGTTTCTATGTATGTATTTAATGTATATATATTTTTCAGTATACTATGATATACTAATAGTGGGTAGAGTTTATTGAACACTTACTATGAGCTGGCACCAGGCTAAGTACTTTACATATATTATCTCATTTAATCATCACCAGACCCTTATGAAAATATGTACTATTAATTATCCCCATTTTATAGATAAGGAAACTGAAGCTCAGAAAGGTTTAGTAACATGTTCAAGGTCATACATTTAGAAAGTATTTGAGAGACTTCCTTGGTGGTGCAGTGGTTAAGAATCCTCCTGCCAATGCAGGGGACATAGGTTCGATCCCTGGTCCAGGAAGATCCCACATGCCACAGAGCAACTAAGCCCGTGCACCACAACTACTGAGCCTGTGCTCTAGAGCCCATGAGCCACAATTACTGAGCCCATGAGCCACAATTACTGAGCCCATGAGCCACAACTACTGAGCCCTCACGCCACAACTACTGAACACCCTGCACTCAAGGACCTTTGTGCCACAACTACTGAGCCTGCATGCCTAGAGCCCGTGCTGCACAATAAGGGAAGCCACCGCAGTGAGAATCCTGAGCACTGCAATGAAGAGTAGCTCCTGCTCGCTGCAACTAGAGAAAGCCCGTGTGCAGCAACGAAGACCCAACTCAGCCAAAAAAAAAGAAAGTATTTGAGTCAACTCTAGAATGTAGGTTTATCTGACTACAAAGCCTAAAACAAAGCTGGTGGCCTATATTCTCTACTATTACCCTGACCTGCGTTTGTCATTTACCATTAGATTTTGTGAATTTCTCCAAGTCACTAAATGTTCTTCTTAGAATGATTATAAGGGCTGTTGAGTGGTGTGTTTTGTCAGGCATACCATAATTACTTTAAACATATCTCTTTGGGCATTTACGTTGTTTCCAACTATGAAGGTAAGGACCACGTGTGAGTCATCTCTGTAGCCCCAGCATCTAGCAAAGTGGCTGGCACTTTGTTTAGGCTCAAAATGTCAGCTGAACGACTAGTTAGAGGGAAGAAAAGGGAATTCATCTAAGGTAAATGACATAAAAGATGGAAGACAGGCAGGGATGAAAGTGACATATTTATGGGAAAATAGGAAAATGAAGGAAGAATCCTAGTTAACAGAAACAGAAAGAACCAACAGGGGGTGGTTTTCATTAGGCACTCTGAGTTGTAAAGAACAGAGAAACTCATTCAGACTAACTTTCTTAAGGTGGTAGTTATCAATAAGAAAAATAGTGATACCACAGGAATTGAAGTTTAGAACAATTATGGGCTCCCCTCTTAATATATCTCTACTACATTCTTTGAATTTGTTTCAAGGTATCTATTTGCTTCTCCTCCAATTACCAACTGCTTCACATAGTCTTTTTTCTACCCATATATGTTCTTTACCCCACAGATTAAGTCAACATTTCGGCTCACTTATGACTCATTATTACCCATCTATCCGCTTTCTACCTCATGATCTTTCTGATTTTGCTCCCGGAGCTAAATTGCCTAATGCGGGCTTGAAAGGCACGAAGATTGACATAACCAAGATAGTGGTTCTGGGAATAATGTTGGAAGGACAGGTGTGAGCAGGCCATCATTAGCTCTTCACTACAGCCACAGCAGACAATGTACAATTCTCTGTCCCTTTGAATATGCTGTTCCCTCTGCTTGAAATACACATGTTGAAAAAGCCATGCTTCTGTTCTTTCACAGTACCCGGTGTATACCTCTAGCGTAATATCTATAATTCTTTGTTATAATTATCTATTTACTTTGTCATAACTGTATAATAAACTTTACAACAGCAAGGAGAATGAATGAATACATTAATCAAAATTTGTTTACATTTATTTTATACTAGCATCCATTTATTCACTCATACCATCATTTGTTGAGTATCTATGCTAACATATAAGGCACAGATAAATAGAACGTAAGAATGGACAGGTCCTTCTGTGTTACCCATGAGTAGACCCCAAACTATTATAGCTAGGCCAAAAGCTCTCACACTGTCTCATATTAATATACTTTTAGACAAAATAATGCTTTGAGTCCCCAAGAGAAGGCGAAAAAGAAAAGCAAAAATAATATGACCAGTAGTGATAAAGTTATCCTGCACCTAAAATGCTTAAGACAGGTTGGCCACCGGACTTGATCTTTATGGTACCTCTGATGTACCACATAGGCAGAACTGCAGGAGAGATTTAGAGGCATGATAAACATTTTTGCCATCTGCCTCCTGTGTGACACTCTCCTTTAAGGACAAGGGAATGTTTTTTCAGTGTTCTACAAAATTGGCACAATAACGAACACCTGACATCTTATCTCATTTCTTGCTGTTTTTCCCATAGTAGTGAAGCAGCCAGCCCTAACATTCTTAAGTCTAGAATAGTCTTGAGATAAGACTATTTCCTAAATAACTTTACAGAGCAAAAACAAAGAGAAGGGTGCAGGGCAATCATTTTGTTACCTTCTTAACTTTGATTTTTATTTTTCAAATGTTTTTCATCTATTAGAAAGAAGGCATGTAAGAAGGGAGGTATTGCCTGATGTTCGGCACATTACACGTTCAAAACTAAACAAAAAACACCAGCTGCATACCCAGGCTGTACCTTGTTGAAATGTACAGTGTATTAATTTCTATGATATCATTAAAGGCTCAGGCTTTTTCTGTTTTGCGCTCTGTCATCTTTGGCATGTTTGTTCTTGCTCTGAGGCATGTCCCCGTATGATCACAAGATGATATAAGATGATATGTCATCAAGTTGAAGAAGAGGACTCACATTCTTCCATGGGTCTATTATTATCAGCCAGGAGAAACTTCTGCTGGACACCCCCTAGTAGGCTTCCTGTCATGTCTCATTGGCCAAAGTTACTTCACGTGCCCATGCTTAAACCGATCGTTGGCAAGGGGAATGGAATGACAATAATTGGCACCAAACAAGATCACTGGGGAGGGGTCTAGTCTGCCTTAAATCTAAAGGCTACCCTAGACCTGAGGAAGCAGGGGTTCTCTTAGCGAGGAACCAATCCGGGGTGTAGGCTATAGAGAAGGATGGCTGTAGAGAAGATGGCCTGCAGAATCAACAGGTTCTGCTGCACAAGTCCATGGCAGAGCAAAGCAAGACGCACAAACTCAAATATACAGTGAGCTGGGCTATTTAAGGCCAAATAGCCTCCCATGCATTATTCATTTTGACAGATTTATTATGTGGCTGTCTGGAGTGGCAAATAGGACATGGACTTCGAAATCAGACAGGCCCGGTCACTTAGCAGTGATTTAGCATGAGTGAAATTAATTTCTCTGCAATTCAGCTTCCTTCTTTATAAGACAGGGATAACAGTGCCTGCTTCTAAGAGCTATTATGAGGATTAAATCTTATGACGGACATAAATTGCCTATAACACTGCAGGCATTCAAGTGTATATTTCTTCCCCCTTTATTGAAATTATAATAATTCATAATGATGATTCCAAGTGATCAACCAAATGTTCGGTTTAGTTCTGTATTTTGTTTGAAAGCAGATATTTAACATATATTGGAAATATATTTGTCAAATCTGATTAAGAGGTTCTAGGTTTGTAAAATATAAAAACTCGGTTATCCAGATGCTCAGAATGGCTCATTAATAATAACTACCAATGTTTGAGAACTTACCAGTTCTGTGTATGTTATACATATTTTCTCATTTTTTTAAAAAGGGGGGTGGGGTCGGTGGGTGATGTATGCTGTTGGTATCAGTGGATAAAGGTTAGGGATGCAGCTAAACATCCTACAATGCACAGGACAGCTCCACATGACAAAATATCTCAAAATTTACAATAAGTCTGTGGGTTAGGTATTTTTATCGTTATTTTATAAATGAGGAAATTGACCTTCCAAGAGGTTGAGAAGCCCCGGATCACATAGCTAGTAAGCAGAGAACATGGTTTTATCTGACTCTAAAGATCATGCTCTTTCAACTCTAATGCTTTGCCTGAATAGGGTTAGAGAGTGTCACTAAACGTGTCATTAAAGATTTATAAGATCCTTTATAATATCTACAAAAGATATAAGGTACTTGGGAATAAATCATTTAAAAATGTTGTATAAGTCCTTTAAGGAGCAGGAAAAAAAAACCACTGAAAGATACTGAAGGAGATTTAAATAAATTAAACGAAATAAAATGTACAATGTTCTTGGATAGTGTATTGTATTGTTTGAGAATATTAAATCCTGCTACAAAAGAAAAGAAAACAAATGAGATTAATAAAATTCTTTAGATGTGTTAAGTATAAATAAGAAGCTAGTATGTAGTGCACGTGTATGTTAAATAGTAAAGGGTGGAAGGACCAGGACATACTTAATTCTCATGAATCACTAAATACCTAAATATTCATGATATACTAAATATGCAAGAGGCACTTAATATTTAGGATACAGTAAGTATGCATAGCATATGAAAGCACTCAATATTCATGAGGTCTTAATTCAACTTCCATCCATTTTTGATATCCATTCTGGCCCCATGTATTCTCTACCCAGTAAACACAAAACTCAAGATTGTTCAATAGGCTAATTGAAAACCACAGCTGTGACCAAGTGTATTTGGCCCTGAGTCTCCCCAATAGGGCAATTATGTATCATTGGTCCAAGGCACCTAACGTCTGGGCTGCTTTGCTCAGACCTCAACACTGGGCCTTGTAACCACACCATCAGTGAGTAAGGCTCATGTGGTGGAGAGAGAAACGGAGCCAGGTACTGTGGCCCTTCCACCCAGCTTGGATCCTATCCTAAGTGTATTAACTTACTCCTCTCTTTCTCCTGTTTCTCACTGTGTGTTAAAGTGGTTTAACAACCCATGTGATTTGAGCATTTTAATTTAGCCTTGAGCCCTTCTGCCCTATGAGGTCAGGGATAGCTTGCCATGGAGTATACTTAGTGGCCACCATTGCATCAAGGTAATTTCCCACGTGGCAGGAAGATGCAATACATGAAAAAGTCAATAGATTCAATGACATTCTAATCCGAACCTCAATATAACCTTTTTCCTTGTAACTGACAAGCTGACTCTAACATGTATATAATAAAGAAGAGCAAAGGTCCAAGATCAGCCAAGACATTCCTGAGGAAGAAGTGGAAAAAAGAGAAGAAGCAGGTTGTGCTGAAAGCACTTGCCCTATCACATAAGACTTATTATAAAGCTGCATTTATTAAGACCGTGTAGTTTGTGCAAACAAGAATGGATTCAATATCCACTAACAGTGGTGACTTTGAGGAGAAAAGTGTCAGGAGCTTTGGGTATCAGCAAGGGCAGATTACATGGTCTCAATCAGGTGAAGCAGTAGTTCAGAAAAATAATGGATACTATTGTGCATATGAAAAGACAGAGTAGTCCACAGAGTACAAAAAAAGTCACCCTCTGAGGACCTCAAAACAGTCTGGGAACACCTTGAGGAGCTGGAGTTCTTGCAAAGTTGTTTGAGCCAAGTCAGAGAAGTACTGTTGTTGCACTGTGACTCTCAGTTAGTCCCAGGCCGATGAGGATGAAACTGCCTAGGCTATGTAAGTTTTTATGTTTTGTGTTTTTAAAAGGTCCTTTGGGGGACTTCCCTGGTGGCATAGTGGTTGAGAATCTGCCTGCCAATGCAGGGGACACGGGTTTGAGCCCTGGTCCGGGAAGATCCCACATGCTGCGGAGCAACTAAGCCCGTGCGCCACAACTATGGAGCCTGCGCTCCAGAGCCCATGAGCCACAACTACTGAGCCCACACGCCACAACTACTGAAGCCTTCAGCCTAGAGTCCCTGTTCCACAAGAGAAGCCACCACAATGAGAAGCCCTTGCACTGCAACGAAGAGTAGCCCCCTATCTCCACAACTAGAGAAAGCCCGCACAGCAACGAAGACCCAATGCAGCCAAAAATAAGTACATAATTAAATATATTTAAAATTTAAAAAAGGCCCTTTGAAATAAAGAGGATGTTTTGTATGTTGATTCTTGTAATATGCTGCTATAGGTTGAATTTTATTTTCCCCCAAAAGTGTTGAAATCTTAACCCCTAGTATCTGTGAACATGCTTTTATTTGGAAATAGGGTCTTTGCAGATGATCAAGTTAAGATGAACTCATTAGGGTGACCGCTAATCCATTATGACTGTGGCCTTATAAAATGGGGAAATTTGGACATAGAGATGGAGACACAGAGAGAATGCCAGGCGAAGACTGGAGTTACGCTGCCACTAAGAACCACTGGAAGCTAGGAGAAAGACCTGGAACAGACCTTTCCCTAGTGCTTTAAGAGGGAGCACGGCCCTGCCAATGCCTTGATCTCAGACTTCTAGCTCCATAACTGTGAGATCATAAATTTCTGTTGTTTCAGGCACTCAGTTTATGGTACTTTGTTATGGCAGCCCTAGGGAACTGATACATATGCCAAGCATGACTTTGTTTTAAGACAGTTCTTTGGGAGACTCTGAGACAAAAATTTGCATTTAAGAGATCTATCAGGAATGCTCTTGGGAAAAACACTGGAGCAGGATTGGGCAGTGAGAAAAGGTGAACTTCAGTGTAGTTGCAACAGAGGTCTCCTATGGAATTTACGGAAAAATGGGTCTGGGATGGTTCTTCTGAGTTGTGCTCAACTGAGTTTGGGGCCTGGGCCTTTTTATCCCCATATGGACACCTAAGAAGGGTGTCTAACCTTGAGCAAGGCAGGTCTGTTCAGCTGAGGACGATTCCCAGTAAGGGCTCACACTGGCAATTGGGAAAATGAGTGCCTTGGTCCTGAAGGGGAGATCTGGGTGATGCACTGAAGTATCTACTGCATTGTCTGATCATTTTTTCTTACCAAGACAAAAAAATCTCAAATCACATATATATACTCATAGACATAATACTACTAAGTTTACCTTAAGTACTTACAATAAATTGAGGTAGTGAACTACTCAGAATAAACTAGTATGATATTTATAAAGCTTAATAGGCCTTGTTATATGTCCCAAAAGAAATAATTTTTCAATTTGTATACAAAAAGAGGAAGTCACTTAAGTCCCAGTAGTATAAATTGAGGTAAAGGTGCTGCAAGTGCTGGCCAGTTGAAAGCATTGTGGAAGGGGAAGGGGGGCTGGTGTACAGAACCAGCAAAGAGTGATCTGAGATCTGGGCAGAGCCCCAGGAAAAATCAAGGAAGTTAATTTTGTTTGTTTTTAGATACTAATTTATTCATTGGAAATACTCTTTACTAAAAATGGTATAAACAATATTGACTGGAGATATTCATCCATGTGGGAGAAGGCTCTGGGAATGGTCAGGAAAGTCTTTACGGAGGAGGATGAACTTGAACTGAACTTTGAAAAATGATCAGAATTTCCATAGGCAAAAGGTATTTGTTCCAAATTAAAAAAAATTTTTTTACTTATTTATTTATTTATGTATTTACTTTTTGACTGTGTTGGGTCTTCATTGCTGTGCACAGGCTTCCTCTAGTTGTGGTGAGCGGGGGCTACTCTTCGTTGCAGTGTGCGGGCTTCTCATTGTGGTGGCTTCTCTTGTTGCGGAGCACAGGCTCTAGGCTCACGGGCTTCAGTAGTTGCAGTGCGTGGGCTCAGTAGTTGTGGCGCACTGGGCTTAGCTGCTCTGCAGCATGTGGGATCCTCCTACACCGGGGCTCGAACCCGTGTCCCTTGAATTGCCAGGCAGATTCCCAACCACTGTGCCACCAGGGAAGTCCCTGTTCCAAAGTTTTTTCAGGGACCTGGGATGGGTTTTGGGAATCGCTTTGAACATAGGAGAAAATGTTTAAATGATTTAGCTTTTGCTATCCTTTTACTTTCAATCTTCTTTGTATATTTGAATGTATCTCCTGTAGTCATCATGTAACTGGATCTTGTTTTTTTAAAAATCCAGTTTGACACTCTAGCTTTGATTAGATTTAGTCCATTCACATTTATGCCATTATTGGTATAGTTGGATTTACATCTGCCGTTTGATTTTTTGTTTTCTATGTATCATGCTGTTTTGTTCTTCTATTTCTCCTTATTTCTTTCTTTTCATTAAGTGAATATTTTGTAATGTAGCATTTTAACTTCATTAATGATTTTTTCCACTATTTTGGTGGGTGTTTCATGAGTGATTACTCTAGGGCTTACCATATACCTCTTTATTTATCAGCATTAATCAGCTTCAGAAGTATACTAACTAAATTTCAGTGAGATGTAGAAACATTACTCCTTTATAGATTTATTCCCCTTCCCCGTTTTTGTGTTATTATTGTTATACATATTTCACCTATATATCTATAAATGTCAAAAGACCCAACGATACATTGTTATAATTATTAATTTATATAATTTTAATGTATTTTAAGGAAGATAAGAGGAGAAAGGAGAGCAAGTATATATTTATGAACATCAATATATTCAGACTCTTAGTAACTTCTTTCAGTAACTGATATACATACCCAGAATAGAAGTGTTCCCAAATATCAGGTTCATTTTCTGTAGTTGTGTCCTAGCCTGCATCTTGACCCAGTACCTCTTTATTGACTTCTTAGCTCACTGATGTCCATGAGCAGATATTTTATATTTATTGCAGAGGTATAGCTGTCCTCAGCAGAAAGATCCAAAAGAATTACCTTATCTGCCACTATGAATCAGCTGACCTCACTGTCTTTTAAACAAAGCGTCAAATCTTCTACTTAATGCTACTCCTCTTACCTCTACAACCCTCTTATTTATCAAATATTGAGTTTGCATACTTAGTCCCTTATGTTTATTTTATAAAAATGAAGAAAAGCTTATTTTATGGTAAATGTTATTCTGCTTTCTTGAACTGATTAAGGGAAAAGTGACTTAGGCAAGTTTCCTATTGAATAAGATGCAAAATATGTCCAGTTTATAGCAGAGAAGAGATCCAGAAGGATATTGTCCAAAAAGAAAGAGAAAACTCTTTCCCTCTGGGTTTCCCCTTTGGGAATTTCTCACATCATTTCAGGTCACTACCACCTGTCTTAGCTCCCTCAGGTATGGGTCCTTTCCTTTAAAATGTTCAGTCAACCCACAGACAAAACCGCACTTTCCCAATAGATATGCCATCACTCTGCGTGTGTGTGTGTGTGCGCTCATATATATATATATATATATATACACACACACACACCTATATATGCTTTCTAAAAATTGAGTTTCTACTAATACTAATAGTTCCAATCAAATGTCACCTGATCTTTCTTATCTTCCCTCATTCCATCTTTATATCTTATTGCTCCCTCAGGGAGAGCCCTAGCTCTTGGTGGCATGACTCAATAGCAATTTCTACCTATCTGCCAGAGTTATCCAGCAGGATTGAGTCTCAGTTGCCCACAGCTGTAATCTGCTTAATAATAATAATAATTTTTGCTGCTCCTTTTTCCTTTCCCTGTCTCACTTCCCCATTCCTCTACTGCTGCTTCTGAGATTCGCCTCCAAGGTAAACTAACTGCACTCAAATCCTGGTTTCAGGCTATGCTTTGGCAAAGCTAAATCTAAGACACACTGCACCCACCTACCCACTGACCCAAGTACCAAGAAATGGTCTCGCAAAAACTACCAATATACAGGTTCAAAGCACATATTATATTAATAATATAGTAAATTGTATGCAGAAAGTAAAATATTGTAAAATATCATTAAGAAAAATGTTACTTTCTCATATTTATATTTAAATTCTCAGTTCTTTTATCATAAAATATAATTTTATTATTAATATTAGGTTTATTTAAGGGTTAACTTATAGGCTAAAGGAAAGAGGGGGAAAAAGGAAGGAAGCAAAGAAGGAAGAAGGAAGGAAATAAAAGGAAGAGAGAGAAAAAATAAATCTATTTACAAGGTGAATGTTCTATCTTTAAATGACTTCCGTGAATCATGTACTTTAGCAATATGTCATCTGATCTGCAGATCCATGCCTCCAAGGAGCAAATGTAAGAGTAAATGAACACTGAAGCCCTGATTTAGAAATTGTTTTATCGAAGTATCGTTGATGTACAACATTATATAAGTTACAGGTGTACAATACAGTGGTTCACAATTTTTAAAGGTTATACTCCATTTATAGTTATTATAAAATATTGGCTATATTCCCTCTGTTGTACAATATATGCTTGTAGCTTATTTTACACAGAATAGTTTGTAATAATTAATCCCCTACCCCTATATTGATTGCCCCTCCCATCTTCTCTCTCCCCACTGGTAACCACCAATTTGTTCTCTGAAGCCCTGATTTTGATCTCAGACAGAAAGGAGGTAATATCACTTCATCAATGAGCTACTTATTAAAAAAAAAAAAGCTTCATTAAAAAAAGAAAGCCTCTTATTTTTTGCCTGTCATCTCTGGTTCAGTTTTAGAATAGAAAGGAATAAACACAGGTGCATTCTCAGACCAGTACTTACTTAATAAGAACGGTTTATCACATGATATAACAAAACATCTCTCAACCTTTTAGAGAATAAAGAAAAATGCAAGTCTTTTACTCTAAAGCTACTATAGAGATAAAATGAAAATATAATAGAGAAAACTGTAAACACACTATAAGGAAACCTGTATTAAAATTAATTATAGTTAAAAAGTTAATTGAAAAGTTAAAAAAATCGTGGGGTAGTTATTCACAAAAATATTCACAGTAGGACTCCTTACATACAGTCTACTTCATTTTACTAACAAAAATGATATTATAAATTAGTGGGACAGGGCTTCCCTGGTGGCACAGTGGTTGAGAGTCTGCCTGCCGATGCAGGGGACACGGGTTCGTGCACCGGTCCGGGAGGATCCCACATGCCGCGGAGTGGCTGGGCCTGTGAGCCATGGCCGCTGAGCCTGCGCGTCCGGAGCCTGTGCTCCGCAACGGGAGAAGCCACAGTAGTGAGAGGCCCGCGTACCGCAAAAAAAAAAAAAAAAAAAAAAAAAAAAAATTATTAGGACAGATCCAACTGTCTTAAACTAGAAATGTCCTTTGATCTTCTATATTTGTCTATACGGAAAATTCTATCGTAAAGAACCTTTGTGGTGAAGAATAGAGAGTACAGTTATTTATGAGGCTGCCCTTTAATTCAACCAATGAGTTTAATGGAAATGGTTTCCTGACTTCCTTTGTCAGTCAGTGAGGTGCCCTTTCTCTCCCAGTTGGAGACGTCTTCCTCCTCAAGCTCTTAGCTGTGTCTAGGATGTTATGAGTGATTCCATCACTTGGAACCAGAATGCTGGCATTTATCTATTTGACTATCATCTGCCATTTGAACACCTGAAATCCCAAATAAGTCGTGAAACAGTTCTGAGCTTGCCATAGCCATTGGATCTGGCTGTTGTTTTCACTCAACCAGGGTTAGCTCTCCAACTTCTACCCGGATTCTAAAAACAAAAGACCATGATTTAAGTCCTTGTTCTGCCACTATTTTTGCTGAATGAGTAAAAAGAAGTTGGATTGTCCAATAAATGACTGTAGAAGTTCTCTCTGGGTTGCCTGGATGAACTAGCTGGGGCAGGGGACCCTGCTCCCCTCACCAGTGGAAGGGGCTGTGTCTCAAACAACTTCTTGCGGCACCAGTGATTTCCTTTCTCCCCATGGGAAGAGCTGCACAATAAGCCAACTTCCCACAGGAGCTAACGGCTAGTGTTCACAGACAAATGGCACCTAAGCTCAGACCATTCAGCGACCAAGCCCAGACTTTATGTCCCTTGCTTCTAAGTCCACTCCCATCTTGCCCTGTAAAGAGAGAGCAACAGGGGGTGGGATCCCTCTCTTGAAGCACAGTCCTGTTATACATCCCCCTTCACCTTGACCCTACCTGACTCATCTCTTTGCAAGATGAACAGAGTATGGGGGACCCTTCTGCCTAAGGCGTACACCGAGTAATACTGCTGATGTTTGCAAAAGTGGTTGGTTTTTGGTATGTTATTTTACTTCTTTGACCTTTAGTTTCTGACTCTGTGAAAAAAGGAAAAAACAATACTTATCTCACAGGATTGTTTTGAAAGTTAAATTTACCTAGTCTTTCAACCCATTCCCAAAACACTATTGAGTTAGCTCTTGTTAAAGAGAAAAACTACAGGCCCCAAATGGCGTCACTTTACTAAAGCCCATGGTACCAAAGCTAGATTTAATACCTAACCTAATTGCAGTTTTTCAATCTTCACCAGAAATGTAAGCTGAATCAACCAGTCTGGAATTTTCTGGTTAGCACCAATGAAGTAATCTGCCACGTGGGCCCTCTTTATCCACCCCCCCCCCCCACCCCAGGAGAAATAGACAATTTGCATGATAAAACTCTTCCACCTTTCCTTTCTCCCGGACTAAAGACGTCCTGGCCCCAAATTAATCCTTTCTTTTGCTAATAGCTTCCTTGCCCCATCTATATAACCCCTCCAAGCTCCCTTCCAGTTGCTAGATGGAATGTTTCCCAATTCCTAAGTGGCCTAATAAAGCCAATTAGATCTTCGAATGTACTCAGTTGAATTTTGTTTTTTAAGACTTGCTTGCTGCACTGGTTAAAATAAATCACCATTGAGAGAGTTGTGGTGTTAGGAAGAGGGAGTGGACTTTTGAGTTAGAATTGGCTTTATAGTCTAAGTTTGTTGTTTTGTGCCTTTGTGACCTTGAGTAAGTCCTTAACTCTTTGAACTTAAGGGGACGTGAATATTAAATATGATGTGTATAAAAGGAATGAGCACACTTGGTACCTAGTACATGCTCAATAAACTGTTAATTTACCTTCCTGCTTCCCTGCCTTCCTTTCTCCCTCCTCCTTACTTCCACTCAGGCTTGCTTGCTTCTTATGCCATTCTGACTTCTCCTTTTTTTTTTTTTTCTTTTTACATTTTTATTGGAGTATAATTGCTTTACAATGGTGTGTTAGTTTCTGCTTTATAACAAAGTGAATCAGTTATACATATACATGTTCCCATATCTCTTCCCTCTTGTGTCTCCCTCCCTCCAACCCTCCCTATCCCACCCCTCTAGGTGGTCACAAAGCACCGAGCTGATCTCCCTGTGCTATGCGGCTGCTTCCCACTAGCTATCTATTTTACGTTTGGTAGTGTATATATGTCCATGCCTCTCTCTCGCTTTGTCACAGCTTACCCTTTCCCCTCCCTATAGCCTCAAGTCCCTTCTCTAGTAGGTCTGTGTCGTTATTCCCATCTTACCCCTAGGTATCCATCTGGGGAAGATTTGGAGGGGTAAAGAGTCAGGATAAGTGGAACAAAGAAGGAGAAGTCATAGATTCCATATGGAATCTATGACTTCTCCTTCTTTGTTCCACTTATCCTGACTCTTTACCCCTCCAAATCTTCCCCAGATGGATATGAAATGCTTTACAACATTCCACAAATTCCTAATGTGCTGCATGGAATGCAGGCATGAATACTTAGCTGATGTGGGTATAGGTCTGAAGGCATTTTCTGGAGGGAGCCCTGACTTACTACACATGGAGAGGCCGAGCAAGGAACATCCGTGTTTGTGATAGTCATTTTTAGTTCACCAAAAAGTGTGGTTAATTCTCACATCAGTAGTGAGAATTTTCATTTTCATGGATATCTGGGCTGTTCCTTGCTTCCTTCTTCTGCTGAGTTCCTTTTTAGGTTTTTTTCAGAGTGCGTCTGTAATTTGGAGGTATGTAGTACAAGGGTTGCAGTACAAGTCAATAATTCCAGAGTAGCATTCAAATGTCACCCCTTCCATCCCCTACTTTCTTGGCGTCTGAGATGGTGTTGTCGTTTCACACAATGGACTTGCTGTATCCATGGAGCCAGAAAGACTAAGAGAAACTGAGACTTGGAATTAGACATTCTTTTGAGGTACTGGGTAAATAGAACCCAGCTGGGATGATGATGAGAGCTCTGTTATGTTGTTAGAGAGGGACTTCCCTGGTGGCGCAGTGGTTAAGTATCTGCCTGCCAATGCAGGGGATATGGGTTGGATCCCTGGTCCAGGAAGTTCCCACATGTCACGGAGCAACTAAGCCCTTGCACCACAGCTACTGAGCTTGCGCTCTAGAGCCCACGAGCCACAACCACTGAGCCTGCGCATCACAACTACTGAAGCCTGTGCACCTAGAGCCCGTGCTCCACAACAAGAGAAGCCACTGCAGTAAGAAGCCCATGCACAGCAACAAGGAGTAGCCTCCACTTGCCGCAACTAGAGAAAGCCCGTGCACAGCAACGAAGACCCAACACGGCCCAAAATAAATGAAATTTAAAAAGAGATTCTGTTAAAAAAAAAAAAATCTTAAAAAAAAAAAGGTTGTTGGAGGGGCTCTCTCTCTAGAGGTCTAACTCAAATAACTTCAAGTCTCAGGCAGTTAAACAAATTAATAAAGGGGCAGGTGTAATACAATAGGGAGTGCTGGAGACTGTGGCAAACCAGAGAACATATTTTTGCTCTAAAGACATTCACCTTTTAAAATTTCAAATACTGATAATGCCAAACCAACTGTTAGTGGGCCAAATTTGCCCTATGGGCCATCTGTTTGTTACCTCCCCAAGACTTAACAGAACTTAATCTCTAGGAGATACGACAACAGATAATAGTGGTGAGCCAGAGAAGTGGTCACCATCAGGAAGGCTTAACCAGATGTAAAAGGAGTGACCTGAAAGTGATGTTATAGCAAGCAGTAAGAGGGAAATAAGCCAGCAGTTAATGGGTTTCAGGAATGAGAGTGGCAAGAGGCAGTCTCAGTGAAGGTCTCTAAGCCCTCTGTGATAGTGGAGGGAAGGAAATAGAGCTCTCAACCAGGAAGGCCTAGGGTCTGAGAATGGTGATCATTATTGGGAATCAGAAATAGGATGTAACAAAGGGCAAGACTAGGTATCACTTATTACTGAATCACTTGCATATTGAACTCGTAATCCTTAAATCCCTTAAAAATATTTTTATTGCTTCTTAAAAACTGATTTTTAAACTTGCTTATATAGAGAATTTAGAAAATACAGAAAAGCATAATAAAAAAGAACTTTTGAACTGTCCCACTGAAGGAAAGACAGCACTGTTTGCAAAGCATGGGGCCAGGCAGGGAATCAACAGTTTCTGTCTTTGGGAAGAGGACTTTGGGATATGGGGGCAGGAAACTGGGTTAAGAGCTAGAAGCGTGTTGGTTAGCCTTCACGGGTTACCTAGAGCAGCACTGATTTCAGACCATTTTAGATAATTCATCATGATTTTTAGTTTGAAAATATTGTAGTTAAGAGCCAGAATATAAAACCTCACTCCTAGGACTTCCCTGGTGGTCCAGTGGTTAAAATTCCATGCTTCCACTGCAGGGGGAATGGGTTCGATCCCTGGCTGGGGAACTGGGAAACTAAGATCCTGCAGGCTGTGTAGCTGAAAAAATTTTAAGAAACCCTAGCTCCTGTCTAGTTAGATCTTCAGTATTCATAATACAAGCTAATCTCTTTAAGGAGTTGTGAATTCTCAGGATGTCAAATATCCATGTCTTACTAAAATGCATGTCCTAAATTCCTTTTTGGAAATTATGGACTATTTCGGATTATATACACCACTGATGTTTCACATCATCGGATTATATTGTCTTAGAATAATTTTGGTTTTGCTAAATATATGTATAGAAAAATATGAATTTTTTTGGTCTTCAACTATTGGCCTGTTTTATGTAACAGGTGTGGGTCAATGTATGTGTTTTTAGTATAGGAGTACTTCCAGGGCAAGTAACAAGTCATTGTGAATATAACCATATGTCCCAGACCAAAATTAATTCTTGTCATCTAAGATGTTACCGTATTGAGTTCTAATTCTGGAGTTTGTATTCAAAAGCTATTATTTGACAATGATTTTGTACAAAAAAGGAGAGATATTTTAGAAGAGAAACATGATACTTAGAGGAGAAAATTTCAACTTACGATTTTCTGGGCTAGTCTTAAACGGTACTCACATCTTTTCTAAAATAAACTACAAAAAATCATCCATGATATGCCCATATAATGTGATTTTCATTGAATAGGGGCTTTGTGTATAACAGGTCTCAAAATGGAACATGTAAAACGTCAGATTTCCCATATGTGACTGCCACAATAAGTCCACTCAAGCATCCTAACACCTGATATTCTAACATTTATTTGTACATTTTTTCTTAAACTTCCTCTTTTTTTTTTTTTTTTTTGGTCATAGCCACAAATGCTTCAGCAATTTTGTGATTTTTAAACTTCCTCCTTCAAGAGAGTTTTAAAAACGTGAAATATCTCTGAAAACTTGAAAAAAAATGTAGTAAAAGTGGTAAGAAATTGAATTATTGCCAGGCATATTTTGCTCAAGGTATTTATGTAGTAGAAATGATTTACAGTGGTAAACATCTCTAGCTGAATCATCAGTGAATGTTTAATGGATTAGTTAAGAAACAGCAACTTAGGAAATGTAGGTTCTAATCTTAGCTCTTTCCGATATAATTTCATGGTGTAAAGACATTCATTTCACTCTAAGTTATCTCAATTTTGTTTATTATGAAATTGGGGAAACGATTAATAAATATCCACTTAACAGTGTGGAAAAAATTAAAGAAGTTTTATGGTATCACAGAAAGAAACAGCCTCAGAGTTAGAAGATCTGGTTTCTGAACACAGTCTTGTCAGTTAAAATAGCTATTTTTTCGATCCCTGGTCTGGGAAGATCCCACATGCTGCGGAGCAGCTAAGCCCATGTGCCACAATTACTGAGCCCACGTGCCACAACTGCTGAAGCCTGCACGCCTAGAGCCCGTGTTCTGCAGCAAGAGAAGCCACCACAATGAGAAGCCCGCCCACTTCAACGATGAGTAGCCCCCGCTCATGGCAACTAGAGAAAGCCTGTGTGCAGCAGCGAAGATCCAAGGCAGCCAAAAATAAATAAATAAATAAATTTAAAATAGCCATTTTAATTTAGACAAACCATTTCATTTTCAGAGGCTGGCATTTTTCCTTATCTGGCAAATAAAAATAAAAGTAAACATCTTATTTACTTTGTAAGGCTGTAGGGAAAAGCAAAATGAAATAACGTTGGTAAAGAGACTTTATAAATTGTAAAGTGCTATGTAAATGTAAGTTATAATTTCAGAAATAACACCAGGGCTTTGCTATAGTATCATCTGCTTCAGCATGGAATTCAATATAATGCTGCTCTATTTGAACTGTTCAAAGGGGTATGTCAGTGGCAAGGCTATAGCACATTCATCTTTGCAGAAATTTTGAGCTTAGTATTATAATGAAATTCAAAAGATATTTATTTTAGAATTCTAGTTCTGTTAAGTCATATATATGCTATTTCAATGATTTATATCTGTTTTGAGAAATACCAGATTTTTCCCTGTTCATGTGTTCTCCATTCCTTTCACTACCAGTCCTACTCCCGAACAATAAACTAAAAACAGATATAGAAGCATCAATGGTCACCTTCACGTTCCAGGCCTCTTGAAAATATATAATATAATCAAAGGGATTGGAAAAGATCTATGGAGCTGGCTATAATAAAAGCGACATATAGTACAGTGATGGCTTGTTTTATTTGCCGTACCGTCTCAAATCAGACAAACCCCTGGTATTTCTAGGGTAGAGCTGAATCTTTTTTTTTTAAATCAAAAGCACATTTAGTAACATGATGAATATAATTAACACTGCTGTATGTTACATATGAAAGTTGTTGAGAATAAATCTTGAGTTCTCATCACAAGAAAATAATTTTTTCTGTTTCTTTAATTTTATATCTATATGAGATGATGAATGTTCACTAAACTTACTGTGATAATCATTTCATGATGTAAGTGAAATCATTATACCTTAAACTTACACAGTGCTGTAAGTCAATTATATCTCAATAAAACTGGAAGGAAAAAAAGCATATTTAATGTTTCTATCCCTGTCTTCTCCCTCATAGTCCAGATTCTAATATCCAGCTGCATACTTGATATTTCTATATTAATTTCAATGTTGGTACTTGAAACATGGCATGGACAAAACAGCATTCTTGGCACCCTGTTTTGATACCCATCTGCCCCAAACAAGTTCATCACCCCAGTCTTCCCTATCTCAATTGATGACAGCATTATCACTCAGTTACTCCCATCACTAATCCCCCAAAGGTTTGCTGGGCCAGGCAGAGACAGTGCAACACAGAGAGCAATTTGTGTGTGTGTGTGTACCACATCTTCTTTATTCATTCATCTGTTGATGGTCACTTAGGTTGCTTGCATATTTTGGCAATTGTAAATAATGCTGCTATGAGCATTGGTGTGCATGTATCTTTTTGAATTGATGTTTTCCTTTTATTCGGATATATACCCAGGAGTGAAATTGCTGGATCATATGGTAGTTCTATTTTTAGTTTTTTGAGGAAACTCCAGACTGTTTTCCATGGTAGCTGCCCCAATTTACATTCCCACCAACAGTGTAAAAAGGTTCCCTTTTCTCCACACCCTCTCCAGCATTTGTTATTTGTGGTCTTCTGATGATAGCACAGAGAGGAATTTTAATAAGTCGACTTTGCTAGGTTCCTCCCTGTCTACTACACCTAGTTCACACTATAGTTATCTACAGTGGTAGTTTCCTTCTTGGAATAGGTCCTCTGTGTTCTTTAGGCAGTTAAGGGAAACGTCAAAATTTCTTCCTGATTCTTTTGGGTTTTCATTGTTTTCAGCTTGGAAATAATCCACATGCCAAAGAGACATCTTGGGGTGGCAAATTTTGTTCCCCTACAGTACCTTTAAGAAAACACATGAAAGGAAGTAAGGACTCGGCTCTATCTAGTACTGCCTTGCTGTCAGGTCTTTCATTAGTAACTTAAAATGTGTGGTCCTCAGTTTTCTTAGCTATAAAATAAATAGATTATAGAAGGTCATCTCTGAGGAGCCCAGTGGTTCTAGAATTCCATAATTCCATGATGATGATTTGTGTTTCCATGTGTTTTTTTTTTTGCGGTACGCAGACCTCTCACTGTTGTGGCCTCTACCATTGCGGAGCACAGGCTCCGGACGCGCAAGCTCAGCGGCCATGGCTCACGAGCCTAGCCGCTCCGCGGCACGTGGGATCTTCCCGGACTGGGGCACAAACCCGTGTCCCCTGCATCGGCAGGCAGACTCTCAACCACTGCGCCACCAGGGAAACCCCGGGAAGACCCTGTGTTTCCATTTTTTGTTGCAGGAAAGAAAGTGGGGCTGGAGAGGATGGTCACTTCCCAGGTCTCAGGTGAGTCAGCTGCCAAGTGTGGGTTCTTGGCTTCTCGCAGGAAAGAATTCAAGAGTGAGCCATAGTAAAGTGAAAGGTTTATTCAGGGAGATACACACTCCATAGACAGAGTGTGGGCCATCTTGGAAGGTGAGAGAAGCCATGGGAGAAACACACTCCACAGAGTGTGGGCCATCCTAGAAGGCAAGAGAGGCACCAGGGTACAGGGTTGTCAGTTTCTATAGGGCTGGGTAATTTCATAGGCTAATGAGTGAGAGGATTATTCCAACTATTTTGGGGAAGCGGTGGGGATTTCCAGGAATTGGGCCACCGCCTACTTTACTGCCTTTTATGGTCAGCCTCGGAACTGTCATGGTGCCTGTGGATGTGTCATTTAGCATATGCTAATGTATTAAAATAAGCGTAAAATGAGGCTCAAGGTCTAGTGGAAGTCAGCTTGTCCGCCATCTTAGACCAATTTGATTCTAACCAGTTTATGTTGTATTCTCTGGCTATGTCATTCTTTTAAAGGTTGTGCCCTGCCCCCTTCCTTTCTCATTTTCACCTCAGGATGAATTCTAGCACCATTTTGAAGCTCCTTGTTAATGGATGGGCTCACTACATCAAGAATAGGGTGATGAAAGGCACAGGTCTTGAGTTTAAGGTCCTAGCAGGTTGCTATAGGCTCTCACATACAGGGTTGTTGCTTTGAGTAAGGAAGATGAACAAAACCTGTCCCCTCTCTCTGCTCAAGGATTGTGACTCTATATACTGGTTTTGGAACTTCAACTTTGAAAACTAAAAGTTATTTAGTAATTACTTTTGCAACATTTTCCCTCAAGGATATTTGAGGATGAAGAGCAGAACATAATTGCCAGGTTGCTTTTAAGCAAAGTTCATATTTCCCTCTATACTTCAATTCAAAACACAAAGAGAATTAAAAGGAGAACTAGGGTTGGGGCATATGCCTTTTAGTTATTGGCTCAAATGAGGTATTGCCAACAGATGACTTGTTAGATCAAGATGCCCTGCAGCTCAAAGCTATCAGGAGGTGTTTTTCCTCAAGGAATTTCAAGGTTGAGATTTTTTTTATCCCCTTAGAGAGACTGTTTAACATACAGGGTGTCATTTCAGGGTGTCCCTGAAAGCAGAAAATAAATTTCTCATATGGAAGGTGCATTCCCTACATCTGGAGGTAGAAGGACACGCTTATCACCAGAGATAGGGAATTTAGGGTGGAGAAGCCTATATAAACAAACATTGTTACTACTTTAATTTACTACCCCAAAGACAAACTCTTTAAGTTCTTCACTAATTAAGCACCCAAAGCCCAGGTTTATTTGTCCTCTTAATTCCTCACAAATTTATTGTTTCTTCGTCTCAAAAGTATAAAAGCTGTATGCTTTGGTCACTACCTAGATCCTGTTTCAATGAGACCTCCATGCGCATTAATTAAAATTGTTGTTTTTCTCCTGTTAACCTATCTTGTGTCAATTTTATTATTAGTCCAGTCACAAGAACTCAAGAGGGGTAGAGAAAGTTTCTCCCTCCTCAACAGTGGTAACAAATTGTTGTGGTGAAAATGTCCCCTTAAATAGGATTGTAGTATTTTAAAAAATATATATATATCTGCCAACAAAAGCATAGACTGACAATTTTAAAAGATAGAGGAGAGAAATTATGATTATGTTCTGTTCTTTTCCTATGAGAAAAATCACCACTTTAGGTAAGATGCAATGATTCTCAACTTTGGTGCTCATCTGAACTACCTAGGGAGTGACCGATTCTGCTTCATTAGGCTGGAGGTAGAACTTTGGGCTTTATCAAGTAATTATGAATGTTCTAAAGAGGGTTCTAAGCATCCCTGTCTGGGAGGAAGAGATTTTCCTCTACCCTCCAGGTTCTTCAGGCTGGTCTAAGAATTGACACAAGCACATTAACAGGAGAAAAATCGAACAAAAGTTTAATAACATGTATACATGAGAGACTCAGGAAAACTGAGTAACTTGCCAAAATGGCTGAAACCCTCACCTTAAGTACCATTTTCATCTGAACATAATGGAGCGTGTTGGAGGTGGCGGTTTGGGGTTTCTAAGGGGAGAAGGAAATTGACTTCTAGGTAGAGTTTGGCAGACAAATGTTTGCTGGGCCGTGCAGTCAATGGGACACAGAGGAATTCTAGCAAACAGACTTTCCTGTCTCCTAGTTATCTGTAACTGGAACAGGTCATCTACCTACATTCTTTTAGGCAGTTAGGGGGAAAATCAAAGTTTCTTCCTGAGTCTTGGGCCTTGATCATTTTTTCAGCTTGAAATCATCTGCATGCTAAAGAGACATTTTAGGGTGGCGAATTCTGCTCCCTGACATCGCAAAGATTGAGAACAACAAGGTCAGGGGAAAACTCACTAGGTTAGAAGTCAGGAGTTTTAAACTTTCTACCTGGCCATTTCCCCTCTTTGGGCCTCAGCTTCATCTGTAAAAAAGCTGGATCTTAGGATCAGTGGTTTTCAACTCAAGCTGCAAGGAGAATACTGATGCCTGGGGTTCCCTCTTTCTTTCCAGGCTCTGATTTAATTGGCTTTGGGTGGGGTTCTTCCTCTGATTCCCATGTAAGACAGGCTAGAAAAGCACCGTGTTAGATGATCTTCACATTCCCTTCCTGCTCTAAAACTCAGTTGTTTCTAATAATAGAGGTAATTCTTGGCCATAAAAATAGTTAAGTTAAAAAATTTGCCAGTCATCTGAATTGGATTTATAAATTTTAATTATTTAACTCTATGCAGGGATATTTAATTCAAAATGTAAAAATGAGTGTCTCCAAAACTAATTGGTAAAACAAACAAATCTAAGCAAACAAGATGCTTTAAAAAAAAAAAAAATCCTGTGAGCAGAGGATCCAAGTTGTATGTGTAGATAAGGGATAATAAATTTCCAAGTTAATTAAACCTAGAATTTTTAGAAAATATGAAAACATAACTGCACAGTCAGGAAATATAAAAATTAGAGTAGATCCTTGAGGAAAACCAAAGGGTCCAGTGACTTGGGGGTGAGGGAAACGCAATCACCTCCCTATCATCAACTGGGTCACTTAAGAACAATTTATGTCAAAATAATCATGACACATGTACTTAGGGAACTTGCATTAAATAAAAGAATCACTAGACTCACTACTAATTCACATAAAAAAGACCCAAAAATACAGTCTTAAGGAAAGGTAGCCTAAGGAAAACAAGGAATGGAATTAATAGAAACCATCTTCCACTTTATATTACTTGCCATTAATCATACCATTTAATATTCTGATATCTAGTTGTTAACGTTCTGAATTCTTCTTTCTAAAAATGTGGTTTACATGGTCATTGTGCAGAACATTTGTAAGATAGAGGAAAATCACACTCACACAGAGACTTCTAATCCCAGTACCTTGGTGTAAGTATCAGTAATACTTTGGGTATATGTTTTTCCTTTTTCTTTTCCATGTGAAGTTTGTATGAATTGCATCCGTAGATTTAGATGTGCAGATATGGAAGGTAAGATTTTGGCCCTCAAGTTCTGCACTCCCTGGTGTTATGCCTGAGACTATGTTACTTTACACAGCAAAAGGGAATTAAGGTTGGAGATAGAATCAAGCAGTTAATCAGTTGACTTTAAAATAGGGAGATTATCCTGGATTATCTAGGTGGAAAAGGAAGTGGAAAAGGAAGGCAGAGAGTGAGTCAGAGAGATGTGAGTACAGAAGAAGAGGCAGGAGAGAGTCAAACCACGAAAGGGACTCAAAACCTGCCATTACTGGCTTTGAAGATAGAGGAAAGGGATGAGTTCAGAACATGCTTCCCCAAATATATGCCTCTCTGGCATATTGACTCCTTTGAGTTAAAGCCATGTGAAAAACTGCAGATAGAAGAAAACCACTCTGACTTTACTTTTTTTTCCCTAAAAGCAGGAAGTGAAATTCCTATGTGAAAGGTATCCTCCCTATACCAGAAGGAAGGTACATTCTAATCATCAAGGACAGGAAGTTAAGATCAAGAGAATGCTATCATCCAAACAGACTTTGTTAAAATAATTCCTATCTTCCTTTAGCTTGCCCACATAGTTGAGTCACTTTTCCACGACTGCCTCTTCGTTCAACCTAATATAAAAACAAGTTGGTGTCATAATATCTTTGGATCTTATTCCTTATGAAGGGTCTCGTGTGACAAAAAGCTTGCATTAAAAAAATTTGTATTCTTTTCTCCTTTTGATCTGTCTTACGTCGATTTAATTCTCAGGCCCAGCCAAAAAGAACCATTTGGGGAGGGGGATATTTCCCCCTCTACCCCTCTTGAATTTTTGTGGCTGGACTAATAATATAATTGACACAGACAGATTAACAGAGAAAAAGAAACAATTTTAATTCATGTGCATGGAGGTCTCATAGAAATGAGACATGGGAAGTGGCCAAAGCAGGCATTTTTTATACTTGTTAGGTGACTTTGTGAGGAATTGGCAGGACAATGAAGTGTAGGTTTTGAATGCCCTATTAGTGAAGAATCTAAACAGAGTTTTGGCTTGAGGTAGTAAATTAAAGAAGTAACAATGTTTGTTTACACAGGCTTCTAGGCTGGAATTCCTTATCTTTGACAACAAGGGTGTCCTTCTACCTCCAGATGCAGGGGTGCACCTTTCACATGAAACACTGATTTCCTGCTTTCAGGGAGACAGGAAGGTCAGAGTGTCCCTCTTGTGTTGCCTGTTTCTTAAGTAATTTTAATTCAAAATAATCAATATGCCCTTGAGGCACACTTTGTACAACCTACTCTGGGCTCCAACAGTTCCCTCCTCTGAAACTTCCCTGGAAGTTTCACATAGTCAAAGCTGAGCTGGTGATGGTGGAGAGAGAGAACAGGTTAGCAGAGTCCTCCATTTCATTGAACCAGTTTCTTAGTTCTGAGAACAGGTCATTTAAACAGTTGTATCTCATTTCAGTAATGCATCTGGGCTCCCAAAGCCAGGTCTATGGTGCAAGGAATCGGGTATTTAATAAGAGGAACTTCTATGGAAACAAAAGAAAAACATAGGTTAAGAATTGGAGCAGATTATAAACCAGTTTTTTAGCCCAGGGGGCAGTCAGTCAAGAGGATTTCTAGATATCAGTGTCCAAGCATCTTCTGCAGTTTGAAACGTCTCTGATGATGTCATTGGGTGTTCAGGTAAACTTTCTGAGTGACATACAGTAACAGGCACAAGGATTATTTAAATATAAGCTGTTGTGGCAATTTCTCTGAAGTTTATACCAAGTCGTTTAGCTTCAGTTTGCAGGGCTTCAGGAAAAGTTTTAAGTCTCAGTGATTCCAAGTCAAATGGATGGGAAGAAATTGGAAAAGTTAGTTTAGAGAGTCGTAGCCAGATATTGGAGAAAACTAAAAAAATTCAGTCTAGTTTTTAGGTAAATTACAAAACCTCAAGGAAAGTTAATAGCAAAAAAATCTAATATCTACAAGTATGTATTATAATTTAATTGAAACCTAACTATTCTCTCTAAAATCTCACCCTGTTAACAAAGATAGCCGAATTAAGACTAATTTGTTTGCAAAGTAAGTCTAGATTTAGTAAACTTGACCTGATTATTTGTATAAGTCTAGCAAGAGTAGTGACTAACCATATAGAATCCTTTAAATCTGTATTGCTTGAACTTTTATAAGGAATCTCTGGTTTGAACTTTTTGTTTTTGTTTGTTTGTTTTTGCGGAACGCGGGCCTCTCACTGTTGTGGCCTCTCCCGTTGCGGAGCACAGGCTCCGGACGCGCAGGCTCAGCGGCCATGGCTCACGGGCCTAGCCGCTCCGCGGCATGTGAGATCTTCCCGGACCTGGGCACGAACCCGTGTCCCCCGCATTGGCAGGCGTACTCTCAACCACTGCGCCACCAGGGAAGCCCTACAGGCTTGATTTTAAGATGACTAAAAACTTAATAGTGAGATAAACACTTTAAGAAATACAATACTACTCTATTACTGTTAGTGATAAATCTACTTTGTTTTTTATTTAAACTTTAATAGCTCTAGAATCAAGATAATTATGATTGCAAAACTTAGCTCATATGACTGGTAAAAACTTAATATTTTTGTTTAAAACGATGAATGTTGGTAGAAGTAACAAAGTATTAAATGAAAACAATCAGCACCGATATAGGGCAAGAAGTAGTGCCACTTTCATTCTAACGTAAAGTTCATTCTGGCTTTTAAAAAACTGCGGGCTATATTGCTGTTTTCCAGAGCTGTAAAAAGTTGGGCAAGGTAGTTATTTTTCTGTGGCTTATTTTTCCCCTCATACATGAAATCTCAGCTCTCTTACTTTGATCTTAGTGGCCTCGGACAATTTAAAAACCGCATTTCAACAAATGTTTAGTGTCTAGCGTAAAACAGTATGCTTGATGACGAGTAGAAATACCAAGTACAAGACACAGGACACAGGTCCCTGCCCTTCTAGAGCAAGAAAGCCGCTGAAACAGACCAGCCGTGAATTCAACTTTCAATCGGTACAACCTCTCCTTTGTAGGCCTGAAACAAGTACACAAGCTGATCAAGTACATCAGATGCTGAGACCGCTGTGCGCACTCACCCAGCTAATTCTTTTTAAAAATTTTTATTAAAAATTTTTTTACATTAATTTTTGGCTGCATTGGGTCTTTGTTACTGCACGCGGTCACGCAGCTAATTCTTAAACTGCCATCCTAAGGGGGAAAACGCAGAATTCCATTATATTTTCACTTTTAAAGGGGTGAAAACAAGGAAAGTACATTCAAGTTTGCCACCTGAGGTGTTTTTAGAGGATTCCTTTACTTCTCCCCGAGAAGCTTTCCTAACCTCATCTGCTCCCCAGGAGAATCCACACTTCCCTTCCGGCTTCTAGGTGAACTGGCCCACAGGGCACAGACCAATGGGTTCATTCCTTGTCCGCTGCGGGGCGGGGTCTCCAGCCTGGGCTTCGTAGACCCGCCCCCCGTACGTGGCGTGCGTGCGTGGCGCCGGGCGGCGGAGGCTGGTTTCTCCAGCTTGTGGCGCCCCCTGGCGGCAGCGGGGCTTCAATGTGACGGTCGGACCTGAGCGCCTGCCATGGAGCTGCAGAAAGAGGCGCGAACACCCAGGGACCCCGTTGCGCGGCTACCCGGGGCCTCTAGGTCTCAGAAGCCGGACGAGGAGGAGCGGCGGGAGGGCGGCTCAGCCCCGGCGGCGACTGCCTTGGACGCGGAGGCGGACGGGGCTAGTGCGGACGGCCTGTGGGAACTGCCAGTGGAGCCGGCTGAGCGGAGGCCCGAGTGCAGCCGCTGCAGGTGACCGCCGGGCGGGGGCGGGGACTGAGGCTGGCGGCCGACTTGGAGGGGGATGTGTATCGCGGTGGCTGCCGCGCCCTCTGCCGGGGAGGCGGCAGCTGAGGTTCCAGGCCAGGGGAGCGCTGGTTCTGGCCTCTCCGCGCTTGGGGCGGCAGGGTCCACTGGTTGACCTTGGAATCACTGTGAAATACCTGTCACAGCTCTTTCGTAAGAAGCCATTTCTCCAGGTTCAGGATTATTTAGCCTTACTTCTTCCTGCAAGACACTGAGCGGGTCATGGGATGAGCAGACAGAAGTTCCGCTGTCAAGAAGCTTGAGTGTCTGGTAGGGGAAGTAAGGCGTAATGACTGTAATATTTGTGAAAACACGTTTATGCTTACGTGACATAGTCATCTCACAGTAAGAAGAAAAAAAAATGGATCAGAGGAGACAATCAAGGTGGCTATTCCAGTAGTTGACATTGTATTCAGAATTATGAATTCACTTAGAAATATTTATTGAGCACCTACTGTGTGGCAGGCACTGTTCTAGGTTCCTAGAAACCTAGGCATGGATAAAACATACGTTATCTCTGCGCTCACTGGGTCACTTATAGTCTAATGGGGAGACAATTTATTAAACTAGCAACACCAACAATTAACATTATTTGACCGTTTGAATTATGCTGGTGTACTTTCAGGATTGTGAGGATTGCTTTCCCTGCTTGTTTGAATCTCATGCTATACAGATATACTATTATATTTACCTCTTGGGTGTTCAGGATCATTTCTCTTGGTTACTACCTCTCTGTTGTCTTTCACACTTTTAACAATTAATTAGATAGTGTCTGTCTCTACTTCCTCACCTGGGAATCACTCTGTAATTTGTCCTCAGATTCTAGGTGCTCTGAAATGGCTCTCACTAAAGTCACCATTAACCTTAATGAGGTGAAATCTAATGGATCCTTTTCTGTTCACTTTTTACTGGACCTCTTGGCAGAATTCTGCAGTTGAAATACTCACTCCTTGAAACACTGTCTCTTTGGTTTCGCTTTGATTTATCTGACTTCTGTATCCTAGTCTTCTTTGCCTATTCTATTAAAACTCTAAATGTTGGACTACCTCAAGGTCTTGGTTCTAGGTTCTCTTCTAACCCCACACACTTCTCACAGGTGATCTTACCAGTTTTCATGGCTAAGTTATCACCTCTACTCCAGTCTCTCTAGCTCAGACCTTTCTCCTGAGCACCAGATGTACGCATTCATTTAATCATTGAGTACTGAGTGCTTTGCTAATTACTGGTAATACGGTGGAGTCTTTGTCCACATAGAGTGTTCAGTTCGTTATTGGATACAGATGATAAACCAGTAAACAAGCAACTAAATATGTAATTACAGATTGGAAAAAAAAAGAACAGCAATGAAAGAAGTGGGATTCTGCCACAGAAAATAGCAGGATGGTGTCAGGAAAGATTTGTGAAGAGATAGCCTTTATATTGAGACTTGAAAGATAAGAAGGATTCAGCCAAGAGAGAAGTGTTCGAAGAAGGGGAACAGAAGAACCGGCTGGTTGATTGTCTTTAGCATTTGCATACTTGGAGTCTCTTACCAGGGCCATTTTGACCTTTTCCCAGAGCTGAATTGTAAGACCTCAGAGGAAGGATCTTGAGTGTAAGGATCTTTTTATATTTTCTGAATGTACTATGTGCAGTAGATACTCACTAGACCTTTGACGAGGGTGAATAATTTGTGTCTAAAAGAGACTGTGTGTTGGAACAGACGGGGTGTGTGAATACAATTTATTTAAATAAGTTGTCTAAAGTTGTTAGGAGATAGCATTTAAGAATGCTTCGGGGCTTCCCTGGTGACGCAGTGGTTGAGAATCCGCCTGCCAGTGCAGGGGACACATGTTCGAGCCCTGGTCTGGGAAAATCCCACATGCCGTGGAGCAACTAAGCCCGTGTGCCACAACTACTGAGCCTGCGCTCTAGAGCTACTGAGGCCACGTGCCACAGCTACTGAAGCCCATGCGCCTAGAGGCCGTGCTCCGCAACAAGAGAAGCCACCGCAATGAGAAGCCCGTGCACTGCAACGAAGAGTAGCCCCCGCTCGCGCAACTAGAGAAAGCCTGTGCACAGCAACGAAGACTCAACACAGCCCCCCAAGAAAAAAAAAATGCTTCGAAGGGCTCTCACTAGGAGGTGGAAAGAAAAGTATTTCAAATACAAATCCAGAGCTAAATTATGCTAACTTTATCATGTAGTTTTTAGTCTACTCAGAACTGCTAGTTATAATAGTTTAAAAATTAGTCTTCTATGGCTAGCAAAGATTTATAATTTTTCTTATCTCCTCCTCTCTGCCCCATTAATAGACTTTATTTTTTAGAGCACTTTTATTTATTTTTTAAAAAATTTATTTATTTTATTTATTTATTTTTGGCTGCATTGGGTCTTTGTTGCTGTGCCCTACTTTAGTTGTGGTGTGCAGGCTTCTCATTGTGGTGTCTTCTCTTGTTGTGGAGCATGGGCTCTAGGCGCGCGGGTTTCAGTAGTTGTGGCTCGTGGGTTCTAGAGCGCAGGCTCAGTACTTGTGGCGCACGGGCTTAGTTGCTCCGCGGCATGTGGGATCTTCCCGGACAGGGGCTCGAACCCGTGTCCCCTGCATTGGCAGGCGGATTCTTTTTTTTTTTTTTGCGGAGCACAGGCTCCGGACGCGCAGGCTCAGCGGCCATGGCTCACGGGCCCAGCCGCTCCGCAGCATGTGGGATCTTCCCGGACCGGGGCACGAACCCGTGTCCCCCGCATCGGCAGGCGGACTCTCAACCACTGCGCCACCAGGGAAGCCCGGCAGGCGGATTCTGAACCACTGCGCCACTAGGGAAGCCCTAGAGCACTTTTAGATTGACAGCAAAATTGAGAGGAAGGTACAGAGATTTCCCATATACTCTCTGCCCCTACACATACATAGCTTCCCAGTTATCAACATCCCCTACCAGAGTGGTACGTTTGTTACAATTGATGGACTCCATTGACACATTATTATCACTTAAAGTCCATGGTTTACATTAGGGTTCACCCTTGGTGTTATACATATTTTGAGTTTGGACAAATTTGTAATAACATATATCTACTATTATAGTATTGATAGCATACAGAGTGTTTTCACTGCCCTAAAAATCCTCTTGGCTCTGCCTTTTCCTCCCTCTCTACCCTCTAACCTGATCTACTGTTTAAAAAATAAACATGACTTGCTGGATTTTAGCTTGTTTTTAGTTTCATTTAGTTAATCCTTTAGCATTATAATTCATTCTGACATTTCTGCACTTTGTTTTTTCTAGTGAAATTTTCTACCTTTTACAGACTCTTTCCCTTGGCATGCTGTGCATTTTGTTTGTTTTAATTGGTTGGAGTGCAGTTCTAGAATTATGGAGAATATTTAGGTGTTATCAGTATAATATTTATAGCTCTTTATATTTTATTTTATTAGGCGGTTAGGGTTTTAATTAGTTCCCTGAGTGAACTTGTTTACATTTATGCTTATAATAGTTTTTAAAATTAAAATGCATTCTTAGATTTGAGTGATCAGTAAGTCACAATTATTTGGCCATTTATTTAAAACACTATTCATTTCTCTAAACACATTACTATAATTGTCACAGCCTAAGGAGTTCTAGAGATTGGTTTTGTTCAGGAAGTGCAAACTCAATTTAACTTCTCAGCAGAATCTTGCTCGTTAGAAATACAACATATCTTAAACATTAATGAAATATTCTTTAAAAGATCCCAAACTAACTTGTTATTGCAAGATACAGATTTTATAAAAAGTGTGTCCCTGTTAGAAGGAACAGCATGTACAGGAGTACATTGTATAGAGTACAGTGTATTTGGAGAGCTTGGCAGAAAGGAAGGAGAGACGATTATACCACGATTAATGGTGGTTGCACTGGGAAGGGCCAAATAAACTGTGTTAGGGAGTTTGAGCCTAAAGCACTAGAACCCAACAAAACAGCTACTGAAGTATTTTTATATTTGAATGGAGGTTACAACTTGACTTCTATAGGTGGCTTTTATCACAATTTGTACTCTGTTTTATATATTAAGAAAAATGCAAACTGAATGGTGATACAATGGTAAAAGGCTTGACTGGGAAGAGTTAGGGCCTTATTCCAGTAAAATGCCAGACATCTTAATTTTTTTTTTATATCTTCTGTTTATATTCCTGCCTGAGGACAAGAGTTAGAAACCACTTGAAATTCATTGATCATAAGAATAATGGAATAATGTCTAAATACAGAGTATTTTTTAATTTGTCTGAGGGAGGAAGACAGCAGGGAGAACATGTACACAAACTGACACAGGCCCTGAGACAGAAATTTTTCTCTCTCCAGTGCTTTCTTCTTACGAAAGTACAAAGTTGTAAGGATTATAATAAGCCACATCAATATATTTAGCACCCGTTTATTAAGCACTGGTCATCTGCAGGTTATTCACCAAGCCTAGGTGCTTTATGTGTAATATTTTATTTATTTCTCATAACAGCATTCTAGAATTGATGATATCATTAGCTTTTAAATGATAAGAAGGTAGAGGTAACAATCAAGTAGCAGAGTTGGGTCTCCAGCTCCAGTCCACTTGGTTTCCAAGCTCTTGCAAATGCTTGGCTTTGCTCTACGCTCCACGCTTGCTGAAGAAGCCTTATGATTTTGTTTGCCGAGTGGATGTAGTCACTAGTTGAAGTGCAGCCACTAAGGCTGCAGGAGTAGCTCTGATTTTCATACTTTTTAAGCTGAAGTATGTTTACTTCAAGCTTAGTAACAGGATTCCTGAGCTTTGGTATTCTTTAGCTCCTTTTTTTAAAAATTAAGAGATATTTGTGGTATAATTTTGTATAAGTTTAAGGTGTACATCCTGTTGATTTGATACATTTCTGTATTGCAGTATGGTTATCACTGGTAGTGGTTAGCTGTTGTCACCTAATTATCATTTCTTTTTTTGTGCTGAGAAGACTTAAGATGTAGCCTCTTAGCAACTTTGAAGTATATTAGACAGTATTGTTGACTATATCACAATGCTGTGCATTAGATCTCCAGCATTTGTTCCCCTTCTAGTTCCAATTTTGTACCCTTTAACAACGTCTAGCTTCTTTATTCCATGTCTTAACCTTTTCCGTATTCTTTAGGCTTGGTTATTCTGGAGAAGAAGGTGATGGGGATAAAATAATGAGAAAGTGAAGCAGGGAAGGTTGCAGGTGTTTAAGAAGAATACAGGAGCCACAAACTGGCAGCCCCACAGATGTTTTGTTTAAAACTATATTTTTACCAATTTTAAATTACCAGTTGCTAATAGTTAAAAATGAAGATGTTTTATATCAAAATCCAGATTTCTGTTTTCTGTGAGAATGGGAAGATCTAGCAGCTTGGGGGCCAACTGCCTGAGCAAAATAGTTGGCTGAGCGGAGTATTGGTTGTGCCTTTAGATTGGGTGTGATCTGTCCAGGTCATCATTGTTCCCAGTCATTCCTGCTTAATTCAACTATGATTAACTGCCTGCCTCTCATAGGCATTTGCTTTTTGATCTGGGTCTCATGTACGTCATTGTGGGCTGGTCAGCCTGAGCAGGAGGGTAAATCAGTCTGCAGGTTTTGTAGGTAGAAGTGAAAAATGGTAATTCCCAAGCAATTAGTTTACAATAATTAAGATTGTTGAATTGGTATCAACACTTAGAAAACCAACTGTTTTGGTAAATTTAAAATAAACTAGATTATTGATGGTAATTTTTAGGGTAAAAATTTTGATAGTCTGCAAATTTAATTCTTTGTGCATTAACTAAGTTAATTTGTTCTTTCTTGTTAATACAGAAAATATGTTTATTCTTTGAACTAGTTCGTTCCTAAGATATGTGGGAAACTAATCATATGTTCAAAGTTGAGCAAAGATGATATATCTCAAGAGGGAATTTTTTCTTAATTAAGTCTCCAAAGAGGAGTGACCAATTTTAAGAAACTACTTTAGAGCTTTCTAAATGTTTGATTTATTTTCCCCAAGAAAAATAAGAACATTATTATTACCCTCTAATAGATAGAAGTTTTCTTCAAAGAATATCAAAGCACATTAATTTTTTAAGTATGTTTACATTTGCCCCAAATTAATAATTCATAACTCTGATAGTGCTTATGTAGTGAGAGAATATATTCCTTAATAGTCTAGTCTAAAATTTGTCTTTTTCATTTATTTTGTAAAATAGCTAATGTATTTTATTTTTTTCTTCCAGTTTTATTGAGATATAATTGACGTACAGCACTGTATAAGACGTACAGTATAATGATTTGACTTACATGCACCATGAAATGATTAAGTTTATTGAACATCTATCATCTTATGTAGATAAAAATAAAAGAAAAAGAAAAAAAAATTTCCTTGTGATGAGAACTCTTAGGATTTACTTTATTTATTTATTTATTTATTTAGGCCACTCTGCGTGGCTTGTGGGATCTCAGTTCCCCGACTGGGGATTGAACCTGGGCCACGGCAGTGAAAGTGCCGGATCCTAACCACTAGACTACCAGGGAAGTCCCAAGATTTACTTGATTAACAACTTTCATTTATAATGTACAGCAGTATTAATTATATTATGTTGTACATTATATCCCTGATACTTATCTATCTTACAACTAGAAGTTTGTACCTTTTGACCACCTTCATCCAATTCTCCTGCTCTCACCACTCCTCGCCTCTGGTAACTACAAATCTGATCTTTTTCTTTAAGTTTGTTTCTTGAAGTATAATTGACCTTTAGCACTATGTTAGTTCTTGGTGTACAACATAATGATTTGATACTTCTATACATTAGAAAATGATCACCATGATAAGTCTAGTTACCATTGTCACTATACAAAGATATTACATAATTATTGACTGTATTCCTTACACTGTACATTTCATACAGGTAACATTTATTTTGTAACTGGAAGTGTGTACATCTTGTATTTCCCTCACCTTTTTCACTTATCCTCTCACCCACCTCCCCTCTGGCAACAACCTGTTTGTTCTCTGTATCTAAATAAATTTGGCATTATTTTAAAAGACTTCACAGGTTACAAAGTGCTTTCTTACATGTATGTTTTTATTTACTATATACGACAACTTTCTGATTTAAATAGTTATTCTTTTTGATATATTCATAAGGTCAGGTGAGTAGTAGAGGCAGAGCTGCTTTAACTTTCATATTTTCATTACTGCATCACGTAATAATGAATTATACTAAAATGAACAGTATGACTTTCTTTGTTTTCCTATTGCATATAATACATACTTCCAGTGAGGTGTTCCTTTGCCTTCTTCTAATCCATAGATTCTTTTCCTTTTCCTTTGTCCATGGCTATTTTTAATTATTTTGGGATGGGCAATTTTAATTATTGTCTTTTTTAAGGTCCACCTTTTACCTCCTGAATCCTTTACCTGCCTATGGTCAGCTTCTCATTTCTCTTGGTGGCTCTTCACATTTCAATTAGAAAGGCAAATTTGAAGGTATTATTGATTGATAGGTTTTTTTTTTTTTCTCTGCTGAGTTTTTAGTTTATTTCTTGTTTTTTGTCTACTGGAAGCCTAGTGGAAAAGTTGTGGGGAAAAAGGGAGCAGTGAAGTGAAGTAAGTAGAAGTGTTCCAGGATTAATCAAGGAAAAAAACGGAAAGGTATGGAATGATTCTCCTGACCTTGCGAAGAGTTAGAGAGACTGACCTGATAGAAATGTGTCTGATCTCACAGGTGTGACCCCTAGGAATAAATAAAAATAAGAATAAAAAAAAAAAAAGAAAACTGAGCAGACATACCAGTGACTGCACACTACAAGAGGAGGGAGTCTGCAGGTTAAGTCCAGGCAAGTTTCCAAAGAACAGCATCCAGAAGAATTAAATAGAATCCAGAGTTTCTACACTACATTGTCTAAAATGTCTAGTTTTTAACCAAAGCTTACTAGACATGCAAAGAAACAGGAAAGTGTGACTCACATACAGGGAAAACAACAGCAAATAGAAACTGTCTTTGAGTGGATCCAGATTTTGGATATAGTAGAAAAATACTTCAAAGCAACTCTTATAATAGGTTCAAAGAATTAAAGGAAAAAAAATGTAATGACTGTGACTCAACAGAGACTCAATAGAGTTAAAAATTATTTTTAAAAGTCTATGCAAAATGTCATTGTAGGTTCATCATTTGTAACAAATGTACCACTCTGATGGGAGATATTGATAATGGGGAGGCTATGCATGTCTTTGGGCAGGGGGTATATAGAAAATCTCTGTAGCTTCCCATCAGTTTTGCTGTGAATCTAAAACAGCTGTAAAAAAAAAAATCTTAAAAAAAAAGAGATGTGTATGATCTACTTGTTTATGTAAATCTGTTATTTGGCAGGTCAATTAAAAAAAATCAGGTTAATATGTATATAACATATTTATCATTTGAACCATTTTTAAGTGTACAATTCAGTGACATTAAATACATTCATAATGTTGTGTAACTATCACTACTATCTATACCCAGAAAATTTTCATCATCCCCAGTATAAACTCTGTACCCATTAAATAATATCTTCTTATCCCCTCCTCCCCCCAGCCCCTGGTAATCTCTATTCTCCTTTCTGTTTCTATGAATCTACCTATTCTAGATACTTTGTATAATCACACAATATTTGTTCTCTGTCTGACATTTCACTAAGAATAATGCTTTCAAGGTCCATCCATGTTATAGCATATATCAGAATTTCATTTTTATGGCTGAATTGTATGTATATGCCATCTTAATTTATCTATTATCCATTCTTTTGTTGATGGACACTTGGTTTGTTTCCATTTTTTTGGGTATTGTGAATAGTGTTGCCATGAACGTTGGTATACAAATATTTATTCTAGTTCCTGCTTTTAATTCTTTTGGATATATACCTAGGAGTGGAATTGCTGGGTCATATGGTAGTTCTGTGTTTAACTTTTTGAGGAATTGCCAGACTGTTTTCCATAGCAGCTGCAACCATTTTACATTCCCCTCAGCAATGCACAGGAGTTCCAATTTCCACAAAATTGAAGGTACACAGTTATCTGAGTAGTTAACAAAGCATATATATCACCCTTAATGTACTTGAAATTGAATCTTTAATACAAACCCTCAAAGAAAGAAATCACTGAAAAAATGCAGCAATTATCATAAGTAAGGATCTTGCTGTGCTATGCGGCTACTTCCCACTAGCTATGTATTTTACGTTTGGTAGTGTATATATGTCCATGCCACTCTCTCACTTTGTCACAGCTTACCCTTCCCCCTCCTCATATCCTCAAGTCCATGCTCTAGTAGGTCTGTGACTTTATTCCCGTCTTACCCCTCGGTTCTTCATGACCTTTTTTTTCTTTTTTCTTAGATTCCATTTATATGTGTTAGCATACGGTATTTGTTTTTCTCTTTCTGACTTACTTCACTCTGTATGATAGATTCTAGGTCCATCCACCTCACTTGTAGCGCTCATACATGGCCTTCCTCCTTACTTATGGTCATTCTGTTCAGGTGCCCATCATGACAGCATCAGTGTAGCTGTTTACTGAGGTCGGTTGATGCAAACTGGCTGAGTCATTCTGCCTACTTGGTTGAATAGTGCCTCTTCTGTGATAGATACTCTCTGGCATTTACAGGAGATAAAAAGATTGTCAAATATTTTTCTATATATCCATCCACATTGCCTCGACCACAGAACCCTTTCTGCTATCTTAATATTTCTTTCATGCCCCTGATAAATCTAGCATGGCAGCTAAAATTGAACCTACTAATTGAGTTTTTGGTATTGTCATCTCCACTTGGATATACACAGCTCAGACTGATGAGTTAAATATGATGGGCGCTGCCAGTAATACATCTCTCTGATCCTCAGGGTAAGTGCACTAACTTTTTCCTTCCATCTGTGACTACAATAATGTTTTTACTATAATAACCTGGGTGACAGCTCCATTTTTCCTTCTCAAGATTGCTTTGGCTATTCGGGGTCTTTTGTGTTTCCATACAAATTGTGAAATTTTTTGTTTTAGTTCTGTGAAAAATGCCAGTGGTAGTTTGATAGGGATTACATTGAATCTGTAGATTGCTTTGGGTAGTAGAGTCATTTTCACAATGTTGATTCTTCCAATCCAAGAACATGGTATCTCTCTCCATCTATTTGTATTATCTTTAATTTCTTTCATCAATGTCTTATAATTTTCTGCATACAGGTCTTTTGTCTCCTTAGGTAGGTTTATTCCTAGATACTTTATTCTTTTTGTTGCAATGGTAAATGGGAGTGTTTTCTTGATTTCACTTTCAGATTTTTCATCATTAGTGTATAGGAATGCCAGAGATTTCTGTGCATTAATTTTGTATCCTGCTACTTTACCAGATTCATTGATTAACTCTAGTAGTTTTCTGGTAGCATCTTTAGGATTCTCTATGTATAGAATCATATCATCTGCAAACAGTGACAGCTTTACTTCTTGTTTTCCGATTTGGATTCCTTTTATTTTATTTTCTTCTCTGATTGCTGTGGCTAAACTTCCAAAACTATGTTGAGTAAGAGTGGTGAGAGTGGGCAGCCTTGTCTTGTTCCTGATATTAGTGGAAATGCTTTCAGTTTTTCACCATTGAGGACGACGTTGGCTGTGGGTTTGTCATATATGGCCTTTATTATGTTGAGGAAAGTTCTCTCTATGCCTACTTTCTGCAGGTTTTTTTAAATCATAAATGGGTGTTGAACTTTGTCGAAAGCTTTCTCTGCATCTATTGAGATGATCATATGGTTTTTCTCCTTCAGTTTGTTAATATGGTGTATCGCGTTGATTGATTTGCATATATTGAAGAATCCTTGCATTCCTGGAATAAACCCCACTTGATCATGGTGTATGATCCTTTTAATGTGCTGTTGGATTCTGTTTGCTAGTATTTTGTTGAGGATTTTTGCATCTATGTTCATCAGTGATATTGGCCTGTAGTTTTCTTTCTTTGTGACATCTTTGTCTGGTTTTGGTATCAGTGTAATGATGGCCTCATAGAATGAGTTTGGGAGTGTTCCTCCCTCTGCTATATTTTGGAAGAGTTTGAGAAGGATAGGTGTTAGCTCTTCTCTACATGTTTGATAGAATTTGCCTGTGAAGCCATGTGTTCCTGGGCTTTTGTTTGTTGGAAGATTTTTCATCACAGTTTCAATTTCAGTGCTTGTGATTGGTCTGTTCATATTTTCTATTTCTTCCTGGTTCAGTCTCGGCAGGTTGTGCATTTCTAAGAATTTGTCGATTTCTTCCAGGTTGTCCATTTTATTGGCATAGAGTTGCTTGTAGTAATCTCTCATGATCCTTTGTATTTCTTCAGTATTAGTTGTTACTTCTCCTTTTTCATTTCTAATTCTGTTGATTTGAGTCTTCTCCCTTTTTTTCTTGATGAGTCTGGCTAATGGTTTATCAATTTTGTTTATCTTCTCAAAGAAGCAGCTTTTAGTTTTATTGGTCTTTGCTGTCGTTTCCTTCATTTCTTTTTCATTTATTTCTGATCTGATCTTTATGATTTCTTTCCTTATGCTAACTTTGAGGTGTTTTTGTTCTTCTTTCTCTAATTGCTTTAGGTGCAAGGATAGGTTGTTTATTTGAGATGTTTCCTGTTTCTTAAGTTAGGATTGTATTGCTATAAACTTCCCTCTTAGAACTGCTTTTGCTGCATCTCATAGGTTTTGGGTCGTGGTGTCTCCATTGCCATTTGTTTCTAGGTATTTTTTGATTTCCTTTTTGATTTCTTCAGTGATCACTTCGTTATTAAGTAGTGTATTGTTTAGCCTCCATGTGTTTGTATTTTTTACAGATCTTTTCCTGTAATTGATATCTAGTCTCATAGCATTGTGGTCTGAAAAGATACTTGATACGATTTCAATTTTCTTAAATTTACCAAGACTAGATTTGTGACCCAAGATATGATCTATCCTGGAGAATGTTCCATGAGCACTTGAGAAAAATGTGTTTCTGTTGTTTTTGGATAGAATGTTCTATAAATATCAATTAAGTCCATCTTGTTTAATGTATCATTTAAAGCTTGTGTTTCGTTATTTATTTTGATTTTGGATGATCTGTCCATTGGTGAAAGTGGGGTGTTAAATCCCCTACTATGATTGTGTTACTGTTGATTTCCCCTTTTATGCCTGTTAGTATTTGCCTTATGTATTGAGGTGCTCCTATGTTGGGTGCATAAATATTTACAATTGTTATATCTTCTTCTTGGATCGATCCCTTGATCATTATGTAGTGTCCTTCTTTGTCTCTTGTAATAGTCTTTATTTTAAAGTCTGTTTTGTCTGATATGAGAATTGCTACTCCAGCTTTCTTCTGATTTCCATTTGCATGGAATATCTTTTTCCATCCCCTCACTTTCAGTCTGTATGTGTCTCTAGGTCTGAAGTGGGTCTCTTGTAGACAGCATATATATGGGTCTTGTTTTTGTATCCATTAAGCCGGTCTGTGTCTTTTGGTGGGAGCATTTAATCCATTTACACTTAAGGTAATTACTGATATGTATGTTCCTATTCCCATTTTCTTAATTGTGTTGGGTTTGTTATTGTAGGTCTTTTCCTCCTCTTGTGTTTCTTGCCTAGGGAAGTTCCCTTAGCATTTGTTGTAAAGCTGGTTTGGTGGTGCTGAACTCTCAGCTTTTGCTTGTCTGTAAAGGTTTTAATTTCTCCATCAAATCTGAATGAGATCCTTGCTGTGTAGAGTAATCTTGGTTGTAGGTTTTTCTCTTTCATCACTTTAAACATGTCCTGCCACTGGGGACAGATACCAAAAACAACAGGAACTGCGAACCTGCAGCCTGCGAAAAGGAGACCCCAAACACAGTAAGATAAGCAAAATGAAATGCCTCCCTTCTGGCTTGCAGAGTTTCTGCTGAAAGATCAGCTGTTAACCTTATGGGGATTCCCTTGTGTGTTATTTATTGTTTTTCCCTCGCTGCTTTTAATATGTTTTCTTTGTATTTAAGTTTTGATAGTTTGATTAATATGTGTCTTGGCGTGTTTCTCCTTGGATTTATCCTGTATGGGACTCTCTGTGCTTCCTGGACTTGATTAACTATTTCCTTTCCCATATTAGGGAAGTTTTCAACTATAATCTCTTCAAATATTTTCTCAGTCCCTTTCTTTTTCTCTTCTTCTTCTGGGCCCCTTATAATTCAAATTTTGGTGTGTTTAATGCTGTCCCAGAGGTCTCTGAGACTGTCCTCAGTTCTTTTCATTTTTTTGTCTTTATTCTGCTCTGCAGTAGTTATTTCCACTATTTTATCTTCCAGGTCACTTATCTGTTCTTCTGCCTCAGTTATTCTGCTAGTGATCCCTTCTAGAGTATTTTTAATTTCATTTATTATGTTGTTCATCATTGCTTGTTTCCTCTTTAGTTCTTCTATGTCCTTGTTAAATGTTTCTTGCATTTTCTCTATTCTATTTCCAAGATTTTGGATCATCTTTACTATCATTATTCTGAATTTTTTTTCAGGTAGACTGCCTATTTCCTCTTCATTTGTTAGGTCTGGTGGGTTTTTACCTTGCTCCTTCATCTGCTGTGTGTTTTTCTGTCTTTTCATTTTGCTTATCTTACTGTGTTTGGCATCTCCTTTTCACAGGCTGCACGTTCGTAGTTCCCGTTGTTTTTGGTGTCTGTCCCCAGTGGCTAAGGTTGGTTCAGTGGGTTGTGTAGGTTTCCTGGTGGAGGGGACTAGTGCCTGTGTTCTGGTGGATGAGGCTGGATCTTGTCTTTCTGGTGGGCAGGTCCACGTCTGGTGGTGTGTTTTGGGGTGTCTGGGGCCTTTTTATGGTTTTAGGCAGCCTCTGTGCTAATGGGTGGGGTCGTGTTCCTGTCTTGCTAGTTGTTTGGCATAAGGTGTGCAGCACTATAGCTTGCTCATCGTTGAGTGAAGCTGGTTGTTGGTGTTGAGACAGAGATCTCTGGGAGATTTTCACTGTTTGATATTATGTGGAGCTGGGAGGTCTCTTGTGGACCAGTGTTGAAGCTGGCTGTCCCACCTCATTGGCACAACTCTGACTCCTGGCTGGAGTTCCAAGAGACTGTCCTCCACACAGCTCAGGATAAAAGGGAGAATAAATAGAAAGAAAGAAAGAGAATAAAAAAAATGTAAGATAAAATAAAATAAAGTTATTAAAATAAAAAATAATTATTAAGAAAAAAAGTTTTGAATAGTGAACAACAAAACAAAACAAACAAACAAAAAAAGGATGGACAGAACCCTAGGACAAATGGTGAAAGCAAAGCTATACAGACAAAATCTCACACAGAAGCATAACCATACACACTCACAAAAAGAGGAAAAGGGGAAAATATAATCTATCTTGCTCCCAAAGTCCTCCTCCTCAATTTGGGATGATTCGTTGTCTATTTAGGTATTCCACAGATGCAGGGTACATCAAGTTGATTGTGGAGCTTTAATCCGCTGCTTTTGAGGCTTCTGGGAGAAATTTCCCTTTCTCTTCTTTGTTCGCATAGCTCCCAGGGTTCAGCTTTGAATCTGGCCCCGCCTCCATGTGTAGGTCACCAGAGGGCGTCTGTTCTTCGCTCAGACAGAACGGGGTTAAAGGAGCCGCTGATTCGGGGGCTCTGGCTCACTCAGGCCGGGGGGAGGGAGGGGTACGGATGCGGGGTGAGTCTGCGGCGGCAGAGGCCAGTGTGGTGTTGCACCAGCCTGAGGCATGCTGTGTGTTTTCCCGGGGAAGTTGTCCCTGGATCCCGGGACCCTGGCAGTGGCGGGCTGCACAGGCTCCCTGGAAGAGGGGTGTGGATAGTGACCTGTGCTTGCACACAGGCTTCTTGGTAGCTGCAGCAGCAGCCTTAGCGTCTCATGCCCGTCTCTGGGGTCCGCGCTGATAGCTGGGGCTTGCGCCCATCTCTGGAGCTCCTTTAAGCAGGGCTCTTAATCCCCTCTCCTCGCACACCGGGAAACAAAAGAGGCAAGGAAAGGTCTCTTGTCTCTTCCGCAGCTCCAGACTTTTCCCCGGACTCCCTCCTGGCTAGCCGTGGCGCACTAACCCCTTCAGGCTGAGTTCATGCCGCCAACCCCAGTCCTCTCCCTGGGATCTAAACTCCAGAGCCTAAGCCTCAGCTCCCAGCCCCCGCCCGTCCTGGCAGGTGAGTAGACAAGGCCCTTGGGCTGGTGAGTGCTTGTCGGCACCGATCCTCTGTGCGGGAATCTCTCAGCTTTGCCCTCTGCACCCCTGTTGCTGTGCTCTCCTCCGTGGCTCTGAAGCTTCCCCCCTCCGCCACCCGCAGTCTTTGCCCGCGAAGGGGCTTCCTACTGTGTAGAAACCTTTCTTCCTTCACACCTCCCTCCCACTAGTGCAGATCCCGTCCCTATTCTTTTGTCTCTGTTTTTTCTTTTTTCTTTTGCCCTACCCAGGTACGTGGGGAGTTTCTTGCCTTTTGGGAGGTCTGAGGTCTTCTGCCAGCATTCAGTGGGTGTTCTGTAGGAGCAGTTCCATGTGTAGATGTATTTCTGATGTATCTGCGGGGAGGAAGATGATCTCTGCATCCTACTCTTCCACCATCTTCTCCTGAATCTAACTTTGGGCTTTGTTTGTTGTTCTTTTTCTACTTCCTTTAGATGTAAGGCTAGATTGATTTTTTGAGATTTTTCTTATTCCCTGAGGTAGGCTTGTATTGCTATAAACCTTCCTTTTAGAACTGTTTTTGCTGTTTCCCATAGATTTGAATTGTTGTGTTTCCATTTTCATATGTCTCCAGATATTTTTTGCTTTTCTCTTTGATTTCTTCAGTGACACATTGGTAGCATATTAAGTTTCTATGTGTTTGTGTTTTTTGCAGATTTTTTTTATTGTACTTGATTTTTAGTCTCATACCTTTGTGTTTAGAAAAGATGCTTGATATTGTTTCAGTCATCTTAAATTTGTAGAGACTTGTTTTGTGGCCTAGCATGTGATTTATTCTGGAGAATGTTCCATATGCACTTGAAAAGAATGTGTATTCTCCTGCTTTTGGATGGAATGTTCTTTCTTTGACCTTTCTTTGACTTTGACTTTTTCTACTTCCTTGTCTCTTTCAGCCTATTAGGTTTATTTATCATCAAATATTTTAATTTTAGTGCTAGGCCTTCTGGGACCTAGGGAAGCTCTACAGAGTTATGTTAAGACTTTTTATTGACATTAAATGCTTATATGGAATCAACAAAATGTATTGATTAAGGGCATACACTTTGGAATTAGAACTGGGTTCTAGCCCCAGCTCTGTTTTCTCTTGAGAAAGTTATTTAGCCTTTCATAGCCTTGGTTTCTTCATCTGTAAATTAGAGCAATAATACTACCTTTGTTTGACAGGTTTTGTAAGAATTAAATGAAGGTAAAGTATTTAGCATAGTGCCTATAGCATATGCACATTTGCACAAAATTGTGCAGTTGTTAAATTCTTCCTCGTTCCCTTTCCTCCTTGTTCTCATCTCTTATCTTTTTCTCTTTCCTCCTCTTCCTTCCCCTCTTTTTCTCCCTCCTCCCTCATTCTTTTTCTCCTCCATGAATTATCATTATTATTATTTACAAAATTGGTTTATTTTGTAGTCATCTTCTTCCCTGTTTGGGTAGTTTTTCTAGATTCAGAGATTAAGGGCAAGTAAACAACTTTGTGTGTGTTAATGTTGCAGGTCACCATAATTAAATTGCCTCATGATGGAGAGTTTATAATCCTAGGGCTTTTAAAATACTCAACTTTCCAGCTACAAATAAATATTCCATTGATGAAAAATACTTTCTTTAGGGACATCAAAATCGGTGGCTTATTCATAGCATTCTTGTGTTCTCTTATGTAGTAAAGTAACCCTATCTTAAACCTTATATATTTTTCTCTCTTATATCAAAGAAAATTCTCAATTCTCTTTTGCTTTTTTGAAGAAATGGACCTTTTTATAAATTTAGGAGGAATATTTCCTTAATAACTCAGGTATTCCAAATCTGCATTTTAAAATATAGACAGCTTTTAGGCAAGGGAAAGGAGGAGAAAGAATAAAGAAAATGAAGATGTTTTCTAGTAACACGGTCCCTTCACTCTATGCTATTCTTTGTAAAATATCTCTGCGGAGGTATAGCTGGTCCTTGGGACAATTTAACCTCTGACTCCTTGCTTGTCAGGATGGCCATTCATGCTGTCCCCTTTAGTTGACCAATGGCTAAGGAGCATAGAATTCTTTTTTTTTTTTTTTTTTTTGCGGTACGCGGGCCTCTCACTGTTGTGGCCTCTCCCGTTGTGGAGCACAGGCTCCGGACGCGCAGGCTCAGCGGCCGTGGCTCACGGGGCCCAGCCGCTCCGCGGCATGTGGGATCTTCCCGGACCGGGGCACGAACCCGTGTTCCCTTGCATCGGCAGGCGGACTCTCAACCACTGCGCCACCAGGGAAGCCCAGGAGCATAGAGTTCTGCTGCACATGGATCTGGAGGCTTAATTTGATGAATCATGTGGGTAGTCTTTGTTCATTCAATCATTATTAATTCATTATCCAGTAAAGGCACAGCTTGGGTCATAGAAAAACAATTAAGAAATTGTTTCCTCTAGAATTCATAGTGAATTGAATGTGAGGGAAAACATGTCTATGTAATAAATATTTAAGACAAATTATGAAAGTATAAAATAAGAGTTTGTAGAGCAAAGAGTGATTTACTTAACTTGCTATTAAGAAAGATGTTTTTTTTATATTTGTTTTATTTCGATATAAGAAGACAAAGTAAATAATAGGATAACTGACTATAGATGATTACTTTATGACAAGATTCTCAGTTGATCTGTCACTTTGTCATTGCATCTCTAGTAGGGGCTTTATATAGATGCTGTATATAGTCATCTCTCTGGACACAAGGCTTTTGTTTTCCAAGCATCTGGCTCCTCTGAAGGCTTTTTTTTTTTTTGCGGTACACGGGCCTCTCACTGTTGTGGCCTCTCCCATTGCGGAGCACAGGCTCTGGACGCGCAGGCTCAGCGGCCATGGCTCACGGGCCCAGCCGCTCCGCGGCACGTGGGATCTTCCCGGACCGGGGCACGAACCCATGTCCCCTGCATCGGCAGGCAGACTCTCAACCACTGCGCCACCAGGGAAGCCCTGAAGGCTTCTTTAATATAATAACACTTACTAAAATTTTTCTTAGTTATAGATCTTGTAGTAGGAACAAGCTTATCTCTAGGCCAGTGATTTCTAAATTATTTTGAATACATACCACAGTTGGTTAAAATATTTAGGATGTAATTCTAATAGGTATACATATTTATCTATGATAATATACATTTATCATATACTAATGTATGACTTGCCTCTTAAACCATAAAAAAACATAGATAAAAGGGAAGAGATAATGGTGAAATAAACTATTTAAAAATGTTTTGCTAATTGTGATGGGGTCCTAGTCTTATTATTTAGTACTTTTGAGACATAATATATACTTGCAGTAAGGTTTATGATTGTAACTTACTGATAGTAAGATGTGATTTCATAGTTCAAATAATCTTTATAATTTCTACTTTTTAAAGTTATTGTCATCTGATTAGATTTATTAACTCTAATGAAGAGTTTGAAGTAGCAGTAAGAAAGGAACAGCTCTGCCATATACTTATTTGTGATTATGTAATTAGAATTTCTTCAGTATAGACTCTTCGTGGGTATATATAGTTTCTTCGTGGGTGCTGTTAACACTTCATGTTATGAAACTCCTCCTTTTCTATTAGGATACTGCATATCCTGACACATTACCATGTGATATACCATCTCACAGAGGGAGTGTTATTCTATGTACTAAATATTAGTTGTTTAATTATAAATAGAAGTGATAATATTGATACTATCTTTTTGCACCTCATTGGGATATTTTACTTAACTCACTTTGGACACCACTCTTCTAAGCATGCCTAGGTCAATGTGTCTCATTTAAAGATAGTTATTATCTTTAGAGAGTTACTTCCTCTCCTATAACAGTGATTTTTTTTCTAAGTCTATTGTTCCTCTACTCCTGAAGGCATTTATAAAATAAAATAATGCAGTGATAAAAAACAGATTTAAGGGGTTATGAGAATATCATTTCTTTTACACTTGAAGCAATCAGACATGGTTGAGATTGCTTCTCTTTATGAGATGAAATTTTATTATAATATTATATTAATAACGAAAAGCTGTTTCTTCTTTCATTGATTATATTGGATATAGTTTCAAAAATGTAAAACCTAGAGTTTATTTTACAGATTATTTAAGTTTCTTTAAAGTGACAGTAGAGGGCACTGTGGCATTTCGTTTTTCAAAGTCTGTTTTAAAATTAGAAAGTTGTTGCCATTTTTATGTGTAATGCAGTGTATCTATTCAACTGATCTATTGAAAAGTGATGAAACTCTTTGTTCTTTGCTTTTTCAGTCTATGGGACTAAAAATTTTTTGTCGAGTGTTGGAAAACTTGAGGTGCATTATCTTTCTGGGTTCTACATTTGCTTTTGTTTAGTGGGTAAAAGAAATTCTTTTAAAGATAGTGATTCTTGTAAATCTATTCACTGATCTTTTTTTTTTTTAAGATTTAATTTTATTTATCTTTGGCTATGTTGGGTCTTTGTTGCTGCGTGCGGGCTTTCTCTAGTTGTGGCAAGTGGTGTCTACTCTTTGTTGCATTGTGTGGGTTTATCTTTGCAGTGGCTTCTCTTATTGTGGAGCACGGGCTCTAGACGCGTGGGCTTCAGCAGTTGCAGCACGTGGGCTCAGTAGTTGTGGCATGTGGGCTCTAGAGCACAGGCTCAGTAGTTGTGGCGCATGGGCTTAGTTGTTCCGCGGCATGTGGGATCTTCCCCGACCAGGGATCAAAGCCGTGTCTCCTGCATTGGCAGGCGAATTCTTATCTACTGCGCCACCAGGGAAGTCCCATATTCACTAATCTTTAAAGTATGCCTTATTAGTACTATGAGAAAAATAGCTTTCAGTGAATATTATGTTAGAAATTAATTAAACTTTCAAATATTAATTAAACTTTTGGAAGATGTTTTTGTAGGTTTTAGCATCTCTAGTCATATGTCAGATATAATTTTATTTCCCTGCAGGCTGTCAAAGATAGCATACCCAGAGTGACAGATTACCCCTGTTTTACAGCATTCACTTCAGAAGCCAGTCAGTCCTAGTCTGACAGGAAGCCTACGTATTTATTTCTACAACCTTATTGAGAAAAGAAGAAAAAGCTTATTTCATAAAATTTGTTCAGGGAAATTATTTGAAAATTCCATTTATATGTTAAGAATATAATGAACATTAATTTGTTGTATAGATTTTAAAGAAGATAAACCCCAGTGATAGAGAACAGTATTTACAATACATTTTCAATGTGTTGTAAGTGTTGAAGAGGGAAAAAAATCTCAGCTCTTACTTTGGTCATTCTGTTATAAGTTAGTTGAAAAATTACATTTTTATTACATTTGCCTGTGATTCAGTAGTTATTCACCAGAACTTTCTTGGTATCTTATTACTAGTTCTATGAAGAAGGAAATTGAAAACCTCTGACACAGTCAGGATCACATAGCAAGACAATGATATTGTCAGTGACATATCTTAATCGTTATTCCCTAAACCTATACCCAATTTACCTGTTGATATTTATTCAGATATTAATTTTTCTTCCTTAGATCTATATAAATTGTAAAAGTAGTTTGATTTTTATTTTAAGATGAATGTTCATTATTTATAAATAATGATAAATAATAAGGTTCGATGTGTAGTTATCTGATCTGTTTTTTTCCTATCATCCATAATAGTTCATAGGAAGCAAGGAACTTAAAAAAATTTTTTTCTGGCACAGTGAAAACATACACATTCAGTGAGGGCAGTAATCTTTCTCTCTTTTATTGTCCCAAGTGCCTAATGTCTGGTACATAGTTAAGATGTACAGTAAATGTTTGAATAAAATTTTGTTGAATTTACAAATTATTTAATCCATTATTGACTTGAAATATTTAAGCCTTCAAGGATTAAGTTTGAATGTAGGGAGATTTTTTTTTTTCCTTTGGAAACATTTTTTATTTAAAAATTTTACTTACTTTTTTGTTCAATTTTTTTAAACTAAAAAATACAAAAACAGTTCATCCATTTCTCCCCCTTCCATCCCCTGCCTCTGGCAGCCACCAATCTTTTCTCTGTATCTATGAGCTTAGGTTTTTTTGTTTTGTTATTTTTTTTTTAAAGATTCCATATATAAAGAGAGATCATATGGTATTAATCTTTCTCTGTCTGACTTATTTCACTTAGCATAATGCCCTGGAGGTCCATCCATGTTGTCACAAATGGCACGATTTCATTCTTTTTTTATGGCTGAATAATATTCCATTGCATGTATATCACAATTTCTTTATCCATTCACCTACTGATGGACACTTTGTTTCCATATCTTGGCTATTATAAATAATTCTGCACTCAACATGGTAATGCAGATATCTTTTTGATTTAGTGTTTTCATTTTCTTTAGATAAATATCCAGAAGGGGAATTGCTGGATCATATAGTGGTTCTATTTTTATTTTTTTAAGGAATCTCCATACTGTTTTCCATAGTGGCTGCACCAATTATTTATATTTGCACCAACAGTGTAGGAGGGTTCCCTTATCTCCACACTTTCTCCAGCATTTATTGCTATTCTCCTTGACAGTAGCCATTCTAACAGATGTGAGGTGATATCTCATTGTGGTTTTGGTTTGCATTTCCCTGATGATTAATGATGTAGAGCATCTTTACATGTACCCGTTGGCCATCTGTATATCTTCTTTAGAAAAATGTCTGTTCAGATTTTATGCCCATTTTTCAATTGGATTGTTTTTTTTTTTACCCTTGAGTTGTATGTGTTCTTTATATCCCATATCCCCTTATGAGATATATGATTTTCAAATATTTTCTCCCAGTGTGTTGGTTGTCATTTCATTTTGTTGATAGTTTCTGTTTCTGTGCAGAAGCTTTTTAGTTTGATGTAGTCCCACTTGTTTATTTCTGCTTTTGCTTTTGCTTTTGGTGTCAGATTAAAAAAATCATTACCAAGACCTAAGTCAAGGAGCTTACTGCCTATATTTTCTTCTAGGAGTTTTATGGTTTCCAGCCTTACACTCAAGTCTTTAAACCATTTTGAATTGATTTTTGTGTATGATATAAGATAGTAGTCCATTTTCATTCATCTGTATGTCCAACCTTCCTAACACCATTTAGAAGAGACTGTCCTTTCCCCATTGTATATTCTTGGCTCCTTTGTTGTTAATTAATTGACCATACATGCATGGGTTTATTTCTAGGCTCTGTGTTCTGTCCTGTTGATCTATGTCAGTATAACACTGTTTAAATACTAGGGCTTTGTTAGTATAGTTTGAAATCAAGGCGCACGATGCCTCTAGCTTTATTTGTCTTTCTCAAGATTGCTTTGGCTGTTTGGTTTAATGGTTCCATACAAATTTAAGGAATTTTGGTCTTATTCCTGTGAAAAATGTTGTTGGAATTTTGATAGGGTTTGCATTGAATCTGTAGATTGCTTTGGGTAGTATGGACATTTAAAAAATGTTAATTCTTCCAATCCACGAGTACAGAATATCTTTCCATTTATTTGTGTGTTCTGCATTTCCTTTCATTAATGTCTTGTAGTTTTCAATATACAGATCTTTCACCTCCTTAGTTAAGTTTATTCCTAGGTATTTTATTCTTTTGGAAAAAGATTTTAAATTGAGGAAAACAATTTCTCTGCACTTATTCACTAGTTTGGTAAGAGATGGTTTAACATTTGGATAGTTAGTCACCAGCGTAGTACATGCAGACAATTGTGGAGTAGGAAAGTATGAGAAAAATTGCTGTTAATAACAAATAAGCAAAATTCTTAATTAATTAATAAGGGGGTTAATAAAGGGGACATGCTTTAAAATAAATGGGTAGTGATATGAGCATGTTAAAGCATAAACCAAAACAATTAGGTTTAGCTTAAATCACAGTTAACAGTGTTTGTACATAAAGTGCTTAGCTGTTTTTTTTTAAGTAAATATTTTCTTCAGTAAATATTTTTTCTCTCTACATGGTATTGCTTACCAGAAAGATCACAAATGATAACAAAGGAAGATCTGAGGGAATTCCCTAGTGCTCCAGTGGTTAGGACTTGGAGCTTTCACTGCCACGGCCCAGGTTTGATCCCTGGTTGGGGGACTAAGATCCTGCAAGCTGGACGTTGTGGCCAAAAGGAAACGAAACAACAAAAATGTCAAAGGAAGATCTGAGACTCTGAATTTCATTTATAATACAAACTAATTGCTTTAGTAGTAGAGAGGAAGTAAAGGAGTGATCAGTATTTGATATGTAAGAAAATGAAAGGATAGGATAAGAAATTGTGTAGGAGGAGAAAGGAATTTCAAGGTCGAGGTAAGAGGGAATGCAAAGGTATTCCCTCATGTATTCAACAGTATTTATTGATAGCTTACTATGCTAGGTGCTGGGATATAAAAGTGAAAAAAGTAGGTCAAGTCCTTGGCTCTTAGGTAGCTTACATTGTAGAGAAGGAAACTCACCTTAACATGACATGTCAAATAGTGGTAAAATGCCTCTTTCTTACTAATTAGGTTGAACGTTCTTTTTTCATTGCATTTTTATATTTTTTAAAAAACCAGCTTTATTAAGATACGATTCACAGACCATGGCATTTATCCTACTAAAGTGTATAATTTAGAGGTTTTCTGTAATATTAGCAAAGTTGTGCAAACACCACCAGTATTACAATGATTTTAGTAGATTATCTTTGAGTGTCTCTTTACAACATCTTTCTTTTAAGCTGCCTTCTTCTTTTGCATTGC